>NW_024544716.1:0-1200000 GCF_018167655.1 Microtus oregoni
TTGCAAAAAGTCAATAAAGGGTTCTCTCTGTCCCCTGCCTAATTCTGGTATATGATTCAACCCTTTTTGCTGGATCTTGTATCCTATTCCAAGCATTTAAAGCTGCTTGGTGACACAGACACAGTACTTCATCGTCATAAAGAGCTTGGACCTGTGGATCAGCATATTCTCCTGCACCAAGAATTTGATCTTGGGAAACCTCAATACCTTTTGCTCTTCCTTGCTGTTCCATATGTTTGGATTCTTCTCTGAAATAAATTCCGAACATCAAGGGAAGGTCCATTATCTAAAACTGCAGACACTAACTGATGGAAATCATGGGGAGTAGCTCTAGCATTAGAAGCCCAAGTCCTTATCATTTCCTTTACATATGCATTGTGCAAGCCAAAATTAAACAACAGCTTGCTTAATTTCTTTCAGAATCATTCATTGCTATTGGCGTCCATCTAGCTTCTCTGACTCCCTTTGAGCCTTTAGAAGTTGATGCTTTTTCAGAATTAAGTATAGGGTATGTCGCTAGAACCCTGGGTAAGCCAGTTCTAATAGCTGGTGGAGGCCTTATATCCTGTCCTTGTGTCTCCTTACTCTGTTCACCAGCTGTAATAATTTCCCCCAATCTTTTCAAATCTTTTTATCATTGTCTCTCTTAAATCCTGAATCTCCTGACCTGTATATATTTCCAGTGATTTCACTGAGGTATCAATTTTTTGGTCCCCATTATGCACCTGTGATTCCAAAGCTTTAATTTTTTCCTTCAAAGATAACATGTCCTCCTTAAACTTTCTTGTGTATCATGTAGATTCCCATCTTGGAGGTACATTCTATCTGTTACCTTATCAAAACTTTGTGATAAAGTCTGAACGTCAAATTCAACAGCCTGAACCCTTTCAGGTAACTTTCTAATACCCTTGGATATGGAATCAATTTTGTCTGTCATAGTATCCACTTGTTCAGATAACCTCTGATTTTCAATAATTTTAATCCTGTCAATTAGTTGTTCATTATTAGTTCGTAAAGATTCTATCATTCTTAGGAGTGCCATATTCTTCTGTTCATTATTAGTACGTAAAGAATTCATTCGTTCTTAGGGGTGCCATATTCTTCCTTAATGATAGAATATGGAAAAGAAAACTGAGGGCTAGTAACAAACAAATTAAGGTATCCCCATAATCATATAAACCTTGTATGATGTAATTCATTGTATTAGTAAATATAAAATTTACTAATCCATTGTATTAGTGAAAAACAAAGCAGTAAAATTTGCGTTAGAAATAAAAACTGCAATATTACCTATTATCCAGCAGGTGGCGCTGTTTCAGAGTCGAGGTGAAAACATGGTCCTGTTTCAGTGCCTTAGTAGATGTTAAAACTGGAAAATGCAAGTTTCTCAACAAAATAAATCTAATTGAATCAATTCCTGAGACGGAACAAGTCCAACCCTGAGGGGGTTTGCAGCTTTCAGCAACCATGTGCTCTGGTTCGTGCCACTTAAGGGCTGTACTTGCAAGGGAGATTTAAAAATGACTCAGAAAAGAGCAAATCAGGCGGCCAGAGACTACGCGGGCCTGTGGAGTTTAAATCCACGTGGGGAGTCCAAGACCTCTGGCGGCTTGAGGAAGGAGGGGCTCCCGCCAAGCCGAACTAGAGCCCGCCAAGCCCGCGGGCCGCCAAGCTGAACTTGCGCCCGCCAAGCCCGCAGCTGCCAAGCCGAACTTGGGGCGGCCAAGCCGAACTCGCGGCTGCGAGTGGGGAAAGGAGAGGTTCTAAAACCTCGCGGCTGCGAGTGGGGAAAGGAGAGGTTCTAAAACCAAACGTTGGGCGCCAAAATGAAGGCGTAAGTCACAAACAATGCCACACCAATTCGGGGTTATGATTATTAGGGTGGTATTTATTTAAAGGGGAAAAAACTTACAGATCACTGTCCCAGGCAACAGCCCTCTACGCAACCAGGAAAGGAGTCTAGTCGCAGGCGGAGCAGAAAGTGAAGAGAGCGAGGAGAGGGAAGTGGCCGCTTTTTTAAAGGGAGAGAAACCACGCTCCAGTGGGCTGGTACCTCAGCGGTGATAGGCTGGAGGAGTGGGAGGACCTCCCGGCAACACCTCCCCCTTTTGTTTAAATAAGAGAGTTCTAAAACCTACTATGAAATTATATACAATAAGTACAAATATCTATTCTAACTAGCTTAGGTCTTGTATAATAAATAACTTGGCCAAGTCATGAGAGAAAGTAACTACATTTATATAGTCTTCAACCCCATCGAAGATCTGAGAAGGGAAATAATGTTACCTGGGTAATTAGGAAGTTCAGTAAAACAACTTCCAAAACATGCAACAAATTACAGAGACAACTAGCTACCTGGGCAATCACCCAAAGTCACATTAGCAGCGTTGAAGCAACCAACTTTGGCTAAGGCCTAACATAACTGACATACCATTTTCTAAGGCAAGCAACTTTTCAAAACTATCTTACCCTGTCTTGGCAGGATATGACAGTCCTGTTTTATCCATTGATGCATGCTCTGTATCTTTGTCAGTTGTTGAGGTATGGGCATTTCTTTGCCCAAACGCCAGTTCTGCCAAAAAGAAAGGCTCCAGGTGGAGTGTCTTTGGTGTTCAACATTCTCTCGAGAATAGAGTGGTGTTGCCAGGAGCAGTTGTGTCTCACTACCACAAAACTCTGAGTATTTTGTGCAGGTCTGGCCAAAATGTTGTATAAGATGTGCACCATTTCAGCTAACCAAGTTGGAACTGTCTTGTGCAGCTGGTACCAAAAGCAGGTCTTGTAGTAGCGCTATCAGTATCATGACGTCATATCAACCAGGTGGAGTTGTTGTTATGGGGCCCCATCTTCTTCCTGGAAACTTCAAATGTCACTTCAGGAAAAACTCATTGTTCATTATGAAAAAAAATCATATAGACATATATAGACATATATATATATATATATATATATATATATATATATATATATATTCAATGAAAGACATGATAGATATATTCAATGAAAAGTATGATAGATATGAAGAAAAGCAAAGATGTTTTCTAAACTCATATTTCTTTCTGTCCCATATCATGGCTCTTGACATGAGACAGAAACTCCAGAAACTCTGGGTTTTTCTCTTACTAACAGGCTTGGAATTGGAGAGGGACTGAGCCAGAGTCCAACTTCAAAACCAGCTTTATAAATTTAGAAATATGGTTTAATATTACTTACACAACCCATTCAGTTGTCTTGATATTTCCTATTGGGCAGGTATTTTTCCATCTGTCAGTATCCAAACATCCAGGGTCCCTTGAATTTCTCAAAGATGAGTGTTTTCCTGTGGAGATAAGAACAGAACCCTGCCCCCATTCTATATGTTTTTCTTACCACCTGTATGAATATCATCGTTGTGGATGAGTTGTCATTTCTCCTTTCCAAGAGGTTTCTCCTCTTCAAATCGAAACTTTATTAATTTTGATGGTATCCACAATTTTTCTTCTCCTGTGGAAACAAGAGCAAAACCCCTTCCCCAACGTAGCACATCTCCTGGCTTCCACTGAGAGGTCAGCACATCTTTGAAATAAATCGGTTGATTTAGTTCAGCAGACTTTTCCATTATCCAATGTCTTTCTGCTGCTGTCGTTCCTTTCTCATTAGCGTTAAGAAAATTCAAGGTTAATAAAGCATTATGTAATCTATTTCTGGGGGTATTTTCAGTCCCTTTCTGTTTGTTCAGCATATCCTTTATAGTACGATTTGATCTTTCTATAACTGCCTGACCTGTAGGATTATTTGGTATACCTGTAATGTGTTTTATATTATAATAATCAAAAAAGCGTTTCATTTTCTTAGATACATACGATGGACCATTATCTGTCTTTATTTGCGCAGGTATACCCATGATGGCCATACCTTCCAATAAATGTGTGATTACTGAATCAACCTTTTCTGAGCTCAGGGCAGTAGCCCATTGAAAACCTGAATACGTGTCTATGGTGTGGTGTACATATTTTAATTTACCAAATTCCATAAAGTGGAACACATCCATCTGCCAGATTTCATTTCTCTTAGTACCCTTTGGGTTACTCCCTGCAGGCAACGGTGTTTGGTTATAGAAAGAACAAGTAGGGCATCTCTTTATAATGTCCTTAGCTTGTTGCCAAGTAATGGAAAATTCTTTCTTTAGGCCTTTACTATTGACATGATGCTTCTTATGAAATTCCGAGGCCTGCAACACACTTCCAATCAATAATTGATCAATCTCAGCATTGCCTTGGGCTAGAGGACCAGGCAGACCTGTATGGGACCGGATGTGTGTTATGTACATCGGACAAAGCCTGTTCCTGATTATGTCTTGTACCTGGATAAACAATGAAGTCAACTCTGTGTCATCTGGTATAAATTCAGCGGTTTCAGTATGCAAGATAACTCTTTCTGCATATTGTGAATCTGTAACTATATTAAGAGGTTCTTTAAAATCCCTTAGCACCATAAGAATGACACATAATTCTGCCTTCTGGACAGAATTATAAGGGCTTTGTTCCACCTTACTCAATTCATCTGACTTGTAACCTGCTTTTCCTGATTTATTTGCATCAGTATAGAACGTACGGGCTCCAGTTATTGGAGCATCACGTACAATTCTAGGAAGAATCCAAGAAGTTCTTTTTATGAGATTAAGTCTATCACTTTTGGGATAGTTGCTATTAATTTCTCCCAAAAAGTTAGCACAAGCTCTTTGCCATGGTTCATTGTCTTCCCATAACTTTTTTATTTCTTCAGTAGTAAAAGGCACTATAATTTCTGCTGGGTCTATACCTGCTAGTTGACGAAGTCTCAGCTTACCTTTTATAATTAATTCAGAGACCTTTTCCACATAAGTTTTTAATTTTTTACTTGGTTTATTAGGTATAAATATCCACTCTAAAATAATATCTTCCCTCTGCATTAGAATCCCTGTAGGAGAAATTCTGGAAGGCAATATGACTAGGATGCAGCTAAGATTTGGGTTCACCCTATCCACATGTGCCTCCTGTAATTTTTCCTCAATCATTGTCAGTTCCTTTTCTGCTTCAGCTGTCAGTTCTCTTGGACTATTCAAATCTTTATCACCATCTAAGGTTTTGTTTAAATGAACTATTAGATCAGGTGTTATCCCAACAGCTGGTCGTAGACTGGAAATGTCTCCTAACAATCTTTGGAAGTCATTAAGAGTCTTTAACCGGTCTCTCCTAATTTGTGCCTTTTGCGTTTTAATTTTCTCTAACCCTATTCTGTAACCTAGGTAATTAATAGAATTTCCTCTTTGAATTTTTTCAGGGGCAATTTGTAATCCCCACCTAGGCAAGACTTTCTTTACTTCTTCAAACATCCTTTCTAAAGTATCTTTATTTGAATCAGATAATAAGATGTCATCCATGTAATGATAAATGATGGACTTGGGGAATTGTTTATGAATTATTTCCAATGGCTTACTTACAAAATATTGGCACAGTGTAGGACTATTGAGCATACCCTGTGGGAGGATAGTCCATTGATATCTCCTATTAGGCTGAGAATTATTGTAAGTAGGCACTGTGAAGGCAAATTTTTCTCTATCCTTTTTTTGTAACGGTATAGTGAAAAAACAATCTTTCAAATCAATAACTATAAGAGGCCATCCTTTTGGTAACAGAGAAGGCAAAGGAATTCCAGATTGTAGTGGGCCCATAGGTTGAATTACTTTGTTGACAGCTCTTAGATCTGTCACCATTCTCCATTTACCAGATTTCTTTTTTACAACAAACACAGGAGAATTCCAAGGGCTGGTTGATTCTTCAATATGGTGAGCATCTAGTTGCTCTTGCACCAGCTGTTCCAATGCCTGTAGTTTATCTTTAGCTAGAGGCCATTGTTTGGTCCAAATTGGCTTCTCAGTTAGCCATTTTAAAGGTAGGGCCGTTGGTACCTCTAAAGGTTTGGTATTTGCTGTATGTTCTTGTACAGCCTGAATGGCTGGTGACCTTTTTCCATAATACCTCATCATATCCTTCCCAGAATTATGAGTTCCTGGAAATACAGGAATGTTAATCTGGGTATTCCATTGCTGTAGCAGGTCACGGCCCCATAAATTTATGGCAATATTGGCTATATATGGCCTTAGTCTTCCTATTTGCCCTTCGGGCCCTATGCATTCAACCCATCTTGTGCTTTGTTTTACACGAGATAGGGTTCCAATTCCCAGGAATTGAACATCTACCTCTTGAAGAGGCCAATTCGGATGCCAAGATTCTGGGGTAATGATACTTACATCCGCACCTGTGTCTAATAAGCCTTCAATAAAAGTGCCATTTATACAGACTCTTAGCTTTGGTCTTTGATCATTAATAGAAGTCTGCCAAAATATACATTTATTCTGTCCTATTGGGTTTTTTGACTCATCCTGCACACGTAATTCTTCATTTAGACCAGTATTACTTTTTACAGCAGAAATTGGAGCTTTTAATTTTCTTGGTGAGGCACGTTCTCCACTGTGACTGGGAATGACTGGGCCACTGTTGGCTTGGGGGCCTGCGAGAGGCCCCCCAAGGAGTTTCCCGATGATATCGGATTGCCCCGTCTGTCTGTTGTTGACCTACATTCGTTGGACCAATGCCTGCCTTTACCGCATCTCCTACATATACCTGAAGGCCGAGGTCTCCTATTTTTGTCATTCCCAGAAGAGATATTCCTAGAAATTCTTTGCCTGCAATTCCTTTGCAAATGTCCTAATTTACCACAATTAAAACACCTGGCAGTTTGATGTCTCCTCATTGCTTTGGAAATCGCTTCTCCTACCCAAGATTCATCATTATAGCTAAACGTCTCAACATTCATCGTATGCTGAATCCATTCATCCATAGGTGCTGATCTAGACTTTAAAGGCCCAATTATCTTTTTGCATTCTATGTTTGCATTCTCAAAAGCTAGAGATTCAAGAAGTATTCGTCTAGCTTCTGGGTCTGTTACCCCTATGTCCAGAGCGTTAATTAATCTTTGCAAAAAGTCAATAAAGGGTTCTCTCTGTCCCTGCCTAATTCTGGTATATGATTCAACCCTTTTTGCTGGATCTTGTATCCTATTCCAAGCATTTAAAGCTGCTTGGTGACACAGACACAGTACTTCATCGTCATAAAGAGCTTGGACCTGTGGATCAGCATATTCTCCTGCACCAAGAATTTGATCTTGGGAAACCTCAATACCTTTTGCTCTTCCTTGCTGTTCCATATGTTTGGATTCTTCTCTGAAATAAATTCCGAACATCAAGGAAGGTCCATTATCTAAAACTGCAGACACTAACTGATGGAAATCATGGGGAGTAGCTCTAGCATTAGAAGCCCAAGTCCTTATCATTTCCTTTACATATGCATTGTGCAAGCCAAAATTAACAACAGCTTGCTTAATTTCTTTCAGATCATTCATTGCTATTGGCGTCCATCTAGCTTCTCTGACTCCCTTTGAGCCTTTAGAAGTTGATGCTTTTTCAGAATTAAGTATAGGGTATGTCGCTAGAACCCTGGGTAAGCCAGTTCTAATAGCTGGTGGAGGCCTTATATCCTGTCCTTGTGTCTCCTTACTCTGTTCACCAGCTGTAATAATTTCCCCAATCTTTTCAAATCTTTTTATCATTGTCTCTCTTAAATCCTGAATCTCCTGACCTGTATATATTTCCAGTGATTTCACTGAGGTATCAATTTTTTGGTCCCCATTCTGCACCTGTGATTCCAAAGCTTTAATTTTTTCCTTCAAAGATAACATGTCCTCCTTAAACTTTTCTTGTGTATCATGTAGATTCCCATCTTGGAGGTACATTCTATCTGTTACCTTATCAAAACTTTGTGATAAAGTCTGAACGTCAAATTCAACAGCCTGAACCCTTTCAGGTAACTTTCTAATACCCTTGGATATGGAATCAATTTTGTCTGTCATAGTATCCACTTGTTCAGATAACCTCTGATTTTCAATAATTTTAATCCTGTCAATTAGTTGTTCATTATTAGTTCGTAAAGATTCTATCATTCTTAGGAGTGCCATATTCTTCTGTTCATTATTAGTACGTAAAGATTCAATCGTTCTTAGGGGTGCCATATTCTTCCTTAATGATAGAATATGGAAAAGAAAACTGAAGGCTAGTAACAAACAAATTAAGGTATCCCCATAATCATATAAACCTTGTATGATGTAATTCATTGTATTAGTAAATATAAATTTACTAATCCATTGTATTAGTGAAAACAAAGCAGTAAAATTTGCGTTAGAAATAAAAACTGCAATATTACCTATTATCCAGCAGGTGGCGCTGTTTCAGAGTCGAGGTGAAAACATGGTCCTGTTTCAGTGCCTTAGTAGATGTTAAAAACTGGAAAATGCAAGTTTCTCAACAAAATAAATCTAATTGAATCAATTCCTGAGACGGAACAAGTCACCCTGAGGGGTTGCAGCTTTCAGCAACCATGTGCTCTGGTTCGTGCCACTTAAGGGCTGTACTTGCAAGGGAGATTTAAAAATGACTCAGAAAAGAGCAAATCAGGCGGCCAGAGACTACGCGGGCCTGTGGAGTTTAAATCCACGTGGGGAGTCCAAGACCTCTGGCGGCTGAGGAAGGAGGGGCTCCCGCCAAGCCGAACTAGAGCCCGCCAAGCCCGCGGCCGCCAAGCTGAACTTGCGCCCGCCAAGCCCGCAGCTGCCAAGCCGAACTTGGGGCGGCCAAGCCGAACTCGCGGCTGCGAGTGGGGAAAGGAGAGGTTCTAAAACCTCGCGGCTGCGAGTGGGGAAAGGAGAGGTTCTAAAACCAAACGTTGGGCGCCAAAATGAAGGCGTAAGTCACAAACAATGCCACACCAATTCGGGGTTATGATTATTAGGGTGGTATTTATTTAAAGGGGAAAAAACTTACAGATCACTGTCCCAGGCAACAGCCCTCTACGCAACCAGGAAAGGAGTCTAGTCGCAGGCGGAGCAGAAAGTGAAGAGAGCGAGGAGAGGGAAGTGGCCGCTTTTTTAAAGGGAGAGAAACCACGCTCCAGTGGGCTGGTACCTCAGCGGTGATAGGCTGGAGGAGTGGGAGGACCTCCCGCAACACCTCCCCCTTTTGTTTAAATAAGAGAGTTCTAAACCTACTATGAAATTATATACAATAAGTACAAATATCCTATTCTAACTAGCTTAGGTCTTGTATAATAAATAACTTGGCCAAGTCATGAGAGAAAGTAACTACATTTATATAGTCTTCAACCCCATCGAAGATCTGAGAAGGGAAATAATGTTACCTGGGTAATTAGGAAGTTCAGTAAAACAACTTCCAAAACATGCAACAAATTACAGAGACAACTAGCTACCTGGGCAATCACCCAAAGTCACATTAGCAGCGTTGAAGCAACCAACTTTGGCTAAGGCCTAACATAACTGACATACCATTTTCTAAGGCAAGCAACTTTTCAAAACTATCTTACCCTGTCTTGGCAGGATATGACAGTCCTGTTTTATCCATTGATGCATGCTCTGTATCTTTGTCAGTTGTTGAGGTATGGGCATTTCTTTGCCCAAACGCCAGTTCTGCCAAAAAGAAAGGCTCCAGGTGGAGTGTCTTTGGTGTTCAACATTCTCTCGAGAATAGAGTGGTGTTGCCAGGAGCAGTTGTGTCTCACTACCACAAAACTCTGAGTATTTTGTGCAGGTCTGGCCAAAATGTTGTATAAGATGTGCACCATTTCAGCTAACCAAGTTGGAACTGTCTTGTGCAGCTGGTACCAAAAGCAGGTCTTGTAGTAGCGCTATCAGTATCATGACGTCATATCAACCAGGTGGAGTTGTTGTTATGGGGCCCCATCTTCTTCCTGGAAACTTCAAATGTCACTTCAGGAAAAACTCATTGTTCATTATGAAAAAAAATCATATAGACATATATAGACATATATATATATATATATATATATATATATATATATATATTCAATGAAAGACATGATAGATATATTCAATGAAAAGTATGATAGATATGAAGAAAAGCAAAGATGTTTTCTAAACTCATATTTCTTTCTGTCCCATATCATGGCTCTTGACATGAGACAGAAACTCCAGAAACTCTGGGTTTTTCTCTTACTAACAGGCTTGGAATTGGAGAGGGACTGAGCCAGAGTCCAACTTCAAAACCAGCTTTATAAATTTAGAAATATGGTTTAATATTACTTACACAACCCATTCAGTTGTCTTGATATTTCCTATTGGGCAGGTATTTTTCCATCTGTCAGTATCCAAACATCCAGGGTCCCTTGAATTTCTCAAAGATGAGTGTTTTCCTGTGGAGATAAGAACAGAACCCTGCCCCCATTCTATATGTTTTTCTTACCACCTGTATGAATATCATCGTTGTGGATGAGTTGTCATTTCTCCTTTCCAAGAGGTTTCTCCTCTTCAAATCGAAACTTTATTAATTTTGATGGTATCCACAATTTTTCTTCTCCTGTGGAAACAAGAGCAAAACCCCTTCCCCAACGTAGCACATCTCCTGGCTTCCACTGAGAGGTCAGCACATCTTTGAAATAAATCGGTTGATTTAGTTCAGCAGACTTTTCCATTATCCAATGTCTTTCTGCTGCTGTCGTTCCTTTCTCATTAGCGTTAAGAAAATTCAAGGTTAATAAAGCATTATGTAATCTATTTCTGGGGGTATTTTCAGTCCCTTTCTGTTTGTTCAGCATATCCTTTATAGTACGATTTGATCTTTCTATAACTGCCTGACCTGTAGGATTATTTGGTATACCTGTAATGTGTTTTATATTATAATAATCAAAAAAGCGTTTCATTTTCTTAGATACATACGATGGACCATTATCTGTCTTTATTTGCGCAGGTATACCCATGATGGCCATACCTTCCAATAAATGTGTGATTACTGAATCAACCTTTTCTGAGCTCAGGGCAGTAGCCCATTGAAAACCTGAATACGTGTCTATGGTGTGGTGTACATATTTTAATTTACCAAATTCCATAAAGTGGAACACATCCATCTGCCAGATTTCATTTCTCTTAGTACCCTTTGGGTTACTCCCTGCAGGCAACGGTGTTTGGTTATAGAAAGAACAAGTAGGGCATCTCTTTATAATGTCCTTAGCTTGTTGCCAAGTAATGGAAAATTCTTTCTTTAGGCCTTTACTATTGACATGATGCTTCTTATGAAATTCCGAGGCCTGCAACACACTTCCAATCAATAATTGATCAATCTCAGCATTGCCTTGGGCTAGAGGACCAGGCAGACCTGTATGGGACCGGATGTGTGTTATGTACATCGGACAAAGCCTGTTCCTGATTATGTCTTGTACCTGGATAAACAATGAAGTCAACTCTGTGTCATCTGGTATAAATTCAGCGGTTTCAGTATGCAAGATAACTCTTTCTGCATATTGTGAATCTGTAACTATATTAAGAGGTTCTTTAAAATCCCTTAGCACCATAAGAATGACACATAATTCTGCCTTCTGGACAGAATTATAAGGGCTTTGTTCCACCTTACTCAATTCATCTGACTTGTAACCTGCTTTTCCTGATTTATTTGCATCAGTATAGAACGTACGGGCTCCAGTTATTGGAGCATCACGTACAATTCTAGGAAGAATCCAAGAAGTTCTTTTTATGAGATTAAGTCTATCACTTTTGGGATAGTTGCTATTAATTTCTCCCAAAAAGTTAGCACAAGCTCTTTGCCATGGTTCATTGTCTTCCCATAACTTTTTTATTTCTTCAGTAGTAAAAGGCACTATAATTTCTGCTGGGTCTATACCTGCTAGTTGACGAAGTCTCAGCTTACCTTTTATAATTAATTCAGAGACCTTTTCCACATAAGTTTTTAATTTTTTACTTGGTTTATTAGGTATAAATATCCACTCTAAAATAATATCTTCCCTCTGCATTAGAATCCCTGTAGGAGAAATTCTGGAAGGCAATATGACTAGGATGCAGCTAAGATTTGGGTTCACCCTATCCACATGTGCCTCCTGTAATTTTTCCTCAATCATTGTCAGTTCCTTTTCTGCTTCAGCTGTCAGTTCTCTTGGACTATTCAAATCTTTATCACCATCTAAGGTTTTGTTTAAATGAACTATTAGATCAGGTGTTATCCCAACAGCTGGTCGTAGACTGGAAATGTCTCCTAACAATCTTTGGAAGTCATTAAGAGTCTTTAACCGGTCTCTCCTAATTTGTGCCTTTTGCGTTTTAATTTTCTCTAACCCTATTCTGTAACCTAGGTAATTAATAGAATTTCCTCTTTGAATTTTTTCAGGGGCAATTTGTAATCCCCACCTAGGCAAGACTTTCTTTACTTCTTCAAACATCCTTTCTAAAGTATCTTTATTTGAATCAGATAATAAGATGTCATCCATGTAATGATAAATGATGGACTTGGGGAATTGTTTATGAATTATTTCCAATGGCTTACTTACAAAATATTGGCACAGTGTAGGACTATTGAGCATACCCTGTGGGAGGATAGTCCATTGATATCTCCTATTAGGCTGAGAATTATTGTAAGTAGGCACTGTGAAGGCAAATTTTTCTCTATCCTTTTTTTGTAACGGTATAGTGAAAAAACAATCTTTCAAATCAATAACTATAAGAGGCCATCCTTTTGGTAACAGAGAAGGCAAAGGAATTCCAGATTGTAGTGGGCCCATAGGTTGAATTACTTTGTTGACAGCTCTTAGATCTGTCACCATTCTCCATTTACCAGATTTCTTTTTTACAACAAACACAGGAGAATTCCAAGGGCTGGTTGATTCTTCAATATGGTGAGCATCTAGTTGCTCTTGCACCAGCTGTTCCAATGCCTGTAGTTTATCTTTAGCTAGAGGCCATTGTTTGGTCCAAATTGGCTTCTCAGTTAGCCATTTTAAAGGTAGGGCCGTTGGTACCTCTAAAGGTTTGGTATTTGCTGTATGTTCTTGTACAGCCTGAATGGCTGGTGACCTTTTTCCATAATACCTCATCATATCCTTCCCAGAATTATGAGTTCCTGGAAATACAGGAATGTTAATCTGGGTATTCCATTGCTGTAGCAGGTCACGGCCCCATAAATTTATGGCAATATTGGCTATATATGGCCTTAGTCTTCCTATTTGCCCTTCGGGCCCTATGCATTCAACCCATCTTGTGCTTTGTTTTACACGAGATAGGGTTCCAATTCCCAGGAATTGAACATCTACCTCTTGAAGAGGCCAATTCGGATGCCAAGATTCTGGGGTAATGATACTTACATCCGCACCTGTGTCTAATAAGCCTTCAATAAAAGTGCCATTTATACAGACTCTTAGCTTTGGTCTTTGATCATTAATAGAAGTCTGCCAAAATATACATTTATTCTGTCCTATTGGGTTTTTTGACTCATCCTGCACACGTAATTCTTCATTTAGACCAGTATTACTTTTTACAGCAGAAATTGGAGCTTTTAATTTTCTTGGTGAGGCACGTTCTCCACTGTGACTGGGAATGACTGGGCCACTGTTGGCTTGGGGGCCTGCGAGAGGCCCCCCAAGGAGTTTCCCGATGATATCGGATTGCCCCGTCTGTCTGTTGTTGACCTACATTCGTTGGACCAATGCCTGCCTTTACCGCATCTCCTACATATACCTGAAGGCCGAGGTCTCCTATTTTTGTCATTCCCAGAAGAGATATTCCTAGAAATTCTTTGCCTGCAATTCCTTTGCAAATGTCCTAATTTACCACAATTAAAACACCTGGCAGTTTGATGTCTCCTCATTGCTTTGGAAATCGCTTCTCCTACCCAAGATTCATCATTATAGCTAAACGTCTCAACATTCATCGTATGCTGAATCCATTCATCCATAGGTGCTGATCTAGACTTTAAAGGCCCAATTATCTTTTTGCATTCTATGTTTGCATTCTCAAAAGCTAGAGATTCAAGAAGTATTCGTCTAGCTTCTGGGTCTGTTACCCCTATGTCCAGAGCGTTAATTAATCTTTGCAAAAAGTCAATAAAGGGTTCTCTCTGTCCCTGCCTAATTCTGGTATATGATTCAACCCTTTTTGCTGGATCTTGTATCCTATTCCAAGCATTTAAAGCTGCTTGGTGACACAGACACAGTACTTCATCGTCATAAAGAGCTTGGACCTGTGGATCAGCATATTCTCCTGCACCAAGAATTTGATCTTGGGAAACCTCAATACCTTTTGCTCTTCCTTGCTGTTCCATATGTTTGGATTCTTCTCTGAAATAAATTCCGAACATCAAGGAAGGTCCATTATCTAAAACTGCAGACACTAACTGATGGAAATCATGGGGAGTAGCTCTAGCATTAGAAGCCCAAGTCCTTATCATTTCCTTTACATATGCATTGTGCAAGCCAAAATTAACAACAGCTTGCTTAATTTCTTTCAGATCATTCATTGCTATTGGCGTCCATCTAGCTTCTCTGACTCCCTTTGAGCCTTTAGAAGTTGATGCTTTTTCAGAATTAAGTATAGGGTATGTCGCTAGAACCCTGGGTAAGCCAGTTCTAATAGCTGGTGGAGGCCTTATATCCTGTCCTTGTGTCTCCTTACTCTGTTCACCAGCTGTAATAATTTCCCCAATCTTTTCAAATCTTTTTATCATTGTCTCTCTTAAATCCTGAATCTCCTGACCTGTATATATTTCCAGTGATTTCACTGAGGTATCAATTTTTTGGTCCCCATTCTGCACCTGTGATTCCAAAGCTTTAATTTTTTCCTTCAAAGATAACATGTCCTCCTTAAACTTTTCTTGTGTATCATGTAGATTCCCATCTTGGAGGTACATTCTATCTGTTACCTTATCAAAACTTTGTGATAAAGTCTGAACGTCAAATTCAACAGCCTGAACCCTTTCAGGTAACTTTCTAATACCCTTGGATATGGAATCAATTTTGTCTGTCATAGTATCCACTTGTTCAGATAACCTCTGATTTTCAATAATTTTAATCCTGTCAATTAGTTGTTCATTATTAGTTCGTAAAGATTCTATCATTCTTAGGAGTGCCATATTCTTCTGTTCATTATTAGTACGTAAAGATTCAATCGTTCTTAGGGGTGCCATATTCTTCCTTAATGATAGAATATGGAAAAGAAAACTGAAGGCTAGTAACAAACAAATTAAGGTATCCCCATAATCATATAAACCTTGTATGATGTAATTCATTGTATTAGTAAATATAAATTTACTAATCCATTGTATTAGTGAAAACAAAGCAGTAAAATTTGCGTTAGAAATAAAAACTGCAATATTACCTATTATCCAGCAGGTGGCGCTGTTTCAGAGTCGAGGTGAAAACATGGTCCTGTTTCAGTGCCTTAGTAGATGTTAAAAACTGGAAAATGCAAGTTTCTCAACAAAATAAATCTAATTGAATCAATTCCTGAGACGGAACAAGTCACCCTGAGGGGTTGCAGCTTTCAGCAACCATGTGCTCTGGTTCGTGCCACTTAAGGGCTGTACTTGCAAGGGAGATTTAAAAATGACTCAGAAAAGAGCAAATCAGGCGGCCAGAGACTACGCGGGCCTGTGGAGTTTAAATCCACGTGGGGAGTCCAAGACCTCTGGCGGCTGAGGAAGGAGGGGCTCCCGCCAAGCCGAACTAGAGCCCGCCAAGCCCGCGGCCGCCAAGCTGAACTTGCGCCCGCCAAGCCCGCAGCTGCCAAGCCGAACTTGGGGCGGCCAAGCCGAACTCGCGGCTGCGAGTGGGGAAAGGAGAGGTTCTAAAACCTCGCGGCTGCGAGTGGGGAAAGGAGAGGTTCTAAAACCAAACGTTGGGCGCCAAAATGAAGGCGTAAGTCACAAACAATGCCACACCAATTCGGGGTTATGATTATTAGGGTGGTATTTATTTAAAGGGGAAAAAACTTACAGATCACTGTCCCAGGCAACAGCCCTCTACGCAACCAGGAAAGGAGTCTAGTCGCAGGCGGAGCAGAAAGTGAAGAGAGCAAGGAGAGGGAAGTGGCCGCTTTTTTAAAGGGAGAGAAACCACGCTCCAGTGGGCTGGTACCTCAGCGGTGATAGGCTGGAGGAGTGGGAGGACCTCCCGCAACACCTCCCCCTTTTGTTTAAATAAGAGAGTTCTAAACCTACTATGAAATTATATACAATAAGTACAAATATCCTATTCTAACTAGCTTAGGTCTTGTATAATAAATAACTTGGCCAAGTCATGAGAGAAAGTAACTACATTTATATAGTCTTCAACCCCATCGAAGATCTGAGAAGGGAAATAATGTTACCTGGGTAATTAGGAAGTTCAGTAAAACAACTTCCAAAACATGCAACAAATTACAGAGACAACTAGCTACCTGGGCAATCACCCAAAGTCACATTAGCAGCGTTGAAGCAACCAACTTTGGCTAAGGCCTAACATAACTGACATACCATTTTCTAAGGCAAGCAACTTTTCAAAACTATCTTACCCTGTCTTGGCAGGATATGACTGTCCTGTTTTATCCATTGATGCATGCTCTGTATCTTTGTCAGTTGTTGAGGTATGGGCATTTCTTTGCCCAAACGCCAGTTCTGCCAAAAAGAAAGGCTCCAGGTGGAGTGTCTTTGGTGTTCAACATTCTCTCGAGAATAGAGTGGTGTTGCCAGGAGCAGTTGTGTCTCACTACCACAAAACTCTGAGTATTTTGTGCAGGTCTGGCCAAAATGTTGTATAAGATGTGCACCATTTCAGCTAACCAAGTTGGAACTGTCTTGTGCAGCTGGTACCAAAAGCAGGTCTTGTAGTAGCGCTATCAGTATCATGACGTCATATCAACCAGGTGGAGTTGTTGTTATGGGGCCCCATCTTCTTCCTGGAAACTTCAAATGTCACTTCAGGAAAAACTCATTGTTCATTATGAAAAAAAATCATATAGACATATATATATATATATATATATATATATATATATTCAATGAAAGACATGATAGATATATTCAATGAAAAGTATGATAGATATGAAGAAAAGCAAAGATGTTTTCTAAACTCATATTTCTTTCTGTCCCATATCATGGCTCTTGACATGAGACAGAAACTCCAGAAACTCTGGGTTTTTCTCTTACTAACAGGCTTGGAATTGGAGAGGGACTGAGCCAGAGTCCAACTTCAAAACCAGCTTTATAAATTTAGAAATATGGTTTAATATTACTTACACAACCCATTCAGTTGTCTTGATATTTCCTATTGGGCAGGTATTTTTCCATCTGTCAGTATCCAAACATCCAGGGTCCCTTGAATTTCTCAAAGATGAGTGTTTTCCTGTGGAGATAAGAACAGAACCCTGCCCCCATTCTATATGTTTTTCTTACCACCTGTATGAATATCATCGTTGTGGATGAGTTGTCATTTCTCCTTTCCAAGAGGTTTCTCCTCTTCAAATCGAAACTTTATTAATTTTGATGGTATCCACAATTTTTCTTCTCCTGTGGAAACAAGAGCAAAACCCCTTCCCCAACGTAGCACATCTCCTGGCTTCCACTGAGAGGTCAGCACATCTTTGAAATAAATCGGTTGATTTAGTTCAGCAGACTTTTCCATTATCCAATGTCTTTCTGCTGCTGTCGTTCCTTTCTCATTAGCGTTAAGAAAATTCAAGGTTAATAAAGCATTATGTAATCTATTTCTGGGGGTATTTTCAGTCCCTTTCTGTTTGTTCAGCATATCCTTTATAGTACGATTTGATCTTTCTATAACTGCCTGACCTGTAGGATTATTTGGTATACCTGTAATGTGTTTTATATTATAATAATCAAAAAAGCGTTTCATTTTCTTAGATACATACGATGGACCATTATCTGTCTTTATTTGCGCAGGTATACCCATGATGGCCATACCTTCCAATAAATGTGTGATTACTGAATCAACCTTTTCTGAGCTCAGGGCAGTAGCCCATTGAAAACCTGAATACGTGTCTATGGTGTGGTGTACATATTTTAATTTACCAAATTCCATAAAGTGGAACACATCCATCTGCCAGATTTCATTTCTCTTAGTACCCTTTGGGTTACTCCCTGCAGGCAACGGTGTTTGGTTATAGAAAGAACAAGTAGGGCATCTCTTTATAATGTCCTTAGCTTGTTGCCAAGTAATGGAAAATTCTTTCTTTAGGCCTTTACTATTGACATGATGCTTCTTATGAAATTCCGAGGCCTGCAACACACTTCCAATCAATAATTGATCAATCTCAGCATTGCCTTGGGCTAGAGGACCAGGCAGACCTGTATGGGACCGGATGTGTGTTATGTACATCGGACAAAGCCTGTTCCTGATTATGTCTTGTACCTGGATAAACAATGAAGTCAACTCTGTGTCATCTGGTATAAATTCAGCGGTTTCAGTATGCAAGATAACTCTTTCTGCATATTGTGAATCTGTAACTATATTAAGAGGTTCTTTAAAATCCCTTAGCACCATAAGAATGACACATAATTCTGCCTTCTGGACAGAATTATAAGGGCTTTGTTCCACCTTACTCAATTCATCTGACTTGTAACCTGCTTTTCCTGATTTATTTGCATCAGTATAGAACGTACGGGCTCCAGTTATTGGAGCATCACGTACAATTCTAGGAAGAATCCAAGAAGTTCTTTTTATGAGATTAAGTCTATCACTTTTGGGATAGTTGCTATTAATTTCTCCCAAAAAGTTAGCACAAGCTCTTTGCCATGGTTCATTGTCTTCCCATAACTTTTTTATTTCTTCAGTAGTAAAAGGCACTATAATTTCTGCTGGGTCTATACCTGCTAGTTGACGAAGTCTCAGCTTACCTTTTATAATTAATTCAGAGACCTTTTCCACATAAGTTTTTAATTTTTTACTTGGTTTATTAGGTATAAATATCCACTCTAAAATAATATCTTCCCTCTGCATTAGAATCCCTGTAGGAGAAATTCTGGAAGGCAATATGACTAGGATGCAGCTAAGATTTGGGTTCACCCTATCCACATGTGCCTCCTGTAATTTTTCCTCAATCATTGTCAGTTCCTTTTCTGCTTCAGCTGTCAGTTCTCTTGGACTATTCAAATCTTTATCACCATCTAAGGTTTTGTTTAAATGAACTATTAGATCAGGTGTTATCCCAACAGCTGGTCGTAGACTGGAAATGTCTCCTAACAATCTTTGGAAGTCATTAAGAGTCTTTAACCGGTCTCTCCTAATTTGTGCCTTTTGCGTTTTAATTTTCTCTAACCCTATTCTGTAACCTAGGTAATTAATAGAATTTCCTCTTTGAATTTTTTCAGGGGCAATTTGTAATCCCCACCTAGGCAAGACTTTCTTTACTTCTTCAAACATCCTTTCTAAAGTATCTTTATTTGAATCAGATAATAAGATGTCATCCATGTAATGATAAATGATGGACTTGGGGAATTGTTTATGAATTATTTCCAATGGCTTACTTACAAAATATTGGCACAGTGTAGGACTATTGAGCATACCCTGTGGGAGGATAGTCCATTGATATCTCCTATTAGGCTGAGAATTATTGTAAGTAGGCACTGTGAAGGCAAATTTTTCTCTATCCTTTTTTTGTAACGGTATAGTGAAAAAACAATCTTTCAAATCAATAACTATAAGAGGCCATCCTTTTGGTAACAGAGAAGGCAAAGGAATTCCAGATTGTAGTGGGCCCATAGGTTGAATTACTTTGTTGACAGCTCTTAGATCTGTCACCATTCTCCATTTACCAGATTTCTTTTTTACAACAAACACAGGAGAATTCCAAGGGCTGGTTGATTCTTCAATATGGTGAGCATCTAGTTGCTCTTGCACCAGCTGTTCCAATGCCTGTAGTTTATCTTTAGCTAGAGGCCATTGTTTGGTCCAAATTGGCTTCTCAGTTAGCCATTTTAAAGGTAGGGCCGTTGGTACCTCTAAAGGTTTGGTATTTGCTGTATGTTCTTGTACAGCCTGAATGGCTGGTGACCTTTTTCCATAATACCTCATCATATCCTTCCCAGAATTATGAGTTCCTGGAAATACAGGAATGTTAATCTGGGTATTCCATTGCTGTAGCAGGTCACGGCCCCATAAATTTATGGCAATATTGGCTATATATGGCCTTAGTCTTCCTATTTGCCCTTCGGGCCCTATGCATTCAACCCATCTTGTGCTTTGTTTTACACGAGATAGGGTTCCAATTCCCAGGAATTGAACATCTACCTCTTGAAGAGGCCAATTCGGATGCCAAGATTCTGGGGTAATGATACTTACATCCGCACCTGTGTCTAATAAGCCTTCAATAAAAGTGCCATTTATACAGACTCTTAGCTTTGGTCTTTGATCATTAATAGAAGTCTGCCAAAATATACATTTATTCTGTCCTATTGGGTTTTTTGACTCATCCTGCACACGTAATTCTTCATTTAGACCAGTATTACTTTTTACAGCAGAAATTGGAGCTTTTAATTTTCTTGGTGAGGCACGTTCTCCACTGTGACTGGGAATGACTGGGCCACTGTTGGCTTGGGGGCCTGCGAGAGGCCCCCCAAGGAGTTTCCCGATGATATCGGATTGCCCCGTCTGTCTGTTGTTGACCTACATTCGTTGGACCAATGCCTGCCTTTACCGCATCTCCTACATATACCTGAAGGCCGAGGTCTCCTATTTTTGTCATTCCCAGAAGAGATATTCCTAGAAATTCTTTGCCTGCAATTCCTTTGCAAATGTCCTAATTTACCACAATTAAAACACCTGGCAGTTTGATGTCTCCTCATTGCTTTGGAAATCGCTTCTCCTACCCAAGATTCATCATTATAGCTAAACGTCTCAACATTCATCGTATGCTGAATCCATTCATCCATAGGTGCTGATCTAGACTTTAAAGGCCCAATTATCTTTTTGCATTCTATGTTTGCATTCTCAAAAGCTAGAGATTCAAGAAGTATTCGTCTAGCTTCTGGGTCTGTTACCCCTATGTCCAGAGCGTTAATTAATCTTTGCAAAAAGTCAATAAAGGGTTCTCTCTGTCCCTGCCTAATTCTGGTATATGATTCAACCCTTTTTGCTGGATCTTGTATCCTATTCCAAGCATTTAAAGCTGCTTGGTGACACAGACACAGTACTTCATCGTCATAAAGAGCTTGGACCTGTGGATCAGCATATTCTCCTGCACCAAGAATTTGATCTTGGGAAACCTCAATACCTTTTGCTCTTCCTTGCTGTTCCATATGTTTGGATTCTTCTCTGAAATAAATTCCGAACATCAAGGAAGGTCCATTATCTAAAACTGCAGACACTAACTGATGGAAATCATGGGGAGTAGCTCTAGCATTAGAAGCCCAAGTCCTTATCATTTCCTTTACATATGCATTGTGCAAGCCAAAATTAACAACAGCTTGCTTAATTTCTTTCAGATCATTCATTGCTATTGGCGTCCATCTAGCTTCTCTGACTCCCTTTGAGCCTTTAGAAGTTGATGCTTTTTCAGAATTAAGTATAGGGTATGTCGCTAGAACCCTGGGTAAGCCAGTTCTAATAGCTGGTGGAGGCCTTATATCCTGTCCTTGTGTCTCCTTACTCTGTTCACCAGCTGTAATAATTTCCCCAATCTTTTCAAATCTTTTTATCATTGTCTCTCTTAAATCCTGAATCTCCTGACCTGTATATATTTCCAGTGATTTCACTGAGGTATCAATTTTTTGGTCCCCATTCTGCACCTGTGATTCCAAAGCTTTAATTTTTTCCTTCAAAGATAACATGTCCTCCTTAAACTTTTCTTGTGTATCATGTAGATTCCCATCTTGGAGGTACATTCTATCTGTTACCTTATCAAAACTTTGTGATAAAGTCTGAACGTCAAATTCAACAGCCTGAACCCTTTCAGGTAACTTTCTAATACCCTTGGATATGGAATCAATTTTGTCTGTCATAGTATCCACTTGTTCAGATAACCTCTGATTTTCAATAATTTTAATCCTGTCAATTAGTTGTTCATTATTAGTTCGTAAAGATTCTATCATTCTTAGGAGTGCCATATTCTTCTGTTCATTATTAGTACGTAAAGATTCAATCGTTCTTAGGGGTGCCATATTCTTCCTTAATGATAGAATATGGAAAAGAAAACTGAAGGCTAGTAACAAACAAATTAAGGTATCCCCATAATCATATAAACCTTGTATGATGTAATTCATTGTATTAGTAAATATAAATTTACTAATCCATTGTATTAGTGAAAACAAAGCAGTAAAATTTGCGTTAGAAATAAAAACTGCAATATTACCTATTATCCAGCAGGTGGCGCTGTTTCAGAGTCGAGGTGAAAACATGGTCCTGTTTCAGTGCCTTAGTAGATGTTAAAAACTGGAAAATGCAAGTTTCTCAACAAAATAAATCTAATTGAATCAATTCCTGAGACGGAACAAGTCACCCTGAGGGGTTGCAGCTTTCAGCAACCATGTGCTCTGGTTCGTGCCACTTAAGGGCTGTACTTGCAAGGGAGATTTAAAAATGACTCAGAAAAGAGCAAATCAGGCGGCCAGAGACTACGCGGGCCTGTGGAGTTTAAATCCACGTGGGGAGTCCAAGACCTCTGGCGGCTGAGGAAGGAGGGGCTCCCGCCAAGCCGAACTAGAGCCCGCCAAGCCCGCGGCCGCCAAGCTGAACTTGCGCCCGCCAAGCCCGCAGCTGCCAAGCCGAACTTGGGGCGGCCAAGCCGAACTCGCGGCTGCGAGTGGGGAAAGGAGAGGTTCTAAAACCTCGCGGCTGCGAGTGGGGAAAGGAGAGGTTCTAAAACCAAACGTTGGGCGCCAAAATGAAGGCGTAAGTCACAAACAATGCCACACCAATTCGGGGTTATGATTATTAGGGTGGTATTTATTTAAAGGGGAAAAAACTTACAGATCACTGTCCCAGGCAACAGCCCTCTACGCAACCAGGAAAGGAGTCTAGTCGCAGGCAGAGCAGAAAGTGAAGAGAGCGAGGAGAGGGAAGTGGCCGCTTTTTTAAAGGGAGAGAAACCACGCCCCAGTGGGCTGGTACCTCAGCGGTGATAGGCTGGAGGAGTGGGAGGACCTCCCGCAACAGATTAATAGAAATTGATTAATTTATCAGAGCTGGCTGGAGACAAGCCTAAGCTATTGGCTGAGCATTTATAATTAATAATAAGTCTTAATGTGGACATTTGGCAGTGGCTGCTGGGACACAGAGAAACTCCACCTACAGACTTGGATAGAACTGAATCTCAAAGGTGATTTAATTTGTATTTCCCTGCTGGCTAGAGATATTGAAAATGTTTTTTAAAAAATATTTATTAGCTACTTGTATTTCTTCTTTTAAGAACTTTCTGCTTAATTCCAAAGGTCATTTTTTAAAACTGGGTTGTTTGTTTTCTTGATTATTAGTTTCTTATTTTATTTGACTACATCTTTTTAAAATGCAAGGAATTTGCTTCAACTGTAATTAAAAACTGTGGCACTGCACATGATAGATCTGCTTCAACACCCCACATTTTCTTATTTATTTATCCAGACAGGATGTTACTCTGTAGCCCTGCTGGCCTTGAACTCACAACCCTCCTGTTTCAGCCTCCCAAGAGCTGGGATTGCAGGTGTACACCACATGGCTACCAACACACCTCACAGAGCTTCTCGCTTATGGTCTGCTTTGTTTCACAATGGCTTCACTCTTGCCTTCGACAATGGACTTAGGGCAAGAGTCCTCCAATGTGGAAAGGTCGGGCAGGAAGGAACTGATGCTGAAGAAAGGTTTTAAAAATCATCTCAGCCTCCGATAGCTTGGATCTGAAGTGTGCCCCAAAGGCCCTGTGTGAGAAGTCTGGTCCTCAGTGAGCATGCTGGGAAGCGGAAGACCCTTTAAGAGGTGGGCCTGGCTGGCCAGGAAATGTGAAGCCATTATGTATGTCACCATGCTTAGTCTCACAGAAGGGAGAATTTTAAAACACATGCAGACTATCTTATTGGAGTCTGAGAAATTAAAAACAGCATTGCAGGCAAGCTGCTGAGAAAGGGGAGGTGCATAGGAGTAGGAGGAGCCATGAGGTCTCATCTAGAGACAGGAAGTGGGCGGGTTCAGCCTCAGAGTTCTGCCTTGCTTGGTGAGGAGATGTCTCTAAAGAGAGAGGTGCCCAGTGTCAGAACAAGCAGGCTTGGCATTTGGACCAGTGTCTGAAAAGAAAGACAGAAAGAGGAAAAACAACAGTGATGCTTTCTGAGCGGCTGAGCAGGGAAGAAACTGCACCGACTGAGGAAGGGCGTCCCCGTTCTCTAAACACACAGCCTGCCAAGGAGACAGTTACTCCTCCCATCTTTCAGCCTTTTGAGCATGCCACCTTTCTTTAAGATACAACTTCCCATGCAGGTGACTGACAGGCAGGTTTGGGTGAACTCTAGAGGGAGGGGACAATGCCATTGTCTTTATATTTATATTTAACCTCTGAGCAGTTTAGAGTGTCATGTCTCTACCCAGGGCCTGAGTTACAACTCAAATCCCATTCCCCCCACCAGGAATTGTGTAATAGGATAGATTCTTTGTTGGCACCCATGGGAGGCTTGCCCCTTTCTGAACAGAGATAGAGGAGGGGTGGATTGAGGTGGGGCAGAAGGGAGGTGGGGGACAGTATGGGAGGAGGGGGAAAGGAAGCTGCAGTCAGGATATAAAATAAATGAAATAAAACTTAGTTAATAAAGAAAAATAAACGCAAAAGTCTCTGACATAGTGACACCTTAGCAGGAGGAAATAATGTTCCTGCCAGTCCTGAGCAGAGCCTGTAACCTCCACCTTCTCCCTTCTTCTGAAACTTTGGAGACAAGACCGGCTGTGATGTCCCTCCTTTCCTCCTTGGTATTTAGAATTCTTTCTTTCTTTTCTTTCTTTTTTTGATTTATTCAACTTATGTGAGATATGTCTGGTGCCTATGGAAGCCAGAAGCAGGAGTTGGATGCCCTGGAACTGGAGTTACAGATGGTTGTGACTGGCCTTGTGGGAATCAAACCCAGGTCCTCTGTGGAGGAACTCTGTGGTGCTCTTACCTGATGAGCCATTCAAAATGCTAAAAGCTCTTGTGATGAATTCCCCTTTCTTAAAGGTACAGAGACATCAATGAAACAGAAGGTGGCCCCAACGCTATATGTGGGGGAGGGGTTCACGTTCAGTGACTCCAAACTTCCCCCTTCTCTACTTCATGAGATGATCTGGGTGCCACCACTGGTTCCCTGCTATGGGAGATGCTTCAACACAGGCCCCCAGAACACCACTCTACCTGAGTATTAACAGAAACCTCACAGATGAAAACCTAAACTGGATCTCTTTATAAGTTGATGACATCCGGCGTTGCCTTAATTGAAAACTAACTATAACTGTAAGCTGAATAATCTTTTTTTAAATTTTTTTTTAGATTTATTTATTATGTATACAACATTCCTTCCATGTATGCCAGCAGGCCAGAAGAGGGCACCAGATCTCATTGTAGATGGCTGTGAGCCACCATGTGGTTGCTGGGAATTGAACTCAGGACCTCTGGAGGAGCAGTCAGTGCTCTTAACCTCTGAGCCATCTCTCCAGCCCGCTGAATAATCTTAAAACAAAAACGTTTTAAAATTTTTGTCATTATCTCTGCATCCAATGGCACTGTTCTCCAAGTTATTAAAAAGAACATTAGTTATTACGGATTTGATTTGCAGTTTCTATTTCGGGCTTTAGAAAGCCCTTGAGAACATTTTACAATGTGGTTTTCAATTTCAACTATGTAAAGAACAGGGAAAACCATGTGTTTGGTAGCTGGTTTAGTGGTGTGTTCATGCATATACGTAGAATTCCTTAAGAAAAAGAGTGCACTCGGGAGGCAGAGGCAGGTGGATCTCTCTGAGTTCAAGGTCAGCCTGGTCTACAGAGTGAGTTCCAGGACAGCCAAAGTTACACAGAGAAACCCTGTCTCAAAAAAAGAAAGAAAGAAAGAAAGAAAGAAAGAAAGAAAGAAAGAAAAACTGGCAATCAGAAGAAACCATCAAAGCTAAAAGAACTGAATTTGATCAGTTTTGAATGTGAAATTCAGTTATGCATAGCCAACTTTGGGCTATATATACCAAGTTTCCTTCTGCAAAGAGGTATTTACAGGTATATTTCCACACTGCTAAAAATTAAAACAGATGCACCGCACACATACACACACACGCATGCACACATGCAGAAACAGACACACGTATGCAGTCATCTCAGTGTATTTGCACCAAGGACAATGAGCAGAGCAGACAAATGAATCTGGCAGGTAATTTACCATTCCTGCTTGATTTCGTCAGCGGAGCCTCGGTGTGTTATGAACCAGGGAAATTAGACTTGTCAAGAGGAAGATAGCATCAGTGTTTAATGATTGTTTTCCTTTACCTGACAGCACAATTACTCTCAACAAAATACACTGTTATCTAAGAGAAAAAGTTTAAGCAGTCCAATAATGAAAACAGTACTGCTAAAGTTTTAAGCAAGCTTGACATCTTGGAGCAGCTGGTATGTGTCCTGGTTTTTCTTTCTGTAGATTTGACACATGCTAGGCTAACCTGGAAGAGGGAGCCACAACTGAGAAGGTGCCTCCAAGAAGACTGACTCATGGGAAGCTTGTGGGCAATTTTCTTAATTAGTGATTAATATGAGACAGTCTCCCACTGTGGGCAGTGCCTCCCTGGGGTAAGTGGTCCTGGGTTATAAGGAAGCAGGCTGAGCAAGCTATGAGGAGCAAGCCAGTAAGAAGTGTTCCTCTGTGGTCGCTGATTCAGGTTTCAGTTCCTGCCTCCAGGTCCCTGTCTTGAGTTCCTGCCCCAAGTTCCCTCCATTAATGACAATGAAGCGAAATGGACCCTTTCCTCCCTTTGGCCACTGTGTTTTTTATTACAGCAATGGAAACCCTAAGGCAATAGGTATCCTCTTATGATGGGCACAACACTGCATCACTGCATTTAGGGGAGGCAGAAAAGCCAGCATACTGAGTGTATTCATGGAGAGATGTTTCTCTCCTTTCCTTCTGCATGCTGAACAAAATGTAGACATTTGAACAGAGTTAACAGCTCTGTGCTGGTTATGCCAACCCAGAACTACACAGGATCACATCACTGAAAATGCTATGTTAGCTGGGCAGAGTGGCTCATGACTTTAACCCCAGGCCTCTCAAGTGAGCTTCTGGCCAGCGTGGTCTACATAGTGAGTTCCAGGACAGCCAGAGCTACATGGTGGAACCACAAGTCTGAAAAAAGAGAAGGACATCCAAGGAAAAAGAAAGTCCTGTGTCCGCAGGAGCCTCAAGTCCTCCGGACCCAGGTGTAAGCTTGCCCAAGGAAAGAGAAAGTCCTGTGTCCGCAGGAGAAGCCTCAAGTCCTCCGGACCCAGGTGTAAGCTTGCCCAAAGATGATGGAAAAGGTTTTAATATGTCCCTTTGCCTTCAGAATTTGAAATTATTTCACGTGGGGTGGGCAGTGTGGGCATACAGCTGTGTACACACACGAGAGACCACAGAACATAGGCATTATTCTTCAGGAACCATCCACCATGGTTTTGAGAGTGTCTCGCTAGGCTCACTGGTTCTTCAGCTATTGAATGCCACCACACACAACTGATCTTTTTCAGTGGGTGCTGGGGACCACACTCGTCCTTATTCTTATGTAGCCAGCACTTTACCAGCTGACCCATCTCCCTGGCCCCAATATACATATTTCCGATATTTATACTGAAAGAATAAATAAATACAACCTTTGGAGGAAAAAAACTTTAGATTTCTTAGACATCAAATGTATCTCATTTTAACCAGTCGCCAAGAAAATCACCTTATTCCAAGATGGTGTTTTCCTAGAAATGAAAAAATAATAATTAGAACAGTTCCATGAAGGAACTAGATTCATGGACTGGATAATTATTGCCCAGGCACCCACATACTAACAGACTGGTTCCAGCATGGTGATATAGGGAATAGGACTCTGGGGTATCTTCTGAAAGGGTATTGGGACTCTGTGAATTCTTCCTCCAGCTCTTTCTCTGGGGGGCTGCCATGCGGTGAGCAGTTTTGATCCACTGCAGTGTCTGCCTCATACACCACCAAGCGTGCTCTTCAATATTGCGAGTCAAGATCACCTTTTCTGTCTGTCAGTGATGGCTAACAGTAAAGCTGCTATCACAGTTGGAATTAGATCACTAAACTTTGATTGTACGTTTTGAAAAGTGTTGATTAAACCATTTTATGAAGAAACCAGAGGACAGGGAGGGGCCCAATAGCGAGGGTCTCTCAGATGTCCTTCTCTGTGAAGTTCAATTACTTCCTAAAGCCTGAGAAGGCTAGTCCTGTCTCATCCTACCTCAGAGAAGAACCTGTAAGAGAGATGACATGATAATAATAATGGAAGTAGGGCTGGTAGGATGGCTCATCAGGAAAGGCGCTGGCCACAAATCCTGAGGACCTGAGGTTAATCCCTGGAACCCTTGTGGTGAAAGGAGAGAAATAACTCCAGTGAGTTGTTCTCCAATTTCTACATGCACATTGTGGTGTATACACATCCCACACACAACACACATATCATACACATACACACACACCACACATCATGCATATACACATGCACGCACACACCACACACATGCACACACACACATAGCACACACATATACACCACCACACATCATGCATACACACCACACACACATGCACACCACAATACACACATGCACACACACATGCACACACATACACTCTAAATGTATAAAACAATGGGGACAGTAGCATTAGAAACAATAAGGCTAAAAGAAGCAGGGATGCTGGTGCAATGGACTGGGCTGTGAGCCTCCTCATCTGTTCTTTTCACTCCATAGTCAGTGCTCATCAAAAGCAAACTGTTCAGCTGCCCAGTGCTGTACTCAGGCCTCTAAGCTACAGTTAATTTTACAGTTCATCCAAAATGAAAAAAGTAGTTTAGGTGAAATTATGCCTTTGAATCTTGAAATAACTCTGTAATTACACCTTTCCTGGTTGCCCTTAACTTGGAAAGCTGCCAGTCAACACTCTTCACCTTCTGATGGAGCAACCATCCCATGCTTCTCCTTTGGGGTAGTCTTCAACCAACTACAGGGGTATTTCAGCAGGTCATGGTCCAACAGACTTCGTGTGCCCAATGCTTTTGCTCTGCCATAGGCTCATGCATTCTGAGCTCTTTTAAGGCACGCAAGGCTGTGCCACAATGCCTAACAGGTTAGGAGTATTGGGTATTGTCAGGCTACAATGTGTTGATTGGGACATAACACAATATTCTACTGAGTCTCTCTCTCTCTCTCTCCCCCTCTCGTCTCGGAGCTATCAGAGCAAAGCCATCTCTCGGTCTAGACAGTAACTTCCTGCTAGGCGGCATAGATACTTTTGAGGTAACAGAACACGGAACCATCTCAAGAAGCAGGCTCCTTGTGAATTTAGGTTGGAATGGAATTTCTCCATTGAATTACATTGAACTCAAGAATAATAATAATAGTAATAAATACTGTATTCTAATTTTGCCCTCTGCTACCATAGTATAAACAAAGCAATTTATACAGAGTGACAGCCAAAGCGGATGACTCAGCTCCTACATCGTGAGTCACATTGGCATGAGCCAGAGCATTTCCCTCTGCAAACCACAGCTTCTTGCATCCCTGATCATAGCCATCTTAGGTGGTGACAGAGCTGGCAGCAAAGCACAGGCTGAGACACACGTTCCCCCGTGCAAGGCATTCACATGAAAATATGAGCAAGTAAACCAAGGGCATTGTTGAAAGGAGAGCTAGCAGGAAAGGGGAAAGCGGGTTAGAAAACTATACCACAGATTTCAATGGGTACACATGAACTGATAGATCGCTGGCCCAAAGAAAATGTCCAAAGGTAAAATATATACAGAATTCAGTATATGATAAAGATGTCATCTCAAGTAAGTGGCATCATGCTCACTTCAAAACATAGCCTATTTGGGGCTGGAGAGATGGCTCAACAGTTAAGAGCACTTTCTGCTCTTAACTTGGATTTGGAGGACTTGGGTTTGCAGCTCACAACCATCTGTAACTCCAGTTTCTGGGAATCCAATGCCTTATTTTTGCTTCCATAGGCAACAGGAATGGCACTTCATACACACAAAATAAAAATAATTTTAAAATCAGTTACATAAAAATTAAGATAAATAGAATAAAATGTGCTAAGAAAATCAATTGACCAAAAATAAAATAAAATTCAGTTATTTTTCACGGGATCTCCGGGGCATCAGCTGCATCAAGTGAACCTTATGAGAGCACTGCCATGATAGCCTAGGCTAAACGCCACGGGAAGTGGCACGTCCATGCCATGATTGCCTCTTTCACTAGCCCACACCTCAGCCTCCATGGCTACTGTTGGTCTCCTGGCATCTTCTCCAACCAATCCCATCTTCTAGTTAGGAATCGAACCTTCCCATTGGCTGTTGCCTCATTTATGACATCATTCTCCCTCCAACCCTACCAGCACCTGGTAGAATCTTGGTGTTTCCATGGTGATGACTGTAAACAACTTTGGATCATCACAGGTCCAGGTGACCAGTGACCAGTGAGTGCTGTCTGATACTGGACACACTTGCCACTGAGGTCAGCTGATCAGGAAAAGCCGACCGATTATCTTGCTCCATTGTACTTTGGATTGCTGATCCTCTCCCCTTGACCATGTCAGGTAAGGATAGAGACTTTAAAACATGTGATCTTCTCCATTGACTTTTACTATACTAGTAAATCTTTGCTGAATGTGGATAGTATTGATGTTGATATAGATATCTAGATTTGAATGTCACATTTAGCTTTGGTTCTTACTAAGTAGGTGATTTTAGACAAAAAGTTTATTCTCAAGTGTTTTCCATCCGCCTCAAGGAGTGAACAGTGTCACTATGCTTGGGTCCTGTACTGTTTGGTTTTCAAAGAAAGTGAAGAGGGAATAAAATCAGGCTCTTTTGGATGGTATTAAACTACAGAGACACGGGAACATGAACAAGGCACGCAGAGATCTAGCACTCCACACCACTAATGAGACAGTCTCCCCCCACTACTGTTTCCAGTCTTAGTTTAAAATTCAGGGCGACTCTAACAGTATTGGTCACACCACGGATGGTGGCACACAACTATAATCACAACACAGAGAGAACTGGGTGGGATGGAGATCAGTTCAAGTCTGACATGCTCTACACTGGCCTCTCTCCATACTCACCAAATGAATATTGACTATGGACAAAATGGCGACTGTCATGTTGTGCAGTCACTTGGACTTCCCTGGATTAAACATGGAGAGTGGAAGAGAATAAGAGGACTGTGGAATCTGAGAAGGCAGTTGTTGTACTGAAATTAATATTGACAGTGTTGCTGGAAGGACAGACGCACAGGAAGTCAGGGAAGGGGGCAAACACAGTACGGGTCTAGAAAGTATATAAATATATGAAGGCACACTGCAGAGGGGACCCTGGTGGTCCACAATGGTAGTTTAGAACACAATGTTGAAGATGACCACAGATTATAATCAAAACAGACAAGGCATTGTCATTTCCCAAGCCATGTTTAACCAAACGTACTGTTCAGATTAGTCTGTACAAAGGTTCCCTGGCACATATAGAAAGAATATCCTGATCTGGTCCCTGGCTCTTACACTCCATCCAGACCACTTTCTGCCCAGTTCCCCATGTCTCATGTGCACTGGTGGTGTTGGATAGGATCAAATGGGGCTGCGAAGTCCAGTCAGTTAGAGTCTGACCATGGCAACTGACACGCTGTTGTGAGGGGGGATTCTCACAAGGATTCCCCCTTAGAAGAGATATAAAAACTAACAGTTACTGAGGAGCTGTTAAGAAAACAATTTAATCAACAGATATTAAATTGCGAAGCAATCATATTCAGAGATGAACCCCATAAAACATTAGCAGTCCCAAGAGGACACACTAAACTGGTGCAAACAAGAAGAAATGTTGTCAGTAGGTTGTATTTCTGAAATCATATTTGAATAATGCTTAAAAGTTATAAGATTATAAGAGATCCTCAATTATACAAGAAATGCAGGGGGAAAAAAGAGAGAGGGGGAAGGAATAATTACCGCAATTTGGTACACATTTGTTAAACATCATTTCAGAAAAAAACTCAATAAAATAGAGATTGGCCTGGTGGACATGGCAGGGGCTCCAGCACCAGCACTTTAGAGGCAGAAGCAGACCTGTCTGTGTGATTTCAAAGCCAGACTGATCAACGTAGAGTGAGTTTAGGTCACTCTATACTGTAAGATCTGCAGAGAACAGGACAAAGTTCCAGGTATGGAATATGCCTATGGGTCTCTTCCCAATAAAAACCTCTCTTGTAGAATATATTTGCGAGGAAGTGTCCCAACAGGCACTATTATATTACAATCAGGAAAAAGGAGCATCGTGTCTAGATCTGAGTGAGCATTAAGCCAGATTGACCAGGATTTCCATGCCCACACAGGAAAAAGCAGACAGTTCATCTAGTGATTGTCATCCTTCAAAGCCCCACCGATCAATCTTAACCCATTTGCTGGCATATGTAAGGGAACATAGATGCTAGACTCTCCCACTCAGTACAACCTGGAGATAACACAGTCCCTCCCAGAGGGTAGAAAGCTTCCATCTCAACTTTTTCCAACTCTCTTCTTGCTTCCTACAGAAAATTGCCAAAGTGCACCTTTCACTGGGACAGAATGTGCTCTGCAACCCTCTGTGCCTGTGCTGAGGAATGCCACACCCTCAGCAGGAACTGTGTGCAATTTCTATGGGGTCTGCACCCCAGCTGTGAGCTCAGCATGGCTCCTGTCATCAGACTCCAGCACATGCTGCCAGCAGCTCATGGACAGTGCCTGTCTTTACCAACGAGCTGGCACGACCATGCTGACTGAGCCAACTGACCAGAACCAGATCTCTACTTCGACATTTTCCTATCCAGGTGTTCTCCACTGGGATCTCAGAGAAAGCACCACCAGAAGGGAAGCTCCATTCCTGGATGCCCCTGTAACTGTCATTGACCAGAATACCACCCCCTCGTCTAGGTCTATAACAGCCCAGTGTGACAATACTTTCCATATCAATGCATTACCGCCATCCTATCCAACACTGTCTGCCTGCCTTGTACAGGCAACGCCATCAAATCTACCAGATCAACGATATATCCTGGCACCTTGCTACCTGGATGGAAGTCAGGTCTATTACAATGACCAGAACAGCCTGGGTCCTCCGATGGCTGAAGAATTCTGGCAGTGCCTGCAGGCCTATGGCTCTGTGTCCTGCTCTGGGAATCAGGCTTCCTCTCAGCACCCAGGGATGGTGATGGCACTACAGGAGATTCAGCCAATGAACATCCAAACACCTTTCTCCACCTGTCCCATCTACTGGCCCACATCTGCTCAAACCATGCCAGACACCAGTCTTCAAGGTGAGTAAAGCCAGGAAGGGAGGTGTGAGATCAGCCCTCAGAGGAGACACAGCTCTACCTTTCAGAAGTGGATGTCCACACAGAGGAAGAATGGGAGTCCTGACATGTAGGCTATTGCTCAGGCTCATTACCCCTAAATTCAGTCTCTATAATGAGAGAGAATACAGGAAAGTGAGTGATATTAAACCTTCATTAAGACATGTCCAAGGACCACACCACAGGAACGCATTTCACTGCCAAGGCTAATCAGGCCCATGTAGCAGCTCACTAAAATCACCTCCTTCCTAATCTATGTCTCCAGATTCTAGATGACATCGAGAATTTTATCTGTTTTTCTACAACTAAGTTTCCCCTGAGTTGAAACTAGTATCCAGAGAAATGGAACCCTGAATCTGTAGTGGAGGAAGTCTTCTCCCACACTCCAAGTGTCCGCTGTGACAGTCTGCCTTGACCTTTGTAATATTGATAAGCAGGGTTGAAGCATCTCACCCTATCTGTCATGATCAACCTCTCTCTTTTTCTCTGTCTCTTTTCCTCCTCTACATTTCTCTTCCACTTTCTCTTTTTCTTTTACTCTTTCTTTCTGAATCTTCAGCAGTGACCCAAGGCCAAGACTATGTAGACATGTTCTCTGTTACAAAGTTGATGCTCAAAGCTTTCGCAGTCTTACATTTTGACATCACTAACAAAAATTCTGTGAAACGTGAACCTTAAGGAATGTCAGGGCTTTTGAACCGCTTGCCTTTCAGAATTGAGTAACTGATATGGATACCTAAACCCAAATAAAAATCCAGGCTTCAGGGGCCATATGAGTAATACAATGAACAGAAAGAAACTGGTGGAGATGAGTAAGATTAGGAAACAGTGAGCAACACAACCTGTCTCAGAGCAAACTCCCAAGGCAATGAGAGGCACTGTTTCAAAGGAAAATGGGGGAGAAAGGGAAGAGCGCACACCAAGGAATTCTGTCACCTCCCCATGATCACTAAGCATGTACACACCACACAAACACAAGAGAAAACGTGATCTCACACGGTCATGAGAAACAAATGAGTAGTTACTATGTGTCTCCAAAGAGGGCTGCTTTCCCTGCTCCTCCAGCAGAGCTCATAGCAATGCCTGCAACACTGCTGCACGAGCCTCAGTGCTCAGGTACACTGAAAGCGGGGGTAGCATCTCACTTACCAGGCACTGACTTCGAACTTCCTCTTTTTCAGTGGTGGAGAGGGAGACAACCCTGGGGTTGACACCTTCAGGGCAGACACTGTGTCTGCTGCAGAGTCCAGACCTCGGCAATGCCTGCACCCAGGATGCCCAGATGAAGACAGCACCTGTCAGTGGGAACAGGTCATTAATTGCCCTCATGCACAGTCCTTCTGAATTCCTGGCCTTGCCTCCAGCCCCAAGCCTGGAAAAGACACAGAAGAACAATGCAGATGAGATGAATGCTGAGCAATCAACACCTCTGGATTCCTATGAGGGCACAAAATGTAACCAAGACGCATCACCCCTCCCTTCAGCATACCCTGGCATGCAGCAGCCCTTGAACTACAGTGATGTTGGGAGCCTGAGGCAGAAGCTAGCTTCTCAAAATGCCACTTTGGGAAACAGTAGCCTTGGTCTGGAAGACCCTGAGGCTCTGCAGAGTGTCATGGAGTCTAGCAATGACTTTGCAGACATGACTACTCTGGTGGCAGATATTCACCTTCCCCAACTCTTAAACTTCAACACTGGCCTTGACCAAATGGAAGATCACACAGCAAGCCAAACCAAAGACTCCAAAGACATCAGGAGGGACCAGGCCCAGTCACGCACCAGCATCTTTAGTGGACTATCTGAACTGGGCATCAAGAAAAACCAGAAAGTCTCTGATGTGTTTCATGGAGCTCTTCAGGCCAGAACCCATCACGAGGATATGCTGAAGGAAGATGATCCTGGAACCATAGACAACACGGCCAACCACGTGCAGGGCAAATCTCAGATATTTGTACCCAAGAGGCCCAGCGTAGCAAGGGCACAGGGGAAAGAAAAGGCCAAGGACACCAGAGGAAACAGCTCCAAGAAAACAGAGGAGCTGAAGCCATCAAGTCACAGAGTCAAGGCAGAAGAGAAGCCCGCCATCCCAAAGACCAAGAGGAAGAGGAATCCACCTGAGCTCAGCCATGACAGCTTTAAGAAGCCTCGAACTCACCTCGGCATGCACATGCTGGCGTCTGTGCAGGTCTTTCACCCACTGGGGAAGAAGAGTGAGAGGAAAACTGGCGTCTCCTCCTCCCGGGCTCTGCTGAACTTGAGCAGCAACAAAGATCCCAGGACAGGCCCAACCGCCACATCCCTGGGAGATGCGCCCCGTGAGGGTCGAGGCCCTGGTAGAATCCCGGGCAATGCTCAGAGAACAGAGAGCAGTGCTCCCAAGCGGTGTCCATCTCTGTGCCTGGATGAGCTGTCCCCAGCTGGGAAGGTCAAATTAGTACCTCTGCCTTTCCTAGCCCTGGACAAGCCTCAAGACAGACCTGTTTCCAGAAAGCTTCACTGCCTGGCTTCGCACAGGCCCACTACAGCTTACCCAGTGAGGTCTCAATCCCACACTGCTAGGCAACCCAAACTCAAGTCATCCCAACCAGCTCCTGCCAGCACATCACTGATGGCCTCTGACAAGTCGGCTCTGCCAGTTGCCACCAGTGCCACACGTCCAATTAGAAGCAAGCCCATCCAGTCTTGCCCTGGGCCTCAACCGCCTGCCTCTTTGCCTGCACCCTACAGAGCATCATCTCACACTTCACTCCACAGGGAGCCTCTTTCTTTTGCCACAAACAAGACCCTAGATCCTCCCCAGCCTCAATCCCAATACCTGCGGCAAGATTTCAGCCACTTACCAATTCCTTGGAAGAAAGTCAACATTCCGGGACCAGTCATCTCACAGCCTATCACTGAAGAGCAGAGGCCAGAGAGGGAGGCCATGAAGAGGCGGGCTCAACAGGAGAGAGAGAATGCTGCCAAGTGTACCTCTCTGGGAAAACCACAGCTTTTCCTTCAGAGGGAGAAAGATATGGAAATTTCGAGATATTATGGCTATGCAGTGTAAGTGCTGCCCAAACCTTTGGGACACAACGCTATTCATCACACACAGGTAAGATGTAGATACACATAGATATTCATGCATACATGAAGTTTAGAGGCTTAGCTGAATGTGTAGATATGTAGATACATACATAGTAATGCAGAATAATATTTAGATGTATGCATATATTTGAAGGGAAAGACATAGTTTATAAATTTATAAATATTTGAAGACACTATAATTGACTGTAGAAACTTAAGACTGCGATTTTATCCATGAGTATATAGAGAGGGCTTTGATGTCTTCCTTAGAACTTTACTATTTATGTTTCCTAATTACGTAATAATACATGTGACATAGATACAACATATGCTATAAGTCAGTGGTACTACTTATTTAATGTTATAGCTGTAGCAAAAAGCTCTAGTGGCAATAAGATTATTTTCCTGGAATTTAATTTTCAAGATTCTAGGATGATGTGGGAGTCCCCTCTGTATGCTGTGAATATGTTTTATTACCACTGGTCATTAATGAGTAAATCTGTTTCAGCCAATGACTGAGCAGGTCAAAGCCATGTAGGAAATTTGAACTGAGATGTAGAGAGAAAGCAGGCAAACTCAAAGAGATGCCATGTAGCTGCCGAAGGAGAAAGATGCCTCAATGCCCGAACATTGCCAATAGGTCACAGACTCACGGTGATAACAGGTTAATATTACTTGGCTTTATTAAGATGTTAGAGTTAGCCAGGAATATGCTGGGGTCATTGGCCGAACAGTACTGTAATTAATGTGATTTCTGTCTGATTATTCACGTCAGAGTTACTGAACATGGTAAGTTTCCTAGAGTGCATACTGTAAAGTGAACACACTACTGCTGTCGCCACATCTCCTCCCGTTTCAAACCTCAAACACGAGCCCTTTAGACATCAGTACTCTGCCTGCATTTCATGATATGAAACATAGGGTCCATGTGTGCATAATCAAGATCCTACCTTGAAAGAAATTCTACAAGGCGGAGTATCTTTCTGAGATGGGTTGATTTGGATTACTGGGTTTATCTCAAATTGTATCAATCTTTGAAATTATCCATTTAACATGTTTGTTTTTCGTGTGTGTGTGTGTGTGTGTGTGTGTGTGTGTGTGTGTGTGTTGTCCACATGAACTACTGCGTAACAAATGTATGGAGTGCCCAGAGAGGCCAAACCTGGGCATCAGTTCTCTGGAGTCTGTAATTAAGAGAGACTGAAAACCATCATGAGGTGCTCTGAATTCTACCTGGGGATTCTGCGAGAAAATCAAGTGTTCTTCTCTAAGGAGCCATCTCATCGAACCCGAGTTGAGTACACATAATGGACTGACATTTGATCGCCTGATATTTTCCTCCATCCTGACCTGTCCCTGAATCTTAACCTCCTTTCCCTATTCTGTGCTCTAACTGTTTCAGAGTTTGTAACACATTGTCCTCTGAGGCATATGGCATTAACCTTGTATGGGGTGACACATAAGAAATAGAATTAATTTATATATAAGTTTAGTTTCTTGAGACAATGTTTCTCTTCATATCACTGAATATTTGGGAACTGACCTCGCTAATCAGGCTAGCCTTGAAATCACAAAGATCTGCCTGACACTGCCTTTGTAATGCCTTTGCCTGTGTCCCTGCCTCGAGAGTGCTGGGACTAAAGGAATGCACCAAAATCCCAGGTGAAAGCACCTTCCTTTCTGTATATGTGGGTCACCGATTTCCCCACCATGATTATGTGAGGATGTATGTTAGCAACAGTACATTTTTCATAGCTACCAAAAGTCACAGAGGCTGAACTGCTTGCGCTTACAACTGTAATTCAACACAGGTTCATTGTTCTGAAAAATTGCTACTCAAACAGAGATCATAGGAACGCCTTCCCCATCACTATAAGGGCCTAAGTGGAGAGGGCACAGAAGGAGGGGAGCATCTCACTTACCAGTCACTAACTTCTTCCTTGACTCTTTTTCAGTGTTGGAGAAGGGGGTGTCCCTGGGACTGACACCTCAGGACAGACAGTCCATCACTTGCAGTCCACAATGTTGCTAGTATTCCACCCTGGATTCACAGATGAGGATGCCACCTGTTGATAGGGACAGGTCATTGACTGCCCCTATCCAAAGGTCTCCCAAATTCCTGGCCTGGCCAACAGCTCTCATCCTAGGCGGAAAAAAAAGAAAACAATGTGAATTAGACGACAGCCAATCTATCAATGCTTAAGGATCCCTTAAAGGCACACAGGAAACCTAGTCCCATCACTTCTCCCTTTAGCACACCCCAACTTGCAGCACACGCTGTGCTTTACTGACACTAACACCCTGAGGCAGAAGCGTGCTGTTGACCATGTCTCCTTGCTAAGCAGCACCTTTGGCCATCATGAGCCTGGCACATGCACACTGGGATGGTCTCCAGCATAGACTTTGCTGACATGACTACACCGGGGCCAGATATTCACCTTCCACAATTTTTCAAATAACTCAATGTATTAAACATATTCAGAGATGCACAGCATCCTTATCCAAAGACTCCATAGTCATCAGGAGGGAATAAGCTGGGGCTCATGAGCAAGACAAAACCAAGAGGACCAGAGGAAACAGCTTCAAGAAAACAGAGGAGCTGAAGCAGTTTAGGAAGAGTCAAGTCAGAAGAGAAGCACACCATCCCAGGACCAAAAGGAGGAGGAATCCACCTGTGCTCAGCCACCACAGCTTTAAGAAGCCTCGAACCCACCCCAGCATGCACACGCAGGAGTCCGGGAAGGGCTTTCACCTCTTGTGGGGGAAGTGAGAGAAGAAAACTGGCCTCCCCTGAACTCTGTCAACTCTTCCTGCTACTCTGTACTCTATTATTACAAGAGTTTATTGAACTTTGATCTCTGGGGAAGTGGCATTGGATATTCGCAGGGTGACCTTTATTCACTTTCTTTTAGTTCCTTGAGAGAGACTTCTCTCCAAAGCACTATATGTCCTGGTAATAACATCATAGACCAGGTTAGCCTTGAACTCAGTGATCTGCTAGACTCTGCCTCTGCCGCTTCCTCTGTCTTTTGAGTCCCTGCTTCAAGAGTGCTGCGACTAAAGATGTGCTTCAACAATGCAGGTAGAATCAAGATTCTTTCTGTACATGTGGATCACCAGGTTTCCCAGCATGATTTGATGAAGAGTCCATGTGTAGGCAAGGCGATTCTTGCTACTGACCTAAAATCACAAGAGACTTAACTGAATGTATTGACTTAGCTGTATGTATTTACAACTGCAACTCAACTCAGATTCTTTTTTCTGACAGTACCTTTGTTTCACTTGTAGGCTGGACTTCTGACAATGCCTATCTACTTCCAGATAGTACAACATCTGGATTTGACTCAAGGAATGTATTCAACCTGTCCCTAGATATTTATGGTGTTTGTATTTTCTCAATAGGTAATCCCCAGCTACTGTGTAGACACAATACTGTCCATTCTAACAAAGCCTATTTGCTGTCCAGAGTCACTGGTCTAGATAAATATAACACAGCCAGCCGGAAAGGATCCCACAACCTGTATCCAAGCATCCTGACAGGGGCACGATTGACTACAAGAGAATGAAGGAAAGCAATAGTTTAGGGAGGTCTCTGGTTTGATCACTCTCTCTGTGTTTTTTAACTACAGAATTTGGGACTCCATGAGTCTACTGGGCTTCACTGTACTCCTCAGAAAAACAGAAAGGCATTTGAATGGATATACATTCATGTTAAGATTATTATTTTAATCTTTATGTTTTCAAATTAAGTGTCTTGTAGAATAACACTTGTTGAACAAAGCTCAGGAATTATTTTACATATTAAAGCAATTAACAAAATGATGTACTGAATTCTTATCATGGACTTTAAGTCTCATTGTACTATTTATTCAATGAACAGATTTTATTCTGTATATTGTATACTGACAACAGCACTCAGTTCCCACTACCTGGCCATTCCTTAGCTCTCACCAAATATCTTAGGCAATGTTCTTCTGCTTATACTACTGCTTACAATTTCATGAATGTCTATATGTAGAGATGTGTCACCAAGGATCCACATAGTGAGACAGGATAAAAAGATGTTTCTGTGGGACTGGATACATTTGGTACAATATAATTATCTCGAGTTCCAAGGATTCTCCTGCAATCACCTTGACTGCATTCATTGTTTTTACTGTAACCAGTTCCACTGTGTGCAGACGTCACGTATTTCTTATCATTTGCTCTGCTACTGGACACCAAGTTCAGGCCCTAACACAGGTATCCGAATCCTGAACAAACTGCAATGTACAGCAATGTGCAGAGCAATAACCCATCCAACGCCTTGGAACAGCATGGACAGGAGGAGTGGTAGACCTGGTTTGGTGTTTAAAGACACTGTATACTGAAATACACAGAGGGTACAATACTTCACATTACACCCACCAACTGATCTCCTGCTCCTACGGAAGCAATACTTGCAAGTCCCCAACTTTCAGATAACTCTCCACTTCTTATATTCTGTACCATCTAGAAAGATCAAGTCCAACTGATCTTAGCTAAAATATCTCGATGGGATAGTCATTTTATTCTAGGGTAAAACACCAGGCTACACTACTCTACCTGACTGCATTAGCTCTTACACTGCATTCCTGCTTGCATGACAGCCCCTGATATTTGGATGGACTGCATTGTACATGATCCATTTTGGCATAAGAGGCAATCATCTCACCACAACAGCAGCCACAGCCACTGAGTATCAGCAGCCAAAACTTTTACAGTTTTTCCATCAGCACCAAAAGCACACAGAAAAGGAAGTCGAGAAAGGAGACAGACTGGAGCAGTTCCATCAACACTTGCAGCTACACTAATCTCACGCAGAAGCACAAAGGTTTAGAAGGGAAATACAAAGGCCCATCCATTCCCTTCAATAAAGCAGTAGGAGTTCCCTTCCCACTGTGACCTGTGATCCTCTGAGTCACAGGAGATTCTGTTGTGCATCACGGTACAACATAAAAATTCCCTTCTATGAAAGCCAGCCTGCTAGCAGGAAGGGAGATTACAGTTCAGTCCAAGTCTGACTTCTAGATATCCTACATCTGAAACAGAGGGACGGGACAATCATCTACTTCTTACTCATACCAAATAAAAGGATCCAAAGAGCTTCATCTTTTGGGAGGTCTTGAAGAGATTCTTGGCCGACATCTCCTGCATCTTAAGACCACTTCTGGCATTAAGAATTTAGCAGGCATATGACTTCAGTGAGAGCCATTTTCCACTCATTCAGGGAACCATTTCTCAACTTCTCTAACTTACTTTTGCTAATGTGGAGATGCTCTCCCCAATTTTCAGGAACTGTGATGATACCAAAGTACCACTGACTTTAAGAAATGTTTCATACACATGTGAGCAGGCTCTGTGCAGAACTGCAAAGTCACACACTAAACAGATTCTCTAGATAGGGAGGGCAGTCTGTTCCACTGCAGCTTGCAAAGATTCCCTCACTTGGAATTTTGTATTCTAGATAATACAAGTCCCTCCACCTCCTAGTTTTCAGGATTCTCATGGGGCCATTGCACATAATAACAGCTCTTACGCATCTGGTCATATCAAACCAATCTCTTTACACTGACTCAAAGACAAGAACAGGGCCGTGATCTACCTATCCACTTGAATTTATGCACATTTCTCACACGCTTTACATCAACACTGTAGAAGCAGCTGCCTCACTCACTTTTCTAACTAGCCATTGAGTACTTTCAGAATGAGCAAGGTATCTCTGACCACAGCTTCTTATCTCTAATGAAAAATATACCCAATTTACCTGAGTGTATTATTGAACACAGCATAGCCTATGTTTTAGTTTGCTCTCACCTATACACTTGGTACAACTAAGATTTCTGTCGTTTCTGAGTTAAAGACTTCAGGAGGGTATGTTGATTTCAGTCAATTTCTTTCATAAAATGCAGTCAACGTTAGTAATGTCACATGTGTGTCTCCCTAACAATGTACATTCCTACAGAAGGGGAGAATAAATTCCTCCTCACCTAAGAAAGAGCACCAGCAATGGAGAAAAGGAGTAATTCCACCCAAGTCAACAGTAATGACCTTGTAGGATTACCCACATCACTTGAACATGAAGGAATGTTAGGTTACATGCACTGGGCATCCTTTTTATATGTAGATGTGTAAAATAAAGCAAAAACTCACATGGATATGGTATATAGGACAGGAAATTGAAGCTCCTAGGGCTCTTTCATTGATGGAAGCCAGCAACACAGCTATGAAAGGGCTCCCCTAGTAATGGATTGAAACGTTTATGAGCTTGGGAAGGAGTCCTGTACACTTTGTACTTCAGTTTCCCTAGAACTGTGAATGTATCTGCTTTGAGTCTCATAAGTCTCCTCCTACTTCACAAAGAAAGATTTACTGTGGAAGAGATGCTGCTCCACAAACAGGGATGGGCCTGCTTCCTTGGCTTCCTCTGCTTCTCTTGGTTGCTTTTCCTTTACATCACCAATGTGCATGTTGGATTGAATCACACATTACTATCAAGGTGTCGCACAGCTTACAATGACCATAGCAATCCAACAGGAAGAGCAATGTTTCTAAAGCCCTCTAATTCTCCCATAGTCCCCGGTAAATTAATCTCATTCCTACAACAATCAGGAACACAGGCCCACCCATTTATTTTTTTTTAATTTATTTATTTATTAAAGATTTCTGTCTCTTCCCAGCCACCACCTCCCATTTCCCTCCCCCTCCCCTAATTAAGTCCCCCCCCTCAGCCCGAAAAGCAATCAGGGTTCCCTGTCCTGTGGGAAGTCCAAGGAACCCCCCACCTCCATCCAGGTCTAGTAAGTTGAGCGTCCAAACTGCCTAGGCTCCCACAAAGCCAGTACGTGCAGTAGGATCAGAAACCCAGTGCCATTGTTCTTGAGTTCTCAGTAGTCCTCATTGTCCGTTATGTTCAGAGAGTCCGGTTTTATCCCAGGCTTTTCCAGACCCAGGCCAGCTGGTCTTGGTGAGTTCCCAGTAGAACATCCCCATTGTCTCAGTGTGTGGGTGCACCCCTCATGGTCCTGAGTTCCTTGCTCGTGCTCTCTCTCCTTCTGCTCCTGATTTGGACCTTGAGAATTCAGTCCTGTGCTCCAATGTGGGTCTCTGTCTCATTTCATCGCTTGCTGAAGGTTAATATTCAGGAGGATGCCTATATGTTTTTCTTTGGGTTCTCCTTATTTAGCTTCTCTAGGATCACTAATTATAGGCTCAATGTCCTTGGTTTATGGCTAGAAACCAAATATGAGTGAGTACATCCCATGTTCCTCTTTTTGTGTCTGGCTTACCTCACTCAGGATAGTGTTTTCTATTTCCATCCATTTGTATGCAAAATTCAAGAAGTCCTTGTTTCTTACTGCTGAATAATACTCTAATATGTATATATTCCATACTTTCTTCATCCATTCTTCCATTGAAGGGCATCTAGGTTGTTTCCAGGTTCTGGCTATGACAAACAATGCTGCTATGAACATAGTAGAGCATATACTTTTGTTGTATGATAAGGCCTCTCTTGGGTATATTCCCAAGAGTGGTATTGCGGGGTCCAGGGGTAAGTTGATCCCAAATTTCCTGAGAAACCGCCACACTGCTTTCCAAAGTGGTTGCACAAGTTTGCATTCCCACCAGCAATGGATGAGTGTACCCCTTTCTCCACAACCTCTCCAACAAAGGCTATCATTGGTGTTTTTGATTTTCGCCATTCTGACAGGTGTAAGATGGTATCTTAAAGTTGTCTTGATTTGCATTTCCCTGATCGCTAAGGAAGTTGAGCATGACCTTAAGTGTCTTTTGGTCATTTGAAGTTCTTCTGTTGAGAATTCTCTGTTCAGCTCAATGCCCCATTTTATAATTGGGTTGGTTAGCCTTTTACAGTCTAGTTTCTTGAGTTCTTTATATATTTTGGAGATCAGACCTTTGTCAGTTGCGGGGTTGGTGAAGATCTTCTCCCAGTTAGTGGGTTGCCTTTGTGTCTTAGCGACAGTGTCCTTTGCTTTACAGAAGCTTCTCAGTCTCAGGAGGTCCCATTTATTCAATGAGGTCCTTAATGTCTGTGCTGCTGGGGTTGTATGTAAGAAGTGGTCTCCTGTGCCCATGTGTTGTAGAGTACTTCCCACTTTCTCTTCTATCAGGTTTAGTGTGTTCAGACTGATATTGAGGTCTTTAATCCATTTGGACTTGAGTTTAGTGCATGGTGATAGATATGGATCTATTTTCATTCTTCTACAGGTTGACATCCAGTTTTGCCAGCACAATTTGTTGAAGATGCTCTCTTTTTTCCATTGTATACTTTTAGCTCCTTTATCAAAAATCAGGTGTTCATAGTTTTGTGGGTTAATGTCAGGGTCTTCTATTCGATTCCATCGGTCGACTTCTCTGTTTTTATGCCAATACCAAGCTGTTTTCAATACTGTAGCTCTGTAGTAGAGTTTGAAGTCAGGGATGGTAATGCCTCCAGACGCTCCTTTGTTGTATAAGATTGTTTTGGCTATCCTGGGTTTTTTGTTTTTCCATATAAAGTTGATTATTGTCTTCTCCAGATCTGTGAAGAATTTTGATGGGATCTTGATGGGGATTGCATTGAATCTATAAATTGCTTTTGGTAGAATTGCCATTTTTACTATGTTGATCCTCCCAATCCAGGTGCAAGGAAGATCTTTCCATTTTCTGGTGTCCTCTTCAATTTTTCTTCAAAGACTTAAAGTTCTTGTCAAATAGATCTTTCACGTCCTTGGTCAGAGTTACCCCAAGATATTTTATGCTATTTGTGGCTATCGTGAAAGGTGATGCTTCTCTAATTTCCCTCTCTGTTTCCTTATCCTTAGTGTATAGGAAGGCCACTGATTTTTTGGAGTTGATCTTGTATCCTGCCACATTACTAAAGGTGTTTATCAGCTGTAGGAGTTCTTTGGTAGAGTTTTTGGGGTCGCTTATGTATACTATCATATCATCTGCAAATAACGAGAGCTTAACTTCTTCTTTTCCGATACGAATCCCCTTGATCCCTTTATGTTGTCTTATTGCTATTGCTAGAACTTCAAGCACTATATTGAAGAGGTATGGAGAGAGTGGACATCCTTGTCGTGTTCCTGATTTTAGTGGGATGGCTTTGAGTTTTTCTCCATTTAATTTAATGTTAGCTGACGGCTTGCTGTAAATAGCTTTTATTATATTTAGGTATGACCCTTGTATCCCTAATCTCTCCAAGACTTTTATCATAAAGGGGTGTTGAATTTTGTCAAATGCTTTTTCAGCATCTAATGAAATGATCATATGGTTTTTTTCTTTCAGTTGATTTATATGCTGGATTACATTGATAGATTTGCGTATGTTGAACCAGCCCTGCATCTCTGGGATGAAGCCTACTTGATCATAATGGATAATTTTTCTAATGTGTTCTTGGATTCGGTTTGCCAGTATTTTATTGAGAATTTTTGCGTCGATATTCATGAGTGAGATAGGCCTGTAATTTTCTTTCTTGGTTGGGTCTTTGTGTGGTTTTGGTATCAGGGTAACTGTAGCTTCATAAAAGGAATTTGGCAATGACTCTTCTGTTTCTATATTGTGAAATACATTAAGGAGTATAGGTATTAGCTCTTCTTGGAAGTTCTGGTAGAATTCTGCATTGAAACCATCTGGTCCTGGGCTTTTTTTGGAAGGTAGATTTTTGATAACGGTTTCTAGTTCTTCGCGACTAACAGGTCTATTTAGATCGTTCACCTGGTTTTGGTTTAGCTTTGGTATGTGGCACTTATCTAAAAACATGTCCATTTCTTTTGCATTTTCTAGTTTTGTGGCATACAGGCTTTTGTAGTAAGATCTAATGAGTCTCTGAATTTCCTCTGTGTCTGTGGTTATGTCCCCCTTTTCATTTCTGATCTTATTTATTTGCGTGTTCTCTCTCTGTCGTTTAATTAGTTTGGATAGGGGTTTGTCGATCTTGTTGATTTTCTCCAAGAACCAACTTTTTGTTTCATTGATTCTTTGGACTGTTTTCTGCGTTTCTATTTTGTTGATTTCCACCCTCAGTTTGATTATTTCCAGTCTTCTGCTCCTCCTGGGCGTGTCTGCTTCTTTTTTTTTCTAAAGCTTTCAGGTGTGCTGTTAAGTCTCCGATGTATGCTTTCTCTGTTTTCTTTAAGTGGGCACTTAGTGCTATGAACTTTCCTCTTAGCACTGCTTTCATAGTGTCCCATAGGTTTGAGTATGTTGTTTCTCTATTTTCATTGAATTCCAGGAAGACTTTAATTTCCTTCTTGATTTCTTCCTTAACCCAGGTGTGGTTCAGTAGTTGACTGTTCAGTTTCCATGAGTTTGTCGGCTTTCTGGAGGTAGGATTGTTGTTGAATTCTAACTTTAATCCGTGGTGATCTGATAAGACACAGGTGGACACTGATATTTTTTTGTATCTGTGGAGGTTTCCTTTGTTTCCGAGTATGTGGTCAATTTTCGAGAAGGATCCATGGGCTGCAGAGAAGAAGGTATATTCTTTCCTATTTGGGTGGAATGTTCTATAGATGTCTGTTAAGTCCATTTGCTTCATTACCTCCAGTAGTTCTCTTACTTCTCTATTAGGTTTCTGTCTGATTGACCTGTCCATTGCTGAGAGAGGTGTATTGAAGTCTCCTACTACTAGTGTGTGTGGTTTAATATCTGCCTTGAGTTTTAGTAATATTTCTTTTACATACATGGGTGCTTTTATATTAGGGGCATAAATATTCAGGATTGAGACATCATCCTGACAAATTGTTCCTGTTATGAGTATAAAGTGTCCATCTCGATCTCTACTGATTGATTTTAGTTTGAAGTCAGTTTTGTTAGAAATTAATATGGCCACACCTGCTTTTTTCTTAGGACCATTTGCTTGAAAGAACTTTTCCCAACCCTTTACTCTGAGTAGATGCCTGTCTTTGTGGTTGAGATGTGTTTCTTGCAAACAGCAGAATGTTGGATCCTGTTTTCATATCCAATCTCTTAGCCTGTGCCTTTTTATAGGTGAGTTGAGACCATTAATATTAAGTGATATTAATGACCAGTGGTTGTTCATGCCGGATATTCTTGTTGTTTTTGGAAGTAGAATTTGTGTGTCTCCCTTCTTTGAGTTGTGCTAGTGAAGGGTCGCTAGATGCCTGAGTTATTGTAGGCAGTGTTGGCAATGTTGGATTCCTTGGGTTGCGGTTTTCCTTCTATTACTTTCTGTAGGGCTGGATTCGTGGCTACGTATTGCTTAAATTTGTTCTTATCCTGGAATGTCTTGGTTTCTCCATTTATAGTGAACGAAAGCTTGGCTGGGTATAGTAGTCTGGGCTTGCATCCATGGTCTCTTAGCTTCTGCAGTACTTCTATCCAGGACCTTCTGGCTTTCATTGTTTCCATAGAGAAATCAGGTGTAAGTCTGATTGGTTTACCTTTATAAGTTACTTGAAGGCCTGTCCTTTAGACTGGCCTCTCTAGAGCTGTGGAGTGTCAAGCTGTCCAGCATGGGCAGGCTGGTAGGACCGCTATAGGCACCCACAGGGATGATACCAGGTCAAGGGTTATTGTATAGTTGAGGACATGAGCACAATAGTAGTGAGATGCGTTCCTGGGGACTCTTTAAGACTGGGTTCAGGCTGAGCCCCCAGTAGTGCAAGGGAGAGAACATGCAGGAAACTGGGGTCACGCTCTGAAGATAAGAACAGGGACCCCTGCCCTGAAATGCTGTCAGTCAGCCCTGGAGGGACAAGTTGGAGGGATTGACGACATGGAGTAAATGGGCTCAGTCTAGGTGGGCTGAGCGCTTGGACCTCTGGGTTGTAATACAGACACAGGTACTCGGACATACCACATAGGCTTTTATATTAAAGAGTAATATATAATTATTTATCATGCACCCTCCACCTGCAGCCTTCAAGAGGAGGCAGAGCAAGCATTCTGACCAGGAACTTGCACATTAAGGAGCTGAGGTTCCATGAAGTGACTTGACAGAGATCATGTAACAAATGAGGTTTCTGGGTCTCTTTGTTCCTCAGCAGACTGGCCCCTTTGATCAGCTGCATCAATTACTCTCCATTTGCATTTCCCTAGGACCCTGGTAGTGTACACCCGGCTCTACACTTTGTCTCCAGACAACTATCTATGACCTTGGTGTTCTGGAGTGCATCTAACAGGATGCTCAGATTCTGTAATGAAATCAAGGTGTTTGGCTGTTGTTTCCATCAGCTATGACAAGTGGATGACAATCCTACAACTTAAGCTTGGGAACAGGCTTCAATATCCGTAATTTTCTCTTTCGAGAGTCTGACTTTTTGAGACAGGGATGACTGGAGATGGCTTGAGAAGCAGGCGAGAGGCTGCATCCCCACTATAGCTGCTGTCCTGAGAGTCCCTGTTCACTGGTCATAAGGCCAATCAGTACCCAGGATAAGAAGGGAGAAATCCAGATCTCCTATATGTAAGAATCAAATCTACACAGTGGTTTCCCTGAACTCCTTAAAGTGAATATGTATGGCAAAAGCCTAAAGTTCCTCCCTCCAACCATCACTGCCTCCCCTGGAGGAGAGTAACTCCATGCCCAAGAGAACCCAGGTCACCTCCTCTCACTTTCTGAGCATTCACGCTTCAAGTGCCCTTTAATCCACCCTGGAAGCAAGCCCTTGGACCACATATTTGACAGGTTCAGGCTGGAGAGTGGCCAAAAGTTCCCCATGCTATGTATCTTTCTGCCGTTATTCCCCCTGGTCCCAAGAATGAAAGACTGTAAACGCGGCTTTGACAAAATCCTCTAATGACTTTGTCTCTTTGTAGGACACATGATCAAACTGTACCTCAACCTCAAAAGGTCAGAAATGGTTTGGGAGACTCAGGATCCAGCTATAAAGGCCACTAAACACTGTTCTAGCTGTAATTTCTAAATGAAGAAATATCTGTCTGTCTCTTTGATTCTATGAAGCAGAAGCTAGCAGACACTAGTACTTTCATAAGAAAGGAGACAGGTCTCTGTAAGCTATAGCCCGCTGTGATTGGTCCATTTCCTGCTCTGACCTCACAAACTGCCACTGTGATGGGAGAAAGCATGTCCTGTATATAAGGCTGTAGGGCGGACTGCATTTCTGTCTCTAGAGACCGGAGAGGTGATCTCAATGCCTATGGGGCTCCTTACGAGCTACCTACTCAAATAGCTGTTGGTTTGAGGCTTCCCCACAGCCTATGTACAGAAAAGCACAGTGTCCACATAGCCTTATGTCCCGCCTCCCCCAAAAGAGGAACCTTAGGAGTCAATAAAAGATTTTTTTAGCATTTTAAAGTCTAGTTTCTTGAGTTCTCTATATATTTTGGAGATCAGACCTTTGTCTGTTGCGGGGTTGGTGAAGATCTTCTCCCAGTCAGTAGGTTGCCTTTGTGTCTTAGTGACAGTGTCCTTTGCTTTACAGAAGCTTCTCAGTTTAAGTAGGTCCCATTTATTCAATGTTGCCCTTAATGTCTGTGCTTCTGGGGTTATACATAGGAAGCGATCTCCTGTGCCCATCTGTTGTAGGGTATTTCCCACTTTCTCTTCTATCAGGTTCAGTGTGTTCGGACTGATATTGAGGTCTTTAATCCATTTGGACTTGAGTTTTGTGCACGGTGAGAGATATGGGTCTATTTTCATTCTTCTACAGGTTGACATCCAGTTGTGCCAGCACCATTTGTTGAAGATGCTTTCTTTCTTCCATTGCATACTTTTAGCTCCTTTATCGAAAATGAGGTGTTCATAGGTTTGTGGGATAAAATCCGGGTCTTCTATACGATTCCATTGGTCGACTTCTCTGTTTTTATGCCAGTACCACACTGTTTTCATTACTGTAGCTCTGTAATAGAGTTTGAAGTCAGGGATGGTAATGCCTCCAGAAGATCCTTTATTGTATAGGATTGTTTTGGCTATCCTGGGTTTTTTGTTTTTCCATATAAATTTGATTATTGTCTTCTCCAGATCTGTGAAGAATTTTGATGGGATCTTGATGGGGATTGCATTGAATCTATAAATTGCCTTTGGTAGAATTGCCATTTTTACTATGTTGATCCTCCCAATCCAAGAGCAAGGGAGGTCCATCCATTTTTTGGTATCCTCTTCAATTTCTTTCTTCAATGCCTTAAAGTTCTTGTCAAATAGATCTTTCACTTCCTTGGTTAGATTTACCCCCAGATATTTTATGCTGTTTGTGGCTATCGTGAATGGTGAAGCTTCTCTGATTTCCCTCTCTGCTTCCCTATCCTTTGTGTATAAGAGGGCAACTGATTTTTTGGAGTTGATCTTGTATCCTGCCACATTACTAAAGCTGTTTATCAGCTGTATAAGTTCTTTGGTGGAGTTTTGGGGGTCGCTTATGTACACTATCATATCATCTGCAAATAACGAAAGTTTAACTTCTTCCTTTCCAATTCGAATCCCCTTGATCCCATTATGTTGTCTTTATCTCTCCTGGGAAACGGGAGAATTGGGATAAAGGAAAGGTGGATAGGGGAGCACAGAACCACAATTCTTAGTTAAGGGAGCCACTTTAGGGTGGGCAAGCGACTTGACCCTAGAGGGGCTCCCTAGTGCCCAAGATGAGTTTCCCAGTTAGTTCCTTGGGCAGCTGAGGATTGGGAACCTGAAATGACCCTATCCTAGAGCAATACTGACGAATATCTTGCATATCATCATAGAATCTTCATCTGGTGATGGATAGAGATCAAGACAGTGACCCACACAGGAGCACTGGACTGAGCTCCCAAGGTCCCAAGGAGGAGCAGAAGGAGGGAGAACATGAGCAAAGAATTCGGGACCACGAGGCGTGCATCCACCCACTGAGACAGAGGAGCTGATCTACGGGGAGCTCACCAAGGCCAGCTGGACTGTGACCGAAAAAGCATGGGATAAAACTGGACTCTCTGAACATGGCGAACAATGAGGGCTGATGAGACACCAAGGACAATGGCAGGGGGTTTTGATCCTACTTAATGTGCTGGCTTTGTGGGAGCCTAGCCAGTTTGGATGTTCACCTTCCTAGATATGGACGGAGAGGACCTAAAACTTAACACAGGGCAGGGAACCCGGACTGCTCTGTGGACTGGAGAGGGAGGGGGAGAGGAGTGGGGGGGAGGGGGAGAAGGGTGGGAGGAGGGGGAGAAGGGTGGGAGGAGGGGGAGAAGGGTGGGAGGAGGGGAAGGGAAATGGGAGGCTGGGAGGAGGTGGAAACTTGTTTTTTGTTTATGTTTTTTTTTTCTTTTCGCAATAAAAAAAAATAAGTAACAAAAAAAAAGTAACCTTCAATACATGGGCACAGGAGATCACTTCCTAAATTTAACATCAGTAGCACAGACACTGAGAACAACAATAATTTAAATTAGACCCCCTTAAATTGAGAAGCTTCTATAAGACAAAGGACACAGTCAATAAGACAAAAAGACAGCCTACTGAATGGGAAAAGATCTTCACCAACCCCACATCAGACAGAGGACTGATCTCCAAAATATATAAGAAATTCAAGAAAATAGACATCAAAATATCAAATAATCCAAATAAAAAATGGGGTACAGATCTAAACATAGAATTCTCAACAGAATTTCAAGTGGCTGAAAGACACTTAAAGGAATGTTCAACATCCTTAGCCATCAGGAGAACACAAATCAAAATGACTCTGAGATACCATCTTACACCCGTCAGAATAGCTAAAATCAAAAACACCAATAATAGCTTATGCTGGAAAGGATGTGGAGTAAGGGGAACACTCCTCCACTGCTGGTGGGAATGCAAATTTGTACAACCACTGTGGAAATCAGTATGGCAGTTTTTCAGAAAATTGGGAATCAACTTACCGCAAGGCCCAACAATACCACCCAAAGGATGCTAAACCATATTGAAAGACATTTGTTCAACTATGTTTATAGCAACATTATTTGTAACAGTCAGAACCTGGAAACAAATGTAGATGCCCCTCACTTAAAGAATGGAACAAGAAAATGGGGGTACATTTGCACAATGGAATACTACTCAGTGATTAAAAAAAGTGATACCTTAAAGTTTGCATGCAAATGGATGGAACTAGAAGAAACCATCCTGAGTGAGGTAGCCAGACCCAGAAAGATGAGCATGGTAAGAACCCACTCATAGGTGAATACTAGCTCTAAAGCAAATAATAAGGAGCCTATAATCAATGACCCCAGAGAAGTTAAGTAACAAGAAGAACCCTATGAAAAACATGCATAGATCCCTTGGAAGGGGAAATAGATAAGATCTCCTGAGAAAATTGGAAGCATGGGGGTGATAGAAAAGGGAAAGTAGAAGGGGAGGAGGGGAGAATTGGAGGGAGAGGAGAACTTAGAGGGAATAGAAAGCTGAGATGTGGGGAGGACAGAGATGAGAGCAAGGGATGAGATATCTTGATTGAGGGAGCCATTATGGGGTTAGCAAGAAGCCTAGCACTAGAGAAATTCCCAGGAATCCACAAGGATGACCCCAGCTAAAACCCTAAGCAATAGAGGAGAGTGTGCCTAAACTGGCCTTGCCCTGTAGTCAGATTGATTACTATTTTAAATGCCATCATAGAACCTACATCCAGCAACTGATGGAAGCAGATGTAAATAACCACAGTGGAGCATTGGTCTGAGCTCCCAATGTCCAGTCAAAGAGAGGGAGGAGTGAGAATATGAGCAAAGAGGCTAAGACCATGATGGGGATACCAACTAAAATAGCTTACCTGAGCTAATGGAGCCTTCCAACTCTGGCCTGACAGCAAGGGAACCAGCTGAATGTGGGTGACAGTTATATGGCTGAGATGACTGTAGGGCTACTGGCAGTAAAACCAGGATTTATCCCTACTGCTTGTTCTGGCTTTTAGAAATTCATTCTCTCAGAAGGGATACCTTGTTCAACCTAGATACCCTGAGGGCCTCAAAGCAATGTGCTAGACTTTGTTGACTCCCCATTGGAAGATATACCCTCTCTGAGGAGTGGATAGGGGTGTGATGGTGTGTGGGAGCAGGAAAGGTGGAGGGAGCAGGAGGAGGAAAAGGAGAGGAAAATGGATTTGGCATGTATAATTAGAAAAAATACTTTTTTAAAAAAATTAAAAATAATAATAAAAACCTGGAGTCAGATATAAGGATTAATACAAAAAAATCAGGGAAGCAGAACAGTCAAACACTGGAGAGTTCTTATCTCTTTCAATGCTCAGACCAAAGGCATGATCCTGTCTATTCAAATCCTCAGACTGCTGCTGTCTCTATGAAACCTCAGACTACATTTGGCTCAGTGAATCCTCAGACTACATCTGAGTTCCTATCTCCTTCACCTTATATTCAGTCCTCTATTTGCCCATCCATATCTCTGTCTCCACCTTCCTAGTGCAGGGATTAAAGGCATGTGATCCCAAGTGTTGAATTCAATCTCATGTAGCCCAGCGTGTTGAACTCACAGAGATTCAGCTGCCTATGTCTTCTGACTGCTGGAATTAAAAGGTGTGTACACCAAAGCCTGGTTACTATAGATAACTACTGGCTTAACTCTGCACTCTGATCTTCAGACAAGCTTTATTTGTTAGATTACAAACAAAATATCACTACAAAAAAGTCCTTGGAGCGTGGCTAGAAGAGACCTTACAATCATCATGGCAACACCCACAGTGTGAATCCACGGGCTGATTTGGAGGTCTACCACACTCCAGAGAGAGTCAACATTGGACTTTGGGGAGCCATTGCATGCCTACAGGACCCTCTAAAACTGAGAATGCAGAAAGTCACTGATGCAGCTAAGTGATGGACTTGTCCCTGTGCTTCCTTAGTACAAACCTGCTGGGGTTTCCAGTCAGGCCATCAAGGGGGACAACAACCACCACCTACCCTTGTTCTCACATGGAAGATCATAAACACTGACTCAGAAAAGATCCTGGGCCATACTTCCCAAGAAGCCTCTTTAGGGACTGACTCTCCTGATTTGTACTTTATCTTGGGGATGCTTTATGGTTGGACTAAGATATCTGATGCTAAGTTATAAGAAGTCACCCATTTTTATGTTTGCCCTGGACATGATAGAGATAGGCCCAGATAGGGAATAGTGGGGGGTCAGCAACTATTTCTGTGCTTCATGGAGCTGTCTCCATGGGTCACACATGGTGGAAGGCCCCCAAGAGATAGAGACTTTATCAAACTAAAAAAGGTGAATGAAACAATGTGGGAGCTTGATGGTCTTAATTTTCTGGAGAAGGGGCATGCAAATCTAATTCAATTCACTGATGCTGGTAAGAAGACATATGGTTGGAGTCAGGAAAACCTGGGGCCTTAGGTTATATCACCAAATGAAAGGATCAATAGGGAAAGACCTAGAGGCATTATTCACCCTGTAATTAGAATTTTGGCCCCTACAGCCATGAAAACCCTTGAGCCACAATAAGGTAATGGTTACCCAAAAGCCTAGAAAATTAGGTCTAAGAAAGCTAAAACAGTGTCTTTGACAAGGACTGACCTCACAAGCCTGCCCTTCAAACCAGGTCACTTTAACCTATTGAGACACTATGGGAGCTCCTTCTGCTCCTTCAGGTAATAGCTTTAAGATACCAGTCCACTTAGGCATGGTCTCTTATACTATAAATGCAGCTGTAAATCATGCGCTCACTTTCTTGCTTCCAGCTCTCACTTCCAGCTGCTAGACTCTGTTCCTGTTCCCCATTTGTGAAGAAAATTGTGATTTAGGAGAATGATCTATAAGTATTCCCTAAATAAATAACCCTTTATCATACATAATTCTGAACTAGTGTGGGATTATTTTGTATCTTCCTCCATCATCTGGCTCCCAAATCTGGGGACCAGTCCACACTTTTTGGGATCAGTCCACCAACCATGTGGTGCATTACAGACTGACTCTCCTGTCCACGGCTTTAGCCAGCCCTCAGACTCAGCAGGCTGCAGCTCGAGGATCCCAGTTCATGACCCACACACCAGCCCACACACTGCTGCCTGCGATCCTTGAAGTGTACACAGCCCACAACTTGCACTAACGGAAAACTTTGAGTCATCTCTTTATCCTGGGCCCCAACTCTCAGAATCATTTGATTGCATTAATAACTGTTCTTAATTTGTTAAACAAAGCATATTTTCCATACCTAAGTAAGCAACACATGCTGTTCACTGCTGCTAATGTCTCTCGGTCACATGGCTGCGAGTGCGACACCTGCTGGCCGCTAACGATTATTACACCTGCTCCAATTCATTAGAATTACTTTACGACAGGTAAGATCTGAAAAACTACAAAAAATGACTGATAACATCTAGGATTTCAATAATTATTTTGCTTATATTATGGAAGATATTGTACAAGACTTAGGCTATTTTCCTTCCTATTTTTTGATTCTAGGGATTTGCTTTGTTTTCAATATTATCTCATTAAAAATGGTTCAATACTATGGAGAGGGATAATATCAGATTGGCAAAATTTTCTGAAAAAATTTGTGGTGTTGAATCTGTCAGAATCTGTTGAAAAGTTATATGTCCAAGGATGAGACATTATCTTTACTGGACAAGTCGGAATCCTCATTAGAACAGACCACTGGACAGGAGATTCAGACTTTTAAAAAGGCAGTAGTAAAAGATTTGAAAAGATTGAAGAATTTATTGAAATTGATGAGCAGGGACAGAAGGTACAAGGACAGGATTTAGCCTCATCAGTACATGCCAAACCCCTGGATGAGTTATACAGAGTTTCAAGAGCATGTCGAGTAATTTCCTCAGAGAAACCATCTAGTACAAAGAATGCTAAGGTAGTCAAAGAATATGCATGGGAACCAATACATATGAGTGAACTAAAAGAAGTAAAATAAGCACTAGTTTCTTATGGGCTACATTCACCATTTGTCAGGGAAGTGGTGAAAATGTGGTCTTTAAGCACTAAAGCAACCCCACAAGACTGGCTTCAATTAATCTCAGCAGTCCTAGAAAATGGACCTTAGCTGCTTTGGAACTGTTATTGGAGAGAAGAGGCAAAAAAATTTAGAACAACAGGGGAAAGTAAAAGGATTGAGACTTCCCAAGATAAAATTCTTGGCAAGGGTCATTACTCTGATCCTCAGGAACAAGCTCGCTATGATGAACACACCTTGTCCCTATATAGTACAACAGCTTTAAACACATGAGATGGGATTCAGGAACCAGAAAAGAGGACTGAGTCATATATTAGGGTTAAACAGGGCCAGAGAGAATTCTTTACTGACTTCCTGCAAAGATTAACTAAGGCTGTGACAGACCCTGAAGCTAGACATGTAGTAATTGAATTCGTGGCTTTTGAAAATGCCAGCATAGAATGTAAGATTATCCTTGGACCTTTAAAGGTTAGATCAGCACCCTTAGATAAATGGATCTTGCATAAAATTAATGTTTAAACATTTGATTGTAGTACTGAAGCTTGGGTAGGAGAAGTGATTTCCAATGGTATGAGAAGACAGCAAAATGCCAAATGTTTTAATTGTGGAAGAATGGGACATCTAAGAAGGGACTGTAGATAAGAAATTCCTAGGAATAATGTCTCCTCTAGGAATGGCAAAAATAGGAGGATTCACCCTTTTGGTATATGTAGGTGTGGCAAAGACCAACTGAAGCTTGGGTAGGAGAAGTGATTTCCAATGGTATGAGAAGACAGCAAAATGCCAAATGTTTTAATTGTGGAAGAATGGGACATCTAAGAAGGGACTGTAGATAAGAAATTCCTAGGAATAATGTCTCCTCTAGGAATGGCAAAAATAGGAGGATTCACCCTTCTGGTATATGTAGGTGTGGCAAAGACCAACATTGGACTAATGAATGTCAGTCAGCAAGAGACAGACAAGGCAAACTGATACCACTGGGAACTCCTTGGGGCACCTCTCACAGGCCACTATGTCAAAAAGGCCCAGCCATTCCCATGAACTGTGGAGAACATGTCTCACCAGAAATATTAAACAATCCAGTGAATACTGTAAAAAAAAAAACATACCATAGTTCTGGACGATGGAATAGACCTGGAGGACTAGTCAAAAATTCCAGTGGGAAATAGGAAACGTATATTTTGGCAGACTTTTATAAATGATCAGAGACCAAAGGTAAGAGTGCATATAAATGACATTGTAATTGAGGAATTACTAGACACAGGTGCAGATGTGACTATCATTACTCCAGAATCTTGGCATCCAAATTGGCCTATTCAAGAGGCAGATATTCAATTCCAAAGAATTTGAACCCTATCTCAAGTAAAACAAAGCATGAGGTGGGTTGAATGCATAGGGCCAGAAGGACAGAAAGGAAGGCTAAGGCCATATGTAGCTAATATTGCAGTTAATTTATGAGGCTGAGACCATTTGCAGCAATGGAATACACAGGTTGACAATGCTGCAGTCCCAAAAACTCATGTTTCTGGGAAGGATATAAGATATTATAAAGGAAGGTCACCAGCCATTCAGGCTGGACAAGAACACAAAGTAACTATCAAACCTTCAGAGGTACTAACAGCCTTGTACTGAGAAACCCATATAGGTTAAAAAGTAGCATTTAATAGAAGACAAACTGCAGGCTTTAGAAAAGCTGGTACAGGAGCAATTAGATGTTCACCATATTGAAGAATCAAGCAGCCCTTGGAATTCTCCTGTATTTGTTGTTAAAAATATGGAAAATGGAGAATGGTGACAGATCTAAGAGCTCTCAACAAGGTTACCCAACCTATGGGCCCTCTACAATCTGGATTAAAAATTGCTCCTGAAAAAATATAAACAGGAGATTCTGTCAATTACCTAGGTTATAAAATAGGTTTATAGAAAATTAGAACACAAAAGAAACAGATTAGGAGAGAATGGTTGTGGACTCATAATGACTTTTAAAATTTTTTAGATGATATTTCCAGTCTATGGCTGGCTGTTGGGATAATACCTGACTTAATAGTTAATTGAAACAAAACCTTAAATGGTGACAAAGACTTAAGTAGTCCCAGAGAATTAACAGCTTACGCTGAAAAAGAATTGATAGTCATTGAAGAAAAATTACAGGAGGCACATGAAGATAAGAGTAAATCCAAAATCTTAATTTTATTCTAGTCATATTGCCTTCCAGAACATCCCATACAAGAATCTTAATGCAGAGGGAAGATATCTTATAATAGATAATTTTACCACATAAGCCAAGTAAAAAAAATTAAAAACTTATGTGGAAAAAGTATCTGAGTTCATTATAAAAGGTAAATTGCAACTTCATCAATTAGCAGGCATAAACCCAGCAGAGAGTATAGTTCCTTTTACTACTGATGAAATAAAAAAAAATGGGAAGACAAAGAACCTTGGCAAAGAGCTTGTGCTAAATTTTGGGGAGAAATTAATAGCAATTATCCCAAAAGCAATAGACTTAACCTTATAAAGAGAACTACTTAGATTCTTCTCTGAATTGTACATGACGCACCAATAACTAGGGCCTGTACATTTTATACAGATGCAAATAAACCAGGAAAGGCAGGTTACAAATCAGAAGATTAAGGTGGAACAAAGCCCTTATACTTCTGTCCTAAAGGCCGAATTATATGCTATTCTCATGGTACTAAGGGATTTTAAAGAACCTCTCATAGAGTTACTGATCGCAATATTCAGAAAGAGTTGTCTTGCATATTGAAACCACTGAATTTATACCAGATGATGCAGAATTGAGTTTATTATTCATATAGGTTCAAGATATAATCAGGAATAGGCTTTGTTCTATATACATAACCAACATCCGATTCCATACAGGTCTGCCAGGTCCTCTAGCACAAGGTGATGCAGAAATTGATCAATTATTGATTGGAAGTGTATTTCAGGCCTCTGAATTTCATTTTAAAAACATCATGTCAATAGCCAAGGCTTAAGAAAGTTTTCTATTACATGGCAACAAGCTAAGGAGATTATAAAGAGATGTGCTACTTGCTCTTTCTATAGTCAAACACCATTGCTTGCAGGGAATAACCCAAAGGGTACTCAGAGGAATGAGATACGGCAGATAGATTTGTTCCACTCTATGAAATTTGGTAAATTAAAATATGTACACCACACCACAGACACGTACGTATTCAGGTTTTCAATGGGCAACTGCCTTGAACTCAGAAGTTTCCAGGAAGAAGATGGGGCCTGACAGCAAGACCTCTGCCTGACTGAGATGATAGCATGATGCTGATAGCGCTCTATAAGACTGGTATTTATGGGTACCAGCTTCTGAAATGGTGCGCCTTCTCATGATGTTCTGGCCAGAACTCCAAATAAGATCTTCAGGAAAATAAAAAAACAACCCTATCAACTGCTCAGAAATCATTTGCATCTATACATCTAGTTAACCATCACTTTACTTTTGCAGGATCCCATTAGGATAACATTGCCCCCATGATAGTGGAAAGCAATCCTAGGAGACAACTCCCCCATACCCCCCTAAAAAAAGTTTGTCCTTAGGGTTGGGAACACTGTTTAGGGGTTGTTGATTATTACTTGTACTAGATAGAGGGTTGGGGTGAAAACTGTGTTTGTAGAAAATAAAGGGATAATAATAGTTGATAATAGAGTGAATAATTGTGAGCTATTATTTATGGATAATTTACATTGGTATGGTTTTGTATATTGATACAAGTTCAAATTATATTTATTATTTTTGTTTACATTATTTGTATACCTATGCAAAGTTATTCTGTCAGATTGTATATATGCATGTTTCTACCTCTTTTAGAACATTTTGTATATTGATACAACTTTTAGAATATTTTCTCATATTGCATTTAGCATGTGTTCCTTGCTTAATATTGTTTATGCTGGTTGTAATTCTAATTATACTTGATATCTGTTCCTAGTGTATATAGTTTTGTATTGGGTTTGGAACTCTCTTATTAAAACAAAAGGGGAAGGTACTGTGCAAGCACATTCCACTTCTTCAGCCAATAGCCTTTAAGATACCAGCCCAATTGGGTATGGTCTCTGATACTCTAAAAGCAGTTGTAAAGCATGTGCCTGGTCTCTTGCTTATGGCTCCCACTTCTGGCTGCTAGACTCTGTTCCTGTTCACACAGAGGACTGTTATCTAGGACAGTGATCTGTAAGTTTTCTTCTTAAATAAATAACCCTTTGATTATTCATAATTCTGAACTGGTATGGGATTATTTTTGTGACTTCCATCATCAGCTAACCTCACAATGGAAACCAGGATGGCATAGGTGGGTCTTCTATCTATCTGTTGTTTCATTGGTTAATTAATAAAGAAAACTGCTTGGTCTGATAGGTCAGAACATAGGTGGGTGGAGTAGACAGAACAGAATGCTGGGAAGAAGGGAAGAAAGTCAGACGCCATATCTCTCCTCTCCGAGATGGATGCAGGTTAGAATCCTCCCAGTAAGCCACCACCTCGTGGTGCTACATACCTTAATAGAAATGGGTTAATCAAGATGTGAGAGTTAGCCAGTAAGAGGTTAGAGTTAATGGGCCAGGCAGTATTCAAATGAATACAATTTGTGTGTTATTATTTCGAGTGTAAAGCTAACCATGCGGGAGCCGGGCGGGACAAAAAGCAAGCCTGCTCACCTCATCACTTCACCAGGAGATGTGCTACATTGGGGAAGGGGTTTTGAACTTGTTTCCACAGGGGAAAAAGCTATGGATACCATCAAAATTGATAAAGATTCAGTTTGAAAAGGAGAAACCTCTTGAGAAATAGAAATGATGGTTCATACACAAAGATGACAATTATGCAGGTGGTAAGAAAACCTCATAAGGATTGGGGCAGGGTTCTGTTCTTGTCCTTGCAGGAAAATATTCATCTTCAAAGAGTAGAGAGACCTTGAACATCTAGATGCCTAAAGATAAAAAGATAGCTATCCATAAAGAATCAACAAGCAAAAAGAAATCTGCTTTATGATGCTGTATTATCAGCATTGTAAATTTTGATTATTTAGACACATATACATCTCTACTTAAAAATAAGAGCTGGCTTTGGAGCTGGACAATGGCTATCCTTCTCTAAATCCAAGCAAGGAGTTAAAAGAAAAGTTCAGAATTTCTGTCTCATGTCAAGAACCATCTGGTATGGTACAGAAAGAAGATATATTTAAAGGAAATATTTTACTTTCTCCGTGACCATTTTATTTATATCATATCTTTCATTGAACATATGTCTATATGAATAATGCTTTAGTTTTCCCACAATGAACAGTAGATTTTCCTGCCATAACATTTGAAGCTTCCAGGAAGAAGATGGTGCCCCACAACAATGACTCCACCTGATTGATATGACGTCATGATGCTGGTAACGCTATTATGAGACTAGTTTTTGGGTACCACCAGCAGAAATGGTGCACCTTCTTACAACATTCTGGCCAGAACTCCAAATAAGAACTTCAAAACAAACAAACAAAAAGACCCTATGGACTACTCAGAGACCATTTGCACAAAACAGTAATCTTGAAACTTAACCATCATTTTATTTTTTACAAGATCCCATTGCCCCATGACAGCAGGAAGCAATTCCACAAAGCACAAAGTTTGTTCCCTCTCCCCACAAAGTTTGTCCTCACGGTTAGAGACACGATTTAGGGTTTGATTATTACTCACATAGGATTGAGGGTTGGGGTAGAAATTATGTAGGCCTAGAGATAAAAAAAGGAAGATTGAATAGGATAATAGGTAATTTAGTGTGAACTTATTCATACTGATAATAGTAATAATAGTGAGTAATAGAGTGAATACTTGTGAGCTATTATTTATGGAAAATTTACACTGGTATAGTTTCTTTTTTTATTTATTTATTATTTATTTATTATCTTTACAGTGTTCTGCCTGCATGTATCCCTGCAGGCCAGAAGAGGGCACCAGATCTCATTACTGATGGTTGTAAGCCACTACGTGGTTGCTGGGAATTGAACTCAGGACCGCAGGTAGAGCAGCCAGTGCTCTTAACCTCTGAGCCATCTCTCCAGCATGGTATAGTTTCTTGTATATTGATACAAGATCAAATTATATTTGTTATTCCACTTTACAACATCTGTACACCTACGTGAAGTTATTTTGTCATATTGTATGCATTCATGCATGTCTCTACCTCTGTTTAAGACATTTTGTATATTGATACAATTTTAGGATGTATTTATCATATTGCATTATATATTTCTACCTCTGATTAAGATATTTATACATTGTAACTCTAACCAAACAAGTGGAAAACTTCTATGACAAGAACTTTAAATCTTTAAAGAAAGAAATTGAAGAAGACACCAGAAAGTGGAAAGATATCCCATGCTCTTGGGTAGACAGAATTAACATGGTAAAAAATGGCAATCTTACCAAAAACAATCTACAGATTCCATGCAATGCCCATCAAAATCCCAGCAAAATTCTTCACAGACCTTGAAAGAACGGTATTCAATTTCATATGGAAAAGCAAAATAACCAGAATAGCCAAAACAATCCTATGTAATAAAAGAACATCTGGAAGCATTACAATCCCTGACTTGAAACACTACTACAGAGCTACAGTACTGAAAACAGCCTGGTATTGACATAAGAAAAGACAAGAGGACCAATGGAAACAAGTAGAAGACCCAGATATCAATCCACACATCTTCAAACACCTGATCTTTGAAAAAGAAGCAAAAAATATCAAACAGAAAAAAGAAACCATATTTAACAAGTGGTGCTGGCATAACTGGATATCAACATGTAGAAGAATGAAAGTAGACCCATATCTATCACCATAAACAAAACTCAAGTCCAAATGGATCAAAGACCTCAACATAAAGCCAGCCACAGTGAACCTCATAGAAGAGAAAGTGGGAAGTACACTTGAACACATTGGCACAGGAACCACTTCTTAATAGAACCCCAGCAGCACAGACACTGAGAGAAACAATTAATAAATGGGACCTCCTGAAGCTGAAAAGTTTCTGTAGAGCAAAGGACACGGTCAACAAGACAAAACGACAGCCTACAGAATGGGAAAAGATCTTCACTAACCCCACATCAGACAGAGGTCTGATCTCCAAGATATGCAAAGAACTCAAGAAATTGGACACCAAAAGAACATATGATCCAATAAAAAAAAAAGGAGTACACACCTAAACAGAAAACTCTCAACAAAGGAATCTAAAATGGCTGAAAGACACTTAAGGAAATGTTCAACATCCTTAGTCATCAGAGAAATGCAAATCAAAACAACTCTGAGATTCCATCTTATACCTGTAAGAATGGCCAACATCAAAAACACTGATGACAACTTATGCTGGAGAGGTTGTGGGGAAAAGGGAACACTTCTGCACTGCTGGTGGGAGTGCAAGCTGGTACGTCCCCTTTGGATGTCAGTGTGGCGATTTCTCAGAAAATTAGGAAACAACCTTCCTCAAGACCCAGCAATACCACTTTTGGGTATATATCCAAAGGATGCTCAATTGTGCCACAAGGACATGTGCTCAACTATGTTCATAGCAGCTTTGTTTGTCATAGCCAGAACCTGGAAACAACCTAAATGCCCCTTGACCGAAGAATGGATAAGGAAAATGTGGTACGTTTACACAATGGAGTACTACACAGCAGAAAAAAATGACGACAGCTTGAATTTTGCAGGAAAATGGATGGAGCTAGAAAACATTATTTTTTGGGTGTGGTAACCCACACCCAGAAAGACAATTATCATATGTACTCACTCATAGGTGGTTTTTAAACATAATGCAAAGAAAGCCAGCCTACAAACCACATACCCAGAGAACTTAGACAACAATGTCAACATGAAGGGAGACTTACATAGATATAATCTACATGGGAATCAGAAAGTAAAAAAAGAAAAGATCTCCTGAGTAAATTGGAAGCATGGCCGGGTGGTGGTGGCGCGTGCCTTTAATCCCAGCACTCAGGAGGCAGAGTCAGGCGGATCTCTGTGAGTTCGAGGCCAGCCTGGTCTACAAGAGCTAGTTCCAGGACAGGAACCAAAAAGCTATGGAGAAACCCTGTCTCGAAAATCAAAAAAAAAAAGAAAAGAAAAGAAAAGAAAAGAAAAAAGAAAAAAAGAAAAAAAACATAAATTGGAAGCATGGGGGCCTTGGGGGAGGATTGAAGTGGGAAGAGGAGAGGAGGGAGGGGAGCAGAGAAAAATGTAGAGCTCAATAAATATCAATAAAAATGTATAAAAGAATAAAAAGCTATGATATGAATCTCTATTCACTTGGTCACCCTGGTTAATTACTCTCCTGTCATCATTGGCTGTGCCTTTGATCCACTTAATGTTGGCCTTAACCTATGGACCTTGCATCATTAACGCGCTAGTCAAATTTATAAAGAAGCAGATCTCTATGGTCCAACTAGTGGTTCTAAAAAACAATACAAGCCTATAAATTTAGAAGAAAAACATCTCAAGGATTTTAAATTCTACTCAAGGGGGGATGAGAGGGCCAGGGAGCCAGACCACAGGCATGACAGGTTTCTAACAACCCCTGTCAGTGACCAGGCCTTAGTTTTGGTTTACTGGAACTGGCTGGAGTTGAGCAAGCAGTTCTTGGAAAAATCACAACTCAGGAGCAACCAGTCACCAGGGACCCCACAGCCTTCTACTAGCTCAGCAGATGCCCCACAGCCTCCTACTAGCTAAAGATAGCTTTCCCTACCCTGCTGTTGCAAAGTTCCTAGAGCCACCTGCCAATCCCATGAAAGTTTGATTTATACCCACCAACCATCCCTCAGAATAACCTCTCCTCTCTAGAATTCCCTCACCCTGTATAAAACATAAGTGTGAGCTTCTCTGGGGATTGCCATTTGCCACCCCAACATGTTGGCAGTTTTTTTAATAAATGTTCTTGCTGACTGCATACATGACAGGTGGTCCTTTATGGGACTTCTCTCGGACCCTAATAGACAGCTCATAAAGCAGATCAGCTGAAATGGTTTCCCACCTGAGTTCCCTCAACCTAGGTGTTCCTCTCCTTCCTGCCCAAGGCTACCGACTGTATGGACAGGGTAGGCTGATGGGGCATCATGCACAGCTTCATCAGTGAACCTTAGAAGAAGCACTGCCATGATAGCCTAGGCTAAACACCATGGGAAGCAGGATTTCTGTACCATAATTTCCTCCTTTCATTAGCCCAATTTCAGCCTTCATGACTGCTGTTGGTCTTCTGGCATCTGCTCTATCCAATCCCATCTTTTAGCTAGGAATCAGACATCCCCATTGGCTGCTGCCTATTTATGACATCATTCTCCCTCCTACCCTACCAGCACCTGGTAGAATCTTGGTGTTTCCATGGTGATGCCTGTAAACAAATTTGGATCATCACAGATCACTTGTGACCAGTGACCAGTAAGTGCTGTCTGATACTGGACACACTTGCCACTGAGGTCAGCTGATCAGACAAGGATGACCTTCCTCCATTGTACTGTGGATTGCTGATCCTCTCCCCCGACCATGTCAGGTAAGGAAAGAAACTTTAACATGTTTCTTTTGATCACTTCTCTTACTTTCACTATGCTTTTAAATCTTTGTTTAATGGGCACACTATTCATGTTGATATAGATATCTCCGGTTGAATGTTACAGTTAGCTTTGGTTCTTACCAGGGGTTAGAAAACAGAAATAAAAGAAGATAAACTGCACAGATGGCTGTAGAGGTACATGTAGGTAGTTGGGAATTGAATGTTACAGACAGCCAGAGATTTTAAATCTAAAGGCACAAGATAGCATTATATTCCAAGCCATTTTTAGGCAACCACACTGCTGAGATTCCCTATCAAATATAGAAAACAACATCCCACTCTGGTCTCTGGCTCTTAACATCTACCCAGCCCAACTTCCAGAGCATTCCCAACACCTTATGTGCACTGTTGTGCTGGATGATTTCAACAGGGGCTGGGTACTCCATGGTCAGTTGTTCTCTGGACAAGAACTGACACATGGGGTGGGGGGAATTCTCACAAGGATGCCCACTAGAAAGAGTTACAAGAAATTAACAGTTACTGAGGAACTGATCATTTAAGATTCAGTTACCAACTATTAGATTAAGAAACTATCTTGTTCAGAGAGGAACCCATACTACATTAGCATTCCCAAGATGTCACATGAAACACAGGCAAGCAATGTGAAATGTTATCACCAGGCTATTCGTGCAGTCATATATGCATACGCACTCAATGGCTATACAAAATAAGACATCATGACTTATACAAGAAGTAGAGGGAAACAGGAGGCGTTAGGGGAGGAACATATAATTACCTAAATATAGTACTTATATATGAAATTCCTGATACATCATTTACTTAAAAAGCTCAGAGTAGAGACAAGCCCGGTGGACATGGCAAATGTCTATGGAGCCAGAACTCTGGATAGAGAAGCAGGCCTATCTGTGTGATTTCAAGACCAGAATGAGACCCTGTGTCTACACAGAGTAAAAATCTGCACAGAATAGGGTAAAGATACAGCCATGAGAAGCTGTTAAGGTTCTCCTACCTCTAAACACTTTTGTTCTAGGACACAGTTGTAAGGCGGTGTCAAAGCAGGTATTAGAGCAAGACAAAGCAGGGGAAAGAACAGTGGTGTCTAGAGCACAGTGAGAGTTAAAGCAGATCAACTGGGAATTACAGTTCCACACAGGAAGAACCGGCAGCTTATTAAATGAGTGCCATCCTATATAGTAACAAGAATCATTCTGAACCCATTTGTCTGGGATATGTGAGGGGACATAGGTGTTAGACTCCTCCGGATAGTACAACCTGGAGACAGCACTGCTCCTCACAGGAAGCGAGAAAGCTTCCATCTCACCATTTTCCCACTGTCCTCTTGTTTCCTACAGAAAATTGTCAAAGTGCACCATTCTTTGGGGCAGAAAGTGCTCTGCAGCCCTCTGTGCCTGTGCTGAGGAATGCCACACCCTCAGCAGGAAGTGTGTGCAACTTCTATGGGGTATCCACCCCAGCCGCGAGCTCAGCATGGCTCCTGCCATCAGACTCCAGCACTTGTTGCCAGCAGCTCGTAGACAGTGCCTCCCTTTACCAACGAGCTGGCACTACCACGTTGACTGCACTGACCAACCAGAACCAGATCTCCACCCTGGCACTCCCCTATGCAGGTGTTCTCCAGTGTGATCTCACAGGAAGCTCTGACAGGAGAGAAACTGCATTCCAGGACTTCACTGTAACTATCATTGACCAGAATACCACACTCTCCTCCCTGGCTATGACAGCCCAGTGTGATAACATTCTAGATCCCAATGCCTTAGTCCCTCTTTATCCGACACTCTCTGCCAGCCTCGTCCAGGCCACACCATCAGAGGTGCCAAATCAAGGATACAACCTGGCACCTTCCTACCAGGATGGCAGCCAGCTCTATTACTACAGCCTCAACAGCCTGGGCCCTCTGATGGCTGGAGAACTCGAGCAGTGCCTGCAGGCCTATCGCCTTGTGTCCTACTCTGGAACTCAGGCCTCCTCCCTGCAACCAGAGATGGTGATGATGCTAAGGGAGTTTCATTCAATGAACGTTCAAACACCTTTCTCCACCTCTGCCTTCTACTATCCCTCATCTGCTCAAGCCATGCCGGACAGCAGCCTTCAAGGTGAGAACAGAGCCAGGAGGGGAAGGAGTGAGATCAACCCTCAAACAAAGAGGGCACAACTTACCTCTCAGTAGTGGACAGTCCATACAAAGGGAGAATGTAAGTTCTGATAGGTTAGGTTTGCCTCGGGCTAATCATCGCAGTCTTCAGTCTCTATAATGAGAGAATGTAGGGCAATGAGTGGCATCCATCACTCATTAAGACATGTCCAAGGACTACCCCCACAGACACGTATGTCACCCTGCAAGCTAATTCATCCCATCCATCAACACACAGCAGTCACCTCTTTCCTAATTTATTGCTCAGGGCTCTAGAGGACACAAAGGCCTTTCTGTTTCCATAACACTTGATTTTCCCTGTGTTGAGATCTGACTCTGGAACAATGCAACTCCAAACCAGTCCTGGAGGAACTACTCCCAGATTCCAAGTGCTGGCCCTGCAATTCTCTTACAAATATAAGTGCATCCAGAGTCCAGTATAACCCATGTACAATTGCTAAGTTGGGTAAAGCTTCTCTCTCTCTCTCTCTCTCTCTCTCTCTCTCTCTCTCTCTCTTTCTCTCTCCCTCTCTCTCTAAGACCATGATCATTAGGACATGTTTTCTACAACACAGTCACACTCAAGCCCAAAGATTTTACAATTTTGTTTGTTTGTTTGTAGTGATGAGATGAGCAGGCCTGCTTTTCATCCCGCACAGCTCCTGCACGGCTAGCTTAGCTCCAGAATAATTACACAGAAACTGTATTCATTTAAACACTGCCTGGCCCATTAGTTCCAGCCTCTTATTGGCTAATTCTCACATCTTCCTTCAACCCATATTTAATAATCTGTGTAGCACCACGAGGTGGTGGCTTACCTACGTCTATCTTGGGCCAGAGCTTCATGGAGACTGCCCCATTGCCTTCTTCCCAGCATTCTGTTCTGTCTACTCCACCCACCTATGTTCTAACCTATCAGGCCAAGCAGTTTCTTTATTAATTAACCAATAAAAGCAACACATAGAAAGAAGACCCACCTACATCATTTATTCTCTTTGCTTTGCTTTTCGAGACAGGGTTTCTCTGTTCCACCCTGACTGTCCTGGAGCTTGCTTTGTAGACCAACCTGGCCTCGATCGTAGAGATCTGACTGCCTCTGCCTCCTAAGTGCTGAGATAAAAGGTGTGTGCCACCATTCCCTGGCTGATTTTACTTCTTAAACCAATTTTTTGTCACTACTAACAAGACTTTGAAATGTTGGGTTGGAGGAAATCCTGGGTTGTTGAACTGCCTGACTTGTAGGAGTGGAGAAACTTGGTTTGGATACCTAAAGCCACATAAAAAGCCAAGATTCTGGGGGTATTTAAGTAATGACAAAAACTTAAAGAAGTTGGAAGATATGGATTAAGTTCTTAAAAATGATGGACCAGACAACCTGCCTAATAACAAACTTGCAAGGAAATGAGGGGTACACTTTCAAAGACAAAGGGTAAAGCAAGAGAGGGGCACACACAGGGAATTCTGTAACCTCCCCATGGTGAAGACGCGTGCACACACCACACAAACACAAAGGAACACACAATTATCTGTGAAAACATGACTTTGCATTATCACCAGAAAGAACAGAGCACTCACTACGAGTCTCCCAAAAGAGGTGCTGCCCCTTGCTATTCAAGCAGAGCTCATAGGAATGCCTGCCCCACTGCTGTAGGGTCTCAGTACTGAGGAGCACTAAAAGGAGGGGAAGAGGAGGGGAGCATCTCACTTACCAGGCACTGACTTCTTACTTGACTCTTTTTCAGTGGTGGAAATGGAGACACCCCTGGAATTGACACCTTCAGCTCAGACATTCTGTTTGCTGCAGAGTCCAGACCTTGGCAATGCCTGCACCCATGACACCTGGATGAGGACACCACCTGTCAGTGAGGACAGGTCATTAACTGCCCCCATCCACAGTCCTTCAGAATTCCTGCCCTTGCCTCCAGCTCCAAGCCTGGAACAAACAGAAAATAACAACTTGGATTTCAAGATAGCCAATCTATCAACACCTCTGGTTACCTATGAGGGCACAAAAGAAAACCAAGAACTAGCACTTCTACCTTTAGTGCACCCCAACATGCAGCAGACCCTGAAATACACTGATGCTGAAAGCCTACAGCAGAACCTTGTTCTTGACAATGACACCTTGGGAAACAGCAGCCTAGGTCAGGAAGAGCCTGGGGTGCTTCAGAGTGTGGTGGGCTCCAACAAGGACTTTGCAGACATGACTGCACTCGTGGCAGATATTCACCTTCCCCAACTCTTCAACTCCCTCACAGAGCTAAACCAATTCCAAGATCCCAGAGCAGCTCAATCCAAAGACTCCACAGTCATCGGGAGGGATCAGGCCCAGGAAAGCTCCAGCGTCATCAGTGCACTCTCAGACCAAGTAAGAAAGAATGACCAGAAAGTCTCTGAGCTGCCTGATGGAGCTCCTCAAGCCAGAATCCAGCTCCAGAAACTGGTGGAGGGAGAAGAGGCTGTGGGCAGTGCTGGGTTCAGTGAAGGGGCTTTCGACAACGTGGCCAAGCACTTGGAGGGCAAAGCTCAGAAAGTCACACCCAGAAAGCGCAGCAGAGCTAGGGCACATGGGCAAGACAAGGCCAAGAAGACTAGAGAAAACAACTCCAAGAAAACAGAGGAGCTGAAGCCATCAAGTCACAGAGTCAAGGCAGAAGAGAAGCCCGCCATCCCAAAGACCAAGAGGAAGAGGAATCCACCTGAGCTCAGCCATGACAGCTTTAAGAAGCCTCGAACTCACCTCGGCATGCACATGCTGGCGTCTGTGCAGGTCTTTCACCCACTGGGGAAGAAGAGTGAGAGGAAAACTGGCGTCTCCTCCTCCCGGGCTCTGCTGAACTTGAGCAGCAACAAAGATCCCAGGACAGGCCCTGATACCACATCACTGCTGGATATGCCACGTGAGGGCCAAAGCCTTGACAAAAGCCTGGGCAAGATTCAGAGACCAGCGAGCAGTGCTCCCAAGCGGTGTCCATCTCCATCCCAGTATGAGCTGCCCCCACCTGGGAAGGTCAAATTAGTACCTCTGCCTTTCCCAGTCCCGGACAAGCCTCAAACTAAACCTGTTTCTAGAAAGCTTCTCTGCCTGGCTTCACGCAGGTCCACTATGGCTTACCCAGTGAGGCCTCACTCCCACTCAGCTCAGCCTCCCACGCTCAAGCCATCCCAACCAGCTCCTGCCAGCACATCTTTGATGGCCTCTGACAAGCCAGCTCCGCCAAATGGCACCAGTGCCACACGAGCCAACATAACCAAGCCTTGCACTGGGCCTCAGCTGGCTGCCTCTTTGCCTGCACCCTACAGAGCATCATCTCACACTTTACTCCACAGGGAGCCTCTTTCTGCTGCCAGGAACAAGGCCCTTTCATCTCCCAAAGCTAAAACCCAATACCTGCTGCTAGACTTCAGTTGCCAACCCATCCCATGGAGGAAAGTGGACATTCCAGGGCCAGTCATCTCACAGCCTATCACTGAAGAGCAGAGGCCAGAGAGGGAAGCCATGAAGAGGCGGGCTCAACAGGAGCGAGAGAATGCTGCCAAGTGTACCTCTCTGGGAAAACTGCAGTTTTTCCTTCAGAGGGAGAAGGATATGGAAATTTCAAAATATTATGGGTATGCAATGTAAGAGCTAGCCAGGTTTTCAGAGTAAAGTGCTGTTCAATGTGACTAAGAAGAGATATAAGTACCAAAACACAGGCATACATAGGTTTTAAAGACTTGTGTGAATATATTGATACATTGGCACAAGTATAGGCGTACAGATGACATGTAGATATAGATGGATATGTAAAATATTTCTATTCACACATAATTGAGTACTTAGTAAAACTCTCTAAAAATCTTAAGTCTGTTATTTTATTTGTGAGTAATGAGTGGTTGAATATTTCTCTCTGATAATTTAACATTTATGTTTTCTAATTGCAGTATCATATTCTATATGAAATAAAGCTCACAAAATATGTATTTAATCTTGGATCAATTAATAAAAAGCTATAGTGGTATTAAAACCGTTCTCCTTGTGACTTCATTCACTGGACATGGGATGTCTTGAAGCACATACTGAGTATGAGCACACTCCTTGTTACCACAGTCCGCCCAGCTCTCATCTCTCCCCGCAGTGCTTTGTCATCATTTTCCGCTACAGAGCTTTGCCTCTAGTCTCCTGAAACATATGCACACAGGAGCTCATTATGTAAATATAATCTGGGAACCACATCTGCTAGAAAACATGGATAGCTTATGGAACCTGGCTAACTTATATGACTATCTCCACTCAATTTTTTTCCTGCAAAAAAAGCATAATTTCCATTCTTTTATGAATAAATAATTTTCCATTATGCTGATACGTCACATTTTCTTTATACCTTTCTCTGATTCTGACACCCAGACTATTTTCCTAATGTAACTACTGCGTACTGTCGCAATGACTACTGTTGGTGTCAACCTGAACACATGTGGAATTAACTAAAACCCAACTGATTGGGTACACCTGTAAGGGATCTTTCTTAATTAAAAAATTAAATCATTTGAAGTAGGAATACCCAACTTAATCCAGCTCTTTTGAAATGGGAAGCTTTGTTTTTAACTTTGGCCACATCTTCAGGTGGCAGCCTACATAAAGGATAAAGAATAAGAAAGCCCTTTGCTCTTTGCTGGCTGGCCCTTTCTCTTGCTAGCATGTCCATTCCTTCACTGGGATTAGAGCCTACTTCTTCAGAATTCCAGAATATACCGAAGACCAGCTGAGATATCTACCCTCATGGTGTGAACAACTACTCTACTCTTGCCATCTCTGATGGTAGACAGCCATTATTGAAATAGGTAGACTATGACCTATAAGCCACGTTAGTAAATCACCTTTCTATAAATACACAGATGGATAGATTCTATCAGTTCTGTTCCTCTAAGGAAGCCTGACTAGTTTAAGTATGCTGCAATCAATATTGATGTGCAGATATGCCTCTAATATAAAGAACTGAAATGCTGTGTGTATATACCCGTGAGTGGTATAACTGATTCACTTTTAATTTTTTGAAGAGCCTCCACTGTGATTATGTTGTGTGGTAATTCTAACAAAGAACACACATGGACACTCTTAAAGTTGAGTACAAAGTCTTTATTTCTGGCCAGCAGCTGCCTGGGAAACTTGCATAAATGATGCAGCCCCAAGACTCACTGCCTCTGATCTTCTAAGCACAAAAACTACCTCCTGGGTTGACATAATTTAGTTAGCAAGAAGCAGAACTATAGAAGCCAAAAGGTAAGGCTAGTACATTTAGACTTTCCTGTATCCTGGAACTATTGACTATGTCTTTGAGGATTAGGTCTTTGTTCCCATTTTAGCAGGTGTTGGGACCCACTTGCTGGGTTCTAGGGTCAGAATGGTCCCTACAACATGGTGTCGGTTGTGCTAAGGTCAGGGGACTGATATCCAAGATATATAAAGAACTCAAGAAAGTAGACATCAGGGGCTGGAGAGATGGCTCAGCGGTTAAGAGCACTGATTGCTCTTCCACAGGTCCTGAGTTTAATTCCCAGCAACCACATGGTGGCTCACAACCATCTGTAATAAAATCTGGTGCCAACTTCTGGCCTGCAGGGACACATGCAGGCAGAACATTGTATACATAATAAATAAATCTTTAAAAAAAACATTTAAAAAAAAAGAAAGTAGACATCAAAATACCTAATAATTCCATTTTTTAAAGGGAACAGATCTAAACAGAGAATTCTAAACAGAAGAATCTCAATTGGCCGAAAGACATTTAAAGAATTACTCAACATCCTTAGTAATCAGGGAAATGCAAATCAAAATGACTCTGAGAAGCCATCTTACTCCTGTCAAAATGGCTAAGATCAAAAGCACTGATGACTGCTTTGTTGCAGATGTGTTGGAGTAAAGGGAACACTCCTCCACTGCTGGTGGGAGTGCAAACTTGTACAGGCACTTTGGAAATCAGTAGGGCTGTTTCTCAGAAAATTAGGAGTCTCTACCTCAAGAACCAGTGATACCACTCTTAGGTGCTCAATCATAGCACAGGGACACTTGCTCAATGATGTTCATAGCAGCATTGTTCAGAATAGCCAGAACCTGGAAACAAGCAAGATGCCCTCAACTGAAGAATAGTTAAGGAAAATGTGGTACATTTACACAATCGAGTATTACTCAGCAAAAAAGAAAAAAGGAAAAAAAAAAGACATTTTGAAATTTGCTGACAAAAGGATGGAACTAGAAAAAAATCATCCTAAGTGAGGTAACCCAGACCCAGAAAGACAAAAACAGTACGTACTAACTCCTAAGTGGATATTAGATGTAAATCAAAGAATAACCAGGATGCAATCCACAGTCCCAGAGAAGCTAGGTAACAAGGAGGACCCTAAGAGGGATATGTGGATTTCCCTGGGAAGGGGAAACCGATGAGATCTCCTGGATAAACTGGGGCTGAGGGAGACAGAGGGCAGGGAATGGGAATGGGAGCGATCCGGATTGTCCATAGGGGGAGTGACAGAGAGGAAGAGCAATGAAAGAGATATCTTGATAGAGGGGTCATTTGGGGGTTAGAGAAAAACCTGTGCCAGGAAAACTTCCAGGAATCCACAAGGATGACTCCAGCTAAGATTCCTAACAATAGTGGAGAGGGTACCTGAACTGGTCTTCTCCTGTAATCAGATTGGTGACTGCCCTAATTGTCATCACAGACCCTTCATCCAGTAACTGATGGATGCAGATGCAGAGATGCACAGCCAAGTACTAGGCCAAGCTCTGGGAGTCCAATCGAAGAGACGGAGGAGGGATTAGATGATGGGGGGGGGGTCAATATCATGATGGGGAAACCCACAGAGACAGATGACACAAGCCTGTGGGAGTTCACAGACTCAAGACCACCAGCTAGGCTCTCTGTATGTGAGTGACAGTTGTGAAGCTTGGTCTATTTATGGGACCCCTACCAGTGGGACTAAGATCTGTCCCTGGTGCATGGAACCCACTCCCTAAGGTGGGATTCCTTGCTCAGACTTGATGCAGGGGGAGGAGCTTGGTCCTGCCTCAACTTGATAGTCTATGCTTTGTTGATTCCCCTTACTTTCTGAAGAGTGCATGGAGGGCAGAAAGGTGGTGGGGGAGGAATGGCAGGAGAGGAGGGTGGGGAAAGTGTGGTTAGTATGTAAAATAAATTAAAAAATTAAAATAAAAAAAGTCAAAAAGGAGCCAGGATCTTACACTCCTCTTTATGACCTAACTTCTCCCATGTCCCCAAATCCTAAAAGTTTCATTGCCTCCCAGTAGTGACTCCCATCTGGATCAGAAGGGACAGAGGCTCCTGCCAGCTCTGCACTGTCATTTTCTTGTCACTGGAACCCAGAGAGCATAAATGGTCATTCATGTGACATAGGGAACAACTTTTAAACATCTGTCTTCAGGACCAGCTACAAGGAATGTTTCCCCATTTCATTACCTGTTAGCTAGGTGGGTAAAAGCAAACCTCCTGGACACCCTTTAAGTGTGTGTCTTTCCTAGATCTCACACCGTGATCCACCACACAGCTTTATCCCTTCCAATCAGTGCCTACTGCAGAAATCGTGTGCTGAAAATTAGCATCACTGATTACCATCCATCCAGGAACATGGTCAACAGGCAGAGTTTTTTCATCCATGTTACTGATCAATCTCCTAATTAAAGAGAAGGAAGAGCCTCTCTGCCCACCAGAGTGCATTTATGGGCAGTTCTCATATCCATTGGGGCTGCCTCTCTACTGGGGTTCAGCATTAACAGGGATCACTTTGCAAGAACAGTGAGAAAGATGTGTGCTCTGTGGCTCCAAAAGAGAGTGCATCTCCAGGAAGTGGGGGGGACACTTTGAAAAGTACAGTGTGTGGGACAAACAGAACTCAGCTTGAGTAGACAGAACTCAGTAGGCAAAGTAAAGTGGTCAGTTCAGGGAGGTGACAAACAGGGGTGAGCTCTTCAAACTGTGTCTCCTCACATCCCGCCTTCCTGCAACCTTTTGTGGGGATCCTTGGTGGGTGGGGCCCAGTGGATAAGAAGACAAGCTACTTTTCCCTAGTTACACACACCAGAGATGAGCCAAGCTCCCAGAGGCTCTGTCCTAGTCAGGTGGAATCTTATTGTCCTTAGGGGGAAAACTGGAATCTGTGTGTGTAGCTTGTCTGATCCTCAGTCCTCCCCACCCCCAATCGTGATCTTTACCTACTCACTTGCTCCCTCCACATCCTGACTCTATCAGCGATACAGGCTACAGATGTACCTTGGGTACGGCTCACATCCTGACTCCATCAGTGATGCAGGCTACAGATGCACCTTAGAACACAGCTCACATCCTGACTCTATCAGTGATACACGCTACAGATGTACCTTGGGCACGGCTCACATCCTGACTTCATCAGTGATGCAGGCTACAGATGCACCTTAGAACACAGCTCACATCCTGACTCTATCAGTGATACAGGCTACAGATGTACCTTGGGTACGGCTCACATCTTGACTCTATCAGTGATGCAGGCTACAGATGTACCTTGGGTACGGCTCACATCTTGACTCTATCAGTGATGCAGGCTACAGATGTACCTTGGGACACGGCTCACATCCTGACTCTATCAGTGATGCAGGCTACAGATGTACCTTGGGACACAGCTAACATTCTGACTCTATCAGTGATACAGGCTACAGATGTACCTTGGGCACGGCTCACATCCTGACTCCATCAGTGATGCAGGCTACAGATGCACCTTAGAACACAGCTCACATCCTGACTCTATCAGTGATACAGGCTACAGATGTACCTTGGGACACGTCTCACATCCTGACTCCATCAGTGATACAGGCTACAGATGCACCTTGGGACACGTCTCACATCCTGACTCTATCAGTGATGCAGGCTACAGATGCACCTTGGGACACTGCTCACATCCTGACTCCATCAGTGATGCAGGCTACAGATGTACCTTGGGATACAGCAGGGTTCTTTTTGTACCCGCTCAAGAGCATGTGCATTCCAGAATATGACCCTGAAGAAAGCTGGCCACCTCTGCTGATGGAAGGACTCTCCTCTCTGCTGTTGGGAACTTGGGCCCTGCAGTTCCTTGGAACAAGAGCTTGCTTGTTACTATGCTGATAGAAACAGGGAATCTGACATGCTATGGTGCTCCCTGGAATCACACCACTTAGGAAGCTACCTGAGCATGGGCCAGTCACTCAGTCATTGCTACACTCCTTCACAAATGCTGTCTGCACCCCGCACACACCTCAGCATTTTGGGATCCTGCCATCACACATGTCTGAAGCCCCTCTCACAAAAACTTGTCTCTCATGTTGATGAAGAAGGAAAATTGAAATCCCAATGACATGACACCAATAAATGTCATCATATACACACTAAGTGTGAAAATAGATAATCTCATTTGGCAACAATTTCCCTGTGACTGCTTGAGTTTTACTTGTCACAGGAAAATAACACCAGCACCTTAAATTCATGAGCTTGTGGACATACATAATACACAATGGTGGACACATATATACTGTTCAATGCAGAGAACTTTGCAGATATGAATGTCCTTCCATGGCCATAACAAAGTCACCAGGCAGAGAAGCCTTTCATGGGAAAAGAGAAAAGGATACCATCAAAAATAAATAAGAAATAAACACGAGATGAAGCCAGAGTGACAAGTCAAGCCCCTTGGGTTTATAGGAGCAGCCCTGTGTTGGGCTCACTAAGATCTACCTGTGCATCCTCTCCTCTGGGATGGCTGGCCGCCTGCTCTTCCAACACCTTGAGCAGCCACCAGTTCATGAATGTCATCTGCAAACATGCCTCTTCTCCTTTTTAACATCTGTTAAACTGAAGCCACCTAGCTGTTGAAGTATTAAATCAAAATCCAATCAGGATGTGGACAGAGAAATAATTCTGATCCTGAATGTCCACAGCTCCTTCTCACAAGAACCAGCTGCATTCCTCAGAAATGGTGGGTGATCCTGACTTTAAACAGGCACAGGTGAAAATCACTCTCTTCCCCAGGAAGGGACTGGTCTTATTTCAATTCCTGATGCTACACTGACATCTAGTGGGCAACTCGAGTATTATTCTGAAGACCCTCCTGCGATTTTGCAGGCTTGTATTTATTTCTCCAAGCTGAGCACTTCGATGTCCCAGAGGTTCAGGGAAAGATCTCAGAGCTGGCAGAAGATAATTGTTGCTAGGCCCGGTGATGCGAACTGTTTTCCAGCCTACTTGAGAGGCTGAGGCCGGGAAATCACAACTTCAAGAGTAGCCTGGGCACCTACCCTGGGCTCCAAATAAAACGCATAAAGAGGGTAGAGATCAAGCTGGGTGGCAGAACATTTGCCTAGTACACGTCAGCTGCTAGGGTCAATCGCACATATAACTGTTTATCAAACGACTGAGCATGAAGTGTGTCTGTGACTTTAGGGTGGGTTTATGCTCAGTAATAATCCATGAGCTTACTTTATGCGTGCAGCCACCAATGAGAACAAGGAGCAAGGTCTTTAGCATTTCTGAGGATCATTTGCTCACCTATTCAGCCATCTTTTCCTCTAAGCTGTTGATGTGTCTGTCGTAGTATTTCATGGATCCTTCCGGTTCAGGCATCTCAGATGTCCACAGCACTGTTCAATCCTGGTCTAGCCTGCAGATTCCTTTATCTGATAGCACTGTCCTCTCCTGGTTTAGACTGCAGCTTCCTGCATCTGATAGCACTGTCCTCTTCTGGTCTAACCTGCAGCTTCCTGCATCTGATAGCACTGTCCTCTCCTGGTCTAACCTGCAGCTTCCTGCATCTGATAGCACTGTCCTCTTCTGGTCTAACCTACAGTTCCCTGCATCTGATATCACTGTCCTCTCCTGGTCTAACCTGCAGATTCCTGCATCTGATAGCAATGCCCTCTCCTGGTCCAGCCTACAGTTCCCTGAATCTGATAGCACTGTCCTCTCCAGGTCTAATCTACAGTTCCCTGCATCTGATAACACTGTCCTCTCCTGGTCTAACCTGCGGTTTCCTGCATCTGATAGCACTGTCCTCTCCTAGTCTAACCTACAACTTCCTGCATATGATAGCTCTGCCCTCTCCCTGTCTAGCCTACAGTTCCCTGCATCTAATATTACTGTCCTCTCCTGGTCTAGCCTACAGTTCCCTGCATCTAATATTACTGTCCTCTCCTGGTCTAACCTGCAGTTTCCTGCATCTGATATCACTGTCCTCTCCTGGTCTACCCTACAGTTCCCTGCATCTAATATTACTGTTCTCTCCAGGTCTAACCTGCGGTTTCCTGCATCTGATAGCAATGCCCTCTCCTGGTCCAGCCTACAGTTCCCTGAATCTGATAGCAATGCCCTCTCCCTGTCTAGCCTACAGTTCCCTGCATCTAATATCACTGTCCTCTCCTGGTCTAACCTGCAGTTTCCTGCATCTGATATCACTGTCCTCTTCTGGTCTAGCCTGTGGTTCCCTGCATCTGATAGCACTGTCCTTTCTGGTCTAACCTGTGGCTTCCTGCATCTGCATCATTTTCTCCTTTGTTCTTTTTTATATATTCTCCTATACTGCTTTTTATATTTTAAGCTGCATGTTGCACATTACAGGACAGAAGAAGCAGGAGAAGCTAAAGGTATTTCCTCATCTCAGAAGACACAGGGCTTTTAAACTGTTGCAAGCAGCTATGCTGAGGGGCTCTCTTCTTCACAGAACCAGGCTAAGGTAGCTCCAAGTCTACTGTGGCCTGAAGGGGAGGTAGGGCTCTTCCTCCCAGCTAGGTGTTAGGACACATCACCACAGCCGAACTTCAGTCTCTGCTTCCACCACTTTCCCCCTCTCTCACTTGCCAGTATTAGGAACCACCATGGCAACATGCACAGGGAACTCTTGAGGCCTGCAGCCAGTGCCAACTTCTCTGAGACTGAACTTGTGAGAAAGGGAAGTACAGTGTGAACTGAGTGCATACCCTTGCAGCCTACAGTGCGACCCTTGCAAACTCCTCCAGTGTCTCAGGAATAGCCCCCAAATCCAAAGAGCCTCAAATTTATGTGAGCCCTGCACAGAAAACCAAACCAAGTTTTACTCAATGGGATCAACACACAGCAAGACCCTTCAGCTCACCTAAACAATCTACTGAAAATGTAAAGTAGTGGTTCATACTATAATCCCAGCACTCAGGAGGTAGAGGCCAGTGGATCCCTTTGAGTTCAAGGCCACTCTGATCAACACACAGTGAGGACCAGGACAGCCAGGACAACATAATGAGACACTGCCGTGGAACAGAAATCTACCAGAGCCCTATTGTATACAACATGGGGTCAAGATAGCCTGAAAAGTCACTTTCACAAGTTGAAAGACCAGGGAATTGAATCTGACAAACTGATGTTGGGCTATACATGTTATGTGCCAAAGCTTCTAATGTTGATAATTCCAAATATTAAAATACAGTGCCACCTCTTGACCAGGGGGGTGCATATAATCAGGCCTGGAATTTCTATATCCAGTGTGTCTACTTATTCAATGCAGGAAACGGTCTGCCCAGGAGAAATGCTCAATGTGGAGCTGGGCTAGAGTTCAATAGTAGATCTGTTGCATGGAAAGTGGGAAAACTGGGTCCATCCACAACATTGTGGGGACTAACAAGATAAATGGATGAACGTAAAGTCTAACTAAGGTCAGTCTCTTGATTCTTCAGTGGCATCTGGAGACATTATTAAACTAGAAGACCATGGCCAGAAAAGTGGGTCAGTGGGTAAGAGAGCAGCCTGCCACGCCTGATAACCAGAGTTCAATATCCTAAACTAGATAGAAGGAAAAGAGCAACTCTTCTGAGCTGTCTTCTGACGTCCACATACATGGCATGGTGAACATACACACGTATACTCCCAAACACAATAGGTAATCACCAACCTGAAGCGTGCTGGTGCCACTGTACCCATGTTCTCCTCTATCCACAACCTCCAAGCCCTGCATGGCAATCCTCTGTACTGAGGCCAGTATTTGGATCAAGTGCAAAGCAGGGCCAGGAAGTTCATAATCTGTGTCTTAATTGTTGAGGGCATAGATAAAGCTGGGTATCCTGTCAGGCAGTGTTGTATCGCAGAGTACTCCAAGTCAGCTATGAAGCAAGCACAGGAGAATTCACAATTAAAATCGGAAGTAACCCAGAATCCAAAGTATCTTGAAAAACCATCAGATTTTCAGGACAATTTCCAGCTTCGCGTTTTCAGATTAAGATACTTCAATCAGCAGATTCATGCCAATATTCCCCCAGTTCAGAAAACTCCAAAGAAAGAGGCACTTCTGGTCCCAGACATTTTGGATAAGATGGGAAATATTCACCCTCTGTTGTTCTCATGCTGTTACACAAGGGGATTTCTTCTGTGAAAGCACAAAAAGGCCTCTCTCTCTCTCTCTATCTCTCTCTCTCTCTCTCTCTCTCTCTCTCTCTCTCTCTCTCTCTCTCTCCCTCTCATGCATATTCAAAAGAGCCAGAATTGGACACAGTAGTGATCTACAATCCCATCACTGGGCAGGCTGAGACACATGTATGCATGGGTGTACACACATTTCATACAGCAAATGAAATAAAAGACTAAGGAAACTTGGTAGATTACACCTCTGATGATTAACCAGGCCTTCTGGCTCTAATGGCACGCTTGGAGGTAATTCATCTAATCCCTAAGTTTTAAGTGGTGTTTGGAAACTCCTGTAGAAATGTGATTCCCTAATTTGAAAGTGAAGGAGGCTACAGAAAGTAATTCCCACCGTCACCAGAAGTCATTAGATAAACGGATCTCCGTCACCTACGGAACACATGGCTTGAATCTGCAATGTCCCCCAGAGGCTCATGTTTTGAGTACTTGTTCCCTAGCTGGTGGTAATATTTGGGAAGGCTATGGAACCCTCAGGAAGCCCAGCCTTCCTGGAGGAAGTGGATAAGTAGGAGTGGCCTTTGAGTTTAGAGCCCAGACAGTCCTAGCCGCTCTGCTTTTCTTGGTCAGCCATGACATAAGCAGCCACTGCCACACACTTCCGCTGCCATGAACTGGGCCACTCCAGCACGCCCACTCTGCTGTGACAGACTGCAGATCACAGACCCTGAGCCAAAGTTAACCTTCCCACCCTATTTTCTGTGTGTATGGTGTCACGGCAGCAAGAAATAAACTAAGGGGCTAGCAAGTTGGTTCTGTGAGTATGCTGGCTAGTTTTGTGCCAACTTGATACGAGTTCACCCGACTGCAGGGTGAAACTGAGGTTTCAGTTGAGAAAATGCCTCCAGAAAGCATTTTCTAAATTAGTGATTGATGTAAGAGGCCCACCTCACTGTGGCTGCTACCACTCCTGGGCAGGTGGTCCTAGGTTCTGTAGGAAAACAGACTGAACAAACACTGAGGGGTTAGCCAATAAGCATCGCTCCTCCATGGCCTCCGCATCACCTCTACCTCCAGACTCATTCGCCTTTGAGTTCCTGCCTTGGCTTCCCTCAACGGCCTGTGACTCAGGATGTGAATAAATTTATATAAACCCTGTCCTCTCCAAGTTGCTTTTGGTCGTAGTCTTCATCACAGCAACAGAAATCCTAACTAACACAGTGGGTGAATATGCTGCTGCCAAACCTGATGGCAGGGCTTCGATTTCAGGGGCACAGAGTGAACGGAGAGAACTGACCCCTACACCGGTCCTTAGACTTCACACATGCGCTGTGGTGCGCACATACAAACACACACAGACACACATAATAACTGTAAAAGAAAAAAAGGGGGCTGGAGAGATGGCTCAGTGGTCAAGCGCTCTGGTTGTTCTGGTGGACGTGGGTTCAATTCCAAGCACCCACACGGCAGCTCACAATTCTAACTCCAGTTTCAGGGTACCTGATGCCCTCATATAGATACACATGCAGGAAAAAAACCAATGCACATAAGTAAAAATAAAAAACAATAATAAAATAAAAAGGGAAAAAAAGAAAGTAATTCAAGTCAATCACTTGATTTTCAAATACTCATGTGTTTAATGACTGAAACTTACTCTTGATTTTCTATATGAAAAATTCTTCAGTCTTCAGTATGGCAAGCTGAAGGTCTTAGGGCAGCAAGCAAAATAATCTAGCTATAGAAACATTTACAGCCTGGAGAGGGTGAGTGTAAACGCTGGTACACGCGTGTCATGGCATGTGTGGAGGTCAGAGGTCACTCTCTGGAGTCAGTTCTTTTCTGTCCTAGTGGAATTTGTCGATGGAATTCAATGGTCAGATTTAGATGGTAAACACTTTACCTGCTGAGCCAACTCACCAATCCTACTTCAACTTTTCCATACTAAGTTGTTGGAGGTGGGTGGAGTCACCGTCATGTCACTGAACCGCAACTTCTCGCAGAATTTTCACAGATTCGCTTGTGGAAAAATATGTGCACATCCATGATGCAAAGGTTATCGCTCATTGCTATAAAGGGGAAAGTTAAGGTGTCACTTCTATAAGATGAATTTTTTAAATAAGCAAAAACATTTCGTGACCCATTATGATATCTTTCAATGTAATTGTATAATTTTTCAGTGTAGATTTGGTGTCATTTACCATTTTTCCATAACCATCCTAAACATTGTGATTATCTAACCTGTAAGGTGACCCTACTTCAGCTGTTCTTTAAGAACACCTCACCTGAGAACATCCTCTAAAAATACAGATTCTGGGCTGCAAGATGGCTCAGGGGTTAAGATATCTTGCTGTTCATCCAGAGGTCCCAGCACCCACAGCAGGTGGCTCCACAAACTCCAGATTCAGTGGAACTCTTCTCTAGCCTCTATGACTACTGGCACAGGTACAGTGAGCACACACGTGCACATGTGTGTGTACACACACACACATGCACACCACACACACACAAACATGCAAATTTGTTTTGTTTTGTTTCGAGACAGGGTTTCTCTGGCAAATTTTTAAAATCCTTTTTAAAAACAGATTCTAGGTACTCATCTGCTAGGCAACTCTCATAAGAGACGCCTAGGAATCAGAATTTTTGAAGCCTTTCATTTGTTTGCTTTTTCAAACAGGGTCCTACTGTGTATGCTAAGAGGGTCTCAAACTCTCTACCCTCCATATAGGCATCCTCCTGAATACTAACCTTCATCAGGCGATGAAAGGAGACAGAGACAGAGACCCACATTGGAGCACAGGACTGAAATCTCAAGATCCAAATCAGGAGCAGAAGGGGAGAGAGCACGAGCAAGGAACTTAGGACCGCGAGGGGTGCACCCACACACTGAGACATTGGGGATGTTCTACCGGGAACTCACCAAGGCCAGCTGGCCTGGGTCTGAAAAAGCATGGGATAAAACCGGACTCGCTGAACATAGTGGACAATGAGAACTACTGAGAACTCAAGGACGATGGCATTGGGTTTTTGATCCTACTGCACGTACTGGCTTTGTGGGAGCCTAGGCAGTTTGGATGCTCACCTTACTAGACCTGGATGGAGGTGGGTGGTCCTTGGACTTCCCACAGGGCAGGGAACCCTGATTGCCGGTTGAGCTGATGAGGGAGGGGGACTTGATCGGGGGAGGGGGCGGGAAATTGGAGGCAGTGGCGGGGAGGAGGCAGAAATCTTTAATAAATAAATAAATTTAAAAAAAAACTCTCTACCCTCCTGGCCTAGCCTTCTGTGTGCTAGGATTATAGACATGCCCTCTATCACCTACGTGATAAATTTACCAAATAAATTAGCACATATTTTATTTGCTCAGCCCATGACTGTCAAATATTGTTCTGAGACTTTGCTATCATAAAGAATAATCACAAGAATTCTAATAGATATTTCTTGTATTGCACTGTTTTCTGAAGATGATAAAGTGGGGGCATCTCCTTCTTAAAGAGCAAATATTTAGTAAGCAGACAACTGTGCTCTAGGGAACTCATTACCCTACTGTAATCTGAGTATCACAGGGAACATTGGCAGATACCCAAAGCTATGCTGGCTATCTGAAACGAGTTCATTAAGTGGTTTCTAATAACTAGGCTAGAGAGAGGGCTCAGCAGCTAAGAGCACCTGCTATTCTTCCCAAGGATCAGGATCAATGCACATGGAACCCACAAAGGGTTACAACTGTCTGTGTTAAGTCCAGTTCCAGAGAATCTGGCTCCCTCTTCTGGCCTCTAAAGGCACTGCATACACAGTGCGCATAGCTACGTAAAGACAAAAGACTATAAAATAGAGCCAGGCATGGTAGTACACACCTTTAATCCCAGCACTTGAGAGGCAGGCAGGATGATCTCTATGAGTTGCAGACCAGCCTGGTCTACAAAGTGGATTACAGGACAGCTAGGGCTGTTACACAGAGAAACCCTGTCTTGGAAAACCAAAGCAAAACCACTCACAAAATAAAAATAGTTCTTTTAAAAATAGAAACTCCTAAGATCCTGAAAGAGACTGGCCTTTGCCTCTGTCACTGTGTCCACGGAAGTCATATACGACCCACAAAATGACTGCTGCTTTTGTTGTCTAACCCAACCTCATCCCTGCAGCTCTGGGAATCAAACTCAGAGCCTCATTGTACAAAGCAAGTGTTCTACCACTGAGCTACACACCTAGTCCGCTGTTGTCTTGTGCTTCTCTAAGTTCATAACTGTGAGGAGGAATAGTTTAGTGGTATACAGCATAAGTTAGTCCTGGGTTGATCCTAAGCATCAATAATTAATTAATTAACTTTTTAAAGAAAACCAAAAGTTCACATATAATATTCTAATTATGTCATAGTAACTATAGCAACATCATTTGCTTGAAAAACATCACTACAATTTTAAATGTCTCACCACAAAAACAATTATATGAGGGTATTGGGTTAATTGGTCTGATTTAGCTATTCTTCACAATATATAAATTTGAAAGTGTCATTTTAAATGTCATACATATATACAATTTTTGTCAAATAATCTTTTAAAATGTTTTAATCCCAGCACTCTTGGGATTGAAGCAGGTAGAGTTTGTGGCCAGTTTGATCTACATATCCAGTTCCAGGACAGTCAGGCCTACAAAGACCCAGTCACAAAAAGAAATCAAGTGGTACAATACTGAGTTCACATGTTGAGTCCCCAAGGGCACTTTCTCTCCACAGTCTTATAGATGCTAAACTAGTCACAGGCCTTTGCGAATGCCACACAGAATGTCCATCCTGTTGCTGTCAGGCTGGCCTCAAGCTCTAAACCATATGTGTGTTAGCATGTCCTATACTGCCTAAGATCAAAATGGCACACAACTATCACCCAAAGAGATACAAAGCCTATGTTTCTTAAACAAGGATGTGGTGGTGTTTGCCCAAGTTTCTCTGAGAATTCTTTGTCCTTCTTTAAAAGGAGGTTGTATGCATAGTACTCAGTATTAAAAAATCACTGACTTAAGAGAGTACAGGGACAATAACTTTGCTTTCTCTCACCCACCATCCAAGTTAGAGGCAGCACTCATGAGAAGTTAAGGGCAGTGTCTGGACAGAACCCAAGCAACCTGAGAAGGCTGGGCTGGGCCTCTGTGTCCCAGATCTCTAGCCATGAGAATTACTTGTTGTCTTTTATCTTACCGACAGAAATTAATGTTCCCAGTCTCAAGAACGCTGTCTGGGTTAGAGGCAGTCAGAGAGGCAGGGAAATTCTAGTGCTCCAGGAGCTGTGACAGGACTGACACTTCCATCCTCAGTCTGGGCTACATAGCAAGTGTCTGGGCTCCACAGGGAGACTTTTGTCTTCACAGGGGAAAATTAATTTAAAAAAGCACGCGTTCTGAGAGCAAAAGCAGATAAAGCTACTCTCCTTCTTTACTCATAGAAAAGAGACCCTTAAACGGGATCATAAAACTTAGTAGCTGTCCTTAGTAGACAGAAGGAAATTCCCGGACACCGTTACGAGATGGGAATAGTATCTGTGAGGGAATTCTAGACCAGTCAGCGTCACAAGAGCCCCTTGCTAAACAAACAAACAAATAAACAGTTGGCGGTGGTTCACGCCATAATAGAGAGAAGAGAGAGAGCGAGAGCGAGAGAGAGAGAAGGGGGGAGGGGAGGGGGAGGGGGAGGGGGAGGGAGGGAGGGAGGCAGGCAGGCAGACAGACAGACAGACAGACAGACAATCGGGGCAGTAGTGGTCAGGCCTTTAATCCCAGCACTCAGGGGGCAGAGGCAGGCAGATGTCTAAGTCTTAGGGCACCAGGTCTACAGTGAGTTCCAGGGCGGCCCGGACTGTTACACAGAGAAACCCTGTCTCAAACACGCTGAAGGAATCCTAAGACCTCACTACAGCCATTACCTCCACTATTTCAGACCCATTTCTGCCCTCCCTGTCCCCAATCTCCCTTGCGTCTCCTCCATGACAGCTTGCCTCGCTGTACTTCATTAATTCTGACCCGTGACCCGACTCTTTCAACCGGTGAGAGACTCAAACGAAAGATGACACAACGAACGGACTCCTCCCGGCACAGAAGGGGCGGTTAGCTCGCCCCTCCCTTGGCCGCGGAGCTAAACCTAAGGCGCATGTACCGCCAGACGACAACGCGCGTTGATGACGTCACGCAAGGCGCCATCTCCGAAATCTGGTCGCAGTCCACTGTTGCCCGCTGGAGCAAGTCTGTTTGTGTACTGTGCCTACGTTGTTTCTTGGTTTTCTAGCGGAAATTTAGACAAGAAAGAGTCCTGGTGACCGAAAGCTGCAGAACAAAACGAAGAAAAAGAAAGAATCGTGAGGCCCGAAGGAGACGTCATCAGAGCGCTCCGGAAGTGTTCCGACGATGAAGGGTAAGCGGGATGAGAGACACGAAATTGGGCACGGATCACAGTATAGAAAGGGTCGGGACTGGAAGATGAATCAGGGATACCTGTCCCAAAGAGTCCCAGGACAATATCCATGGAGTTGACTCAGCACACAAAAGAAATCGAGACCCAGAGTGTGAATCGGCCCGACTCTCTCTAAGCTAGGAATAGATGTCACGATCGATCGAGTGTGTTCTCACCCGGGAAACTAGAAGAGGTGGATCCAAGGCCTTGGCCAGAACTAGGCATTGCCTGCCCTGATAACTGTGGCCAAGTGCCTGCTCCCCTCTACAGCCTGGCTTTTCACGCTTCATCCTGTAAAAAAATCTTCCCAGGCGCAGTATCTCAAACCTAAGGCGGTGGTATTTGATCAGAACACAGATGTGTCAGGAAGGGGAAGCAAGCACTGGAGCACTATTAGAGGGGAGAGTGGATACGATCAAGATGATTCGCACTCCTGCCCTGTCCTGTTCTCAGAGATCGCGTGCCTTGGCATATCTCGACTTCAGTATTATGTGCATAGAGAAATTCCCAGGAATCCACAAGGATGACCCCAGCTAAGACCCTAAGCAATAGTGGAGAGGATGCCTGAACTGGCCTTACCTGTAGTCAGATTGATGACTATCTTAAATGTCATCATAGAACCTTCATCCAGAAGCTGATGGAAGCAGATGCAGAGATCCACAGTGAAGCACTGGTCTGAGCTCCCAATGTCCAGTCGAAGAGAGGGAAAGCGATAATATGAGCAACGGGGTCAAGACCATGGTGGAGATACCCACTGAAACAGCTTACATGAACTGGGAGCTCACCGACTCCAGCCTGACAGAGAGGCAACCAGCATAGGACCAAACTAGGCCCTCTAGTTTATAGTGACAGCTGTATGACTGGGGCAGACTGGGACCACTGACAGTGAGACCAGAGTTTACCCCTACTGCTTGTACTGGCTTTTGGGAACCCATTCTCTTTGGAGGGATACCCTGCTCGGCCTTATACTGGGGAGGGCCTTGGTCTTGCTAGACTTTGGTGACTTCCCATGGGAAGTCTTTCCCTCTCTGAAGAGTGGATGGTGGTAGGGTGGGGGAGAAGGTGAAGCGAACGGGAGGAGGGGGATGGGGTAGAAGCTGGGATTGGTATGTAAAATGTAAAGAGATGGTTTTTTAAGAAAATAAATTTGGGCTGGAGAGATGGCTCGGCGGTCAAGAGCATTGCCAGCTCTTCCAAAGGTCCTGAGTTCATTCCCAGCAACCACGTGGTGGCTCACAACCATCTGTAATGAGGTCTGGTGCCCTCTTCTGGCCTTCAGGCATACACGCAGAAAGAATATTGTATGCATAATAAATAAATAAATACTTTTTTTTTAGAAGATTAGGGGCTGGAGAGATGGCTCAGTGGTTAAGAGCACAGGCTGCTCTTCCAGAGGTCCTGAGTTCAATTCCCAGCAACCACATGGTGGCTCACAACCATCTGTAATGAGATTTGGCGCCCTCTTCTGGAGCACGGGCATACATGGAGGCAGAATGTTGTATACATAATAAAAGTAAATAAATCTTTTAAAAAGAAAAAAAATAAAAAATAAATAAAATTTTGAAATATTATGGGCATAGTTAGGAATAACTAATTTAAAATTGCTTAGAAGAATTAATGAGACTAAAGTAAATGTGCACACACACTTCTGAGTGTATTTGTGTCCTTTTAAATCAACTGCTTGACAAGCAATGAGTATACCAGAGCTGTTACATGTGTACTGATGCATAAAGACTTCTAATCCTGATGATAGGCATCTGGCGTAGGTAAAACAAAGTTATTCCTAGGGTCCCAGGCCCTGCACAATTTTCTCAGTAAACAAACTCAATCTACAGTTCAAGGGAGAACCAGATTCTCCATGTAAAACTGCTAACTACCTTGGTTTGTTTACTTGGGCAAACATGTACTCAGGGAAGCCCAAGAGAACAGAGATGGGTTTTTGTTTCTTTGTTTGTGTTGTTGCTGTTGGGATAAGGCGAGCTATGTGGTGGAACTCACAGTGTAAACTAGGCTGGCCTCTCCCTCTGAAGTGACAGGATTAACCATGTGTGTCACTACACTCACCTTAGAAATAAATGTATAGGGGGTCGTGTGAGCTACATTTTCTGGTCATTTGCTCTTTCTTATCCCATTTACTCCTGTACTCTGTCCCCCAGTGCCACCATGATGGTTTCCTCCAAACAAATAAGAAACAGGAGCATGGATGGTTAAAGGGACTTCAGCATCATGCTGGACATATTTAGAACTTGAAAAAAAGACTGTTGTATTTTATCTTGTCAGGATTCTGAACTGTGAAAAATCTGTTTCGAATTTCTTGTAGTCAGCAAATTGTAGTATTTCAACCAACCACATGCCCTAGCCATTAATGTCACCTCACCTTTAGAGTCTTCACTACTTAGTGAGCGCTGCCCACGTGTAACTATAACCAGTATTTTAAATGAGATCAACTCTAGAGTGCTCCAGTGAGGACTTCTTTTAGACAGGCAGAATCTGGAGTAGGAACTAAACCCATGCTTTAATAAGATACCAGTGATTCTTAAACATGTTAAGCTTTGAGAAGTGTTCTTTTTAAACCTCATCCTGGGAATTTCTAGGACAAATCCAGCCAGAGGAAAGAGGAAGAAGTATGTAAGACAGTTGAGGTGGTACATGTCTATTATCCCAGCAACTAGCACTGGGAGCCTGAGACCAGAGTGTTGGGGGATTAAGGCCACTGTGGGCTCCATAGCAATTTCTAAGCGAGCCTAGGATACAAAGTGAGGCCTTGTTTAAGTAATATGTAACTAAGCAGTGTTCAGTAGGGTCAGGACATGGATCCAAGGTGAAGCACTTGCCTGGCGTGTATAAAACACCACTGAGTTTAACCCCCCAACACTGCAGAGTAAAACAGGAGGATCATCCAAGAAAGCTTTGCCGTTTCCTACTAACTCAGTATTCCTTCTCTAAATAAGTGTAGCTATTGTCATAGTTAGAAAAGCCTTGGGTATTATACTCATTCCTAACAGAAGTAATCGTCTATTTTTGTGTTTGTCCCCAGCTGTGATTTACCGTGCATTTCCTCACAAAGAAGCCAGAGAGCACGAGGTGCAGGTACAGTCGTTCAGAGGAGGCTGGGAGCAGTAGACTTGACAGCAGAGCAGGCTCAATGTCTTCTTAGACTCATCTAGCTGTTCTTTTCCATGGATTACTCATCTGCACAGGTCGTACTTTAGGCCAAATCAAGGTCTTTTTGGTTGGTGTCTTCATGTTCTAGGCTCCTTTCTTAGGGTACCGGAGTCAGCTCTTAATTTCATGTCATCTCCCACTCTGTATGGAACGACAGACAGCCTGTGCTTACCAGAAACATGTCTTGATCTTGCTTCTGTGCCCCATTCAGTGCTCAGCCCATTCCATAAGTGGATGTTACAGATTCTCTCTGGATGCTTCACAGGCTTTGTCAATTGGGCAGAAGCTTTACCTGTGGCTCCTATCCTGCCAGGTTGTGTGGGGCACGCCTTTAATCCCAGCACCTGGAGGCAGAGGCAGGCAGCTCTCTAAGTTCAAGGACAGTCAGAGCTACAGAGAAATCCTGTCTCAGAGAGAGAGAGAGAGAGAGAGAGAGAGAGAGAGAGAGAGAGATAAGAGAGAGAGAGAGAGAGAGAGAGAGAGAGAGAGAATGAATATCCTTTAAATCAAGATGTTAAAAGGCCAGTTAACCACCTTTAATTGTATTTCCCCTTGAAAGAGAGACCACATATGTATTTAAAAGAACCAAATTGTCCTTCTATTGATGATGAATGTTTAGCCATCCCTGACTTGAACTACCTCAAAGATTATGTATTCTTTTTATCTCCTGTATTAGCACAAAGAGGGTATCATTTACTATTGATATGCTAACCTAAAGCTGGCAGTTAGCCTCAGACTTGTTTTTACTGTCTGGGTGATGCAAAAAGAACCCAGCAAATGGCCCAGCCAAGAGGTAGGTGCTCAGGAAAGAACACTGCCCAGAGCTGCAGCAGATGAAGGCCAAGCGAGGTACCTGCCGGCCAGTGTAGAGTAGACTGTTGCTACCCCAGCCTGAGAGGTGGGAAACGAAGCATGTTTCAGGACTGATGCGGCTGTGAAACAGTCTCCCAACCTTCCCCAGGAGTCCATATAACTCTGTATATGTCCTGTGGTTGAGAGTGAGTGTGCCCGAGATGCACTTCACACTTTCTGCCTCAAAGTGGGCCTGGAGCAGACCTCTCCAAGGGCAGCCGCGTGGAGTCCACAAGGCTGAAAGCAAGGGAAGAGGACTGTGCTGCTCACTGTCAGAATTTCTCCTCCTTGACCTACCTGGAACCCCCAGACAGTTTCCCCTAATACTGAAATGGCTCATTTCCCTAACAACCCCAGTTCTCTTTCACTTCAAGATAGTCTTGTGGTCATGACTTATTAAATAACCTGTGTAGTTCATTTCTCAAGCTTCCTTCCCCACAAGGATTAGAGAAGATTTGCATTACAAAGGATTTTGAATGCTCAGTAGAGTAACCTCAAGGAAGCAGGACTGGTCAGCGTTTGACCTGGCTGCAGTGTGGGGCGGTGTCACAGTTAGCACATGAGTGTGACTTTTACATTTTGGTAGTTGTGTGTAGGAAACACTAGGCAGACAGGAGATGTGTGAGCCTAGCTCAGCAGAGATGGTGGCTCTCAGGAACGGGATGAGTGCCCTGGTGTCTGAGAGCGGAACAGTGAACCACACCACCCTGTCTCTGAGCAGGAGCTGGGAACCCAGCGGGCTGAGGCCTTTGTGAGGGCCTTCCTGAAGCGGACCATCCCTCATTTGAGCCAGCAAGACTGTGAGAGCCATCTGCAGCGCAAGGCTGTGGTCTTGGAATACTTCACTCGCCAGAAACCAAAGCAGAAGAAGAAATCCAAAGGCCTCTCTTCCAAACAGAGGAGAGACAGAGGCTCTTTGACTTTAGCCCAGAGCAACAGAGGTACTCCAGTCTTCCCATGGCCTTGCCACTCACCATTGCCTAGCCTTCCTGGTAGGGCTCTGGACTGGGGATCCCAAGGATTCCCTGGACAGCTCTGCCCCATTAGTCTCAGGGGCTTCTTCGCCATCTGCCACAAGGGGGCGGCTTCCCGATACCAATTTTCTTATGTCATAGTTTGGCCTCTAAAAGACAGGCATTGGTCAGACTGAGGACTTTTCATCATTTAACTTCTCTCCTAGCCTCACTAGTAAGTGTCTCTGTTTCCCATAGCAACAGGCTGATATTCTTTAATATGTGCTTTCCTATACCCTTTAACATCACCAGACAGAATCATCCACTAAGAGGTTGCTGCCAGAGAGAGGTCCTGCCTTGGCATTTCAGAAGTTTCTGAAAGGAATGTGTCACTGTTTTGTGGAAGGATGTCTCCCTCGAGATGGTTCTGAGTTTGTGTTTACAGCCACTATGTTTAGGCTTTGTATAACACTCCATAGCCACGCAGCCTTTCTTGTCCCAGAAGGCAAGAGAGTGTCACTTTGCACTGGGGCTGCCTTCCTGGAGTCCTTGCAGGAAGTGCCTGTTTCAGATTCGAGCCTGGTGTTCCTGACTCTGATCCTGGATTGGTATGAATGGGCACCAAGACAAAGGATAACCCCAGAGAAAAGCTCTTGGTCCTTTACCCTCCCTTCCAGACGATCCTGCCACCTTATACAAGGGCCTGCCTGGAAACCTGCACCTGGGTTGTTATGGCTGAGGCTACATCACCACCTTCAGATGCTCTCCTGCTCAGAGCCAGGGGCTCCTCCATCATGTCTACAACTGGCCAGGAGGAAGGGCATCAAGGCAAAGGGCCCCCTCTTCCCTTCTCGAGAGCAGTAATTTAGCCCTGAAAAGGTTCTGCCAGGGAAGAAATTGAGGTTCAAGGAGGGGAATGTACTTGGCCTTCGTCACATTGTCGTCAGGGCACCTACGGCTTCCACGCAGTCTCGGGTATTCCCTCGTGCTTACTCTCGGCCTTGAGCCCAGCTCTGGTTTGCCGAACACTGGAAATCCCAAGCTCGTGTTTCTGACTCTGACAGATACAGTCTCTTCCTCCCTCTGCATGAACTCTGGAAGCAGTACATCCGTGACCTGTGCAACGGGCTCAAGCCAGACACGTGAGTTTTATTTCTGATGCCTGCCATGGGATTAGATCCCAAGTCTTGCGTGCACTGGAGACGCAGCCTGGGAAACCAGCTGGCTGTGGGCGTTTGTGATCCTGTTTGCTTTGTTACCAGCTCTTCTTTGTGGGCTCTCTTGACCTCCTAGGCAGCCACAGATGATTCAAGCAAAGCTCCTGAAGGCGGATCTTCACGGTGCTATTATTTCAGGTAATTTCTGTGAGAGCATATGGTCATCTGGAGACTGCTACTCAGTGGCAGTACTCAGCCTGGAATCTGTCACTTGCCATCCTGAGGTTTCTCTAAGTTACAAGCAGTGAGGATCTAAGGTGGTTGTGTCCTGACCCGTGCTGGGACTTGTTAAACACGCACTAAGTGGTGTCTGCATGCCGTCAGCTCATACTGTTGTCACCTCGCCTCTAGTGCAGACTCTGGGGGACAGATCCCCCTCTTCATGTTTCCAGGGTGCCATCACCAGTGCAGACTTTTTCCATGATTGCCAGACTCATTCACCCCATGGCACCCAACAGCTACTTGGACAGCCAGGAGGGGCCTCAAAGTACCTCACACAGAGCCCTTGGTCTCCCCTGAGGTCAGCTCTCTGATTATGACACATCTCCATATCAGTTTGTTCAGGCTAGAGACCTAGAAGTACATACACATTACCTCTTTCCTAATCCTGCACCTCAAGTCGGTTAACACACCTAGTTCCTGAATCTGACCTGCCTCTAACTCCCTCAAGCTGCTGTGGAAGCTTCTCTCACCCTCCCCCGGCTCACATACTGTTTTATTCCCACATACACACCAGAAGAAATACACAGAATGAAGGCTGTCATCAGACATCAGACTCCCGACTGCCATTTGCCTGTCCTAAGCCTCCAGCAGCTTCCCATCCAGTCAGAGTAAAAATCTATGGTGTCCTTTGGCTGCCCTCTGTGTGACTTGCACACCTGGTACCTTGGCTTGGCTCCTTCTCTCCACGAAGGGGCTCTGAAGGTTCGTGCATTGACTCCTGCTGTAACTCAGGTCCCTTTCCTAATGTCACTTCCTGAGAGTCTACCGCCACTAAGGTTTCCCCTCCACTCTCATTGTGCTGTTCTTATTTTCCTCATAGCCATTATCAGTATCAAGAAATAGAATAGCCCGTGCTGTCTATCACTGTCCTCCATGAGAGCTTCAGCTCACAGGAGCAGGATACAGGCCATCACGTTCAGTGTCCTGTCCCAGCACTGACCTAGCACACTAAGCACATAGTTAGCTCCAAGTGCTGATTACATGGAGGAGGCAGGGCCCTGCCAGTGAGGTGAATCGCCTGTCACTTCTGGGCAGCTCTACAGGAGGACTGCATTCAAGGAAATGTTCAGGAGAGTCAAAAGTGAATGATGGATGTCCTGCCCATGGCACTTACTCCATCAAAGCAACACGACTGGACTTAGTTCTTTATGTGTATGGCCTTGTGGCTCCAGAACCCTGCATAAAACCCAAAGGATACCTGAGAACAGCCCAGAGATTGCAAAGCTCAGGACTAAGAGTTGGGAATCCTGGGCTCTTGCTGGCTTGGTCATTGCCCAGCTACAGAGCCACTATCCTCTGGGCCTTCTCTTCCTCAGCTTAGAAGGGCCAGGCTCCTAGTCCCTGAGGCCAAGCTGTGACTGCTGGCACTACCCAGGCCTTACCCTCATCTGCTTTTCTCCTTTGCAGTGACAAAATCCAAGTGCCCCTCCTATCTGGGGGTCACAGGAATGCTCCTGCAGGAGACCAAGCGTGTCTTCAAGATCATCACCAAAGAAGACAGACTGAAAGGTGTGTGCTGTGTCCCTAGGGAGAGAGAGAGAGAGAGAGAGAGAGAGAGAGAGAGAGAGAGAGAGAGCATTATCCTTTCCTTGAGGTTTTCAGGTTCTACTTGACAATGGAGTCAGAGTCTGCAGGTTCTTGCTATGTTATGAACTGCAGAGAGAGGCCCCTGCCCCTATGGCTACCAAGAGACATCATGAACACAGCAGCCTGTCCATAAATAGGACAGAAGAACTGCTTATCTGGGTCTTCGGCACTCATTGCTAAGGTCACCACCTCTCAAATGAATAACTAAAAGACAGGCAGAAGAAACCAAAACAGCCTGCCACTGGAGTTCTGAAAACTGCACCCTTGCTGGAGATACTCTTGAGTTTTAGTGTTGTTGGGAGGAGAGAGCCATTTGTTCATCCCTAGCCACTTATCCCTGAAATAATCACACATATTTAAATCACTGCTTGGCCCATTAGCTCTAGCTTATTGGCTAATTCTTACATGTTAATTTAGCCCATTTCTCTTAATCTGTGCATTGCCACAAGGCTGTGGCTTACCAGGTAAAGTTCCCAGAGTTTGTCTCTGGCAGAGGCTCCATGGCTTCTCTCTGACTCAGCCCTTCTTTCTCCCAGCATTCAGTTTAGTTTTCCCCACCTAGCTAAGTTCTGCCCTGCTATAGATCCAAAGCAGTTTTTCTATTCATTAATGGAAATCATAGCATACAGGGGGAAATCCCACACCATAGCATGGTTATTGCCACTCCAGCAGGTACTTTTGAATCTTCCAATACCCCAGTACCTGACCTTGCCCACAAATCCAAAGTTCAAACAACAGTTGAGGGGTTTGTACTCATTTCTGTTGATGCTAGAAATCAAGACCAAGCTAATCCTGGGCTCTACGCCTGAGCTACCCCCACAGCCTTGCTTCATTGTTTTTCCATTTCCCTGTATGTTCTTCTGCTCACTTTATAAGTCTAAGGAAGTAATGTAGAAGTTTCCCCACTCTGCACAAATCTAAGAACCAATTCAAGACTGTATGGGAAATTGGCTTTGGTGGTGTGAGAGCCCTCAGTTCTGGGAATTAAGTTAATCACCCCTAAATCTGGAAATTAGGCAGTGAGTTATATTTAGACTGTGAATCAAATAGCCCAGGTCTTTTTTGCGTACTTCTGGCATGGGTCTTCTCATTCCTGTACACTTTTTTAAAGACAGTCTTAGATGCAGTCCTGGCTAGCTTGGAGCTTGCTATGTAGACCAGGCTGGCCTTGAACTCTCAGATCTGCCTGTTTTGTCTCCTAAGTGCTGGCCATAAAGGTCTAGCATCACCTTAATAATGTTGTGGGAAGTCCTTTTGTATTGTTGCTTTTATTGGTTAATGAATAAAGAAGCTATTTGGGCCTATGACAGAGCAAAACAGAACAAGGCAGGAATTCCAAGCAGAGATAGAGGAGAAAAAGCAGAGTCAGAGAGATGTCGTGTAGCTGCCGAAGGAGACAGATGCCAGAACCTTACCGGTAAATCACAAGCCTCATGGCAATAATAGAATTAATAGATTAATAGAAATGGGTTAATTTAAGATGTAAGAGTTACTTAGTAAGAAGCCTAAGCTATTGGCCAAGCAGTGTTGCAATTAATATAGTTTCTGTGTGATTATTTTGGGTCTTGGCAGCTGGGAAGTGAACAAGCAGCCTCCGACTACTTTAATACAATTTAAATTGTAAACGTGCATGAATCATGCTTACATGAACATGAACGCACTGTCTGTATTGTTCCTCATTCTTTTTCCTTTCTTCTTTTCCATTCAGTTATCCCCAAGCTAAATTGTGTGTTCACCATAGAAATTGATGGCTTCATTTCCTACATTTATGGAAGCAACTTCCAGCTTCGGTCAAGTGAGAGATCTGCCAAGAAGTTCAAAGTAAAGGGAACAATTGACCTGTGAACTCTTTGCCACTGGCTACAGATGTACCTGGCAGCTGAGAACTGGAAACACCTTAAATACACACTTTTCCATGAAGCACTTTCTGGCTGTGGCTCGTCTTGACTCCAGGGAAAAAAGAGTGGCTAAAGAACATTGAACAACAAAGGAAGAAGTCGGGGATAGAGATTTGTCTCTCCAGGGAGGAAAGACTAACAGAAAATATACCAGGACTAACCTTGGGTGATTTGAAGAAGGTGGCCATTAGGTTCTGTCTTTCATACTTTCCTGTGTTTCTGGAACATTCTGTGCTAATAATGATAAATTTGGACATCTTAGTTCCATTTTGGCTGCTATATTTTTAACATTTCTACTGTGTAAGACCAGATGAGGTCTTTCTGCACGTGGCCATTGGAACTACAGGTCAGGACCAGCATTAAAAATGGCTGGGGTCCAGCTACTCTGTGCCAGTAGCCTTGAGGAGGCCTTGTCATTGACACCTAGTTCGGAGGGGCCAGTTGCCCCTTGTTTGTAAGAGGTGTGTGACTGCTGGCCGGCTCAGAAACTGCCCTGGCAATAGTAGGTGACGGCACATCCAGCACTCACCCCAGGTCAGCAGTGGTGCTGGGGGTCTTTGCTCGGTGCCTCCCACTCAGACTGCACTGGATGGAAGAGGAATGAGTGAGCCTGATGATCTTTATATGACAGAAAAACAGAAAGCCTACTCCCTCTCAGAAACCAAAGTGCTCCCCCAAGTCCCCGAGATTATCTAGGCCCTGGTTCTGTCAACATCATCTAGACATTCCTCATGGCACTGCCCCGTCCCACCTGGCCCCCGTGTTATCACAGTCCTTGCCACCCAGGTTCAGGGCACACATGACCTCTCAGCCTGAAAATGATCATTGTCTTACGGACTGGTAAAGAAAGGCTAAGATCTGGACCAGAAGAGCTGGCTCCAGAGTCAAGTTCTTCCCAGGAGGACAGCCACAGGGGGGTGAGAGAGACAGCTAAGTGTGTGTGTATGTTCCTTATTTACCCAGCGCTCTACCAAGGAACTCTTCTGTGTAGAGTGACTGCTGTTCTAGCTGGCTCAAAGTGCACAGGTGCTGCACCTTCAGAGCAGACCTGTCCAGCCCCACCCTCTGTGATGTAAGGGGCGCGCTATGTTGCATAAACACAGTTGCTTCCCAGAAAAGCTGCTGGTGCCACTTGCCAAGTGAAGCATGTTACTGCTGGCCCCAACTCAAGTGTCCATTAACTCGCTAAGGACATTCTCCCTCAAGGGAGACAATGTACTGCTCACCTGAAATAGAGTCTCTGCTCTTTGCCTTGTCTGGGATGTGCTGCTGTTGTCTCCCTGACCTCCCCAGCATCCTCCAGACTCTGGTCCTGAGGAAACTGCACTTGGTATTACATACAGCATGACTATCCAAGTCCCCACAACTTCATGGAGGGGGTATGGTACTGGTACTTGTGACTGTCTCCAAGGAATAGGACTGGTAGAAATGAGATTTGGGGTGTAGAGAGTCACATGACAACCAACTCTGTTGAATGTAAACCATGCACTACAGAAACATGAGCCCCATGCAGAGTGCCATAGAAGCCAATGGGAAGAACAGTTGGCACCTCAAGAAAGGGCTCAGACTGCTGTCTAAATTGGTTTCTGCTAAGGCTTCCTCCTGACTGGTCAACAGCTACCTCTCTGTGCGCATGGTCTGTCCTCAAGAAGGGAGCTCTAGTGTGCCTCTTCCGACGGTGTGATGAGATGAGATAACACCTCATCTATGACCCGTTTATCCTTTGTTACCTCATAAAGATCCTATCTCCAAACAGTCGTGTTGGAGGTTAGACCTTCAACACGGGAATTTGAGGGTAGTTAGTAACGACTGTAAAATGTTCCTAATTAGAAAAGTTGGCTTTACCTCCAAGGAAGGTGGCAATGTCCAGTCTGGACCCCATCCACAGACAGTGGCCTGGGTTTCTCTGCTGGTTTTTTTGCTGTATGCTATGCTTGGGACACCAGGCAGCTCAGCCTAACTGCTAGGCTACGAGCTCACATTTTCCTGAATTTCATGGGCTTTGACTTAAGGTGCACGCACAGTATCCAGAGTCCCGAAGTTGTGAGCAGCCAAACTCCTCCCTCCTTGTTCCACTGGAGCCAGCAGAGTCCGGGGGGAAATGTGTAGAGGGAGGGGATGGTTAATGTCTACATGGCTGGATTGGGAAATGCTTTGAAAAGGGCACTTCTTGGTGTGTTTCTGAGGCTTCCAGAGAGGATTAACTGAGGTGGAAGATCCACCCTATACATGGGAAGTTTCATTCCCTAGGGTCAGGAGCTGGAAACAATAGAAGGAAGCTTGCTCTCCACTTCTCTGTCACGTGTCCTGTCCCACTGTGCCTTCCCTGCCATAATGGCTGACGGCTGTAGCAAAATAATGCCTTCCTCATGTCACTTGTGTCAGGGATTTTATCACAGGGACAAAAAGTCCAACATGGGAGATGGGCAGAGTTGGCCCCTGAGGGGAGCTGTGGAATATGAAGAATTAAATCACACCCAGGTCAGAAACCTGAAGAACCCAGGAAATCAGAGCAAGGCTTGGGAAGGTCTATCTAGGGGAGGAGAAATGGGAAGGGGACATGTGACCACTGGCCTCAATGGCGATGCCTCAGGTTGCACCCAGCTCTCTAATGGTGGGGAAGACACAGCAGGAACTAGCTTTGTAAACCAAGGGGCAGGTTACAAAATTCTGATCAGTTCATCAACACCTGAAATCTTTCAGGGTCTCCAAGCTACCTACCATCTGTCAAGTGAGACAACTTACTGCATGAAGGCCTCCTAGATCAGGGTGCTGGGATTCCTGCAGCAGCATAAGCAGGCACATGTCTGCAGCAGCTGTCCTATGCTGCACTTCAGCCATACAGAGTCAGGTCCCAGGAGTGGAACTCGCATGTCTATGTGTTTGTGTAACACCACCTGCTTCCTCCAGTCACCAGTATTTGAAGATGGTACATTCCAGATGGCATCTAAGTCTCTCAGTCCTGACATCTGATTTGACCATAGATTCTTGGGCCAGTCTTTTCTGGATGCGGGAAAGGATCATCCAGTGACCAGGCTCTCAGATTCTGAATAATAAACATGAAGATTCTTCCCAAATACATAATTATGGTAAAAAGGCTCACTTTCTGGACAATGGGTTTTGTATTAATTTAGTTTGCATTTCTTATCTATAATGACTCATTAAGACATCTGTTAAATGTCTATAATATTAATTTAATTCTAATAGAACTGTATTGGAATTGTCCGTTTAATTAACCTCATAGGCCTTTAATGGGTATCTTAAATAGACATCATTAACAAGACTGCTAGACAAATTAGAATTAGAGTCAATAACATTCTTGGTAATTTCTCATGAGCCGTGAAGGACAAGCATTGCTAAGTAGGCAGAGACGACTGCAAAAGAAAAAGTGTTAGAGCGGCAGGAAATCCAGAATGGACAGGACCCCGAGGGTTCACCATTCTGTGTCCCAGGAGATTTCGGCAAAGATGTTTCCCGGCCACCAAGATCGTACTCAGGAACAAAGGCTTCAGCTTTCATATGCATTTACAGAAAATATTCTGTGTTCCCTTGGACTGAGCTCCAGGTAGGGAAGAGAGGAAGGAGATGGGGAGCATGAAACGAATGGAGAAAGAGAAGTGTTAGAGAGGGGAGGGTCATGACATTGTATGATAGAGCAGGGGAACTGGGACTCACTAGGATAAGGCAGGTTGGTTGGGACAGAGTGTGGAATGGGATGAGATGTAGAACACTACTCCATTCCTCACCCGGGCACTCCTCTTTATCCCCACCCTCCTAACTTTCACCACTTTCTTGGCCACTCCCTCTTAGAGTCCTTCAATGGACCTTATATTCCAGATGCATAAATGTTGAGCTGCCCTCATTCCAATTGTTAGACTTCTCTCCAACTTCCCTCCCTATCTGGTCACATGGCCACAAACCCAGGTACACCTAAAGTTCTCACAATCATATTTTCAAGCAGAGAGGAAGTATGTTCATTGTGTTCCTCCCCCAAGTTAAATTAAAAGCTCAGTAACAATAAAGCCTGTGTTTTGATCATTCTGGATCCCAAGTTATCTAGAAAGAACCTGACCCATGATAGAGTCTCATTGAGTGCTGGTGTGAAAACACTGCCCTTTGACCTCTCCATGTAAGTACATCAACCCCCACCTCATGGAATTGTCTCATTGCCTCTGAAACTCAGGTACAAGATCCAGTTATGCCTTGCTTCTTCTCCTTTGCCACAACCACATCTGACCTTTCTTGAAGTCCTATTGGACATCAATAAGAACTGAAGTCTCCTCCCACCTCTGCTCACGTCCTATCTCTTGACCTCATCCTCCCACAGCAACTGCCCAGCCAGCCCCAGCCCCAGCTCTCCCATGGCTTCCCTGCCTCTATACTCAGCCACGTACAAACAAGATGGCCATTGGAACAGGACTCAGACTGTGCCATCCTTCAACTTAAAACCCACAAGTAACTTTCCCCTAAGTTGATGTTAAGTCATGCTCCTGACCAGAATTCCCAAATCCCTCCCTGATGGCGCTATGCTCCCCCTCCCCAGCACCTGTCTTGTCCACTCTGGAACCCTCAAGTGTGCACTGCTCCACTCTCAGTGTTTGCTCTTGAGTTCTTTGTGGGATTTTCTTTCTGTTGTCCCTCAACCCACGTCAGCCTTATCTTCTGCATTTGTCTCTGTTCTACTGGAAGGTTCTCTCATGACCTTCCTAGATCACTCCCACCTTCCTAGCTTTGCAGCCCCTCCTCCACCAACCTATCACTTCTTATGTGCACTACAACCCTTGTCAGCTGGGACTTTGCCTACCTATTTGTCATTAGAGCCATCAAACATCCCCATATTGTGTCAACACTGCTTTGCATAGTCACTGGGCATGGTGGCACACACCTGTAATCTCAGGCAGAAGGATCATGAGTTCCAGGGCAGCCTGAGCTACATAGAAAATCCTGTCTCAAAAACCACAAAGAAGACCTCAAAGTGTAGTCCAGTGGTAGAGAGCCTTGTCTAACATGGTCAAAGCCCTAACACCCACTCTCAGCACAGGAAGAAAAACATGTTCATAAGTATTTGTTGTTTATCTAGTTGTAGTGGCTCATACTAGTAGTCAAATCACTTGGGAGACTGAGACAGAAGGAGAACCATGAGTTCAAAGTCAATAGTGAGTTCTAGGCCAGCCTGGGCTACACAGGCTGTCTCAAACACACACACACACACACACACACACACACACACACACACACACACACACACACGACTTATATGTGCATTGTCTTGTTAGAGAGAGGGAGCCAAGGGTGGACTATGATGAATGAGTGGGCATTGGTTCTCACAGCTGCCACGATGACAGCAGTGACTCCATCCTTGTGACTTGTCCAGAGCATGTCCATATGCTACCCTCCCATACAAGCAGGCACTGCATCCACCAAGAGTCCCCAGATGCCACAACTTCCCTGTGTCATCAGACCCTGCCCCCAACACACAAAGATAATCACAAGTCTACACTCCACAAACAGCAGGACCATGTAGCAGTCCAGCATTATATGCCTTAGCTCCACCCATTGAAGCAGAGTGTGAGCCTCTGTGCTGTCATCTTTGATAGTCAGGAAATCAGAGGTCAAGGCCAACTCACTATCCACCCTCATTTTCAACAACAGAAGATGAGGAATAAGGAGTAGTGTCTACTACAGAAGCATTTAGTATGCACACATTAACTTGTACCTTCAGCCAGAAGTGAGGGAGAGAGAAATGTCTTATTGAATGCTTCCATGGGCCCTCCACAGAAAGCTTGCCTTGCAAGGATCATGAGGTGGAGAGCCCTTGGCTGCCTCAGTTTCCTCCTCCAGTGTATTATACTGTGTTCCATGACCACACAGCGCACACAAACATATTCTACAGGTGTGTGCCTCTCTTCCTGACACATGTTTGTGGTGACAGCATGGAACTGACATGGCAGGACTCTCAACATTACAAATTATACAAGAACAAATGGGGTTCCTTCCAGATGTTGCTGTTTGGAAATTGGGTTGTATCCCTGCCCTCAGCAGAGGTTGTGACAAGGTCAAGCCAAGAGCAGGAGCCCTGAAGCCCCAGGATCAGCTGTTGCCATGCCCTTCCTGTTTGGACCTGAAAGGTTGCCTTCAGACTTAGCCCCACAGACAGCCCAATGCTACAGTTCAGGGGCTGAAAACACGGGTTATATGCTGGTGGGAAATGGAGAGAATTATAAACTTAGTATTTGTGCTTTCTCTGACTCCCACCCTTCTCCACTGGAACAAACAGCAAGCCTTCCTTGCCATGATGGACAGAGTCCTCTGAAACTGAGACAAAACAAATCCTTTCTAGTTATATTGCTTCTGTCAAGTATTTTGTGACCACAGGGGAAAATGTATATATACGTGAATGAAAAAGTGTTAGCCAGGTAAGGTAGTTCATGACTGGAGGAGGCTCGGGCAGAAGGATCACAAGTGAAAGGCCTGCCTATGATACCGCTAAGACTCAAAGTCAACCTGGAAGACTTAAACACTGTTTTGTTAAAGGAAAAAGGATGCTGGGGTTTGTTGCTGCAATTCCTTTTCTTCAGGAGATGTAAAGAATGTCTACCTCCTCCTCCTAAGGTGCCAACAACAACCCAATAGGTGATTCAATCAGAGCTTGCACTGGGGAACCAGTGAGTTGTTAGACTTACTTACAGAGCCATGGGAGAGTGGAAAACAGCCACATTGAAAGTTCTGCATCCAGTATGGAGATCCCTCCCCCATAGCTGTGTGCATGGTGTCCCATTTCTTAAGTAGATTTCTATTGCTGTGATAAAGCACTGTGGCCAAAAGCGACATGAGAAAGAAAGAGTTTAATTTCACTCTCGTGCTGGCTAGTCTTCTGTCAACTTGACACAAGCTAGAGTCATTTGAAAGAAGGAAACATCAATTGAGAAAATGCCTCCATAAGATTCAGCTATAAGCCTGTCAAATTATTTTTTAAATCTTTTATTTATTTATTTTGGTTTTTTCAAGACAGGGTTTCTCTGTAGCTTTGGAGTCTGTCCTGGAACTAGCTCTTGTAGACCAAGCTGGCCTCGAACTCATAGAGATCTGCCTGCCTCTACCTCCCGAGTACTGGGGTAAAAGGCACGTGCCACCACCGCCCAGCTTAATTCTTTTTATTTTTAAAACAATCTTATTTTACATACCAATCCCAGTTTCCTCTTCCTCCCACCCTCCAGCTTCCCTACCTTCTCCCCTCTCCACCCCCCATACACTCATCAGAGAGGGTGAGGCTTCCCATGGGGAGTCAACAAAGTCTGTTGCATCACTTGAGGCAGGACCAAGATCCTCATCCCTGTATCTAGGCTGAGCAAGGTATCCCTCCATAGGGAATGGGCTCTAAAGAGACAGTTCACGCACTAGGGATAAATACTGGTTCCTTTGCTAGTGGCCCCACAGACTGCTCAAGCCACACAATTGTCACCCACATTCGGAGGGCCTAGTTTGGCATTATGCGTGTTCCCCAATTGTCAGTCTGGAGTCAGTGAGTTCATACTTGCTTGCGTCAGCTATTTCTGTGGGTTTCCCCCATAATGGTCTTGGCCCCTTTGCTTATAATTATTGCCCCTCACTCTCTACAATTGTAATCAAGGAGGTCGGCCCAGTGCTTAGCTGTGGATCTCTGCATCTCCTATCATCAGTTAGTGGATGAAGGTTCTACGATGACAATTATGGTAATCATCAATCTGATTACATTTTAGGTACTCTTCCCACTATTGCTTAGATTCTTACCTGAGGTCATCCTTGTGGATTCCTGGGAATTTCTCTAGTGTATTATGCATTTTAATTAGTAAATGATGGGAGAGAGCCCAACCCATTGTGGGTGGTGCCATCCCTGGGCTGATGGTCCTGAATTCTATAAGAAACCAGGCTGAGCAAAGCATGGGAAGGAAGCCAGTAAGCAACACTCCTCCATGACCTCTGTATCAGCTCCTGCCTCTAGGTGCCCGAGTTCTTGTCCTGAATTCCTTCAGTGATGAACAGAATTATGGAAGTATAAGCCAATTAAACCCTTTCCTCCCCAACTTGCTTTGGGTATGGTGTTTTGTTGCAGAAATAGAAAACTAAGACAGCCCACATTGAGCTGTGGTCCATCGTGATGGGAAGTCAGGGCAGGAACTCAAGGCAGGAACAGAAGCCAGGAAGCAGAGAGAATGTTCCTTAGTGGCTTATTCCTCATGAGTTGCTTACTCTGCTTTCTTATACCATCCTGGGCCTCCTGCATCAATCTTTAAGCAAAAGAATGCCCTACAGACAACCCAATGGGGGCATGTTTTTTAACTGAAGTTGCTCCTCCCAGATAATTATACATTGTGTTGAGTTGACAAAAACCAACCAGGAAAGTCTTTTTCCTGACTAGCCCTTTCTAGAGACCCAGAGGCCACATGAAATAGGGCAGAATTAGACAACTAACGATGTGAATAGTCAGATGAGGGCTCCACGAGCACCCTTAGCCCCTCCTTCTAAGAGGAAACATCAACAGCCAACAGGCCAGCTGTGATGATCTTTGAAGAGAAAACCCAGACAGGCTAAGTGAGAGGGGATGGAAGGGGCTCTCTAAAAGGTGACACCCAGCTTCCATCCCTTTGAGGCACCGACAGGAGCTAGACAGACTGCTGAACCCTGAATACTTGTGTTCCCTCAAAAGTCACATGCCGAAGCCAATCCCCAAATGTGATAATCGACTGGTTACATGATTGTAACAAGGATACCTGACAGAAACACTTAAAGGAAGGGATGCATTGCTTTAGCTCACGAGTTGAAGTATTTCAGACAATGTAGTGGGTATGATGGGGCAGCATGGTCTGTGTGGTGGGAGATTGTGGCTGTTTCTTCACATGGTGCAGATCTGGGTGCAGACAGCACAAGATGGAACCAAAGTCAGGCTATAAAGTTCAGATCTCAGATCTCGCAAAATGGCACCTCTGCCTGGGAACTGGGTAATAATCAAACCCATGAGTCCATGGGGGGCTTTTAAGACCCAGTCTAACAGATGGTGTTAAGAGACTTTGTTGTTTGTGGTAATTTACTGCCTGGAATCCCAGCTGATGCAAGAGGTTTAACAGGAGTTTGGGGTCATCTTGGCTTGCTTAGTAATTCAATCAGAGGTCCATTGCAAAATCCTGTCTCAAAAACAAACAACAACAACAAATGATGGAAGGGGTAGGGCCTTTAGGGGAGATTGGGTCAGGATTGGTGAGCACTGTGTCTTATTGAAAGATTGGTGAGCACATGATTAGAGAATGTTGTGTCTTTTTGAAAGAGGCCCAAGAGACCACACTGACCATTGACCAAGTGAGGTCTCAGCCAGACAGCTATCTTAAAGAATGGGGCCTTACTTAACATCAAATCTTTTGAAACTTTGACCAGCATCCAGAGTCATGCTGTGGTATGTTATGGACTTTGAACTCAAAGAAATCTACCAGTTACCCTGATACCAAAACCACACAAAGACTCAACCAAGAAAGAGAATTACAAACCGGTCTCATTCATGAACATCGACACAAAAATTCTCAATAAAATACTGGCAAACCGAATCCAAGAACACATCAAAAAAATTATTCATTATGATCAAGTAGGCTTCATTTCAGAGATGCAGGGCTGGTTCAACATACGAAAATCTATCAATATAAATAAAATCATCATATATAAATAGACTGAAAGACAAAAACCATATGATCATTTCATTAGATGCCAAAAAAGCATTTGACAAAATTCAACACCGCTTTATGATAAAGGTCTTGGAGAGATAAGGGATACAAGGGCCATACCTAAATATAATGATGTTAGCCGACAGCTAACATCAAATTAAACTGAGAGAAATTCAAAGCCATCCCACTAAAATCAGGAACACGACAAGGCTGTCCACTCTCTCCATACCTCTTCAATATAGTGCTTAAAGTTCTTACAATAGCAGTAAGACAACATAAGGGGATCAAGGGGATTCGTATTGGAAAGGAAGAAGTTAAACTTTCGTTATTTGCAGATGATATGATTAGTATACATAAGCGACCCCAAAAACTCCACCAAAGAACTCCTACAGCTGATAAACACCTTTAGTAATGTGGCAGGATACAAGATCAACTCCAAAAAATCAGTTGCCCTCCTATACACTAGGGATAAGGAAACAGAGAGGGAAATCAGAGAAGCATCACCTTTCACCATAGCCACAAATAGCATAAAATATCTTGGGGTAACTCTGACCAAGGAAGTGAAAGATCTATTTGACAAGAACTTTAAGTCTTTGAAGAAAGAAATTAAAGAGGATACCAGAAAATGGAAGGCTCTCCCTTGCTCTTGGATTGGGAGGATCAACATAGTAAAAATGGCAATTTATAGATTCAATGCAATCCCCATCAAGGTCCCATCAAAATTCTTCACAGATCTTGAGAGGACAATAATCAACTTTATATGGAAAAACAAAAAGCCCAGGATAGCCAAAACAATCTTATACAATAAAGGAACTTTTGGAGGCATTACCATCCCTGACTTCAAACTCTATTACAGAGTTACAATATTGAAAACAGCTTGATACTGGCATAAAAACAGAGAAGTCGACCAATGGAATCGAATAGAAGACCCAGATTTTAACCCACAATCCTATGAACACCTGATTTTTGATAAAAGAGCTAAAAGTATACAATGAAAAAAAGAAAGCATCTTCAATAAAGGGTGCTGGCATAACTGGATGTCAACCCTTAGAAGAATGGAAATAGATCCATATCTATCACCATGCACAAAACTCAAGTCCAACTGAATCAAAGACCTCAATATCAATATGAATACACTGAACCTGATAGAAGAGAAAGTGGAAAGTACTCTACAACATATGGGCACAGGAGATCGCTTCCTATGTATAACCCCTGCAGCACAGACATTAAGGGCAATATTGAATAAATGGGACCTCATGAAACTGAGAAGCTTCTGTAAAGCAAAGGACACTGTCACTAAAACAAAAAGGCAACCTACTGACTGGGAGAAGATCTTCACCAACCCCGCAACAGACAAAGGTCTGATCTCCAAAATATATAAAGAACTCAAAAAACTAGAATTTAAAATGTGAATTAACCCAATCAAAAAATAGAGCACTGAACTGAATAGAGAATTCACAACAGAAGAAGTTCAAATGGCCAAAAGACACTTAAGGTCATGCTCAACCTCCTTAGTGATCAGGGAAATGCAAATCAAAACAACTTTGAGATACCATCTTACACCTGTCAGAATGACTAAAATCAAAAACACCAATGATAGCCTCTGCTGGGGAGGTTTTGGAGTAAGGAGTACACTCATCCATTGCTGGTGTGAATGCAAACTTGTGTGACCACTTTGGAAATCAGTGTGACGGTTTCTCAGGAAATTCGGGATCAACCTACCCCTGAACCCAGCAATACCACTCTTGGGAATATACCCAAGAGATACCCTATCATATTACAAAGGCATTTGTTCAACTATGTTCATAGCGGCATTATTTGTAATAGCCAGAACTTGGAAACAACCTAGATGCCCTTCAATGGAAGAATAGATGAAGAAAATGTGGAATATATACATATTAGAGTACCACTCAGCAGTAAAAAACAAGGACTTCTTGAATTTTGCATGCAAATGGATGGAAATAGAAAACACTATCCTGAGTGAGGTAAGCCAGACCCAAAAAGATGAACATGGGATGTACTCACTCATAATTGGTTTCTAGCCATAAATAAAGGACATTGAGCCTATAATTTGTGATCTTAGAGAAGCTAAATAAGAAGGTGAACCCAAAAAAACGCATATGGGCATCCTCCTGAATATTAACCTTCATCAGGCGATGAAAGGAGACAGAGACAGAGACCCACATTGGAGCACCAGACTGAAATCTCAAGGTAAAAATCAGGAGCAGATGGAGAGAGAGCACAAGCAAGGAACTCAGGACCGCGAGGGGTGCACCCACACCCTGAGACAATGGGGATATTCTATCGGAAACTCACCAAAGCCAACTGGCCTGGGTCTGAAAAAGCATGGGATAAAATCGGACTCGCTAGCCAGGCGATGGTGGCACACTCCTTTAATCCCATCACTCGGGAGGCAGAGGCAGGCAGATCTCTGTGAGTTTGAGACCAGCCTGTTCTACAGAGCTAGTTCCAGGACAGGCTCCAAAGCCACAGAGAAACCCTGCCTCGAAAAAACCAGAAAAAAAAGGACTCACTGAACATAGCAGACAATGAGGACTACTGAGAACTCTAGAACAATGGCAATGGGTTTTTGATCCTACTGCACATACTAACTTTGTGGGAGCCTAGGCAGTTTGGATGCTCACCATACTAGACCTGGAAGGAGGTGCGTGGTCCTTGGACTTCCCACAGGGCAGGGAACCCTGATTGCTCTTTGGGCTGACAAGGGAGGGGGACCTGATCGGGGGAGGGGGAGGGAAATGGTAGGCAGTGGCAGGGAGGAGGCAGAAATCTTTAATAAATAAATAAATAAATAAATAAATAAATAAATGAATAAATAAATAAATAAGAAAGAGATATCATGATTGAAAGACACATTGGGGTTAGCAGAAACGTAGCTCTAGATAAATTCCCAATAATCCACCTGGATGACTCCGGCTAAGACCCAAAGCAATACAGAGGTGGCCCGATCTTCACTTGTCCTGTAGTAAGAATGATGAATATCTTAAATATCACCATAGAAACTTCATCTACCAACTGATGAAAATAGAGGAAGACACCATCGGAAAACTGAGCTGAGCTCCCAAAGACCAGTTGAAGAGTAGAAAGAATAAGAATATGAGAAAAGTGGTGAGGACCGTGATGCGTTCACCCACTGAAACAGTTTACATGAACTAATGGAAGATCACCAACACTAACCGAACTGGGAAGGAACAAGCATGGGACCAAAATAGTCCCTCTGAATGTAGCTGAGAGTTGACTTGCTGGGGCAGACCTGGGGGTCACTGGCAGTGGCACCAGGATTTATCCCAAATTCATGTCCTAGATGTGTGGGATCCTATTCTCTTTGGATGTATACCTTGCTCAACCTAGATATAGTAGGGAGGGCCTTGGACTTTCCACAAACCAGTGTGCATTACCCTCTCTGAGGATTGGATAAGGGTTGTGTGGGAGGATGTGAGGAGGGACTGGGAGAAGGGAAGAAGTGGTAACTTGGATTGGTAATTTTTTAAAACATAATCAATTAAAAACCATTCAGAGTAGCTGAGTCTAGGCAGCACAACAGCAACAAGAGACTGAAAAGGGGAACAGTTGTATCCATGCCCACCTTCAGCCATTATGTTGCCTGTTCCTACCAGCAGCATCCAAATAAAAGCATCTTCATGATACTCAGTGGACCACTGATCTGGAAGATCAAAGTGGCATCACCCATGAGTGTAATGATGATGGGTCAGGCTGGTCCAAGAGTAAAAACATACAAAGAAGGGATGAAAGAATACGAGAGAGTTGTCAGTCCAGCATGGGCCAGCACAGAATAAGGAAGGACTGTAGGAGAAGCTGTTCTTCCTTTTGGAGACTACAGCTCCCAGCATCCCCCTGGACTGGAAGCCCCAAAGGCACAGGGCATTTCTCCCAGACGCCCGTGTGTTCCCCGTTAAAAACAGGGGTCACCACGAGCTCGCTCTCTCTCTCTGCCCTTCTCTCCTTTCATCTCTGTCCCTTACTTGTTGTTACCCCCCATTAAAGTGCACCCACGTGGGACCACTGCGTGTCTGTGTCTCCTTCCTAACCCCGCATCGCCCTGTGTCTCACGTAATGTCTCCACTCTCTAACCCCACAGACAGACAAACAAGACAAAAAAGAATAACAGAAGCAACAAGAAGACAAGTGTCTTAGAGTTCATCAACATGCACGCAGCACACTGAGCCCTGACCTTGCACATAGTCACAAAGGAACACTTTGATCTCTTCCTTGGGTCATGGACAGATGCTGATGGCACAAAAGCCAGGTGGACTGGAATGGCCTATCACCTGAGTTCCCTCAACAGCAGTTCTCCCTCCTGCCCAAGACTACTCACTGTATGTAAGTGTAGGCTGATGGGACACTTTCTGTTGGAAGGTGACCCATCATGTGTACATTATCAGTGAACCTTATAAGAGCACTGCCATGATAGCCTAGGCTAAACGCCACGGGAAGTGGCATGTCCATGCCATGATTGCCTCTTTCACTAGCCCACACCTCAGCCTCCATGGCTACTGTTGGTCTCCTGGCATCTTCTCCAACCAATCCCATCTTCTAGTTAGGAATCGAACCTTCCCATTGGCTGTTGCCTCATTTATGACATCATTCTCCCTCCAACCCTACCAGCACCTGGTAGAATCTTGGTGTTTCCATGGTGATGACTGTAAACAACTTTGGATCATCACAGGTCCAGGTGGCCAGTGACCAGTGAGTGCTGTCTGATACTGGACACACTTGCCACTGAGGTCAGCTGATCAGAAAAAGCCGACCGATTATCTTGCTCCATTGTACTTTGGATTGCTGATCCTCTCCCCTTGACCATGTCAGGTAAGGATAGAGACTTCAAAACATGTGATCTTCTCCATTGACTTTTACTATACTAGTAAATCTTTGCTGAATGTGGATAGTATTGATGTTGATATAGATATCTAGATTTGAATGTCACATTTAGCTTTGGTTCTTACTAAGTAGGTGATTTTAGACAAAAAGTTTATTCTCAAGTGTTTTCCATCCGCCTCAAGGAGTGAACAGTGTCACTATGCTTGGGTCCTGTACTGTTGGGTTTTCAGAAGAAAGTGAAGAGGGAATAAAATCAGGCTCTTTTGGATGGTATTAAACTACAGAGACACGGGAACATGAACAAGGCACGCAGAGATCTAGCACTCCACACCACTAATGAGACAGTCTCCCCCCACTACTGTTTCCAGTCTTAGTTTAAAATTCAGGACGACTCTAACAGTATTGGTCACACCACAGATGGTGGCACACAACTATAATCACAACACAGAGAGAACTGGGTGGGATGGAGATCAGTTCAAGTCTGACATGCTCTACACTGGCCTCTCTCCATACTCACCAAATGAATATTGACTATGGACAAAATGGCGACTGCCATGTTGTGCAGTCACTTGGACTTCCCTGGATTAAACATGGAGAGTGGAAGAGAATAACAGGACTGTGGAATCTGAGAAGGCAGTTGTTGTACTGAAATTAATATTGACAGTGTTGCTGGAAGGACAGACCCACAGGAAGTCAGGGAAGGGGGCAAACACTGTACGGGTCTAGAAAGTATATAAATATATGAAGGCACACTGCAGAGGGGACCCTGGTGGTCCACAATGGTAGTTTAGAACACAATGTTGAAGACGACCACAGATTATAATCAAAACAGACAAGGCATTGTCATTTCCCAAGCCATGTTTAACCAAACGTACTGTTCAGATTAGTCTGTACAAAGGTTCCCTGGCACATATAGAAAGAATATCCTGATCTGGTCCCTGGCTCTTACACTCCATCCAGACCACTTTCTGCCCAGTTCCCCATGTCTCATGTGCACTGGTGGTGTTGGATAGGACCAACTGGGGCTGCGAAGTCCAGTCAGTTAGAGTCTGACCATGGCAACTGACACGCTGTTGTGAGGGGGGATTCTCACACGGATTCCCCCTTAGAAGAGATATAAAAATTAACAGTTACTGAGGAGCTGTTAAGAAAACAATTTAATCAACAGATATTAAATTGAGAAGCAATCATATTCAGAGATGAACCCCATAAAACATTAGCAGCCTCAAGAGGACACACTAAACTGATGCAAACATGAAGAAACGTTGTCAGTAGGTTGTATTTCTGAAATCATATTTGAATAATGTTTAAAAGTTATAAGATTATAAGAGATCCTCAATTATACAAGAAATGCAAGGGGAAAAAAGAGAGAGGGGGAAGGAATAATTACCGCAATTTGGTACACATTTGTTAAACATCATTTCAGAAAAAAACTCAATAAAATAGAGATTGGCCTGGTGGACATGGCAGGGGCTCCAGCTCCAGCACCAGCACTTAAGAGGCAGAAGCAGACCTGTCTGTTTGATTTCAAAGCCAGACTGATCAACGTAGAGTGAGTTTAGGTCACTCTATATGTAAGATCTGCAGAGAACAGGACAAAGTTCCAGGTATGGAATATGCCTATGGGTCTCTTCCCAATAATAACCTCTGTTGTAGAATATATTTGTGAGGAAGTGTCCCAACAGGCATTATTATATTACAATCAGGAAAAAGGAGCATCGTGTCTAGATCTGAGTGAGCATTAAGCCAGATTGACCAGGATTTCCATGCCCACACAGGAAAAAGCAGACAGTTCATCTAGTGATTGTCATCCTTCAAAGCCCCACCGATCAATCTTAACCCATTTGCTGGCATATGTAAGGGAACATAGATGCTAGACTCTCCCACTCAGTACAACCTGGAGATAACACAGTCCCTCCCAGAGGGTAGAAAGCTTCCATCTCAACTTTTTCCAACTCTCTTCTTGCTTCCTACAGAAAATTGCCAAAGTGCACCTTTCACTGGGACAGAATGTGCTCTGCAACCCTCTGTGCCTGTGCTGAGGAATGCCACACCCTCAGCAGGAACTGTGTGCAATTTCTATGGGGTCTGCACCCCAGCTGTGAGCTCAGCATGGCTCCTGTCATCAGACTCCAGCACATGCTGCCAGCAGCTCATGGACAGTGCCTGTCTTTACCAACGAGCTGGCACGACCATGCTGACTGAGCCAACTGACCAGAACCAGATCTCTACTTCGACATTTTCCTATCCAGGTGTTCTCCACTGGGATCTCAGAGAAAGCACCACCAGAAGGGAAGCTCCATTCCTGGATGCCCCTGTAACTGTCATTGACCAGAATACCACCCCCTCGTCTAGGTCTATAACAGCCCAGTGTGACAATACTTTCCATATCAATGCATTACCGCCATCCTATCCAACACTGTCTGCCTGCCTTGTACAGGCAACGCCATCAAATCTACCAGATCAACGATATATCCTGGCACCTTGCTACCTGGATGGAAGTCAGGTCTATTACAATGACCAGAACAGCCTGGGTCCTCCGATGGCTGAAGAATTCTGGCAGTGCCTGCAGGCCTATGGCTCTGTGTCCTGCTCTGGGAATCAGGCTTCCTCTCTGCACCCAGGGATGGTGAAGGCACTACAGGAGATTCAGCCAATGAACATCCAAACACCTTTCTCCACCTGTCCCATCTACTGGCCCACATCTGCTCAAACCATGCCAGACACCAGTCTTCAAGGTGAGTAAAGCCAGGAAGGGAGGTGTGAGATCAGCCCTCAGAGGAGACACAGCTCTACCTTTCAGAAGTGGATGTCCACACAGAGGAAGAATGGGAGTCCTGACATGTAGGCTATTGCTCAGGCTCATTACCCCTAAATTCAGTCTCTATAATGAGAGAGAATACAGGAAAGTGAGTGATATTAAACCTTCATTAAGACATGTCCAAGGACCACACCACAGGAATGCATTTCACTGCCAAGGCTAATCAGGCCCATGTAGCAGCTCACTAAAATCACCTCCTTCCTAATCTATGTCTCCAGATTCTAGATGACATCGAGAATTTTATCTGTTTTTCTACAACTAAGTTTCCCCTGAGTTGAAACTAGTATCCAGAGAAATGGAACCCTGAATCTGTCCTGGAGGAAGTCTTCTCCCACACTCCAAGTGTCCGCTGTGACAGTCTGCCTTGACCTTTGTAATATTGATAAGCAGGGTTGAAGCATCTCACCCTATCTGTCATGATCAACCTCTCTCTTTTTCTCTGTCTCTTTTCCTCCTCTACATCTCTCTTCCACTTTCTCTTTTTCTTTTACTCTTTCTTTCTGAATCTTCAGCAGTGACCCAAGGCCAAGACTATGTAGACATGTTCTCTGTTACAAAGTTGAAGCTCAAAGCTTTCACAGTCTTACATTTTGACATCACTAACAAAAATTCTGTGAAACGTGAACCTTAAGGAATGTCAGGGCTTTTGAACCGCTTGCCTTTCAGAATTGAGGAACTGATATGGATACCTAAACCCAAATAAAAATCCAGGCTTCAGGGGCCATATGAGTAATACAATGAACAGAAAGAAACTGGTGGAGATGAGTAAGATTAGGAAACAGTGAGCAACACAACCTGTCTCAGAGCAAACTCCCAAGGCAATGAGAGGCACTGTTTCAAAGGAAAATGGGGGAGAAAGGGAAGAGCGCACACCAAGGAATCTGTCACCTCCCCATGATCACTAAGCATGTACACACCACACAAACACAAGAGAAAACGTGATCTCACATGGTCATGAGAAACAAATGAGTAGTTACTATGTGTCTCCAAAGAGGGCTGCTTTCCCTGCTCCTCCAGCAGAGCTCATAGCAATGCCTGCAACACTGCTGCACGAGACTCAGTGCTCAGGTGCACTGAAAGCGGGGGTAGCATCTCACTTACCAGGCACTGACTTCGAACTTCCTCTTTTTCAGTGGTGGAGAGGGAGACAACCCTGGGGTTGACACCTTCAGGGCAGACACTGTGTCTGCTGCAGAGTCCAGACCTCGGCAATGCCTGCACCCAGGATGCCCAGATGAAGACAGCACCTGTCAGTAGGAGCAGGTCATTAATTGCCCTCATGCACAGTCCTTCTGAATTCCTGGCCTTGCCTCCAGCCACAAGCCTGGAAAAGACACAGAAGAACAATGCAGATGAGATGAATGCTGAGCAATCAACACCTCTGGATTCCTATGAGGGCACAAAATGTAACCAAGACGCATCACCCCTCCCTTCAGCATACCCTGGCATGCAGCAGCCCTTGAACTACAGTGATGTTGGGAGCCTGAGGCAGAAGCTAGCTTCTCAAAATGCCACTTTGGGAAACAGTAGCCTTGGTCTGGAAGACCCTGAGGCTCTGCAGAGTGTCATGGAGTCTAGCAATGACTTTGCAGACATGACTACTCTGGTGGCAGATATTCACCTTCCCCAACTCTTAAACTTCAACACTGGCCTTGACCAAATGGAAGATCACACAGCAAGCCAAACCAAAGACTCCAAAGACATCAGGAGGGACCAGGCCCAGTCACGCACCAGCATCTTAAGTGGACTATCTGAACTGGGCCTCAAGAAAAACCAGAAAGTCTCTGATGTGTTTCATGGAGCTCTTCAGGCCAGAACCCATCACGAGGATATGCTGAAGGAAGATGATCCTGGAACCATAGACAACACGGCCAACCACGTGCAGAGCAAATCTCAGATATTTGTACCCAAGAGGCCCAGCGTAGCAAGGGCACAGGGGAAAGAAAAGGCCAAGGACACCAGAGGAAACAGCTCCAAGAAAACAGAGGAGCTGAAGCCATCAAGTCACAGAGTCAAGGCAGAAGAGAAGTCCGCCATCCCAAAGACCAAGAGGAAGAGGAATCCACCTGAGCTCAGCCATGACAGCTTTAAGAAGCCTCGAACTCACCTCGGCATGCACATGCTGGCGTCTGTGCAGGTCTTTCACCCACTGGGGAAGAAGAGTGAGAGGAAAACTGGCGTCTCCTCCTCCCGGGCTCTGCTGAACTTGAGCAGCAACAAAGATCCCAGGACAGGCCCAACCGCCACATCCCTGGGAGATGCGCCCCGTGAGGGTCGAGGCCCTGGTAGAATCCCGGGCAATGCTCAGAGAACAGAGAGCAGTGCTCCCAAGCGGTGTCCATCTCTGTGCCTGGATGAGCTGTCCCCAGCTGGGAAGGTCAAATTAGTACCTCTGCCTTTCCTAGCCCTGGACAAGCCTCAAGACAGACCTGTTTCCAGAAAGCTTCACTGCCTGGCTTCGCACAGGCCCACTACAGCTTACCCAGTGAGGTCTCAATCCCACACTGCTAGGCAACCCAAACTCAAGTCATCCCAACCAGCTCCTGCCAGCACATCACTGATGGCCTCTGACAAGTCGGCTCTGCCAGTTGCCACCAGTGCCACACGTCCAATTAGAAGCAAGCCCATCCAGTCTTGCCCTGGGCCTCAACCGCCTGCCTCTTTGCCTGCACCCTACAGAGCATCATCTCACACTTCACTCCACAGGGAGCCTCTTTCTTTTGCCACAAACAAGACCCTAGATCCTCCCCAGCCTCAATCCCAATACCTGCGGCAAGATTTCAGCCACTTACCAATTCCTTGGAAGAAAGTCAACATTCCGGGACCAGTCATCTCACAGCCTATCACTGAAGAGCAGAGGCCAGAGAGGGAGGCCATGAAGAGGCGGGCTCAACAGGAGAGAGAGAATGCTGCCAAGTGTACCTCTCTGGGAAAACCACAGCTTTTCCTTCAGAGGGAGAAAGATATGGAAATTTCGAGATATTATGGCTATGCAGTGTAAGTGCTGCCCAAACCTTTGGGACACAACGCTATTCATCACACACAGGTAAGATGTAGATACACATAGATATTCATGCATACATGAAGTTTAGAGGCTTAGCTGAATGTGTAGATATGTAGATACATACATAGTAATGCAGAATAATATTTAGATGTATGCATATATTTGAAGGGAAAGACATAGTTTATAAATTTATAAATATTTGAAGACACTATAATTGACTGTAGAAACTTAAGACTGCGATTTTATCCATGAGTATATAGAGAGGGCTTTGATGTCTTCCTTAGAACTTTACTATTATTAATTTATGTTTCCTAATTACGTAATAATACATGTGACATAGATACAACATATGCTATAAGTCAGTGGTACTACTTATTTAATGTTATAGCTGTAGCAAAAAGCTCTAGTGGCAATAAGATTATTTTCCTGGAATTTAATTTTCAAGATTCTAGGATGATGTGGGAGTCCCCTCTGTATGCTGTGAATATGTTTTATTACCACTGGTCATTAATCAGTAAATCTGTTTCAGCCAATGACTGAGCAGGTCAAAGCCATGTAGGACATTTGAACTGAGATGTAGAGAGAAAGCAGGCAAACTCAAAGAGATGCCATGTAGCTGCCGAAGGAGAAAGATGCCTGAATGCCCGAACATTGCCAATAGGTCACAGACTCACGGTGATAACAGGTTAATATTACTTGGCTTTATTAAGATGTTAGAGTTAGCCAGGAATATGCTGGGGTCATTGGCCGAACAGTACTGTAATTAATGTGATTTCTGTCTGATTATTCACGTCAGAGTTACTGAACATGGTAAGTTTCCTAGAGTGCATACTGTAAAGTGAACACACTACTGCTGTCGCCACATCTCCTCCCGTTTCAAACCTCAAACACGAGCCCTTTAGACATCAGTACTCTGCCTGCATTTCATGATATGAAACATAGGGTCCATGTGTGCATAATCAAGATCCTACCTTGAAAGAAATTCTACAAGGCGGAGTATCTTTCTGAGATGGGTTGATTTGGATTACTGGGTTTATCTCAAATTGTATCAATCTTTGAAATTATCCATTTAACATGTTTGTTTTTCGTGTGTGTGTGTGTGTGTGTGTGTGTGTGTGTGTGTTGTCCACATGAACTACTGCGTAACAAATGTATGGAGTGCCCAGAGAGGCCAAACCTGGGCATCAGTTCTCTGGAGTCTGTAATTAAGAGAGACTGAAAACCATCATGAGGTGCTCTGAATTCTACCTGGGGATTCTGCGAGAAAATCAAGTGTTCTTCTCTAAGGAGCCATCTCATCGAACCCGAGTTGAGTACACATAATGGACTGACATTTGATCGCCTGATATTTTCCTCCATCCTGACCTGTCCCTGAATCTTAACCTCCTTGTACTATTCTGTGCTCTAACTGTTTCAGAGTTTGTAACACATTGTCCTCTGAGGCATATGGCATTAACCTTGTATGGGGTGGCACATAAGAAATAGAATTAATTTATATATAAGTTTAGTTTCTTGAGACAATGTTTCTCTTCATATCACTGAATATTTGGGAACTGACCTCGCTAATCAGGCTAGCCTTGAAATCACAAAGATCTGCCTGACACTGCCTTTGTAATGCCTTTGCCTGTGTCCCTGCCTCAAGAGTGCTGGGACTAAAGGAATGCACCAAAATCCCAGGTGAAAGCACCTTCCTTTCTGTATATGTGGGTCACCGATTTCCCCACCATGATTATGTGAGGATGTATGTTAGCAACAGTACATTTTTGATAGCTACCAAAAGTCACAGAGGCTGAACTGCTTGCGCTTACAACTGTAATTCAACACAGGTTCATTGTTCTGAAAAATTGCTACTCAAACAGAGATCATAGGAACGCCTTCCCCATCACTATAAGGGCCTAAGTGGAGAGGGCACAGAAGGAGGGGAGCATCTCACTTACCAGTCACTAACTTCTTCCTTGACTCTTTTTCAGTGTTGGAGAAGGGGGTGTCCCTGGGACTGACACCTCAGGACAGACAGTCCATCAGTTGCAGTCCACAATGTTGCTAGTATTCCACCCTGGATTCACAGATGAGGATGCCACCTGTTGATAGGGACAGGTCATTGACTGCCCCTATCCAAAGGTCTCCCAAATTCCTGGCCTTGCCAACAGCTCTCATCCTAGGCGGAAAAAAAAAGAAAACAATGTGAATTAGACGACAGCCAATCTATCAATGCTTAAGGATCCCTTAAAGGCACACAGGAAACCTAGTCCCATCACTTCTCCCTTTAGCACACCCCAACTTGCAGCACACGCTGTGCTTTACTGACACTAACACCCTGAGGCAGAAGCGTGCTGTTGACCATGTCTCTTGCTAAGCAGCACCTTTGGCCATCATGAGCCTGGCACCTGCACACTGTGATGGTCTCCAGCATAGACTTTGCTGACATGACTACACCGGGGCCAGATATTCACCTTCCACAATTTTTCAAATAACTCAATGTATTAAACATATTCAGAGATGCACAGCATCCTTATCCAAAGACTCCATAGTCATCAGGAGGGAATAAGCTGGGGCTCATGAGCAAGACAAAACCAAGAGGACCAGAGGAAACAGCTTCAAGAAAACAGAGGAGCTGAAGCAGTTTAGGAAGAGTCAAGTCAGAAGAGAAGGACACCATCCCAGGAACAAAAGGAGGAGGAATCCACCTGTGCTCAGCCACCACATCTATAAGAATCCTCGAACCCACCCCAGCATGCACACGCAGGAGTCCGGGAAGGGCTTTCACCTCTTGTGGGGGAAGTGAGAGAAGAAAACTGGCCTCCCCTGAACTCTGTCAACTCTTCCTGCTACTCTGTACTCTATTATTACAAGAGTTTATTGAACTTTGATCTCTGGGGAAGTGGCATTGGATATTCGCAGGGTGACCTTTATTCACTTTCTTTTAGTTCCTTGAGAGAGACTTCTCTCCACAGCACTATATGTCCTGGTAATAACATCATAGACCAGGTTAGCCTTGAACTCAGTGATCTGCTAGACTCTGCCTCTGCCGCTTCCTCTGTCTTTTGAGTCCCTGCCTCAAGAGTGCTGCGACTAAAGATGTGCTTCAACAATGCAGGTAGAATCAAGATTCTTTCTGTACATGTGGATCACCAGGTTTCCCAGCATGATTTGATGAAGAGTCCATGTGTAGGCAAGGCGATTCTTGCTACTGACCTAAAATCACAAGAGACTTAACTGAATGTATTGACTTAGCTGTATGTATTTACAACTGCAACTCAACTCAGATTCTTTTTTCTGACAGTACCTTTGTTTCACTTGTAGGCTGGACTTCTGACAATGCCTATCTACTTCCAGATAGTACAACATCTGGATTTGACTCAAGGAATGTATTCAACCTGTCCCTAGATATTTATGGTGTTTGTATTTTCTCAATAGGTAATCCCCAGCTACTGTGTAGACACAATACTGTCCATTCTAACAAAGCCTATTTGCTGTCCAGAGTCACTGGTCTAGATAAATATAACACAGCCAGCCGGAAAGGATCCCACAACCTGTATCCAAGCATCCTGACAGGGGCACGATTGACTACAAGAGAATGAAGGAAAGCAATAGTTTAGGGAGGTCTCTGGTTTGATCACTCTCTCTGTGTTTTTTAACTACAGAATTTGGGACTCCATGAGTCTACTGGGCTTCACTGTACTCCTCAGAAAAACAGAAAGGCATTTGAATGGATATACATTCATGTTAAGATTATTATTTTAATATTTATGTTTTCAAATTAAGACTACAGTGAATACTGCCTAAACCGCCTCTCTCTTCCTATACCATTCAGCTTACATCCAGATCCCCACATCCCCTGTCTCCCTCCCTCCCTCCCTCCTTTGGGGCATAGCGCCTCCCTGCCCAGCCTGCTAGGACGCTGGGACCGAATCCAAACCGGGAGGACAAAGGGGTGGCCGGTAGCTCCTTTGTTCCCATAGCCTCCCCACAGGGAGCGTGGTGGGCCCTCTGTTCGTGAGCTAACCAAGCAGCATGGAGTTTCAATCTGGGCACCGAGTGAAACATCATTGTGGTGAGTGAGTGCTGCTTCAGCTGGGAACATACCTCAGCCCGCCCACACTTCCTGGCCATCCTACCGGGTCTATACTGCCTAAACTGCCTCTCTCTTCCTATCCCATTCAGCTTACATCCAGATCCCCACACCCCCTGTCTCCCTCCCTCCCTCCTTTGGGGCATTGCGCCTCCCTGCCCAGCCTGCTAGGGCGCTGGGACCGAACCCGAACCGGGAGGACAAAGGGGTGGCTGGTAGCTCCTTTGTTCCCATAGCCTGCCCGCAGCGAGCAGGGTGGGCCCTTTGTTCGCGAGCTAACCAAGCAGCGTGGAGTTTCGATCTGGGCACCGAGTGAAACATCATTGTGGAGAAACATCTCTGGGGAGTGACATCACTGGGAAGGTACATCAGTGGGCAAGAAGACCTGATCCTGTAAAAGAAGATCCAAAGGGGAGTATTGGGAGGAAGAGATGGGCAGACGCCAATGCAGGAATTCTCCCAACAATCTGAAAAACAACACGAAACCACCAGAAGCCAGTGACCCCACAACAGGAGGACATGAACACCTTAATCAAGAAGAAGTAGAAAAAACTGACTTCATGAAAGTGATTGACACCCTTAAACAGCATATAAAAAACACGCTTATAGAAATGGATGAGAAGTATAATAGAAACTTCGAGGAATTGAGTAAATCAGTGAATGATACCCTAGGAAACCAAGGAAAAACAATCAAGCAGATAAAGGAAACAGTTCATGACTTGAAAACTGAAATGGAGGCAAAGAAGAAAACACAAACAGAGGGCCGGCTGGACATGGAAAATCTAGGTAAACGAATAGAGACTACAGAATCAAGTATAACCAGCAGAATACAAGAGATAGAAGAAAGAATCTCAGATTCTGAGGATAACATAGAGAAAATAAACACTCTGATCAAAGAAAACAGCAAGTCCAACAAACTCTCATCACAAAACATTCAGGAAATATGGGACACAATAAAAAGACCAAACCTAAGAATAATTGGAGTAGAAGAAGGAGAAGTGCAGCTCAACGGTACAGAAAATATACTTAATAAAATTATAGAAGAAAATTTTCCCAACCTGAAGACAGATGTACCTATGAAGGTTCAAGAAGCATACAGAACACCAAATAGGCTGGATCAAAAGAAAACATCCCCTCGCCATATAATAATCAAAACACAAAATATACAGAATAAAGAAAGAATATTAAGAGCCGCAAAGGAAAAAGGCCAAGTTACTTATGAAGGTAAACCTATCAGACTTACACCTGACTTCTCTATGGAAACCATGAAAGCCAGAAGGTCCTGGATAGATGTTCTCCAAAAACTAAGAGACCACGGATGCAAGCCCAGACTACTATATCCAGCCAAACTTTCATTCACTATAAATGGAGAAAACAAAATTTTCCAGGATAAAAACAAATTTAAACAATACGTAGCCACAAATCCAGCCTTACAGAAAATAATAGAAGGAAAATCACTAACCAAGGAGTCCAACAATGACCACAATAACTCAGACATCTAGAGACTCTTCACCAGCACAAATCAAAGAAGGAAAACACACAAACCCTACTACTAAAAAAGTGACCGGAGTTAACAACCACTGGTCATTAATATCACTTAATATCAATGGGCTCAACTCACCAATAAAAAGGCACAGGCTAGGGCGGGGACCAACTGGGACAGGCTGGAACCGGCGGGGACCAGAGCGGCAGCAGAGGACACAGGCTGCTGGTGGCGGGAACCATCCCAGCAGCAGAAGCAGGCTGCAGGGACCGCGCGAAACACCGAGAACAGATCGCCCCACTACAATTAAACCAAAGAGGTAGGCATTCGGTTGGGGAGGTCCCTGGCAGAGGAGGAGCCCGGTCCTATTCTTGAAGACCCTTCTGAGGGGTGAGAGGGATCTTGGCCCCCCCGGCAGGAACCAGGAAACAGAGCAAGGGCATTTTGTAAGAGGAGCCCCTGGCCAGCAGGGAAACCTGAACCAGTTTTAACAGACCCCTTAGATAGCATCGATAGGAGGAGATGGGCAGGCATCAAGGAAAGAATTCACCCAATAATCTGAAAATCAGCATGAAAACACCAGAACCCAATGATCTTACAACAGAAGGTCTCCAACACCCTAACACAGAAGAAGTGGAAAAAATTGACTTTTTGAAAGCAGTAGCGTCCCTTAAACAACATGTGAAAAATGCCCTTATAGAAATGGATGAGAAGTATAACCAAAAATTTGAAGAAATGAGTAAATATGTACATAATACCCTGGGAAACCAAGAAAGAACGATCAAACAGGTAATGGAAACAGTTCAAGAATTGAAAACTGAAATGGAAGCAAGGAAGAAAACACAAACTGAGGACCAGCTGGATATGGAAAATCTAGGTCAACGAGCACAGCCTACAGAAACAAGCATAATCAATAGAATACAAGAAATAGAAGAAAGAATCTCAGATTCTGAGGACACCATAGAGAAAATAAACACTCTGATCAAAGAAAACTGCAAAGCCAACAAATTCTCATCACAAAACATTGAGGAATTATGGGACACAATAAAAAGACCAAATATAAGAATAATAGGAATAGAAGAAGGAGAAGAGTCACAGCTCAAAGGCCCAGAAAATATTTTGAACAAAATTATGGAAGAAAACTTTCCCAACTTAAAGAAAGATATTCCTTTGAATATTCAAGAAGCATACAGAACACCAAACAGACTGGATCAAAGGAAAACATCCCCTCGCCATATAATAATCAAAACACAAAATATACAGGTTAAAGAAAGAATACTAAGAGCTGCAAAGGAAAAAGGCCAAGTAACTTATAAAGGTAAACCGATCAGACTTACACCTGATTTCTCTATGGAAACAATGAAAGCCAGAAGGTCCTGGATAGAAGTACTGCAGAAGCTAAGAGACCATGGATGCAAGCCCAGACTACTATACCCAGCCAAGCTTTCGTTCACTATAAATGGAGAAACCAAGACATTCCAGGATAAGAACAAATTTAAGCAATACGTAGCCACGAATCCAGCCCTACAGAAAGTAATAGAAGGAAAACCGCAACCCAAGGAATCCAACATTGCCAACACTGCCTACAATAACTCAGGCATCTAGCGACCCTTCACTAGCACAACTCAAAGAAGGGAGACACACAAATTCTACTTCCAAAAACAACAAGAATATCCGGCATGAACAACCACTGGTCATTAATATCACTTAATATTAATGGTCTCAACTCACCTATAAAAAGGCACAGGCTAAGAGATTGGATACGAAAACAGGATCCAACATTCTGCTGTTTGCAAGAAACACATCTCAACCACAAAGACAGGCATCTACTCAGAGTAAAGGGTTGGGAAAAGGTCTTTCAAGCAAATGGTCCTAAGAAAAAAGCAGGTGTGGCCATATTAATTTCTAACAAAACTGACTTCAAACTAAAATCAATCAGAAGAGATCGAGATGGACACTTTATACTCATAACAGGAACAATTTGTCAGGATGATGTCTCAATCCTGAATATTTATGCCCCTAATATAAAAGCACCCATGTATGTAAAAGAAATATTACTAAAACTCAAGGCAGGTATCAAACCACACACACTAGTAGTAGGAGACTTCAATACACCTCTCTCAGCAATGGACAGGTCAATCAGACAGAAACCTAATAGAGAAGTAAGAGAACTACTGGAGGTAATGAAGCAAACGGACTTAACAGACATCTATAGAACATTCCACCCAAATAGGAAAGAATATACCTTCTTCTCTGCAGCCCATGGAACCTTCTCGAAAATTGACCACATACTCGGAAACAAAGGAAACCTCCACAGATACAAAAAAATATCAGTGTCCACCTGCATCTTATCAGATCACCACGGATTAAAGTTAGAATTCAACAACAATCCTACCTCCAGAAAGCCGACAAACTCATGGAAACTGAACAGTCAACTACTGAACCACACCTGGGTTAAGGAAGAAATCAAGAAGGAAATTAAAGTCTTCCTGGAATTCAATGAAAATAGAGAAACAACATACTCAAACCTATGGGACACTATGAAAGCAGTGCTAAGAGGAAAGTTCATAGCACTAAGTGCCCACTTAAAGAAAACAGAGAAAGCATACATCAGGGACTTAACAGCACACCTGAAAGCTTTAGAAAAAAAAAAGAAGCAGACACGCCCAGGAGGAGCAGAAGACTGGAAATAATCAAACTGAGGGCGGAAATCAACAAAATAGAAATGCAGAAAACAGTCCAAAGAATCAATGAAACAAAAAGTTGGTTCTTGGAGAAAATCAACAAGATCGACAAACCCCTATCCAAACTAATTAAACGACAGAGAGAGAACACGCAAATAAATAAGATCAGAAATGAAAAGGGGGACATAACCACAGACACAGAGGAAATTCAGAGAATCGTTAGATCTTACTACAAAAGCCTGTATGCCGCAAAACTAGAAAATGCAAAAGAAATGGACATGTTTTTAGATAAGTGCCACATACCAAAGCTAAACCAAAACCAGGTGAACGATCTAAATAGACCTGTTAGTCGCGAAGAACTAGAAACCGTTATCAAAAATCTACCTTCCAAAAAAAGCCCAGGACCAGATGGTTTCAATGCAGAATTCTACCAGAACTTCCAAGAAGAGCTAATACCTATACTCCTTAATGTATTTCACAATATAGAAACAGAAGAGTCATTGCCAAATTCCTTTTATGAAGCTACAGTTACCCTGATACCAAAACCACACAAAGACCCAACCAAGAAAGAAAATTACAGGCCTATCTCACTCATGAATATCGACGCAAAAATTCTCAATAAAATACTGGCAAACCGAATCCAAGAACACATTAGAAAAATTATCCATTATGATCAAGTAGGCTTCATCCCAGAGATGCAGGGCTGGTTCAACATACGCAAATCTATCAATGTAATCCAGCATATAAATCAACTGAAAGAAAAAAACCATATGATCATTTCATTAGATGCTGAAAAAGCATTTGACAAAATTCAAAACCCCTTTATGATAAAAGTCTTGGAGAGATTAGGGATACAAGGGTCATACCTAAATATAATAAAAGCTATTTACAGCAAGCCGTCAGCTAACATTAAATTAAATGGAGAAAAACTCAAAGCCATGCCACTAAAATCAGGAACACGACAAGGACGTCCACTCTCTCCATACCTCTTCAATATAGTGATTGAAGTTCTAGCAATAGCAATAAGACAACATAAAGGGATCAAGGGGATTCGTATCGGAAAAGAAGAAGTTAAGCTCTCGTTATTTGCAGATGATATGATAGTATACATAAGCGACCCCAAAAACTCTACCAAAGAACTCCTACAGCTGATAAACACCTTTAGTAATGTGGCAGGATACAAGATCAACTCCAAAAAATCAGTGGCCTTCCTATACACTAAGGATAAGGAAACAGAGAGGGAAATTAGAGAAGCATCACCTTTCACGATAGCCACAAATAGCATAAAATATCTTGGGGTAACTCTGACCAAGGATGTGAAAGATCTATTTGACATGAACTTTAAGTCTTTGAAGAAAGAAATTGAAGAGGACACCAGAAAATGGAAAGATCTTCCTTGCACCTGGATTGGGAGGATCAACATAGTAAAAATGGCAATTCTACCAGAAGCAATCTATAGATTCAATGCAATCCCCATCAAGATCCCATCAAAATTCTTCACAGATCTGGAGAAGACAATAATCAACTTTATATGGAAAAACAAAAAAAACCCAGGATAGCCAAAACAATCTTATACAACAAAGGAGCGTCTGGAGGCATTACCATCCCTGACTTCAAACTCTACTACAGAGCTACAGTATTGAAAACAGCTTGGTATTGGCATAAAAACAGAGAAGTCGACCAATGGAATCGAATAGAAGACCCTGACATTAACCCACAAAACTATGATCACCTGATTTTTGATAAAGGAGCTAAAAGTATACAATGGAAAAAAGAGAGCATCTTCAACAAATTGTGCTGGCAAAACTGGATGTCAACCTGTAGAAGAATGAAAATAGATCCATATCTATCACCATGCACTAAACTCAAGTCCAAATGGATTAAAGACCTCAATATCATTCTGAACACACTAAACCTGATAGAAGAGAAAGTGGGAAGTACTCTACAACACATGGGCACAGGAGACCACTTCTTACATACAACCCCAGCAGCACAGACATTAAGGACCTCATTGAATAAATGGGACCTCCTGAGACTGAGAAGCTTCTGTAACGCAAAGGACACTGTCGCTAAGACACAAAGGCAACCCACTAACTGGGAGAAGATCTTCACCAACCCCGCAACTGACAAAGGTCTGATCTCCAAAATATATAAAGAACTCAAGAAACTAGACTGTAAAAGGCTAACCAACCCAATTATAAAATGGGGCATTGAGCTGAACAGAGAATTCTCAACAGAAGAACTTCAAATGGCCAAAAGACACTTTAAGGTCATGCTCAACTTCCTTAGCGATCAGGGAAATGCAAATCAAGACAACTTTAAGATACCATCTTACACCTGTCAGAATGGCGAAAATCAAAAACACCAATGATAGCCTTTGTTGGAGAGGTTGTGGAAAGGGGTACACTCATCCATTGCTGGTGGGAATGCAAACTTGTGCAACCACTTTGGAAAGCAGTGTGGCGGTTTCTCAGGAAATTTGGGATCAACTTACCCCTGGACCCCGCAATACCACTCTTGGGAATATACCCAAGAGAGGCCTTATCATACAACAAAAGTATATGCTCTACTATGTTCATAGCAGCATTGTTTGTCATAGCCAGAACCTGGAAACAACCTAGATGCCCTTCAATGGAAGAATGGATGAAGAAAGTATGGAATATATACATACTAGAGTATTATTCAGGAGTAAGAAACAAGGACTTCTTGAATTTTGCATACAAATGGATGGAAATAGAAAACACTATCCTGAGTGAGGTAAGCCAGACACAAAAAGAGGAACATGGGATGTACTCACTCATATTTGGTTTCTAGCCATAAACCAAGGACATTGAGCCTATAATTAGTGATCCTAGAGAAGCTAAATAAGGAGAACCCAAAGAAAAACATATAGGCATCCTCCTGAATAGTAACCTTCAGCAAGCGATGAAAGGAGACAGAGACAGAGACCCACATTGGAGCACAGGACTGAATTCTCAAGGTCCAAATCAGGAGCAGAAGGAGTGAGAGCATGAACAAGGAACTCAGGACCATGAGGGGTGCACCCACACACTGAGACAATGGGGATGTTCTACTGGGAACTCACCAAGACCAGCTGGCCTGGGTCTGGAAAAGCCTGGGATAAAACCGGACTCTCTGAACATAACGGACAATGAGGACTACTGAGAACTCAAGAACAATGGCACTGGGTTTCTGATCCTACTGCACGTACTGGCTTTGTGGGAGCCTAGGCAGTTTGGATGCTCAACTTACTAGACCTGGATGGAGGTGGGGGGTTCCTTGGACTTCCCACAGGACAGGGAACCCTGATTGCTTTTCGGGCTGAGGGGGGGGACTTAATTAGGGGAGGGGGAGGGAAATGGGAGGCGGTGGCTGGGAAGAGACAGAAATCTTTAATAAATAAATAAATTTAAAAAAAAGGCACAGGCTAAGAGATTGGATAAGAAAACAGGATCCAACATTCTGCTGTCTACAAGAAACACACCTCAACCACAAAGACAGGCACCTACTCAGAGTAAAGGGCTGGGAAAAGGCTTATCAAGCAAATGGACCTTAGAAACAAGCAGGTGTGGCCATACTAATTTCTAACAAAGTTGACTTCAAACTTAAATCAATCAGAAGAGATGGAGAGGGACATTTTATACTCATAACAGGAACAATTCATCAGGAAGAAGTCTCAATCCTGAATATCTATGCCCCTAATATAAAAGCACCCACGTACGTAAAAGAAACATTACTAAAACTCAAGGCAGCCATCAAACCGCACACACTAATAGTAGGAGACTTCAACACTCCTCTCTCACCAATGGACAGGTCAATCAGACAGAAACCTAACAGAGAAATTAGAGAATTAATGGAGGTAATGAAGCAAATAGACTTAACAGACATCTATAGATTATTCCACCCAAAGAGGAAAGAATATACCTTCTTCTCTGCAGCTCATGGAACCTTCTCGAAAATTGACGACATACTTGGTAACAAAGCTAACTTACACAGTTACAAAAAAATATTAGTAACCACCTGTGTCTTATCAGATCACCATGGATTAAAGTTAGAATTCAACAACAATGCTACCCCCAGAAAGCCTACAAACTCATGGAAACTGAACAGTCAACTACTGAACCATACCTGGATTAAGGAAGAAATAAAGAAAGAAATTAAAGTCTTCCTTGAATTCAATGAAAATAAAGAAACAACATACTCGAACTTATGGGACACTATGAAAGCAGTCCTGAGAGGAAAGTTCATAGCACTAAGTGCCCACCTAAAGAAAACAGAGAAAGCACATATTGGAGACTTAACAGCCCACTTGAAAGAACTAGAAAAACAAGAAGCAGACTCACCTAGGAGGAGTAGAAGACTGGAAATAATCAAATTGAGGGCTGAAATCAACAAAATAGAAACACAGAAAACAATCCAAAGAATCAATGAAACAAAAAGCTGGTTCCTGGAGAAAATCAACAAGATTGATAAACCCCTATCCAAACTAATCAAACGACAGAGAGAGAACACGCAAATTAATAAGATCAGAAATGAAAAGGGGGACATAACCACAGACACAGAGGAAATTCAGAGAGTCATTAGATCTTACTACAAAAGCCTGAATGCCACAAAACTGGAAGATGTAAAAGAAATGGACACTTTTTTAGATAAATACCATTTACCAAAACTAAACCAGGACCAGGTGAACAATCTAAACAGACCTCTAAGTCGCGAAGAATTAGAAGCTGTTATCAAAAACCTCCCTACCAAAAAAAGCCCAGGACCAGATGGTTTCAATGCAGAATTCTACCAGAACTTCCAAGAACACCTAATACCTATACTCCTTAATGTATTCCACAATATAGAAACAGAAGGGTCATTACCAAATTCCTTTTATGAAGCCACAATTACTCTGATACCAAAACCACTCAAAGACTCAACCAGGAAAGAGAACTACAGGCCAATCTCACTCATGAATATCGACTTAAAAATCCTCAACAAAATACTGGCAAATCGAATCCAAGAACACATTAGAAAAATTATCCATTATGATCAAGTAGGCTTCATTCCTCAGATGCAGGGCTGGTTCAACATACGAAAATCTATCAATGTAATCCAGCATATAAATAAACTGAAAGAAAAAAACCATATGATAATTTCATTAGATGCTGAAAAAGCATTTGACAAAATTCAACATCCATTTATGTTAAAAGTCTTGGAGAGATTAGGGATACAAGGGTCATACCTAAATATAATAAAAGCTATATACAGCAAGCCAACAGCTAACATCAAATTAAATGGAGAGAAACTGAAAGCCATCCCACTTAACTCGGGAACACGGCAAGGCTGTCCACTCTCGCCATACCTCTTCAATATAGTGCTTGAAGTTCTAGCAATAGCAATAAGACAACATAATGGGATCAAGGGGATTCGAATTGGAAAGGAAGAAGTTAAACTTTCGTTATTTGCAGATGATATGATAGTGTACATAAGCGACCCCGAAAACTCCACCAAAGAACTTATACAGCTGATAAACAGCTTTAGTAATGTGGCAGGATACAAGATCAACTCCAAAAAATCAGTCGCCCTCTTATACACAAAGGATATGGAAGCATAGAGGGAAATCAGAGAAGCTTCACCATTCACGATAGCCACAAACAGCATAAAATATCTTGGGGTAAATCTAACCAAGGAAGTGAAAGATCTTTTTGACAAGAACTTTAAGGCATTGAAGAAAGAAAATGAAGAGGATACCAAAAAATGGATGGACCTTCCTTGCTCTTGGATTGGGAGGATCAACATAGTAAAAATGGCAATTCTACCAAAAGCAATTTATAGATTCAATGCAATCCCCATCAAGATCCCATCAAAATTCTTCACAAATCTGGAGAAGACAATAATCAACTTTGTATGGAAAAACAAAAAACCCAGGATAGCCAAAACAATCCTATACAATAAAGGATTGTCTGGAGGCATTACCATCCCTGACTTCAAACTCTATTACAGAGCTACAGTAATGAAAACAGTGTGGTACTGGCATAAAAACAGAGAAGTCGACCAATGGAATCGAATAGAAGACCCGGATTTTATCCCACAAACCTATGAACACCTCATTTTCGATAAAGGAGCTAAAAGTATACAATGGAAGAAAGAAAGCATCTTCAACAAATGGTGCTGGCACAACTGGATGTCAACCTGTAGAAGAATGAAAATAGACCCATATCTCTCACCGTGCACAAAACTCAAGTCCAAATGGATTAAAGACCTCAATATCAGCCCGAACACACTGAACCTGATAGAAGAGAAAGTGGGAAATACCCTACAACAGATGGGCACAGGAGATCGCTTCCTATGTATAACCCCAGAAGCACAGACATTAAGGGCAACATTGAATAAATGGGACCTACTTAAACTGAGAAGCTTCTGTAAAGCAAAGGACATGGTCACTAAGACACAAAGGCAACCTACTGACTGGGAGAAGATCTTCACCAACCCCGCAACAGACAAAGGTCTGATCTCCAAAATATATAGAGAACTCATGAAACTAGACTTTAAAATGCTAATTAACCCAATTAAAAAATGGGGCACTGAACTGAACAGAGAATTCTCAACAGAAGAAGTTCAAATGGCCAAAAGACACTTAAGGTCGTGCTCAACTTCCTTAGCAATCAGGGAAATGCAAATCAAAACAACCTTGAGATATCATCTTACACCTGTCAGAATGGCTAAAGTCAAAAACACCAAGGATAACCTTTGCTGGAGAGGCTGTGGAGGAACGGGTACCCTCATCCATTGCTGGTGGGAATGCAATCTTGTGCAACCACTGTGGAAGTCAGTGTTTCGGTTTCTCAGGAAATTCGGGATCAACTTACCCCTGGACCCAGCAATACCACTCTTGGGAATATACCCAAGAGATGCTCTATCAAATGACAAAAGCATTTGTTCAACTATGTTCATAGCAGTATTATTTGTAATAGCCAGAACCTGGAAACAACCTAGATGTCCTTCAATGGAAGAAAGGATGAAGAAAGTATGGAATATATACACGCTAGAGTACTACGCTGCGGTAAAAAACAATGACTTCTCGAATTTTGCATGCAAATGGATGGAAATAGAAAACACTATCCTGAGTGAGGTGTCCCAGACCCAAAAAGATGAATATGGGATGTACTCACTCATAATTGGTTTCTAGCCATAAATAAGGACCACGGAGTCTACAATAGGTGAACCTAAAGAAGCAAAGTAAGAAGGTGAACCCAAGGAAAAACATATAGTTGTCCTCTTGGCTAAGGGAAGTAGACCAAATTTCCGGGGAGAAAATGGGATCTTGGGGGTGGGGTGGGATGGGGGTAAGGGGAGATGGGGAGAGAAAAGGTAGAAGGGAAGGAGGGGGGACCTGGGAAACAGGAGAATTGGGATAAAGGAAAGGTGGATAGGGGAGCACGGAACCACAATTCTTAGTTAAGGGAGCCACTTTAGGGTGGGCAAGAGACTTGACCCTAGAGGGGCTCCCTAGTGCCCAAGATGAGGTTCCCAGTTAGTTCCTTGGGCAGCTGAGGATTGGGAACCTGAAATGACCCTATCCTAGAGCAATACTGACGAATATCTTGCATATCATCATAGAATCTTCATCTGGTGATGGATAGAGATAGAGACAGAGACACACACAGGAGCACTGGACTGAGCTCCCAAGGTCCCAAGGAGGAGCAGAAGGAGGGAGAACATGAGCAAAGAATTCGGGACCACGAGGCGTGCATCCACCCACTGAGACAGTGGAGCTGATCTACGGGGAGCTCACCAAGGCCAGCTGGACTGTGACCGAAAAAGCATGGGATAAAACCGGACTCTCTGAACATGGCGAACAATGAGGGCTGATGAGACACCAAGAACAATGGCAGGGGGTTTTGATCCTACTTAATGTGCTGGCTTTGTGGGAGCCTAGCCAGTTTGGATGTTCACCTTCCTAGATATGGACGGAGGGGGGAGGACCCAGGACTTAACACAGGGCAGGGAACCCGGACTGCTCTGTGGACTGGAGAGGGACGGGGAGAAGAGTGGAGGGAGGGGGAGAAGGGTGGGAGGAGGGGGAGAAGGGTGGGAGGAGGGGGAGAAGGGTGGGAGGAGGGAAGGGAAATGGGAGGCTGGGAGGAGGTGGAAACTTGTTTTTTTGTTTATGTTTTTTTTCTTCTTTTCGCAATAAATAAAAATCAAATTAAGTGTCTTGTAGAATAACACTTGTTGAACAAAGCTCAGGAATTATTTTACATATTAAAGCAATTAACAAAAAGATGTACTGAATTCTTCTCATGGACTTTAAGTCTCATTGTACTATTTATTCAATGAACAGATTTTATTCTGTATATTGTATACTGACAACAGCACTCAGTCCCACCACCTGGCCATTCCTTAGCTCTCAAAAATATCTTAGGCAATGTTCTTCTGCTTTATACTACTGCTTACAATTTCATGAATGTCTATATGTAGAGATGTGTCACCAAGGATCCACATAGTGAGACAGGATAAGAAGATGTTTCTGTGGGACTGGATACATTTGGTACAATATAATTATCTCGAGTTCCAAGGATTCTCCTGCAATCACCTTGACTGCATTCATTGTTTTTACTGTAACCAGTTCCACTGTGTGCAGACGTCACGTATTTCTTATCATTTGCTCTGCTACTGGACACCAAGTTCAGGCCCTAACACAGGTATCCGAATCCTGAACAAACTGAAATGTACAGCAATGTGCAGAGCAATAACCCATCCAACGCCTTGGAACAGCATGGACAGGAGGAGTGGTAGACCTGGTTTGGTGTTTAAAGACACTGTATACTGAAATACACAGAGGGTACAATACTTCACATTACACCCACCAACTGACCTACGGAAGCAATACTTGCAAGTCCCCAACTTTCAGATAACTCTCCACTTCTTATATTCTGTACCATCTAGAAAGATCAAGTCCAACTGATCTTAGCTAAAATATCTCGATGGGATAGTCATTTTATTCTAGGGTAAAAAACCAGGCTACACTACTCTACCTGACTGCATTAGCTCTTACACTGCATTCCTGCTTGCATGACAGCCCCTGATATTTGGATGGACTGCATTGTACATGATCCATTTTGGCATAAGAGGCAATCATCTCACCACAACAGCAGACACAGCCACTGAGTATCAGCAGCCAAAACTTTTACAGTTTTTCCATCAGCACCAAAAGCACACAGAAAAGGAAGTCGAGAAAGGAGACAGACTGGAGCAGTTCCATCAACACTTGCAGCTACACTAATCTCACGCAGAAGCACAAAGGTTTAGAAGGGAAATACAAAGGCCCATCCATTCCCTTCAATAAAACAGTAGGAGTTCCCTTCCCACTGTGACCTGTGATCCTCTGAGTCACAGGAGATTCTGTTGTGCATCACGGTACAACATAAAAATTCCCTTCTATGAAAGCCAGCCTGCTAGCAGGAAGGGAGATTACAGTTCAGTCCAAGTCTGACTTCTAGATATCCTACATCTGAAACAGAGGGATGGGACAATCATCTACTTCTTACTCATACCAAATAAAAGGATCCAAAGAGCTTCATCTTTTGGGAGGTCTTGAAGAGTTTCTTGACCGACATCTCCTGAGTCTTAAGATCATTTCTGGGACATAGAATATAGCAGGCATATGGCTTCAGTGAGTGCCACATTTCCACTCATTCAGGGTCCCATTTCTCAACTTCTCTAACTTACTTTTGCTCTCCTTGGAGATGCAATCCATAATTTTCAGGCACTGTGACGATACCACGGTACCACCGACGATAAGAAATGTTTCGTACACATGTGAGCAGGCTCTGTGCAGACCTGCCAATGCCAATTCTATCAGGGGATAGCCTTTGTGCAAAGTCACACACTAAGCAGATTCTCTAAATAGGGAGGGCAGTATATTCCACTGCAGCTTGCAAAGATCCCCTCTCATGGAATTTTGTAATCTAGATAATACAACAAGTCCCTTCAGCTCCTAGTTTTCAGGATTCTCATGGGGCCAGGGCACATCATAACAGCTCCTACGCATCTGGTAGTATCAAACCAATCTCTTTACACTGACTCAAAGACAAGAACATGGCCATCATATACCCATCCACTTGAATGGAGTATTGAATTTACTTGAGTGTATTATTGAACACAGCATGGTCTGTGTTTTAGTTTGCTCTCACCTATATACCTGGCACAACTAAGAGTTTTGTCATTTTGAGTTAAAGACTTCAGGAGTTCATTGACAGGGTATGTGGATTTTAGTTAATTTCTTTCATAAAATGCAGTCAGCGTGAGTAATGTCACCTAACAATGTACATTCCTACAGAATGGGAGAACAAACACCTTCTCACCCAAGTCAACAGTAATGATCTTGTGGGATTACCCACGTTACTTGAAAGTGAAGGAATGTTGGGTTACAAGCACTGGGCATCATTTTTATATGTAGATGTGTGAAATAAAGCAAAAACTCACATGGATATGGTATATGGGACAGGAAATCAAAGTCCCTAGGGCTCTTTCATTAATGGAAGCCAGCAACACAGCTATGTAAAGTGCTCCCCTAGTAATGGGGCAAGGCACAAGAAAGACATCAGAGATCACCCACAATGCACTATTCCATTGACACCTCTGGATCATGTTATTAATGGGAACCCCAAAATTGAATAATAATGAACAAATTGGTCAGAAAAATGCTTACTTTGCGATGCTACTTGGAGCACAACTGAGATACAACAGAGGGGCAATAGTGACGACTTCAAGTACCAATGCACACTCTCCTATTTAGCTTATATAGCATAAAACAAACCAGGATCCTAAGGAAAGAGGATAGTTCAATTCAGTGGTTGCCTCCCGGAAGTAGCCTCTCAGACCGATTGTGAAACATGATCTTTTTTTTTAATATTTATTTATTATGTATACAATATTCTGTCTGTGTGTATGCCTGCAGGCCAGAAGAGGGCACCAGACCCCATTACCCATGGTTTTGAGCCATCACGTGGTTGCTGGGAATTGAACTCAGGACCTTTGGAAGTCAGCAGGCAATGCTCTTAACCTCTGAGCCATCTCTCCAGCCCCTGGAACATGATCTTTATCATTAAATGACAGAGAAGGACCTAGTCTATGCTCGGCAATACTATACAAACACAGTGGAACTTGGAATATATAAGAATGTTGGCTGAGCAAATCTAAAGAGTGCCAGGAAGGAGAAATCCCCTGTGGTCTCTGATTTACCTCTTACCTCCATGTACTGCCTTGGTCTCCTGTTCTGGATTGCTTAAACAATGGTCTGTAAATCATAACATGAAAGACAGTTGATCCTGCACCAAGTTAGCTGAGATTTCTCTGTTTAGGTCTGTATCTCATTTTTTAATTGGGTTATTTGAAATGTTGATGTCTAATTTCTTGAGTTCTTTACATATTTTGGAGATCAGTCCTTTGTCTGATGTGGGGTTGGTGAAGATCTTTTCCCATTCAGTAGGCTGCCTTTTTCTCTTATTGACTGTGTCCTTTGCTTTACAGAAGTTTCTCAGTTTCAGGAAGTTCCATGTATTAATTGTTGCTCTCAGGGTCTGTGCTACTGGGGTAATATTTAGGAAGTGGTCTCACGTGTCCATGCATTGAAGACTACTTCCCACTTTCTCTTCTATTAGGTTCTGTGTGGTCAGATTTATATTAAGATCCATTTAGACTTGAGTTTTGTGCATGGGGATAGATATGAATGTTCAACATCCTTAGCAGTCAGGGAAATGAAAATCAAAATAACTCTGAGATACCATCTTACACCAGTCAGAATGACTAAGATCAAAAACACCAACGATGCTTATGCTGGAGAGGATGTGGAATAAGGAGAATACTCATCCATTGCTGGTGGGAAAGAAAACTTGTACAAACACTTTGGAAATCAGTATGGTGGTTTCTCAGAAAATTGGCCATCAACCTACCTCAGAATCCAGCAATGCCACTCCTAGGCATATTCCCAAAAGATGTTCAATCATACTCTAAAGACGTTTGTTTGACTATGTTCATAGCTGCATTATTTGTAATAGCCAGAACATGGAAATAACCTCAACCAATGAATGACATCTTGAAATTTGCGTGCAAAAGGGTGGAACTAGAAAACACCATCCTGAGTGAGGTAACCCAGACCCAAACAGATGAATATGGTATGTACTCACTATGTATGTATGTAAATAAGTGGATACTAGCTATAAACAAAGGATATTGAGGCTATATTTCATAATCCTAGTGAAGTTAAGGAACAAGGGTGAACCCTAAGAAAAACATATATAGATCCACGTGGGAAGGGGAAATAGACAAGATCACCTGGCAAAATTGGGAACATCGGTGTAGAGGGGAGAATGGAGGATGGAAGGGGAAGAGGAAAGTAGAAGGGGAGGGGTGAGGAGAACTTGAGGGAATAGGATAGTCTAGAAGGAGGAAGGTCAGAGATGAGAGCAAGGAAAGGGATATTTTGATTGAGGGAGCCATTATGGGACGAGTATGAAACCTTGGCTCTAGAGAAATTCCCAGGAATCCAAAAGGATGACCCCAGCTAAGACTCTAAGCAACAGAGGAGAGGGTGCCCGAACTGGCCTTGCCCTGTGGACAAACTGATGAATATTTTAATTATCACCATAGAACCTTCATCCAGCAATTGATGGAAACAGAGGCAAAGACCTGCATCAGAGCACGGAACTGAGCTTCCAAAGTCCAGTTAAAGAATGGGAGGAGTAAGAATATGAGCAAAGAGGTCAAGACCATGATGGGGACACCCACTGAAACAGTCTACCTGAGCTAATGGGAGCTCACCAAATCCAGCCATACTGGGAAGGAACAAGAAGCTAAATAAGAAGGTGAACCCAAAGAAAAACATATAGTTATCCTCCTGGATATTGGGAGTAGACAAGATTGCCGGGCAAAAAACTGGGATCTTGGGAGTGGGGTGGGATGGGGGTAAAGGGAGATGGGGAGAGAAAAGTGAGAAGGGGAGGATGGGGGGTACTTGGGGGAATGGGATGGTTGGTATACAGGAAGGGTGGATATGGGAGCAGGGAAGTATATATCTTAATTAAGGGAGGGATCTTAGGGTTGGCAAGAGACTTGAACTAAAGGGGCTCCCAGGTGCCCAGGGAAATGTCCCCCGATTAGTTCCTTGGGCAGCTGAGGATAGGGAACCTGAAATGGCCCTATCCTATAGCCATACTGATGAATATCTTGCATATCACCATAGAACCTTCTTCTGGCGATGGATGGAGATAGACACAGAGACCCACATTGGAGCACCGGAATGAGCTCCCAAGGTCCCAATGAGGAGCAGAAGGAGGGAGAACATGAGCAAGGAAGTCAGGACCACGAGAAGTGCACCCACCCACTGAGACAGTGGGGCTGATCTATTGGGAGCTCACCAAGGCCAGCTGGACTGGGACTGAAAAAGCATGGGATAAAACCGGACTCTCTGAACATGGTGGACAATGAGGGCTGATGAAAAGCCAAGGACGATGGCACTGGGTTTTGATCCTACTGCATGTACTGGCTTTGTGGGAGCCTAGCCAGTTTGGATGCTCACCTTCCTAGACCTGGATGGATGGGGGAGACCTTGGACTTCCCACAGGGCAGGGAACCCTGACTGCTCTTCAGACTGGAGAGGGAGGGGGAGAGAAGTGGGGGGACTGGGAGGGAAATGGAAGGCTGGGAGGAGGCAGAAATGTTTTTTTCCCATAAAGAAATAAATAAATAAAAAGAAAATGTAACACCCGATTTTGTGTTACACCCTCGGTACAGTTCGCGAGCCACTGTACCGAACGCGAGTCCAGCAAGAGCATGGAGATTGAAAAGAACAACACACAGAGACCAGTGTCATTCAAAGGAAGATCAGCCAAATGCCATTTATTCAGACTTGGGGAAATCTTTATGTTCCTAACTACTGCACAAGCATCTCTGCCCAGGCAGGTGGGAAATGACCATATTAACAAAGGAGTAAATGCCCTGCAGCTAATCACCAGGCAGGGCAGGGAGAGCACAGAAACACACAGGAAGCTTAGTTAGCTGATCATAAACTGTCCCCAGGAATGCACCCCAGGAATAGGGGGACCAGGACCCTACAAGAAAAGCCAAAACAAAAAGAAAAATAATAAAAGAAAAAAGAAAAGAAAAAAAAAAGAATAGGACCAAACTAGTCCCTCTGAAAGTTGTTGACAGTTGCATGGCTGGGGCAGACTGAGGGGCCACTGACAATAGCACCAGAATTTATCCCTACTGCTTGGGCTGGCTTTTTGGGAACCCATTCTCTTTGGATGTATACCTTGCTCAGCCTAGATATAGTAGGGAGGGCCTTGGACTTTCCACAAACCAATGTGCATTACCCTCTCTGAGGATTGGATAAGGGTTGTGTGAGAGGATGTGAGGAGGGACTGGGAGAAGGGAAGAAGTGGTAACTTGGATTGGTAATTTTTTAAAACATAATCAATTAAAAACCATTCAGAGTAGCTGAGTCTAGGCAGCACAACAGCAACAAGAGACTGAAAAGGGGAACAGTTGTATCCATGCCCACCTTCAGCCATTAGGTTGCCTGTTCCTACCAGCAGCATCCAAATAAAAGCATCTTCATGATACTCAGTGGACCACTGATCTGGAAGATCAAAGTGGCATCACCCATGAGTGTAATGATGATGGGTCAGGCTGGTCCAAGAGTAAAAACATACAAAGAAGGGATGAAAGAATACGAGAGAGTTGTCAGTCCAGCATGGGCCAGCACAGAATAAGGAAGGACTGTAGGAGAAGCTGTTCTTCCTTTTGGAGACTACAGCTCCCAGCATCCCCCTGGACTGGAAGCCCCAAAGGCACAGGGCATTTCTCCCAGACGCCTGTGAGTTCCCCGTTAAAAACAGGGGTCACCACGAGCTCTCTCTCTCTCTCTCTCTCTCTCTCTCTCTCTCTCTCTGCCCTTCTCTCCTTTCATCTCTGCAAACCTGTCCCTTACTTGTTGTTACCCCCCCCATTAAAGTGCAGCCACGTGGGACCCCAGCGTGTCTGTGTCTCCTTCCTAACCCCAAATCGCCCTGTGTCTCGCGTAATGTCTCCACTCTCTAACCCCACAGACAGACAAACAAGACAAAAAAGAATAACAGAAGCAACAAGAAGACAAGTGTCTTAGAGTTCATCAACATGCACGCAGCACACTGAGCCCTGACCTTGCACATAGTCACAAAGGAACACTTTGATCTCTTCCTTGGGTCATGGACAGATGCTGATGGCACAAAAGCCAGACGGACTGGAATGGCGTATCACCTGAGTTCCCTCAACAGCAGTTCTCCCTCCTGCCCAAGACTACTCACTGTATGTAAGTGTAGGCTGATGGGACACTTTCTGTTGGAAGGTGACCCATCATGTGTACATTACACACCGCTTCATCAGTGAACCTTATGAGAGCACTGCCATGATAGCCTAGGCTAAACGCCATGGGAAGTGGCACGTCCATGCCATGATTGCCTCTTTCACTAGCCCACACCTCAGCCTCCATGGCTACTGTTGGTCTCCTGGCATCTTCTCCAACCAATCCCATCTTCTAGTTAGGAATCGAACCTTCCCATTGGCTGTTGCCTCATTTATGACATCATTCTCCCTCCAACCCTACCAGCACCTGGTAGAATCTTGGTGTTTCCATGGTGATGACTGTAAACAACTTTGGATCATCACAGGTCCAGGTGACCAGTGACCAGTGAGTGCTGTCTGATACTGGACACACTTGCCACTGAGGTCAGCTGATCAGAAAAAGCCAACCGATAATCTTGCTCCATTGTACTTTGGATTGCTGATCCTCTCCCCTTGACCATGTCAGGTAAGGATAGAGACTTTAAAACATGTGATCTTCTCCATTGACTTTTACTATACTAGTAAATCTTTGCTGAATGTGGATAGTATTGATGTTGATATAGATATCTAGATTTGAATGTCACATTTAGCTTTGGTTCTTACTAAGTAGGTGATTTTAGACAAAAAGTTTATTCTCAAGTGTTTTCCATCCGCCTCAAGGAGTGAACAGTGTCACTATGCTTGGGTCCTGTACTGTTGGGTTTTCAGAAGAAAGTGAAGAGGGAATAAAATCAGGCTCTTTTGGATGGTATTAAACTACAGAGACACGGGAACATGAACAAGGCACGCAGAGATCTAGCACTCCACACCACTAATGAGACAGTCTCCCCCCACTACTGTTTCCAGTCTTAGTTTAAAATTCAGGACGACTCTAACAGTATTGGTCACACCACAGATGGTGGCACACAACTATAATCACAACACAGAGAGAACTGGGTGGGATGGAGATCAGTTCAAGTCTGACATGCTCTACACTGGCCTCTCTCCATACTCACCAAATGAATATTGACTATGGACAAAATGGCGACTGCCATGTTGTGCAGTCACTTGGACTTCCCTGGATTAAACATGGAGAGTGGAAGAGAATAACAGGACTGTGGAATCTGAGAAGGCAGTTGTTGTACTGAAATTAATATTGACAGTGTTGCTGGAAGGACAGACCCACAGGAAGTCAGGGAAGGGGGCAAACACAGTACGGGTCTAGAAAGTATATAAATATATGAAGGCACACTGCAGAGGGGACCCTGGTGGTCCACAATGGTAGTTTAGAACACAATGTTGAAGACGACCACAGATTATAATCAAAACAGACAAGGCATTGTCATTTCCCAAGCCATGTTTAACCAAACGTACTGTTCAGATTAGTCTGTCCAAAGGTTCCCTGGCACATATAGAAAGAATATCCTGATCTGGTCCCTGGCTCTTACACTCCATCCAGACCACTTTCTGCCCAGTTCCCCATGTCTCATGTGCACTGGTGGTGTTGGATAGGACCAACTGGGGCTGCGAAGTCCAGTCAGTTAGAGTCTGACCATGGCAACTGACACGCTGTTGTGAGGGGGGATTCTCACAAGGATTCCCCCTTAGAAGAGATATAAAAATTAACAGTTACTGAGGAGCTGTTAAGAAAACAATTTAATCAACAGATATTAAATTGAGAAGCAATCATATTCAGAGATGAACCCCATAAAACATTCGCAGTCTCAAGAGGACACACTAAACTGGTGCAAACACGAAGAAATGTTGTCAGTAGGTTGTATTTCTGAAATCATATTTGAATAATGCTTAAAAGTTATAAGATTATAAGAGATCCTCAATTATACAAGAAATGCAAGGGGAAAAAAGAGAGAGGGGGAAGGAATAATTACCGCAATTTGGTACACATTTGTTAAACATCATTTCAGAAAAAAACTCAATAAAATAGAGATTGGCCTGGTGGACATGGCAGGGGCTCCAGCACCAGCACTTTAGAGGCAGAAGCAGACCTGTCTGTGTGATTTCAAAGCCAGACTGATCAACGTAGAGTGAGTTTAGGTCACTCTATACTGTAAGATCTGCAGAGAACAGGACAAAGTTCCAGGTATGGAATATGCCTATGGGTCTCTTCCCAATAAAAACCTCTCTTGTAGAATATATTTGCGAGGAAGTGTCCCAACAGGCACTATTATATTACAATCAGGAAAAAGGAGCATCGTGTCTAGATCTGAGTGAGCATTAAGCCAGATTGACCAGGATTTCCATGCCCACACAGGAAAAAGCAGACAGTTCATCTAGTGATTGTCATCCTTCAAAGCCCCACCGATCAATCTTAACCCATTTGCTGGCATATGTAAGGGAACATAGATGCTAGACTCTCCCACTCAGTACAACCTGGAGATAACACAGTCCCTCCCAGAGGGTAGAAAGCTTCCATCTCAACTTTTTCCAACTCTCTTCTTGCTTCCTACAGAAAATTGCCAAAGTGCACCTTTCACTGGGACAGAATGTGCTCTGCAACCCTCTGTGCCTGTGCTGAGGAATGCCACACCCTCAGCAGGAACTGTGTGCAATTTCTATGGGGTCTGCACCCCAGCTGTGAGCTCAGCATGGCTCCTGTCATCAGACTCCAGCACATGCTGCCAGCAGCTCACAGACAGTGCCTGTCTTTACCAACGAGCTGGCACGACCATGCTGACTGAGCCAACTGACCAGAACCAGATCTCTACTTCGACATTTTCCTATCCAGGTGTTCTCCACTGGGATCTCAGAGAAAGCACCACCAGAAGGGAAGCTCCATTCCTGGATGCCCCTGTAACTGTCATTGACCAGAATACCACCCCCTCGTCTAGGTCTATAACAGCCCAGTGTGACAATACTTTCCATATCAATGCATTACCGCCATCCTATCCAACACTGTCTGCCTGCCTTGTAGAGGCAACGCCATCAAATCTACCAGATCAACGATATATCCTGGCACCTTGCTACCTGGATGGAAGTCAGGTCTATTACAATGACCAGAACAGCCTGGGTCCTCCGATGGCTGAAGAATTCTGGCAGTGCCTGCAGGCCTATGGCTCTGTGTCCTGCTCTGGGAATCAGGCTTCCTCTCAGCACCCAGGGATGGTGATGGCACTACAGGAGATTCAGCCAATGAACATCCAAACACCTTTCTCCACCTGTCCCATCTACTGGCCCACATCTGCTCAAACCATGCCAGACACCAGTCTTCAAGGTGAGTAAAGCCAGGAAGGGAGGTGTGAGATCAGCCCTCAGAGGAGACACAGCTCTACCTTTCAGAAGTGGATGTCCACACAGAGGAAGAATGGGAGTCCTGACATGTAGGCTATTGCTCAGGCTCATTACCCCTAAATTCAGTCTCTATAATGAGAGAGAATACAGGAAAGTGAGTGATATTAAACCTTCATTAAGACATGTCCAAGGACCACACCACAGGAACGCATTTCACTGCCAAGGCTAATCAGGCCCATGTAGCAGCTCACTAAAATCACCTCCTTCCTAATCTATGTCTCCAGATTCTAGATGACATCGAGAATTTTATCTGTTTTTCTACAACTAAGTTTCCCCTGAGTTGAAACTAGTATCCAGAGAAATGGAACCCTGAATCTGTAGTGGAGGAAGTCTTCTCCCACACTCCAAGTGTCCGCTGTGACAGTCTGCCTTGACCTTTGTAATATTGATAAGCAGGGTTGAAGCATCTCACCCTATCTGTCATGATCAACCTCTCTCTTTTTCTCTGTCTCTTTTCCTCCTCTACATTTCTCTTCCACTTTCTCTTTTTCTTTTACTCTTTCTTTCTGAATCTTCAGCAGTGACCCAAGGCCAAGACTATGTAGACATGTTCTCTGTTACAAAGTTGATGCTCAAAGCTTTCGCAGTCTTACATTTTGACATCACTAACAAAAATTCTGTGAAACGTGAACCTTAAGGAATGTCAGGGCTTTTGAACCGCTTGCCTTTCAGAATTGAGGAACTGATATGGATACCTAAACCCAAATAAAAATCCAGGCTTCAGGGGCCATATGAGTAATACAATGAACAGAAAGAAACTGGTGGAGATGAGTAAGATTAGGAAACAGTGAGCAACACAACCTGTCTCAGAGCAAACTCCCAAGGCAATGAGAGGCACTGTTTCAAAGGAAAATGGGGGAGAAAGGGAAGAGCGCACACCAAGGAATTCTGTCACCTCCCCATGATCACTAAGCATGTACACACCACACAAACACAAGAGAAAACGTGATCTCACACGGTCATGAGAAACAAATGAGTAGTTACTATGTGTCTCCAAAGAGGGCTGCTTTCCCTGCTCCTCCAGCAGAGCTCATAGCAATGCCTGCAACACTGCTGCACGAGCCTCAGTGCTCAGGTACACTGAAAGCGGGGGTAGCATCTCACTTACCAGGCACTGACTTCGAACTTCCTCTTTTTCAGTGGTGGAGAGGGAGACAACCCTGGGGTTGACACCTTCAGGGCAGACACTGTGTCTGCTGCAGAGTCCAGACCTCGGCAATGCCTGCACCCAGGATGCCCAGATGAAGACAGCACCTGTCAGTGGGAACAGGTCATTAATTGCCCTCATGCACAGTCCTTCTGAATTCCTGGCCTTGCCTCCAGCCCCAAGCCTGGAAAAGACACAGAAGAACAATGCAGATGAGATGAATGCTGAGCAATCAACACCTCTGGATTCCTATGAGGGCACAAAATGTAACCAAGACGCATCACCCCTCCCTTCAGCATACCCTGGCATGCAGCAGCCCTTGAACTACAGTGATGTTGGGAGCCTGAGGCAGAAGCTAGCTTCTCAAAATGCCACTTTGGGAAACAGTAGCCTTGGTCTGGAAGACCCTGAGGCTCTGCAGAGTGTCATGGAGTCTAGCAATGACTTTGCAGACATGACTACTCTGGTGGCAGATATTCACCTTCCCCAACTCTTAAACTTCAACACTGGCCTTGACCAAATGGAAGATCACACAGCAAGCCAAACCAAAGACTCCAAAGACATCAGGAGGGACCAGGCCCAGTCACGCACCAGCATCTTTAGTGGACTATCTGAACTGGGCATCAAGAAAAACCAGAAAGTCTCTGATGTGTTTCATGGAGCTCTTCAGGCCAGAACCCATCACGAGGATATGCTGAAGGAAGATGATCCTGGAACCATAGACAACACGGCCAACCACGTGCAGGGCAAATCTCAGATATTTGTACCCAAGAGGCCCAGCGTAGCAAGGGCACAGGGGAAAGAAAAGGCCAAGGACACCAGAGGAAACAGCTCCAAGAAAACAGAGGAGCTGAAGCCATCAAGTCACAGAGTCAAGGCAGAAGAGAAGCCCGCCATCCCAAAGACCAAGAGGAAGAGGAATCCACCTGAGCTCAGCCATGACAGCTTTAAGAAGCCTCGAACTCACCTCGGCATGCACATGCTGGCGTCTGTGCAGGTCTTTCACCCACTGGGGAAGAAGAGTGAGAGGAAAACTGGCGTCTCCTCCTCCCGGGCTCTGCTGAACTTGAGCAGCAACAAAGATCCCAGGACAGGCCCAACCGCCACATCCCTGGGAGATGCGCCCCGTGAGGGTCGAGGCCCTGGTAGAATCCCGGGCAATGCTCAGAGAACAGAGAGCAGTGCTCCCAAGCGGTGTCCATCTCTGTGCCTGGATGAGCTGTCCCCAGCTGGGAAGGTCAAATTAGTACCTCTGCCTTTCCTAGCCCTGGACAAGCCTCAAGACAGACCTGTTTCCAGAAAGCTTCACTGCCTGGCTTCGCACAGGCCCACTACAGCTTACCCAGTGAGGTCTCAATCCCACACTGCTAGGCAACCCAAACTCAAGTCATCCCAACCAGCTCCTGCCAGCACATCACTGATGGCCTCTGACAAGTCGGCTCTGCCAGTTGCCACCAGTGCCACACGTCCAATTAGAAGCAAGCCCATCCAGTCTTGCCCTGGGCCTCAACCGCCTGCCTCTTTGCCTGCACCCTACAGAGCATCATCTCACACTTCACTCCACAGGGAGCCTCTTTCTTTTGCCACAAACAAGACCCTAGATCCTCCCCAGCCTCAATCCCAATACCTGCGGCAAGATTTCAGCCACTTACCAATTCCTTGGAAGAAAGTCAACATTCCGGGACCAGTCATCTCACAGCCTATCACTGAAGAGCAGAGGCCAGAGAGGGAGGCCATGAAGAGGCGGGCTCAACAGGAGAGAGAGAATGCTGCCAAGTGTACCTCTCTGGGAAAACCACAGCTTTTCCTTCAGAGGGAGAAAGATATGGAAATTTCGAGATATTATGGCTATGCAGTGTAAGTGCTGCCCAAACCTTTGGGACACAACGCTATTCATCACACACAGGTAAGATGTAGATACACATAGATATTCATGCATACATGAAGTTTAGAGGCTTAGCTGAATGTGTAGATATGTAGATACATACATAGTAATGCAGAATAATATTTAGATGTATGCATATATTTGAAGGGAAAGACATAGTTTATAAATTTATAAATATTTGAAGACACTATAATTGACTGTAGAAACTTAAGACTGCGATTTTATCCATGAGTATATAGAGAGGGCTTTGATGTCTTCCTTAGAACTTTACTATTTATGTTTCCTAATTACGTAATAATACATGTGACATAGATACAACATATGCTATAAGTCAGTGGTACTACTTATTTAATGTTATAGCTGTAGCAAAAAGCTCTAGTGGCAATAAGATTATTTTCCTGGAATTTAATTTTCAAGATTCTAGGATGATGTGGGAGTCCCCTCTGTATGCTGTGAATATGTTTTATTACCACTGGTCATTAATGAGTAAATCTGTTTCAGCCAATGACTGAGCAGGTCAAAGCCATGTAGGAAATTTGAACTGAGATGTAGAGAGAAAGCAGGCAAACTCAAAGAGATGCCATGTAGCTGCCGAAGGAGAAAGATGCCTCAATGCCCGAACATTGCCAATAGGTCACAGACTCACGGTGATAACAGGTTAATATTACTTGGCTTTATTAAGATGTTAGAGTTAGCCAGGAATATGCTGGGGTCATTGGCCGAACAGTACTGTAATTAATGTGATTTCTGTCTGATTATTCACGTCAGAGTTACTGAACATGGTAAGTTTCCTAGAGTGCATACTGTAAAGTGAACACACTACTGCTGTCGCCACATCTCCTCCCGTTTCAAACCTCAAACACGAGCCCTTTAGACATCAGTACTCTGCCTGCATTTCATGATATGAAACATAGGGTCCATGTGTGCATAATCAAGATCCTACCTTGAAAGAAATTCTACAAGGCGGAGTATCTTTCTGAGATGGGTTGATTTGGATTACTGGGTTTATCTCAAATTGTATCAATCTTTGAAATTATCCATTTAACATGTTTGTTTTTCGTGTGTGTGTGTGTGTGTGTGTGTGTGTGTGTGTGTTGTCCACATGAACTACTGCGTAACAAATGTATGGAGTGCCCAGAGAGGCCAAACCTGGGCATCAGTTCTCTGGAGTCTGTAATTAAGAGAGACTGAAAACCATCATGAGGTGCTCTGAATTCTACCTGGGGATTCTGCGAGAAAATCAAGTGTTCTTCTCTAAGGAGCCATCTCATCGAACCCGAGTTGAGTACACATAATGGACTGACATTTGATCGCCTGATATTTTCCTCCATCCTGACCTGTCCCTGAATCTTAACCTCCTTGCACTATTCTGTGCTCTAACTGTTTCAGAGTTTGTAACACATTGTCCTCTGAGGCATATGGCATTAACCTTGTATGGGGTGACACATAAGAAATAGAATTAATTTATATATAAGTTTAGTTTCTTGAGACAATGTTTCTCTTCATATCACTGAATATTTGGGAACTGACCTCGCTAATCAGGCTAGCCTTGAAATCACAAAGATCTGCCTGACACTGCCTTTGTAATGCCTTTGCCTGTGTCCCTGCCTCAAGAGTGCTGGGACTAAAGGAATGCACCAAAATCCCAGGTGAAAGCACCTTCCTTTCTGTATATGTGGGTCACCGATTTCCCCACCATGATTATGTGAGGATGTATGTTAGCAACAGTACATTTTTGATAGCTACCAAAAGTCACAGAGGCTGAACTGCTTGCGCTTACAACTGTAATTCAACACAGGTTCATTGTTCTGAAAAATTGCTACTCAAACAGAGATCATAGGAACGCCTTCCCCATCACTATAAGGGCCTAAGTGGAGAGGGCACAGAAGGAGGGGAGCATCTCACTTACCAGTCACTAACTTCTTCCTTGACTCTTTTTCAGTGTTGGAGAAGGGGGTGTCCCTGGGACTGACACCTCAGGACAGACAGTCCATCAGTTGCAGTCCACAATGTTGCTAGTATTCCACCCTGGATTCACAGATGAGGATGCCACCTGTTGATAGGGACAGGTCATTGACTGCCCCTATCCAAAGGTCTCCCAAATTCCTGGCCTTGCCAACAGCTCTCATCCTAGGCGGAAAAAAAAGAAAACAATGTGAATTAGACGACAGCCAATCTATCAATGCTTAAGGATCCCTTAAAGGCACACAGGAAACCTAGTCCCATCACTTCTCCCTTTAGCACACCCCAACTTGCAGCACACGCTGTGCTTTACTGACACTAACACCCTGAGGCAGAAGCTTGCTGTTGACCATGTCTCCTTGCTAAGCAGCACCTTTGGCCATCATGAGCCTGGCACATGCACACTGTGATGGTCTCCAGCATAGACTTTGCTGACATGACTACACCGGGGCCAGATATTCACCTTCCACAATTTTTCAAATAACTCAATGTATTAAACATATTCAGAGATGCACAGCATCCTTATCCAAAGACTCCATAGTCATCAGGAGGGAATAAGCTGGGGCTCATGAGCAAGACAAAACCAAGAGGACCAGAGAAAACAGCTTCAAGAAAACAGAGGAGCTGAAGCAGTTTAGGAAGAGTCAAGTCAGAAGAGAAGCACACCATCCCAGGAACAAAAGGAGGAGGAATCCACCTGTGCTCAGCCACCACAGCTTTAAGAAGCCTCGAACCCACCCCAGCATGCACACGCGGGAGTCCGGTAAGGGCTTTCACCTCTTTGGGGGGAAGTGAGAGAAGAAAACTGGCCTCCCCTGAACTCTGTCAACTCTTCCTGCTACTCTGTACACTATTATTACAAGAGTTTATTGAATTTTGATCTCTGGGGAAGTGGCATTGGATATTCGCAGGGTGACCTTTATTCACTTTCTTTTAGTTCCTTGAGAGAGACTTCTCTCCAAAGCACTATATGTCCTGGTAATAACATCATAGACCAGGTTAGCCTTGAACTCAGTGATCTGCTAGACTCTGCCTCTGCCGCTTCCTCTGTCTTTTGAGTCCCTGCCTCAAGAGTGCTGCAACTAAAGATGTGCTTCAACAATGCAGGTAGAATCAAGATTCTTTCTGTACATGTGGATCACCAGGTTTCCCAGCATGATTTGATGAAGAGTCCATGTGTAGGCAAGGCGATTCTTGCTACTGACCTAAAATCACAAGAGACTTAACTGAATGTATTGACTTAGCTGTATGTATTTACAACTGCAACTCAACTCAGATTCTTTTTTCTGACAGTACCTTTGTTTCACTTGTTGGCTGGACTTCTGACAATGCCTATCTACTTCCAGATAGTACAACATCTGGATTTGACTCAAGGAATGTATTCAACCTGTCCCTAGATATTTATGGTGTTTGTATTTTCTCAATAGGTAATCCCCAGCTACTGTGTAGACACAATACTGTCCATTCAAACAAAGCCTATTTGCTGTCCAGAGTCACTGGTCTAGATAAATATAACACAGCCAGCCGGAAAGGATCCCACAACCTGTATCCAAGCAACCTGACAGGGGCACGATTGACTACAAGAGAATGAAGGAAAGCAATAGTTTAGGGAGGTCTCTTGTTTGATCACTCTCTCTGTGTTTTTTAACTACAGAATTTGGGACTCCGTGATTCTACTGGGCTTCACTGTACTCCTCAGAAAAACAGAAAGGCATTTGAATGGATATACATTCATGTTAAGATGATTATTTTAATCTTTATGTTTTCAAATTAAGTGTCTGGTAGAATAACACTTGTTGAACAAAGCTCAGGAATTATTTTACATATTAAAGCAATTAACAAAAAGATGTACTGAATTCTTCTCATGGACTTTAAGTCTCATTGTACTATTTATTCAATGAACAGATTTTATTCCGTATATTGTATACTGACAACAGCACTCAGTTCCCACCACCTGGCCATTCCTTAGCTCTCACCAAATATCTTAGGCAATGTTCTTCTGCTTTATACTACTGCTTAAAATTTCATGAATGTCTATATGTAGAGATGTGTCACCAAGGATCCACATAGTGAGACAGGATAAGAAGATGTTTCTGTGGGACTGGATACATTTGGTACAATATAATTATCTCGAGTTCCAAGGATTCTCCTGCAATCACCTTGACTGCATTCATTGTTTTTACTGTAACCAGTTCCACTGTGTGCAGACGTCACGTATTTCTTATCATTTGCTCTGCTACTGGACACCAAGTTCAGGCCCTAACACAGGTATCCGAATCCTGAACAAACTGCAATGTACAGCAATGTGCAGAGAAATAACCCATCCAACGCCTTGGAACAGCATGGACAGGAGGAGTGGTAGACCTGGTTTGGTGTTTAAAGACACTGTATACTGAAATACACAGAGGGTACAATACTTCACATTACACCCACCAACTGATCTCCTGCTCCTACGGAAGCAATACTTGCAAGTCCCCAACTTTCAGATAACTCTCCACTTCTTTTTTTCTGTACCATCTAGAAAGATCAAGTCCAACTGATCTTAGCTAAAATATCTCGATGGGATAGTCATTTTATTCTAGGGTAAAACACCAGGCTACACTACTCTACCTGACTGCATTAGCTCTTACACTGCATTCCTGCTTGCATGACAGCCCCTGATATTTGGATGGACTGCATTGTACATGATCCATTTTGGCATAAGAGGCAATCATCTCACCACAACAGCAGCCACAGCCACTGAGTATCAGCAGCCAAAACTTTTACAGTTTTTCCATCAGCACCAAAAGCACACAGAAAAGGAAGTCGAGAAAGGAGACAGACTGGAGCAGTTCCATCAACACTTGCAGCTACACTAATCTCACGCAGAAGCACAAAGGTTTAGAAGGGAAATACAAAGGCCCATCCATTCCCTTCAATAAAGCAGTAGGAGTTCCCTTCCCACTGTGACCTGTGATCCTCTGAGTCACAGGAGATTCTGTTGTGCATCACGGTACAACATAAAAATTCCCTTCTATGAAAGCCAGCCTGCTAGCAGGAAGGGAGATTACAGTTCAGTCCAAGTCTGACTTCTAGATATCCTACATCTGAAACAGAGGGACGGGACAATCATCTACTTCTTACTCATACCAAATAAAAGGATCCAAAGAGCTTCATCTTTTGGGAGGTCTTGAAGAGTTTCTTGACCGACATCTCCTGAGTCTTAAGATCATTTCTGGGACATAGAATATAGCAGGCATATGGCTTCAGTGAGTGCCACATTTCCACTCATTCAGGGTCCCATTTCTCAACTTCTCTAACTTACTTTTGCTCTCCTTGGAGATGCAGTCCATAATTTTCAGGCACTGTGACGATACCACGGTACCACCGACGATAAGAAATGTTTCGTACACATGTGAGCAGGCTCTGTGCAGACCTGCCAATGCCAATTCTATCAGGGGATAGCCTTTGTGCAAAGTCACACACTAAGCAGATTCTCTAAATAGGGAGGGCAGTCTATTCCACTGCAGCTTGCAAAGATCCCCTCACATGGAATTTTGTAATCTAGATAATACAACAAGTCCCTTCAGCTCCTAGTTTTCAGGATTCTCATGGGGCCAGGGCACATCATAACAGCTCTTACGCATCTGGTAGTATCAAACCAATCTCTTTACACTGACTCAAAGACAAGAACATGGCCATCATATACCCATCCACATGAATGCAGTGTTGAATTTACTTGAGTGTATTATTGAACACAGCATGGTCTGTGTTTTAGTTTGCTCTCACCTATATACTTGGCACAACTAAGAGTTTTGTCATTTTGAGTTAAAGACTTCAGGAGTTCATTGACAGGGTATGTGGATTTTAGTTAATTTCTTTCATAAAATGCAGTCAGCGTGAGTAATGTCACCTAACAATGTACATTCCTACAGAATGGGAGAACAAACACCTTCTCACCCAAGTCAACAGTAATGATCTTGTGGGATTACCCACGTTACTTGAAAGTGAAGGAATGTTGGGTTACAAGCACTGGGCATCATTTTTATATGTAGATGTGTAAAATAAAGCAAAAACTCACATGGATATGGTATATGGGACAGGAAATCAAAGTCCCTAGGGCTCTTTCATTAATGGAAGCCAGCAACACAGCTATGTAAAGTGCTCCCCTAGTAATGGGGCAAGGCACAAGAAAGACATCAGAGATCACCCACAATGCACTATTCCATTGACACCTCTGGACCATGTTATTAATGGGAACCCCAAAATTGAATAATAATGAACAAATTGGTCAGAAAAATGCTTACTTTGCGATGCTACTTGGAGCACAACTGAGATACAACAGAGGGGCAATAGTGACGACTTCAAGTACCAATGCACACTCTCCTATTTAGCTTATATAGCATAAAACAAACCAGGATCCTAAGGAAAGAGGATAGTTCAATTCAGTGGTTGCCTCCCGGAAGTAGCCTCTCAGACTGATTGTGAAACATGATCTTTTTTTTGAATATTTATTTATTATGTATACAATATTCTGTCTGTGTGTATGCCTGCAGGCCAGAAGAGGGCACCAGACCCCATTACCCATGGTTTTGAGCCATCACGTGGTTGCTGGGAATTGAACTCAGGACCTTTGGAAGTCAGCAGGCAATGCTCTTAATCTCTGAGCCATCTCTCCAGCCCCTGGAACATGATCTTTATCATTAAATGACAGAGAAGGACCTAGTCTATGCTCGGCAATACTATACAAACACAGTGGAACTTGGAATATAAAAGAATGTTGGCTGAGCAAATCTAAAGAGTGCCAGGAAGGAGAAATCCCCTGTGGTCTCTGATTTACCTCTTACCTCAATGTACTGCCTTGGTCTCCTGTTCTGGATTGCTTAAACAATGGTCTGTAAAGCATAACATGAAAGACACTTGATCCTGCACCAAGTTAGCTGAGATTTCTCTGTTTAGGTCTGTATCTCATTTTTTAATTGGGTTATTTGAAATGTTGATGTCTAATTTCTTGAGTTCTTTACATATTTTGGAGATCAGTCCTTTGTCTGATGTGGGGTTGGTGAAGATCTTTTCCCATTCAGTAGGCTGCCTTTTTCTCTTATTGACTGTGTCCTTTGCTTTACAGAAGTTTCTCAGTTTCAGGAAGTTCCATGTATTAATTGTTGCTCTCAGGGTCTGTGCTACTGGGGTAATATTTAGGAAGTGGTCTCACGTGTCCATGCATTGAAGACTACTTCCCACTTTCTCTTCTATTAGGTTCTGTGTGGTCAGATTTATATTAAGATCCATTTAGACTTGAGTTTTGTGCATGGGGATAGATATGAATGTTCAACATCCTTAGCAGTCAGGGAAATGAAGATCAAAATAACTCTGAGATACCATCTTACACCTGTCAGAATGACTAAGATCAAAAACTCCAACGATGCTTATGCTGGAGAGGATGTGGAATAAGGAGAATACTCATCCATTGCTGGTGGGAAAGAAAACTTGTACAACCACTTTGGAAATCAGTATGGTGGTTTCTCAGAAAATTGGCCATCAACCTACCTCAGAATCCAGCAATGCCACTCCTAGGCATATTCCCAAAAGATGTTCAATCATACTCTAAAGACGTTTGTTTGACTATGTTCATAGCAGCATTATTTGTAATAGCCAGAACATGGAAATAACCTCAACCAATGAATGACATCTTGAAATTTGCGTGCAAAAGGGTGGAACTAGAAAACACCATCCTGAGTGAGGTAACCCAGACCCAAACAGATGAATATGGTATGTACTCACTATGTATGTATGTAAAAAAGTGGATACTAGCTATAAACAAAGGATATTGAGGCTATATTTCATAATCCTAGTGAAGTTAAGGAACAAGGTGAACCCTAAGAAAAACGTATATAGATCCACCTGGGAAGGGGAAATAGCCAAGATCACCTGACAAAATTGGGAATATCGGTGTAGAGGGGAGAATGGAGGATGGAAGGGGAAGAGGAAAGTAGAAGGGGAGGGGTGAGGAGAACTTGAGGGAATAGGATAGTCTAGATGGAGGAAGGTCAGAGATGAGAGCAAGGAAAGAGATATTTTGATTGAGGGAGCCATTATGGGACTAGTATGAAACCTTGGCTCTAGAGAAATTCCCAGGAATCCAAAAGGATGACCCCAGCTAAGACTCTAAGCAACAGAGGAGAGGGTGCCCGAACTGGCCTTGCCCTGTGAACAAACTGATGAATATTTTAAATATCACCATAGAACCTTCATCCAGCAATTGATGGAAACAGAGGCAAAGACCTGCATCAGAGCACGGAACTGAGCTTCCAAAGTCCAGTTAAAGAATGGGAGGAGTAAGAATATGAGCAAAGAGGTCAAGACCATGATGGGGACACCCACTGAAACAGTCTACCTGAGCTAATGGGAGCTCACCAAATCCAGCCATACTGGGAAGGAACAAGAAGCTAAATAAGAAGGTGAACCCAAAGAAAAACATATAGTTATCCTCCTGGATATTGGGAGTAGACAAGATTGCCGGGCAAAAAACTGGGATCTTGGGAGTGGGGTGGGATGGGGGTAAAGGGAGATGGGGAGAGAATAGTGAGAAGGGGAGGATGGGGGGTACTTGGGGGAATGGGATGGTTGGTATACAGGAAGGGTGGATATGGGAGCAGGGAAGTATATATCTTAATTAAGGGAGGGATCTTAGGGTTGGCAAGAGACTTGAACTAAAGGGGCTCCCAGGTGCCCAGGGAAATGTCCCCCGATTAGTTCCTTGGGCAGCTGAGGATAGGGAACCTGAAATGGCCCTATCCTATAGCCATACTGATGAATATCTTGCATATCACCATAGAACCTTCTTCTGGCGATGGATGGAGATAGACACAGAGACCCACATTGGAGCACCGGAATGAGCTCCCAAGGTCCCAATGAGGAGCAGAAGGAGGGAGAACATGAGCAAGGAAGTCAGGACCGCGAGAAGTGCACCCACCCACTGAGACAGTGGGGCTGATCTATTGGGAGCTCACCAAGGCCAGCTGGACTGGGACTGAAAAAGCATGGGATAAAACCGGACTCTCTGAACATGGTGGACAATGAGGGCTGATGAAAAGCCAAGGACGATGGCACTGGGTTTTGATCCTACTGCATGTACTGGCTTTGTGGGAGCCTAGCCAGTTTGGATGCTCACCTTCCTAGACCTGGATGGATGGGGGAGACCTTGGACTTCCCACAGGGCAGGGAACCCTGACTGCTCTTCAGACTGGAGAGGGAGGGGGAGAGAAGTGGGGGGACTGGGAGGGAAATGGAAGGCTGGGAGGAGGCAGAAATGTTTTTTTTTCCATAAAGAAATAAATAAATAAAAAGAAAATGTAACACCCGATTTTGTGTTACACCCTCGGTACAGTTCGCGAGCCACTGTACCGAACGCGAGTCCAGCAAGAGCATGGAGATTGAAAAGAACAACACACAGAGACCAGTGTCATTCAAAGGAAGATCAGCCAAATGCCATTTATTCAGACTTGGGGAGATCTTTATGTTCCTAACTACTGCACAAGCATCTCTGCCCAGGCAGGTGGGAAATGACCATATTAACAAAGGAGTAAATGCCCTGCAGCTAATCACCAGGCAGGGCAGGGAGAGCACAGAAACACACAGGAAGCTTAGTTAGCTGATCATAAACTGTCCCCAGGAATAGGGGGACCAGGACCCTACAAGAAAAGCCAAAACAAAAAGAAAAATAATAAAAGAATAAAGAAAAGAAAAAAAAGAATAGGACCAAACTAGTCCCTCTGAAAGTCGTTGCCAGTTGCATGGCTGGGGCAGACTGAGGGGCCACTGACAATAGCACCAGAATTTATCCCTACTGCTTGGGCTGGCATCTTGGGAACCCATTCTCTTTGGATGTATACCTTGCTCAGCTTAGATATAGTAGGGAGGGCCTTGGACTTTCCACAAACCAATGTGCATTACCCTCTCTGAGGACTGGATAAGGGTTGTGTGGGAGGATGTGAGGAGGGACTGGGAGAAGGGAAGAAGTGGTAACTTGGATTGGTAATTTTTTAAAACATAATCAATTAAAAACCATTCAGAGTAGCTGAGTCTAGGCAGCACAACAGCAACAAGAGACTGAAAAGGGGAACAGTTGTATCCATGCCCACCTTCAGCCATTAGGTTGCCTGTTCCTACCAGCAGCATCCAAATAAAAGCATCTTCATGATACTCAGTGGACCACTGATCTGGAAGATCAAAGTGGCATCACCCATGAGTGTAATGATGATGGGTCAGGCTGGTCCAAGAGTAAAAACATACAAAGAAGGGATGAAAGAATACGAGAGAGTTGTCAGTCCAGCATGGGCCAGCACAGAATAAGGAAGGACTGTAGGAGAAGCTGTTCTTCCTTTTGGAGACTACAGCTCCCAGCATCCCCCTGGACTGGAAGCCCCAAAAGCACAGGGCATTTCTTCCAGACGCCTGTGAGTTCCCCGTTAAAAACAGGGGTCACCACTAGCTCTCTCTCTCTCTTTCTCTCTCTCTCTCTCTCTCTCTCTCTCTCTCTCTCTCTCTGCCCTTCTCTCCTTTCATCTCTGCACACCTGTCCCTTACTTGTTGTTACCCCCCCATTAAAGTGCACCCACGTGGGACCGCAGCGTGTCTGTGTCTCCTTCCTAACCCCAAATCGCCCTGTGTCTCGCGTAATGTCTCCACTCTCTAACCCCACAGACAGACAAACAAGACAAAAAAGAATAACAGAAGCAACAAGAAGACAAGTGTCTTAGAGTTCATCAACATGCACACAGCACACTGAGCCCTGACCTTGCACATAGTCACAAAGGAACACTTTGATCTCTTCCTTGGGTCATGGACAGATGCTGATGGCACAATAGCCAGACGCACTGCAATGGCGTATCACCTGAGTTCCCTCAACAGCAGTTCTCCCTCCTGCCCAAGACTACTCACTGTATGTAAGTGTAGGCTGATGGGACACTTTCTGTTGGAAGGTGACGCATCATGTGTACATTACACACCACTTCATCAGTGAACCTTATGAGAGCACTGCCATGATAGCCTAGGCTAAACGCCATGGGAAGTGGCACGTCCATGCCATGACTGCCTCTTTCACTAGCCCACACCTCAGCCTCCATGGCTACTGTTGGTCTCCTGGCATCTTCTCCAACCAATCCCATCTTCTAGTTAGGAATCGAACCTTCCCATTGGCTGTTGCCTCATTTATGACATCATTCTCCCTCCAACCCTACCAGCACCTGGTAGAATCTTGGTGTTTCCATGGTGATGACTGTAAACAACTTTGGATCATCACAGGTCCAGGTGACCAGTGACCAGTGAGTGCTGTCTGATACTGGACACACTTGCCACTGAGGTCTGCTGATCAGAAAAAGCCGACCGATCATCTTGCTCCATTGTACTTTGGATTGCTGATCCTCTCCCCTTGACCATGTCAGGTAAGGATAGAGACTTTAAAACATGTGATCTTCTCCATTGACTTTTACTCTACTAATAAATCTTTGCTGAATGTGGATAGTATTGATGTTGATATAGATATCTAGATTTGAATGTCACATTTAGCTTTGGTTCTTACTAAGTAGGTGATTTTAGACAAAAAGTTTATTCTCAAGTGTTTTCCATCCGCCTCAAGGAGTGAACAGTGTCACTATGCTTGGGTCCTGTACTGTTGGGTTTTCAGAAGAAAGTGAAGAGGGAATAAAATCAGGCTCTTTTGGATGGTATTAAACTACAGAGACACGGGAACATGAACAAGGCACGCAGAGATCTAGCACTCCACACCACTAATGAGACAGTCTCCCCCCACTACTGTTTCCAGTCTTAGTTTAAAATTCAGGGCGACTCTAACAGTATTGGTCACACCACGGATGGTGGCACACAACTATAATCACAACACAGAGAGAACTGGGTGGGATGGAGATCAGTTCAAGTCTGACATGCTCTACACTGGCCTCTCTCCATACTCACCAAATGAATATTGACTATGGACAAAATGGCGACTGCCATGTTGTGCAGTCACTTGGACTTCCCTGGATTAAACATGGAGAGTGGAAGAGAATAAGAGGACTGTGGAATCTGAGAAGGCAGTTGTTGTACTGAAATTAATATTGACAGTGTTGCTGGAAGGACAGACCCACAGGAAGTCAGGGAAGGGGGCAAACACAGTACGGGTCTAGAAAGTATATAAATATATGAAGGCACACTGCAGAGGGGACCCTGGTGGTCCACAATGGTAGTTTAGAACACAATGTTGAAGACGACCACAGATTATAATCAAAACAGACAAGGCATTGTCATTTCCCAAGCCATGTTTAACCAAACGTACTGTTCAGATTAGTCTATACAAAGGTTCCCTGGCACATATAGAAAGAATATCCTGATCTGGTCCCTGGCTCTTACACTCCATCCAGACCACTTTCTGCCCAGTTCCCCATGTCTCATGTGCACTGGTGGTGTTGGATAGGATCAACTGAAGCTGCGAAGTCCAGTCAGTTAGAGTCTGACCATGGCAACTGACACGCTGTTGTGAGGGGGGATTCTCACACGGATTCCCCCTTAGAAGAGATAAAAAAACTAAGTTACTGAGGAGCTGTTAAGAAAACAATTTAATCAACAGATATTAAATTGAGAAGCAATCATATTCAGAGATGAACCCCATAAAACATTAGCAGTCTCAAGAGGACACACTAAACTGGTGCAAACAAGAAGAAATGTTGTCAGTAGGTTGTATTTCTGAAATCATATTTGAATAATGCTTAAAAGTTATAAGATTATAAGAGATCCTCAATTACACAAGAAATGCAAGGGGAAAAAAGAGAGAGGGGGCAGGAATAATTACCTCAATTTGGTACACATTTGTTAAACATCATTTCAGAAAAAAACTCAATAAAATAGAGATTGGCCTGGTGGACATGGCAGGGGCTCCAGCACCAGCACTTTAGAGGCAGAAGCAGACCTGTCTGTGTGATTTCAAAGCCAGACTGATCAACGTAGAGTGAGTTTAGGTCACTCTATACTGTAAGATCTGCAGAGAACAGGACAAAGTTCCAGGTATGGAATATGCCTATGGGTCTCTTCCCAATAATAACCTCTGTTGTAGAATATATTTGCGAGGAAGTGTCCCAACAGGCATTATTATATTACAATCAGGGAAAAGGAGCATCGTGTCTAGATCTGAGTGAGGATTAAGCCAGATTGACCAGGATTTCCATGCCCACACAGGAAAAAGCAGACAGTTCATCTCGTGATTGTCATCCTTCATAGCCCCACCGATCAATCTTAACCCACTTGCTTGGCATATGTAAGGGAACATAGATGCTAGACTCTCCCACTCAGTACAACCTGGAGATAACACAGTCCCTCCCAGGGGGTAGAAAGCCTCCATCTCAACTTTTTCCAACTCTCTTCTTGCTTCCTACAGAAAATTGCCAAAGTGCACCTTTCACTGGGACAGAATGTGCTCTGCAGCCCTCTGTGCCTGTGCTGAGGAATGCCACACCCTCAGCAGGAACTGTGTGCAATTTCTACGGGGTCTGCACCCCAGCTGTGAGCTCAGCATGGCTCCTGTCATCAGACTCCAGCACATGCTGCCAGCAGCTCATGGACAGTGCCTGTCTTTACCAACGAGCTGGCACGACCATGCTGACTGAGCCACCTGACCAGAACCAGATCTCTACTTCGACATTTTCCTATCCAGGTGTTCTCTACTGGGATCTCAGAGAAAGCACCACCAGAAGGGAAGCTCCATTCCTGGATGCCCCTGTAACTGTCATTGACCAGAATACCACCCCCTCGTCTAGGTCTATAACAGCCCAGTGTGACAATACTTTCCATATCAATGCATTACCGCCATCCTATCCAACACTGTCTGCCTGCCTTGTAGAGGCAACGCCATCAAATCTACCAGATCAACGATATATCCTGGCACCTTGCTACCTGGATGGAAGTCAGGTCTATTACAATGACCAGAACAGCCTGGGTCCTCCGATGGCTGAAGAATTCTGGCAGTGCCTGCAGGCCTATGGCTCTGTGTCCTGCTCTGGGAATCAGGCTTCCTCTCTGCACCCAGGGATGGTGATGGCACTACAGGAGATTCAGCCAATGAACATCCAAACACCTCTCTCCACCTGTCCCATCTACTGGCCCACATCTGCTCAAACCATGCCAGACACCAGTCTTCAAGGTGAGTAAAGTCAGGAAGGGAGGTGTGAGATCAGCCCTCAGAGGAGACACAGCTCTACCTTTCAGAAGTGGATGTCCACACAGAGGAAGAATGGGAGTCCTGACATGTAGGCTGTGGCTCAGGCTCATTACCCCTAAATTCAGTCTCTATAATGAGAGAGAATACAGGAAAGTGAGTGACATTCAACCTTCATTAAGACATGTCCAAGGACCACACCACAGGAACGCATTTCACTGCCAAGGCTAATCAGGCCCATGCAGCAGCTCACTAAAATCACCTCCTTCCTAATCTATGTCTCCAGATTCTAGATGACATCGAGAATTTTATCTGTTTTTGTACAACTAAGTTTCCCCTGAGTTGAAACTAGTATCCAGAGAAATGGAACCCTGAATCTGACCTGGAGGAAGTCTTCTCCCACACTCCAAGTGTCTGCTGTGACATTCTCTAACACTTAAGCTCTAGTGACAGTCTGCTTTGACCTGTGTAATATTGATAAGCAGGGTTGAAGCATCTCACCCTATCTGTCACGATCAACCTCTCTCTTTTTCTCTGTCTCTTTTCCTCCTCTACATCTCTCTTCCACTTTCTCTTTTTCTTTTACTCTTTCTTTCTGAATCTTCAGCAGTGACCCAAGGCCAAGACTATGTAGACATGTTCTCTGTTACAAAGTTGATGCTCAAAGCTTTCGCAGTCTTACATTTTGACATCAGTAACAAAAATTCTGTGAAACGTGAACCTTAAGGAATGTCAGGGCTTTTGAACCGCTTGCCTTTCAGAATTGAGGAACTGATATGGATACCTAAACCCAAATAAAAATCCAGGCTTCAGGGGCCATATGAGTAATACAATGAACAGAAAGAAACTGGTGGAGATGAGTAAGATTAGGAAACAGTGAGCAACACAACCTGTCTCAGAGCAAACTCCCAAGGCAATGAGAGGCACTGTTTCAAAGGAAAATGGGGGAGAAAAGGAAGAGCGCACACCAAGGAATTCTGTCACCTCCCCATGATCACTAAGCATGTACACACCACACAAACACAAGTGAAAACGTGATCTCACACGGTCATGAGAAACAAATGAGTAGTTACTATGTGTCTCCAAAGAGGGCTGCTTTCCCTGCTCCTCCAGCAGAGCTCATAGCAATGCCTGCAACACTGCTGCAGGAGCCTCAGTGCTCAGGTGCACTGAAAGCGGGGGTAGCATCTCACTTACCAGGCACTGACTTCGAACTTCCTCTTTTTCAGTGGTGGAGAGGGAGACAACCCTGGGGTTGACACCTTCAGGGCAGACACTGTGTCTGCTGCAGAGTCCAGACCTCGGCAATGCCTGCACCCAGGATGCCCAGATGAAGACAGCACCTGCTAGTGGGAACAGGTCATTAATTGCCCTCATGCACAGTCCTTCTGAATTCCTGGCCTTGCCTCCAGCCCCAAGCCTGGAAAAGACACAGAAGAACAATGCAGATGAGATGAATGCTGAGCAATCAACACCTCTGGATTCCTATGAGGGCACAAAATGTAACCAAGACGCATCACCCCTCCCTTCAGCATACCCTGGCATGCAGCAGCCCTTGAACTACAGTGATGTTGGGAGCCTGAGGCAGAAGCTAGCTTCTCAAAATGCCACTTTGGGAAACAGTAGCCTTGGTCTGGAAGACCCTGAGGCTCTGCAGAGTGTCATGGAGTCTAGCAATGACTTTGCAGACATGACTACTCTGGTGGCAGATATTCACCTTCCCCAACTCTTAAACTTCAACACTGGCCTTGACCAAATGGAAGATCACACAGCAAGCCAAACCAAAGACTCCAAAGACATCAGGAGGGACCAGGCCCACTCACGCACCAGCATCTTTAGTGGACTATCTGAACTGGGCATCAAGAAAAACCAGAAAGTCTCTGATGTATTTCATGGAGCTCTTCAGGCCAGAACCCATCACGAGGATATGCTGAAGGAAGATGATCCTGGAACCATAGACAACACGGCCAACCACGTGCAGAGCAAATCTCAGATATTTGTACCCAAGAGGCCCAGCGTAGCAAGGGCACAGGGGAAAGAAAAGGCCAAGGACACCAGAGGAAACAGCTCCAAGAAAACAGAGGAGCTGAAGCCATCAAGTCACAGAGTCAAGGCAGAAGAGAAGCCCGCCATCCCAAAGACCAAGAGGAAGAGGAATCCACCTGAGCTCAGCCATGACAGCTTTAAGAAGCCTCGAACTCACCTCGGCATGCACATGCTGGCGTCTGTGCAGGTCTTTCACCCACTGGGGAAGAAGAGTGAGAGGAAAACTGGCGTCTCCTCCTCCCGGGCTCTGCTGAACTTGAGCAGCAACAAAGATCCCAGGACAGGCCCAACCGCCACATCCCTGGGAGATGCGCCCCGTGAGGGTCGAGGCCCTGGTAGAATCCCGGGCAATGCTCAGAGAACAGAGAGCAGTGCTCCCAAGTGGTGTCCATCTCTGTGCCTGGATGAGCTGTCCCCAGCTGGGAAGGTCAAATTAGTACCTCTGCCTTTCCTAGCCCTGGACAAGCCTCAAGACAGACCTGTTTCCAGAAAGCTTCACTGCCTGGCTTCGCACAGGCCCACTACAGCTTACCCAGTGAGGTCTCAATCCCACACTGCTAGGCAACCCAAACTCAAGTCATCCCAACCAGCTCCTGCCAGCACATCACTGATGGCCTCTGACAAGTCGGCTCTGCCAGTTGCCACCAGTGCCACACGTCCAATTAGAAGCAAGCCCATCCAGTCTTGCCCTGGGCCTCAACCGCCTGCCTCTTTGCCTGCACCCTACAGAGCATCATCTCACACTTCACTCCACAGGGAGCCTCTTGCTTTTGCCACAAACAAGACCCTAGATCCTCCCCAGCCTCAATCCCAATACCTGCGGCAAGATTTCAGCCACTTACCAATTCCTTGGAAGAAAGTCAACATTCCGGGGCCAGTCATCTCACAGCCTATCACTGAAGAGCAGAGGCCAGAGAGGGAGGCCATGAAGAGGCGGGCTCAACAGGAGAGAGAGAATGCTGCCAAGTGTACCTCTCTGGGAAAACCACAGCTTTTCCTTCAGAGGGAGAAAGATATGGAAATTTCGAGATATTGTGGCTATGCAGTGTAAGTGCTGCCCAAACCTTTGGGACACAACGCTATTCATCACACACAGGTAAGATGTAGATACACATAGATATTCATGCATACACGAAGTTTAGAGGCTTAGCTGAATGTGTAGATATGTAGATACATACATAGTAATGCAGAATAATATTTAGATATATGCATATATGTGAAGGGAAAGACATAGTTTATAAATTTATAAATACTTGAAGACACTATAAGTGACTGTAGAAACTTAAGACTGCGATTTTATCCATGAGTATATAGAGAGGGCTTTGATGTCTTCCTTAGAACTTTACTATTATTAATTTATGTTTCCTAATTATGTAATAATACATGTGACATAGATACAACATATGCTATAAGTCAGTGGTACTACTTATTTAATGTTAAATCTGTAGCAAAAAGCTCTAGTGGCAATAAGATTATTTTCCTGGAATTTAATTTTCAGGATTCTAGGATGATGTGGGAGTCCCCTCTGTATGCTGTGAATATGTTTTATTACCACTGGTCATTAATGAGTAAATCTGTTTCAGCCAATGACTGAGCAGGTCAAAGCCATGTAGGAAATTCGAACTGAGATGTAGAGAGAAAGCAGGCAAACTCAAAGAGATGCCATGTAGCTGCCGAAGGAGAAAGATGCCTCAATGCCCGAACATTGCCAATAGGTCACAGACTCACGGTGATAACAGGTTAATATTACTTGGCTTTATTAAGATGTTAGAGTTAGCCAGGAATATGCTGGGGTCATTGGCCGAACAGTACTGTAATTAATGTGGTTTCTGTCTGATTATTCACGTCAGAGTTACTGAACATGGTAAGTTTCCTAGAGTGCATACTGTAAAGTGAACACACTACTGCTGTCGCCACATCTCCTCCCATTTCAAACCTCAAACACGAGCCCTTTAGACATCAGTACTCTGCCTGCATTTCATGATATGAAACATAGGGTCCATGTGTGCATAATCAAGATCCTACCTTGAAAGAAATTCTACAAGGCGGAGTATCTTTCTGAGATGGGTTGATTTGGATTACTGGGTTTGTCTCAAATTGTATCAATCTTTGAAATTATCCATTTAACATGTTTGTTTTTCGTGTGTGTGTGTGTGTGTGTGTGTGTGTTGTCCACATGAACTACTGCGTAACAAATGTATGGAGTGCCCAGAGAGGCCAAACCTGGGCATCAGTTCTCTGGAGTCTGTAATTAAGAGAGACTGAAAACCATCATGAGGTGCTCTGAATTCTACCTGGGGATTCTGCGAGAAAATCAAGTGTTCTTCTCTAAGGAGCCATCTCATCGAACCCGAGTTGAGTACACATAATGGACTGACATTTGATCGCCTGATATTTTCCTCCATCCTGACCTGTCCCTGAATCTTAACCTCCTTGCACTATTCTGTGCTCTAACTGTTTCAGAGTTTGTAACACATTGTCCTCTGAGGCATATGGCATTAACCTTGTATGGGGTGACACATAAGAAATAGAATTAATTTATATATAAGTTTAGTTTCTTGAGACAATGTTTCTCTTCATATCACTGAATATTTGGGAACTGACCTCGCTAATCAGGCTAGCCTTGAAATCACAAAGATCTGCCTGACACTGCCTTTGTAATGCCTTTGCCTGTGTCCCTGCCTCAAGAGTGCTGGGACTAAAGGAATGCACCAAAATCCCAGGTGAAAGCACCTTCCTTTCTGTATATGTGGGTCACCGATTTCCCCACCATGATTATGTGAGGATGTATGTTAGCAACAGTACATTTTTGATAGCTACCAAAAGTCACAGAGGCTGAACTGCTTGCGCTTACAACTGTAATTCAACACAGGTTCATTGTTCTGAAAAATTGCTACTCAAACAGAGATCATAGGAACGCCTTCCCCATCACTATAAGGGCCTAAGTGGAGAGGGCACAGAAGGAGGGGAGCATCTCACTTACCAGTCACTAACTTCTTCCTTGACTCTTTTTCAGTGTTGGAGAAGGGGGTGTCCCTGGGACTGACACCTCAGGACAGACAGTCCATCAGTTGCAGTCCACAATGTTGCTAGTATTCCACCCTGGATTCACAGATGAGGATGCCACCTGTTGATAGGGACAGGTCATTGACTGCCCCTATCCAAAGGTCTCCCAAATTCCTGGCCTTGCCAACAGCTCTCATCCTAGGCGGAAAAAAAAGAAAACAATGTGAATTAGACGACAGCCAATCTATCAATGCTTAAGGATCCCTTAAAGGCACACAGGAAACCTAGTCCCATCACTTCTCCCTTTAGCACACCCCAACTTGCAGCACACGCTGTGCTTTACTGACACTAACACCCTGAGGCAGAAGCTTGCTGTTCTCCTTGCTAAGCAGCACCTTTGGCCATCATGAGCCTGGCACATGCACACTGTGATGGTCTCCAGCATAGACTTTGCTGACATGACTACACCGGGGCCAGATATTCACCTTCCACAATTTTTCAAATAACTCAATGTATTAAACATATTCAGAGATGCACAGCATCCTTATCCAAAGACTCCATAGTCATCAGGAGGGAATAAGCTGGGGCTCATGAGCAAGACAAAACCAAGAGGACCAGAGAAAACAGCTTCAAGAAAACAGAGGAGCTGAAGCAGTTTAGGAAGAGTCAAGTCAGAAGAGAAGCACACCATCCCAGGAACAAAAGGAGGAGGAATCCACCTGTGCTCAGCCACCACAGCTTTAAGAAGCCTCGAACCCACCCCAGCATGCACACGCGGGAGTCCGGTAAGGGCTTTCACCTCTTTTGGGGGAAGTGAGAGAAGAAAACTGGCCTCCCCTGAACTCTGTCAACTCTTCCTGCTACTCTGTACTCTATTATTACAAGAGTTTATTGAACTTTGATCTCTGGGGAAGTGGCATTGGATATTCGCAGGGTGACCTTTATTCACTTTCTTTTAGTTCCTTGAGAGAGACTTCTCTCCAAAGCACTATATGTCCTGGTAATAACATCATAGACCAGGTTAGCCTTGAACTCAGTGATCTGCTAGACTCTGCCTCTGCCGCTTCCTCTGTCTTTTGAGTCCCTGCCTCAAGAGTGCTGCGACTAAAGATGTGCTTCAACAATGCAGGTAGAATCAAGATTCTTTCTGTACATGTGGATCACCAGGTTTCCCAGCATGATTTGATGAAGAGTCCATGTGTAGGCAAGGCGATTCTTGCTACTGACCTAAAATCACAAGAGACTTAACTGAATGTATTGACTTAGCTGTATGTATTTACAACTGCAACTCAACTCAGATTCTTTTTTCTGACAGTACCTTTGTTTCACTTGTAGGCTGGACTTCTGACAATGCCTATCTACTTCCAGATAGTACAACATCTGGATTTGACTCAAGGAATGTATTCAACCTGTCCCTAGATATTTATGGTGTTTGTATTTTCTCAATAGGTAATCCCCAGCTACTGTGTAGACACAATACTGTCCATTCTAACAAAGCCTATTTGCTGTCCAGAGTTACTGGTCTAGATAAATATAACACAGCCAGCCGGAAAGGATCCCACAACCTGTATCCAAGCATCCTGACAGGGGCACGATTGACTACAAGAGAATGAAGGAAAGCAATAGTTTAGGGAGGTCTCTTGTTTGATCACTCTCTCTGTGTTTTTTAACTACAGAATTTGGGACTCCGTGAGTCTACTGGGCTTCACTGTACTCCTCAGAAAAACAGAAAGGCATTTGAATGGATATACATTCATGTTAAGATGATTATTTTAATCTTTATGTTTTCAAATTAAGTGTCTGGTAGAATAACACTTGTTGAACAAAGCTCAGGAATTATTTTACATATTAAAGCAATTAACAAAAAGATGTACTGAATTCTTCTCATGGACTTTAAGTCTCATTGTACTATTTATTCAATGAACAGATTTTATTCTGTATATTGTATACTGACAACAGCACTCAGTTCCCACCACCTGGCCATTCCTTAGCTCTCACCAAATATCTTAGGCAATGTTCTTCTGCTTTATACTACTGCTTACAATTTCATGAATGTCTATATGTAGAGATGTGTCACCAAGGATCCTCATAGTGAGACAGGATAAGAAGATGTTTCTGTGGGACTGGATACATTTGGTACAATATAATTATCTCGAGTTCCAAGGATTCTCCTGCAATCACCTTGACTGCATTCATTGTTTTTACTGTAACCAGTTCCACTGTGTGCAGACGTCACGTATTTCTTATCATTTGCTCTGCTACTGGACACCAAGTTCAGGCCCTAACACAGGTATCCGAATCCTGAACAAACTGCAATGTACAGCAATGTGCAGAGCAATAACCCATCCAACGCCTTGGAACAGCATGGACAGGAGGAGTGGTAGACCTGGTTTGGTGTTTAAAGACACTGTATACTGAAATACACAGAGGGTACAATACTTCACATTACACCCACCAACTGACCTACGGAAGCAATACTTGCAAGTCCCCAACTTTCAGATAACTCTCCACTTCTTTTTTTCTGTACCATCTAGAAAGATCAAGTCCAACTGATCTTAGCTAAAATATCTCGATGGGATAGTCATTTTATTCTAGGGTAAAACACCAGGCTACACTACTCTACCTGACTGCATTAGCTCTTACACTGCATTCCTGCTTGCATGACAGCCCCTGATATTTGGATGGACTGCATTGTACATGATCCATTTTGGCATAAGAGGCAATCATCTCACCACAACAGCAGCCACAGCCACTGAGTATCAGCAGCCAAAACTTTTACAGTTTTTCCATCAGCACCAAAAGCACACAGAAAAGGAAGTCGAGAAAGGAGACAGACTGGAGCAGTTCCATCAACACTTGCAGCTACACTAATCTCACGCAGAAGCACAAAGGTTTAGAAGGGAAATACAAAGGCCCGTCCATTCCCTTCAATAAAGCAGTAGGAGTTCCCTTCCCACTGTGACCTGTGATCCTCTGAGTCACAGGAGATTCTGTTGTGCATCACGGTACAACATAAAAATTCCCTTCTATGAAAGCCAGCCTGCTAGCAGGAAGGGAGATTACAGTTCAGTCCAAGTCTGACTTCTAGATATCCTACATCTGAAACAGAGGGACGGGACAATCATCTACTTCTTACTCATACCAAATAAAAGGATCCAAAGAGCTTCATCTTTTGGGAGGTCTTGAAGAGATTCTTGGCCGGCATCTCCTGCATCTTAAGACCACTTCTGGCATTAAGAATTTAGCAGGCATATGACTTCAGTGAGAGCCATTTTCCACTCATTCAGGGAACCATTTCTCAACTTCTCTAACTTACTTTTGCTAATGTGGAGATGCTGTCCCCAATTTTCAGGAACTGTGATGATACCTAAGTACCACTGACGTTAAGAAATGTTTCGTACACATGTGAGCAGGCTCTGTGCAGAACTGCAAAGTCACACACTAAACAGATTCTCTAGATTGGGAGGGCAGTCTGTTCCACTGCAGCTTGCAAAGATTCCCTCACTTGGAATTTTGTATTCTAGATAATACAACAAGTCCCTCCACCTCCTAGTTTTCAGGATTCTCATGGGGCCATTGCACATAATAACAGCTCTTACGCATCTGGTCATATCAAACCAATCTCTTTACACTGACTCAAAGACAAGAACAGGGCCGTGATCTACCTATCCACTTGAATTTATGCACATTTCTCACACGCTTTACATCAACACTGTAGAAGCAGCTGCCTCACTCACTTTTCTAACTAGCCATTGAGTACTTTCAGAATGAGCAAGGTATCTCTGACCACAGCTTCTTATCTCTAATGAAAAATATACCCAATTTACCTGAGTGTATTATTGAACACAGCATAGCCTATGTTTTAGTTTGCTCTCACCTATACACTTGGTACAACGAAGATTTCTGTCGTTTCTGAGTTAAAGACTTCAGGAGGGTATGTTGATTTCAGTCAATTTCTTTCATAAAATGCAGTCAACGTTAGTAATGTCACATGTGTGTCTCCCTAACAATGTACATTCCTACAGAAGGGGAGAATAAATTCCTCCTCACCTAAGAAAGAGCACCAGCGATGGAGAAAAGGAGTAATTCCACCCAAGTCAACAGTAATGACCTTGTAGGATTACCCACATCACTTGAACATGAAGGAATGTTAGGTTACATGCACTGGGCATCCTTTTTATATGTAGATGTGTAAAATAAAGCAAAAACTCACATGGATATGGTATATAGGACAGGAAATTGAAGCCCCTAGGGCTCTTTCATTGATGGAAGCCAGCAACACAGCTAAGAAAGGGCTCCCCTAGTAATGGATTGAAACATCTATGAGCTTGGGAAGGAGTCCTGTGCACTTTGTACTTCAGTTTCCCTAGAACTGTGAATGTATCTGCTTTGAGTCTCATAAGTCTCCTACTACTTCACAAAGAAAGATTTACTGTGGAAGAGATGCTGCTCCACAAACAGGGATGGGCCTGCTTCCTTGGCTTCCTCTGCTTCTCTTGGTTGCTTTTCCTTTACATCACCAATGTGCATGTTGGATTGAATCACACATTACTATCAAGGTGTCGCACAGCTTACAATGACCATAGCAATCCAACAGGAAGAGCAATGTTTCTAAAGCCCTCTAATTCTCCCATAGTCCCCGGTAAATTAATCTCATTCCTACAACAATCAGGAGCACAGGCCCACCCATTTATTGACAAGGCACAAGAAATCAGAGATCACCCACAATGCACTATTCCATTGATACCTCTGGCCACTGTTATCTTATCAGACCATGGTATTAAAGGGAACCTCAAAATTGAATAATATTGAACAAATTGGCCAGAAAAAAATGCTTACTTTGGGATGCTACTTGGAGCACAACTGAGATACAACAAAGGGGCAACAGTGACAACTTCAGTTGAAGTACCAATGCACACTCTCCTATTTAGCTTATATAGCATAAAACAAACCAGGCTCCTAAGGAAAGAGAATAGCTCAGTTCAGTGGTTGCCTCCCTGAAGTACTCTCTAGGACTCATTGTGGAACATGATCTTTATTAATAAATGACACAGAAGGACCTAGTCTATGCTCGGCAGTACTATACAAACAGAGTTGGACTGAGCAAATCTAAAAAGTACCAGCAAGGAGAAATCCCCTGTGGTCTCTGATTTACCTCTAATCTCAACGTAATGCCTTGGTCTCCTGTTCTGGATTGCTTAGACAATGGTCTGTAAAGGATAACATGAAGGACACTTGATCCTGCACCAACTTAGCTGAGATGTCTCTGTTTAGGTCTATATCTCATTTTTAATTGGGTTATTTAAACTTTTGATGTCTAATTTTTTGAGTTCTTTATATATTTTGGAGATCAGGCCTTTGTCTGATGTGGGGTTGGTGAAGATCTTTTCCCATTCAGTAGGCTGCCTTTTTTTCTCATTGACTGTGTCCTTTGCTTTCCAGAAGTTTCTCAGTTTCAGGAAGTTCCCATTTATTTATTGTTGCTTTCAGGGTCTGTGCTACTGGGGTAATATTTAGGAAGTAATCTCCTGTGCCCATGCATTGAAGGCTACTTCCCACTTTCTCTTCTATTAGGTTCCACATGGTCAGATTTATATTAAGGTCTTTGACTCATTTAGACTTGAGTTTTGTACATGTGGATAGATATGAATGTTCAACATCCTTAGCTATCAGGGAAACGCAAATCAAAATAACTCTGAGATACCATCTTACACCTGTCAGAATGACTAAGATCAAAAACACCAATGATAGCTTATGGTGGTGGAAATGCAAACTTGCACAACCACTTTGGAAATCAGTATGGTGGTTTCTCAGAAAATTGGCCATCAACCTTCCTCAGAATCCAGCAATACCAATATTAGGCATATTCCCAAAAGATATTCAATCATACTCTAAAGACATGTGTTCAACTATGTTCATAGCAGCATTATTTGTCATAGCCAGAACCTGGAAACAACCTCAACCAAAGAATGGATAAATAAAATGTGGCGCATTTAATCATTAGAGTACTACTCAGTGGTAAAAACAAATGACGTCTTGAAACTTGCACACAAATGGATGGAACTAGAAAACACCATCCAGAGTGAGGTAACCCAGACCCAAAAAGATGAATATGGTATGTTCTCACTATATATGTATGTAACTAAGTGGATACTAGCTATACACAAAGGATATTGAGCCTATATCTCATAATCCTAGAGAAGCTAAGGAACAAGGTGAACCTTAAGAAAAATATATATAGTTCCACCTGGGAAGGGGAAATAGACAAGATCGCCTGACAAAATTGGGAACATCGGGGTAGAGGAAAGAATGGAGGATGGAAAGGGAAGAGGAAGGAAGAAGGGGAGGGGTGAGGAGAACTTGAGGGAATGGGATAGTCTGGATGGAGGAAGGACAGAGATGTGTAACAGGAGGGCCCGCCTGTTGAGGTTTCTGTTCCACCCAGGACTCCACAGCCAGCAAGTTCCAAAGAAAATCACACAGAGATCTCTATAAGTTATAAAACTGATTGGACTATTGGCTCTTGCTACTTATTAGCTCTTGTAGCTTATATTTAACCCATTGTTCTTATCTATGTTAGCCACATGGCTTGGTACCTTTCTCAGCCAGGCAGATTATATCTTGCTTCTAGGTGGTCTGGGCAGGAATGGTAGGAATGGGCTTCCTCCTTCCTAGCATTCTCCTGTTCTCTTTGCCACACCTCTACTTCCTGCCTGGTTGACCCACCTATACTTCCTGCCTGGCCAATCAGCATTTATTTAAAACATGATTGACAGAATACAGACAATTCTCTCGCACCAGAGATGAGAGCGAGGAAAGAGATATTTTGATTAAATATGAGCAAAGAGGTCAAGACACCCACTGAAACAGCCTACCTGAGCTAATGGGAGTTCACCAACTCCAGCCAGACTGGGAAGGAATAAGAATAGGACCAAACTAGTCCCTCTAAATGTTGTTGATAGTTGCATGGCTGGGGCAGACTGAGGGGCCACTGACAGTAGCACCAGGGTTTATCCCTACTGCTTGTACTGGCTTGTTGGGAACCCATTCTCTTTGGATGGATATCTTGCTCAGCCTGGATACTGTAGGGAGGGCCTTGGACCTTCCCCAAAGCAATGTGCTTTACCCTCTCTGAGTGGATGGGGGTGAGGTAGGAGGGTGTGTGCAGGGATTGGGAGGAGGGGAGGAAGTGAGAACTTGTTGTCTTTGAGACAAACATAAACTAGATCATAACGCCTGGTGGGAACTGCCGTGATCCATCTTTCCGGTTCTCTTGCTCATGTTCTCCATCAGACCTCACATCCTTGATATGAGAGTCCCCTCTGTGTGCTGTGATTACCATTAATGAAAAAAGAAACTGTCTTGACTTATTGATAGGGCAGAACTTAGGTAGGTGGGGAGAACTAGACTGAATGCTGGGAGAAAGAAGGGCGGAGTCAGAAGATGCCAGGATCCACTGCTGGAGATAGATATGCTGAAATTTGCTGGTGAGCCACAACCTTGTGGTTATATAAAGATGAATAGAAATGGGTTAAATTAATATGTAAGAATTAGCCAATAAGAAGTTAGAGCTAATGGGCCAAGCAGTGATTTAATTAGTACAGTTTCTGTGGGATTATTTCAGGGCTAAGTTAGCTGGGCCCCGGGAATGAAAAAGAGGCCTTCTCCTACACCACTTTGTCCTGAAGGAATGGACTAGGGCCCTTCATTGTTTCATCAATGGTGGAACCACCATTCAGCTGCTTGTTGTTTTACATCATGACCAAAAGTATCTAAGGGAGGAAAGGGTTTACTTAGCTTGTGAATCCCAGTCAAAGCCCATCTCTGAGGAAAGTCATGGTAAGAACTCAAGCAGAAGAGGCAAGCCCCTTGGGGGAAAATAACTGACTTGTTCTCCATGGCTTGCTCAGCTTACATTGTCATATGACTCAGGACCACTGACAAGGGCTGGCATTGCCCAGAGTGGGCTGGAAGGACCTCGTCAACGATGAAGAAAGTGGCCCATGGACATGCCCACAAGTCAAAGTGACGAAGGTAATTTCTAGGTTGAGTTTCCTCTCCCCCATTTGTGTCAAGTTGACAGAAACCAACGAGTACTCCTGCCCTCTCTCAGTCAGTCTACTTCCTTCCTGTCCTGCAGATTGAGAAGTGACAGTGGCTCTAAGAAGTTGGTGGCTCCAGCATCAAGATGTACTTATTATCCACAGTGTATCTCTTGGAAACATCTTCCCTGGCAGAAGCGGACTCAATTCCTCTGGAGTTTTTTCAAATCTACCTTTTGTGCCCTCCCCTACCCTCTGTAAGCCCTCCTGTGTCTTGGCCTGAAGTGATTTTTCTGTCATTTATTTCTGCTCTTTAAGTGCACCTTAGAGTCCCAGACCTGAACCTGCTCTGGGTACTATGGCAGGCTCTAGGTTTGCTTAAGAGGCATGCTCTGAGGGTCTTTCTGGAAGAGGTGTCTTTGAGTTAGTAAGACCCATCCTGGAGGTGATGTGTGCGATGATTCAAAGCATTGCCAGCTTTGAAACTGAGAAAACAACGGGGGCATCAACATTCAGTCTGGGATTCCTGACTATGGACACAATGCTACCAGTTGCTCCCACTCCTTGTCCCTGCTTTCCCCACCATGAAGTACTGTGCCATCAACGTCCGAGCCAGAACACTCTCTCCTTCTTAGGTGTCTTCTCACCTAAGTGGGAAGTAAAGTGAGTCCCAGAAGTCCCCAACAAAGCTGGAGTCATTACTCTCACCCTTCATCCTTTCCCTTTCCCAGGTCACAAAGGGATCCCCAGTGCCTCTCTGACTGTGTGAAGAATCTCACCCTTTGAGACCACTCACTTTTCCACTGACTTCCCTCCCTCCCCCTCTCTTCACTGTCCCTGAGGCAAGTCTGCTGAAGACCCTGACTTGGTTCCACATTTGAGGTGGATAAAGGAAGGTGCTCACATCTTGAGCTGAATTCCCTCCTAGACTGCAGTGTCTGTGTGATTGCCTGCACGCATGCTTGAGGGTCTCCCAGGCACTAATGCCCTAGAGAGGGAGGCAGATGGCCCACTAGAGAATTGGACAGCTGGTTAGTGCTTTCCTCGTTCTGCCCTCAAACGTCTAAAATTCAGGTATGAAGTGTGGAATAGGATCATTTTCGAAACGGGGAAGACCCATCGCTAGGCAGGCAGCAAGACTCAACAGCAAAGCATCCCTCTTCAATGAGCTATTTACTCCAGCCATGGATGCAGTGCTGAGAAGTCATGACCCTCTGATGTCACAGGAGCCCCGAGAAGCCCATTACTCCCACCTGTGCGCTCTTGGCCACGGCCCTTGGAGGGGCTGCAGAGCTCAGCAGAGGTGGAAGAATGGGCTGGAGATCCAGCTCAGTCAGTGAGGACAATGGCAGTGTCCGCTGTTTGTGTCCCGGGGAAGCATCAGGATAAGGACTAGTAGACAGAGGCTGGTTTCTCCAAGACATTGCAGATCATGATAAAAGGTTTGGATGTGTGTGTGTGTGTGTGTGTGTGTGTGTGTGTGTGTGTGTGTGTCTGGATGTATATGCATGAGTGTTTTTTAGCCTATGTCCACTCAGTGGGGCCCAGGCATCTGTGAACATGGTAGAAGTACAAGGAGGCTAAGAGCATCCCAGAGTCCTCCCTCTGGCTCCTTGCAATAAAGACAACTGCGGGGGGACAGCCCAAGCAACTGACAAGAGGCAATGAATAGGCAAGGTAAGAATTTAGTAAGGTCACTGATGCTCAGGAGACTCTCAAAGACTGACTGACTGGCTGAAAGTCAGGGTGCTTCTTTATTCATATAGAACTTCTTTATTTCTATAGAACTCAGCAGTTTCAAAAAATAGATCATATCATTTCTGTTTCTGGACACGTGTTTAACTTTGTCTTGTGTAGCACAATTAAAAACACCAAGACAGATATTGGGGTTCAACCTGAAGACCAGAAAAGCAAAAACAGCCAGACACTGACTCTTACCTCTACCTCAGTGGGAAATGGTGATCCTGCCTCCTGGAATCATCAGAATGAGACTGTGTGAGAGCCGTCTCCTCTTAGATTTCTCTCTAGGGCTGGGATTAAAGGCATGCACCACTACCACCCAGTTTCTATGACAAACTATCATGGCTACTGGGATTAACGGTGTCAACGCTGCCTGGTCGGTAAGGTTGACCAGGGTGGTTGTTTTACTCTCTGATCTTCAGGCAAACTTCACTTATTAAAATGCAAATGAAATGTCACCACAGTCCTGCATGTCTGAGGTCATATGATTAGTCATCGTTAATAAACTGTGAAGAACAGAGGTGCCGTTTACAGTCACTTTCCCTCACCAACCCTATAACGCAGCTTCTAGGCCATTCTTGCTGTTTCAAGGTTGCTAGACACAAAGAAAGTCTCCAGCAGCCCGGCAGATTGTCATGTCCCAAGAAGTGCATTATTAGCCCTGAATGGTCAGAGTGACAATTGTCAATAGACCCAAGAAAAATCCTCAGGCCAAAGGTGCTGAAGAAATTATTCAGTTTCTGATATAATACAGTGTTTACATTTTTATGTTTATAGAACTTATCTATATGTCTAATCCTAATATTCTTCTGTTTCTACAAGCCAATCCCAGATTTCTCAAGAAAGAAATCAGGAAATCCAATCCTACTCACAATTTTTACAGAAGGAAAACTACAAATAAGTCTAACCACAGAGAGAAAAGGGCATAGATAAAGAAAACATTCAGACACTGTGGAATCTGAAGAAGGCTCTGGAAAGACCTCTTGAGCATGTGGCTCTAGTGCTGGAAGTGATCAGCTGTTAAAACTCAATCTGCACTTCTACTCCAGCCATGTTCTTCACAGACCGAGGGAGAAAATCTTCTTACACATGGAAAGAACCGGAGCAGTCCTAAAGCAGAAAACCGTCCTGCCATGTAGGGATATCTTACTTGTCTTTTAATAAATGAAGTTTGCCTGAAGATCAGAAAAGCAAAGCAGTCAAGCCACTGGAGACCTATTACCTCCACCATCAAGACTCAGACAAACAAAAGGTGATACAGTCCTCAGAGTGACTGTAGACTGCAGTGCTCCTGCCTCCTCCTGCCTTATATGCCTTCTCCACCCAGCCAAGTCACTCCTGACTCCACTTCCCCAGTGCTGGGATTAAAGGCACTGAGTTCTATTTCCCTTTTTAGACAGATTCAATCTTGTGTAGCCCAGGATGGCCTTGAGTCCTGGGATTAAAGGTGTGTGCCACCACTCCCTGGCCTCTAGTGACTTAGCTCTGGACTCAGATCTTAAAGGAAGCTTTATTTATTAAAACACAAAGTATCACTATACTGTCAGGAGTGTTGGCACAGGCCATTCATCCCAGTACTTGGAAGGCAAAGCAGGTGGCACATCCTTGAATTTGAGGACAGCCTGGTCTACGGAATGAGTTTCATAACAACCAGAGCTTTACATTGACACCCTGCATCAAACGAGAGAGAGAGAGAGAGAGAGAGAGAGAGAGAGAGAGAGAGGAAGAGGAGCAGAGGAAGAGGTGAAGAATGAAGGAAGAAGAAAGGAGGGAGGGAGAGAGGGAGGGAGGGAGGGAGGGAGGGAGAGAGGGAGGGAGGGAGGGAGGGAGAGAGGGAGGGAGGGAGAGAGGGATGAAGAGGACTAGGAGGAGGAGCAGCAGCAAACACTGGCGGGATCCCAATACTGCACATCCATAAAATCGAGAAGAGTGTAGTAGCGGCAGAGGAACACACGTGCAGGTCACTGGAATAGAATGAAGGACTAAAAGTAAACCCACATAGCAAGAGTCACCTAAATCTATATAAAGGTGGTGGTGTAAATCTGTGGGAAAGGAACAGCTTTGTCAACAAATGGAGATCAGCATGGAGGAGACTGAAAGCCGTCTCACCCCACACAGGATCATTCCAGATGAATCAAAGCCACAAGGATGAGAGCTGAAGTGCTACAGAGTCAGAGCACACTGTACCACATAATGTAGGAAATAACCTCAGGGATTCACAAGCAGGCTTATGGGAAACTAAAAGCTTCCATACAACATGGGGAAAGTGACCACACTAAAGGGTCACCTGTTGAACAGGCACAAAATAAATCCAGAAAGTTGTCAGCTCTAGAGCTGATTGACACTCCCAATGCATGGAAAGCTGGAAATGACACGGCAGAGACCACTTCATCTAACCCATGAAGAGGGCAGTGAACTGAGGAGATGGTCCTCAGAGGAAGAGACACAAACCTAAACAAGTGTTCACCATACTCCCCATCTGTGATAGGGAATAAAGAGTGTTTGCAAGTCACCTCTCACCCCGGTCACAATGGCTAGTACCTAGGAAACCGAGGCCCACAGGTGCTGGGCAAGGTGTGGAGTAGTACGGATGCTTACACACTGCTAGTGGGAACTGAACCTGGGCAAGCCTCCGTGACTGCCAGCAGGAAGTTCCTCATAACAACTAAAATAGGATGCTGTCTAACCCAGCAATGTATGGCAGGGACGCTTACACAGCCAGGTTCCTTGTTGAACTCTTCACAATAGCTGTTCCCAATGGCTCAGAAAAGGAACCAGCCAGGATGTTGGATGTCTACCAACACATGAATGGGGACAAGAAATCAGGAACATAACACATCGGTACCTGCAGAGGACAATGAGATAAGCAGGAAGAGATCATTATGTTAAAGTGAACTAAATAAACCAGACTCAGAGACAAATGTCAGGTTTTCTCCAATAAGCAGAAGCTAGATGTGGTTGATGTATACTGTGCGCCTTTCTGTGTGAGTGTCGTGTGTGTGTGTGTGTTTGTGTGTGTGTGTCTATCCTTAGGACAAGAAAGCAAGAGTGGGCCAGTGTGAGAGGGGAAGAGAGGATGAGATGTTTTGGAAAAGAAGCAGGAAGCATAGTATTAATAAATAAGATATAAATTCAAAAAGAGGAAATACTTGGGGATGGAAGGAAACCCACACAGGTCAGGAACAGTGAACAGAACAAGCAGAAGAGGACAGAAAGAGCGAACGTAATGGTGCCCGCGAAGGTATACACACATGCACAGACACTACCTTAATGAAGCCCTTTTTTTTAATTGGTTTGAAAAAAGAACATAAACTGTAATACTCTATTTAAAAATATCTTTACGGTTAAAAAGAGAACAAGAATATGAAGATGATGGTCGCCCAAGCCTAAGTGCTTATTTTACAACCCGAGATCCCAAGTAGAAAATCTTTTTTTTTGGGGGGGGGGGGTCACATGTGTGATCCCTATAGCAGAATGGGAGGGCAAGATGGAACGGCCTGCAAGTTCGCAGGCCAGACAGACTGAGATACGCAGCCCCAAAAGAATCAATAGACTTGGCTCAACAAGGAAGGGGAGAACTTACTTCCAAATGTTTCCTCTGACCACCACATGTGTGCCTTGGGAAGTCTGTAGGTCACTGAAGGTCCTCAGTTCTGCTGCCAGCTGCTTCCTGACACTTTGGCATTCTACCTGGACACCTCTGGGGTCCCTTCCCCTGGATCTAGCATTGATCCTTCTGTTTCTGTGGTGCTGTATGTGACAGTCACTTGTCAACTTTACACAGCGGGAGGCATCTAAAAAGAGAGGACCTCAACTGAGAGAGCGCCTCCATCAGATTGCCTGTGGGGAAGTGTGGGGGCATTTTCTTTATTAATGAATGAGATACAAGGATGGTAGCATAGGGTAAAGGGGCCAAGGAAAGAACACCCTGACCCTGAATTGACTCCTAGTCTCAGACTTGGATCAAGAGGGGAAAAAACACAAACAAAAAACACCAACCCTGAGCACAAAATCCCTGAACTTCAAGATCAGGCCACAGAAATGCTCCAATCCCAGGTCACCCTGGAAAACCCTGCTCTCACCCCCAGGAAAACCTGCATTGATGCTGCCTTCTCTTCAGTTCACTGCTTCTTCTCCATGCAGCAGGGGCAGCCTCCCTCCTGGCTTTTTCCCTCCCAATAGTCAATCTCCAGTGTGAGGTTTTCTGTAGTGTGTGACAAAGGTGGTTTCTTGGCTCCTGAGCCAGGATAGCTTTCCACCTAAGCTGTAACAGTTACAGGTAGCCCACTGCGGATTGTGACAGCAGTGGGCAGGATGCCCTGGGCGGTATAGAGCTGGCTCAGAGGGCCTGTGAAAACAAGACTGTCAGGAGCTCTCCTCTACAGCCTCCATGTCATTTCCTGCCTCCAGGTTCCCGCCCTGCTCGAGCTCCTGCCTTGACTTCTCTTCCTGATGGTAAATTGCAGTGATATTTTGTATCTATTTTTAACAAATAAAGCTTCCTGAAGATCAGAGTAGAAAGCTAAGCCACTAGATACCAGGCATGGTGACTCACACTCAGTACTTGGGAGACTCACGCCTTTAATCCCAGCACCAGAGACGTAGAGACAGGAAGGGATATGGCTGGACAGAGAGAGATATATAAGGAGTGGGGAGATGAGAGCGCACTGCAGTCTGAGGTTTGGTGGAGACAGATGCAGTCTGGAATGCAGTCTAAGGACAGGATCACCCCACCTTCGGAGCATAACGACTCTCTAGTGGCTGGCTGCTTTGCTTCCCTGATCCTCAGCATTAACCCCCTATATCTGACTCCGGGATTTTATTATTAAGACCATTTATAACTCGTGTTACAGTAAACGATTAAGATGTGTGGACTAAATATACCTCCATCCAAGTTGCTTTTGGTGGTGTTGTGTGTCACATCGATACAAAGTAACCTAGGACAGACATATACTTTGTCCATTGGTCCTGCTCAGGGGTAGGCAATGCTTTGGTGGCAGAGAATGAAGATGAAACAGAAGCTGAGAGACACGCCCCTTTTGAGAAAGGTGGTTGGTAGCTAGAATTTAGGGGGATGGGCAGGCCCTAACTGCCACAAACTGGGGTTTAACTTATGTTACGCAGCCCACTTCTGGAGATGTAGTCCTCAGATAGGGGGCCTGTATCTGCTCACCATGATTTTTTTTTTTTTTTAGACGAGGTCTCAAGTCACGGTTTCTCTGTGTATCCCTGGATGTCCTACAACTTGCTCTGTACACCGGGACTCCAATTTAGAGATACACCTGTCTCTGCCTCTGAAGTGCTGGGATTCAAGGTGTGTACAAACATCAACAGGCTTCCTCATGGGGTTTCTAAGAGCTCAAAACACAAATCAAACACAAACCGGCCCAGCCATCAGGAGCACAGGAGAAACAGCCGAAGGGAAGCAGGCTCTATGTTCAAAGGAAACACTGTTTCAAATGGGCAGGAGTAAAACATTCAGCCATTCTGCACAGCAGGGTGATGGTCTCCTCAAGCAGGCTCTCCTAAGATGTTCAGAGCAGCTGCCTGTGGGCTTCATGTGGCCCTGGCATCTTAAGAAGACAGCATGGAGTCTCAGAACATTGTGGTTCTGAGGAAGTTGGGTAGGGACGCAGGCAAGTTTAGACTCTTACAGCTGTAGGTGGAGTCGAGGCAGAAACAAGAGTTGGTACCCCAGGCCTCAGCCTATTCCTCTCCCTAGCTGGACCGTCAAAAAGCAGGAGGGACAGAGGCTGCAGTTGACCGTGCCCATTGTCCATTTTACCATATTAGTTGAAAGTCACTGATTATGCCCTGGGGGAGGGATAAGAAACAGATCTGGGAATCATCAGTACTCTTCCATAAGGCTGTCTGCAAAGCTGAATCAGGAGGCTAGAGACATGCCTGTCCCGTATTGTTATTTAAAATGGAACTGCTGTTCTCCTCAAAGCACAGGAATCCTCAAAGCCAAAACGTTCTTAAAGTAGAGGCTGCCATCCAGACACTGAAGAAGATCATACCTCAGAGCGACATGTGGAGGGCAGGATGGGCACTATGCCCGCATTAATCTCAGCCTGGGCTACATGTCCATGGGGTAGGACCCCAGCCTTGCCTTTGTATCTACTGTTACCACATCCCACAATGTCCTCGGGAATGACACACACAGATACCGAGACATAGACACCCTGTGGTCTCCTCCATGTCCTTCTACACTATGCTCGACCGCAAGGCTCTGCTCACTGAAAGGGGTAGCTCAACTCATCCAGACACCTCAGAGCCCTCCTGATACCTCCTGCTTTCCCCAGATCTAAGCCCTCCCAACCACCCCCTAGCCACGTCTGGCATTGCTCTTCTGAAAATGGAATTCACTGCTCCCCAGCTTCTCTGTCTCACTCCATCTTCTCCAGGAGTCCCCTAATAGCTTCCAGCCACATGCAGTGTCCCCAGGGAGCGGCTCCCGCCATCACTTCTGCCTGGCGTGTGCACCAATGGTGACTACTTACAAGGAAGTCCCTGCCATACTCTGCACACTCATCCCTCTTTGTCTCTCCTCAGAAGGCTGAAAATAACAGCACACCATACTTTACAAACGCCTGAGAGCAGGACCCCACCATGGTGTCTATGGGACTCAGGGAATCCTAGCTCCCGTAGTGTAGCTGATTGAAGAAGGAACAGCTAAAACTGTCCTGGAGAGGGAGCCTGGCTCTCCAAATCATGACTCTTCTATTGTCCAGTAGATGGAGTCAGACTCTCCTACAACCTCTAGTGAGTGGTCTTTGTGGTTAGAAAGCAGAGTTTAGACTTAGGCTCCTGTGGAAGCAGAAAGATGAACTGCAAGGCGCAAGGACACCTCTATTGTCTGAGGATCTCATTGCTCATATAGACTCTAGCTAGTATACACAGGGAGAGTGGGGTGCTAGACAAGAGAGGGAGCCTGGGGATTTCTATGGCTCCTTTCACCCAGCAGGAACCTGGGCTTTCTCGAGATGCCTGTCACCATATCCACACACCACATTGGTGATATTTCTCCCATATCTCCAAGTTAGCAAACTCTTTTGAAATAAAACCTTAGTGTGTGTGCTGGAGCAGCAAGAAACACAGGCATGGATTTTGAAACTCCCTATTTCGTCAAGATGTGTGGGCCCCGTGAATTTGTAACCATATCAAACAAGATGATTGGGATGTGGTGCTTGCCTAGTTGCTGCCTCAAGGCGAAACCCCAGAGAGCATCTCTTACCACTCATCAGATGCTGGTGCCTCATCATAAGTTCCACTGAAGGTTTAAACATCAGTGAAGGATGCTTCCCACTGGGGAGGAGATGAGATGGAAAGAATTTGAACATCCTTAGAAGCTGTCCTGCAACTTATGAAAAGTGGTCCCGTTAAATAGAGGCCATTGCCCCTGAAGCAAGAAGGCAACAAGAAAGCAATGAGCTGGGATGGCCACCTTGGGTTCATCATATGTTCAAAACCACAAATTTCTCTCTCTCTTTCTCCCTCTCCCTCTCTCTCCTAGAAGGATAATGTACCTAGAATGTCCCCAACTTCTCTTGGTCACAAGCCTAGTCTCCAGAGTCACACATTTCATTTTTCCTTTATCCTGTAGGAGAATGTTATTTGCCTTTATGTCTCTAGAGATCAATGCTCGGTTTCATGCCTAGGCACGTACTTTGCCAGACCGCTGCCTCCAATAGTACATAGCAAAAGGGACACTCTGCTAAGCTCTTCTTCACTTTCCGGATTCTTTACCTTGGTGGGATCACACTCCCTTTCTTCAACTGAGCTTTGTTTCTCTTTATCTACTGGGACATCCCAGTGATGATGTTGGAGTGATGTAGTCCTTTTGTTAAATCCTTGGGGAGTCCGACTGCTCTGGAAAGACCCTTGAGGAATTCTGAAGTTAGTCTTCATATATCACTGGGAACCTAAGATTTGGGAAAACTCTTAAGGCTCAGCAAAGTTGTCAAGGCCTGTCCTTTAGACCAGCCTCTCTAGAGCTGTGGAGTGTCAAGCTGTCCAGCATGGGCAGGCTGGTAGGACCGCTATAGGCACCCACAGGGATGATACCAGGTCAAGGGTTATTGTATAGTTGAGGACATGAGCACAATAGTAGTGAGATGCATTCCTGGGGACTCTTTAAGACTGGGTTCAGGCTGAGCCTCCAGTAGTGCAAGGGAGAGAACATGCAGGAAACTGGGGTCATGCTCTGAAGATAAGAACAGGGACCCCTGCCCTGAAATGCTGTCAGTCAGCCCTGGAGGGACAAGTTGGAGGGATGGACGACATGGAGTAAATGGGCTCAGTCTAGGTGGGCTGAGCGCTTGGACCTCTGGGTTGTAATACAGACACAGGTACTCGGACATACCACATAGGCTTTTATATTAAAGAGTAATATATAATTATTTATCTGGCATCCTCCACCTGCAGCCTTCAAGAGGAGGCAGAGCAAGCATTCTGACCAGGAACTTGCATATTAAGGAGCTGAGGTTCCATGAAGTGACTTGACAGAGATCACGTAACAAATGAGGTTTCTGGGTCTCTTTGTTCCTCAGCAGACTGGCCCCTTTGATCAGCTGCATCAATTACTCTCCATTTGCATTTCCCTAGGACCCTGGTAGTGTACACCTGGCTCTACACTTTGTCTCCAGACAACTATCTATGACCTTGGTGTTGTGGAGTGCATCTAACAGGATGCTCAGATTCTGTAATGAAATCAAGGTGTTTGGCCGTTGTTTCCATCAGCTATGACAAGTGGATGACAATCCTACAACTTAAGCTTGGGAACAGGCTTCAATATCCGTAATTTTCTCTTTCGAGAGTCTGACTTTTTGAGACAGGGATGACTGGAGATGGCTTGAGAAGCAGGCGAGAGGCTGCATCCCCACTATAGCTGCTGTCCTGAGAGTCCCTGTTCACTGGTTATAAGGCCAATCAGCACCCAGGATAAGAAGGGAGAAATCCAGATCTCCTATATGTAAGAATCAAATCTACACAGTGGTTTCCCTGAACTCCTTAAAGTGAATATGTATGGCAAAAGCCTAAAGTTCCTCCCTCCAACCATCACTGCCTCCCCTAGAGGAGAGTAACTCCATGCCCAAAAGAACCCAGGTCACCTCCTCTCACTTTCTGAGCATTCACGCTTCAAGTGCCCTTTAATCCACCCTGGAAGCAAGCCCTTGGACCACATATTTGACAGGTTCAGGCTGGAGAGTGGCCAAAAGTTCCCCATGCTATGTATCTTTCTGCCGTTATTCCCCCTGGTCCCAAGAATGAAAGACTGTAAACGCGGCTTTGACAAAATCCTCTAATGACTTTGTCTCTTTGTAGGACACATGATCAAACTGTACCTCAACCTCAAAAGGTCAGAAATGGTTTGGGAGACTCAGGATCCAGCTATAAAGGCCACTAAACACTGTTCTAGCTGTAATTTCTAAATGAAGAAATATCTGTCTGTCTCTTTGATTCTATGAAGCAGAAGCTAGCAGACACTAGTACTTTCATAAGAAGGGAGACAGGTCTCTGTAAGCTATAGCCCGCTGTGATTGGTCCATTTCCTGCTCTGACCTCACAAACTGCCACTGTGATGGGAGAAAGCATGTCCTGTATATAAGGCTGTTGGGCAGACTGCATTTCTGTCTCTAGAGACCGGAGAGGTGATCTCAATGCCTATGGGGCTCCTTACGAGCTACCTACTCAAATAGCTGTTGGTTTGAGGCTTCCCCACAGCCTATGTACAGAAAAGCACAGTGTCCACATAGCCTTATGTCCCGCCTCCCCCAAAAGAGGAACCTTAAGAGTCAATAAAAGATTTTTTTATAATGTTGGTCGAGGTGCATTTGGTTCTGTAAAACTGGCCTATCATTGTCCTACAGGCACCCTGGTGGCCATAAAAGTCGTAGACAACATAAAGAACTTTCAGTCTATCGTGTCAGAGATGGCAAAACTCAAATAAATCATTCTAAAATAATTCACCTCTTCCAGGTTCTAGTAACATCAAAACATTAATATTTTATTTCTGAATACAGCCCAGTAGGAAACTTCTTCCAACTGATAATGGAAGAGAGCAGGCAACAGGAGGAAAAGCCAAGAAAATATCCAGGCAGCTACTGTCAGCCATCAATACTGCCATGACCTTGGCATTGCCCATTGAGACTTGAAACCCTAAACTTCCTGCTCATTGCAGAGGGCAACGTGAAACTGTCAGGCTTTGGTTTTAGCCACCAAGTGTAGAGCTGGCATGAGCTGCGATAGTGAAGAGGGACCAAGAGCTTCTATGACCCAGAAAAAATCACCAGGTTCAGTGCTAACAGCAGACTAAAGGGATGAGTCTACCCAAATCTAGCTCACTCAATCAGTAGGCTTACTGAAGCTCCTTGCAGAAGTGTGGGTGCAGAATCACTTTAAAGAAGGGGTGACTGAAGGGCAGCTGCACCTTTCAATGCCCGTGACCACCTAGCCTCATGGCCTGCCTCTCCCCCCCCCCCAAAAAAAAAGCCTTAAAAGGCAATACTAGGTTCTGTTTACATTGGTCAAGGTGCACTTGGCTCTGTGAAACTGGCCTATCATTGCCTCTCAGGCAACCCGGTGGCTTTTATAGTTGTCGACAACATAGAGAAGCACCTTCAGTCCATCATGTCAGAGACGGTGACACTCAAAATGCAACAGCAACCCAACATCATTAGCCTCTTCCAGGTTCTGGAAACCTGAAAACATTTTTTTTTTTTAATTTTCAAAGATGTTTTCTGGCTGTTGGAACTTTTGCTGTGTTTTTATTTTGGAAGCAAACATTTATCCACCCACCCCTATGCCCCACCACAATCTTCCTTTCATGCATCACCCCTCTGTCACTCCGAAAATGCATAGCTTTTGCATAAACTGAAAAGACTGAAATAAACACAGAAGAGGCAAAGGAAGTGTACTTTGTCAAAGACTATGTCCCTCCTTTTTTGGGATGGGGTACCATTGTAATGTCCAGGCTGGTCTTGAATTCTTGGGCTCAAGAGACCCTTCCACATCAGCCTCTCAAGTGGCTGTGGGTAAAAAGGTGTTTTTCACCATGCCCAGCTGAAATGTTCGCACCCTCAGCAGGTGATAAGATGAAGCCCATGAATTAACCATGTGGGTGTCTTTTTCCAGGAGGTAAATGGTGGCTTTTTACACTTTAATTCTCAGACACTACAGTCTATTCTTTACCCTTAACATCTGCAGTTTTGGGGCACCAGGGACCTATTGCAATCCTGAGTCACCAGGGACACTATTTGCTGATCCTTTTCATAGTCTTCATGGTTTCTGTGACCAGAAAACTTAGCCAATCTGGGCTTTGCTTTCCATCCCCCAGTTGATCTCTGCAGCTTAGAGATGGGCAGAGGAGGTGAACAGAGGTGAAAGACCTGTTCCAAGACAAGAAGGAAGGGCAGGGAAGTCCACTAGCTGGCCTGAGATATGGGAGTGGGAGCCCAGACGCAGGCTCTGCGCCAGGCCCCCAGCATTCTTATTTCATTACAGAACATGTCCTTCAAGGTTACCTGTTCCAGCTGATAAGAAGATGGCAGGCTTCAGGAGGAAAAGGCACAAAAATCACTTGGACAGAGTGTGTCAGTCATCAAGCACTGCCAAGAATGACCTTGACATTGTCGCTCCAGACCTGAGGTCCCAAAACAACCTGCTAGATACAGAGAGCAATGTGCAGCTCGTAGACTTTGACCTTGCCTCCAGGTGTAGAGCTTGCACTATGTTGCAAGTGCAATGTGTGACACCAAGACCTTCAATGTCCCGGAAAATATTAGGGTACCCCAGATCTGGTACTAACAACAGACTGGAGAAGTTATTGTTTCCAAATCTAGCTAATGGCTTTGGTGGCTGGATCTAGCCCATTTCTTAGCTTTCCAGCCTCATGGAGGAGGTACCCCTGGAGCCATTTTTATTGCTACAACTTTGTGGCATTTCAAGGTCCTTGCCAGCAAGCAAGCTGCAGCATTCTGCTCACAGACCACATTCAGTTGGCCTGCCTGTCTGAAAGAGTCAGAGTCTGCCCTGGAAGTTTGGACCAGAACACCAGCATTTCAAAACAGCACAACTTTTTTTCCTGCTACAGCTGAAAACAAATAAGCATGCAGTCAGCTTTTATCAACACCATTTAAGTGTTTCATAGCAGGACCTCTTAAGAGGTGCAGGGTTTTGCAGCTAAACCTCAGTCAGGAAGCCTCTCTTAGATGAGAGCACTTGCTTGCTTGCCTCTAGCAAGCAGAGCAGACCCAATAATTGCTGCCAAGAAAACATGCTTTACTCTATTCTTTCACTCTATTCTTTCCCAAGCTTTCTCAGGCTTTCTGTGGATTCAGTTATCCACGTTGGGCATCATTTGTAGTAAGGAGCTGCAGGCTGCTTCCGGCCTCCCAGCTCCCGGCCACTGGCTAGTTTTATACCTGAAATAACAACACACAAATTGTATTCTTTTAAACACTTCCTGGTCCATTATATCTAGCCTCTTGTTGGCTAACTCTTACATCTTGACTAACCCATATCTAATAATCTGTGTAGCACCAAGAGGTATTGTCTTTCTGGGAAGATTCTAGTGTATGTCTATCTTGGGCTGGAGCTTCATCATGTCTGCCCAGAGAGGAGAGGCATGGTGTCTGGCTCACTTCCCTTCTTCCCAGCATTCTGTTCTGTCTACTCCACCTACCTAATTTTCTGACCTATCAGACCAAGCAGTTTTCTTTATTGATTAACCAATGAAACAACAGATTGACAAATGACCTTAGCACATCATAGCTCAATGACCTCCATCCCAAAAAATTTAGCCTGAAAAACCAGTACAAGGGTCCTATTAACCATTGGTCAAGGTGCATTGGGCCCTGTGAAACTGGCCTATCATTGCCTCACAGGCAGCATGCACGGTGGCCATAAAAGTTGAAGACAACAGAGAAAAGCACCTTCAGACAGTGACACTCAAAATATTAGAGCATCCTAATATCATTTGCCTTCTCAGAGTTCTAGTAAAATAAATACATTCTCATTTTATAACATAATATGCCCTGGGAAGAAATTAGGTCCAAGTTTTAATGAAGGATGGGCAGGCTAAAGGACGAAAGGTCGCAGAAAATATCCGGGCAGCAAGTGTCAGCCATCAAGTACTGCCATGACCATGACGTCATCCATCGAGACCTGAAGCCCCAAAATATCCTACTAGATGCAGATGGCAATATGAAGCTGGGAGACTTTGGTCTTGCCACCAGGTGTAGAGCTGGCACTGTGCTACAAGGGCGCTGTGGGACTAAGAGTTACAGCCCCAGAACTGGTACTGAGAGAAGGCTATGATGGGAAGAAGGCAGGTGTGCAAAGTCTGGGAAGTTGTTCTATTTTATCACCACTGGGCACCACCCCTTCAGAGGAAGCACCCTGAAAGAGTCCAAGAGGAATATCATCACCAATGGGACCTATGACATCCCAGCTCACGTCTTGGGGCAACTTGAAAACCTAATTCACCAAATGCTCACAGTTGCCTCAGACAGGAGGCCCTCCATTGAAGACCTTCAGCAACATCCATGGGACATGAAATATGAAGAAAACATCTCAAGTGACACCAACCCAGATTCTAGCATTCTTGAAATCCTCTCTGGTCTTGGGTTTAATGCAAATACCAGCTTGGAATCCCTATAAAAGAGGAAATATATAAAGAACTCAAGAAACTAGATTTTAAAATGCTAATTGATCCAATTAAAAAATGGGGCACTGAAATGAACAGAGAATTCTCAACAGAAGAAGTTTAAATGGCCACAAGACATTTAAGGTCATGTTTAACCTCCTTAGGGATCAGAGAAATGCAAATCAAAACAACTTTGAGATATCATCTTACACCTGTCAGAATGGCTAAAATCAAAAACACCAATGATAGCCTTTGCTGGAGAGGTTGTGGAGGAAGGGGTACCCTCATCCATGGCTGGTGGGAATGCAAACTTGTGCAACCACTTTGGAAATCAGTGTGGCGGTTTCTCAAGAAATTCAGGATCAACCTACTCCAGGATCCAGCAATACCACTCTTGGGAATAGACCCAAGAGATGCCCTATCATACTACAAAAGCATTTGTTCAACTATGTTCATAGCAGCATTATTTGTTATAGCCAGAACCTGGAAACAACCTAGATGCCCTTCAATGAAAGAATGGATAAAGAAAGTGTGGAATATATACGCATTAGAGTACTACTCAGCAGTAAAAAACAATGACATCTTGAATTTTGCATGCAAATGGATGGAAATAGAAAACACTATCCTGAGTGAGGTAAGCCAGACCCAAAAAGATGAATATGGTATGTACTCACTCATAAGTGGATTCTAGTCATAAATAAAGGACATTGAGCCTACTATTCGTGATCCTAGAGAAGCTAAATAAGGTGAACCCAAAGAAAAACGTGTAGTTATCCTCCTGGATATTGGAAGTAGACATTATTGCCAGACAAAAGTTGGGAGATTCGGCGTGGGGGTAGGGTGGGTGTTAGGGGAGAAGGGGAGAGAGAAGTGAGGAGGGGAGGATGGGGAGAGCATGGGGGAATGGGATGGTTGGGATGGAGGAAGGGTGGATATGGGAGCAGGGAAGTATATATCTTAATTAAGGGAGCCATCTTAGGGTTGGCTAGAGACTTGACTCTAGAGGGGTTCCCAGGTATCCAAAGAGATGTCCCCAGCTTGTTCCTTGGGCAGCTGAAGAGAGGGCACCTGAACTGGCCCTATCCTATTGCCACACTGATGAATATCTTGCATATCACCATAGAATCTTCATCTGGCGATGGATGGAGATAGAGACAGAGACCCAAGGTCCAAATGAGGAGCAGAAGGAGAGAGAACATGAGCAAGGAAGTCAGGACTGTGAGGGGTGTTCCCACCCACTGAGATGATGGAGCTGATCTAATGGGCGCTCACTAAGGCCAGTTGGACTAGGACTGATGGAGCATGTGATCAAACCGGACTCTCTTAACATGGCTGACAATGAGGGCTGACTAAGAAGCCAAGGACAATGGCACTGGGTTTTGATTCTACTGCATGCACTGGCTTTGTGGGAGCCTAGTCTGTTTGGATGCTCACCTTCCTAGACCTGGATGGAGCGGGGAGGACCTTGAACTTCCCATAGGGCAGGGAATCCTGATTGCTCTTTGGACTGGAGAGGGAGCGGGAGTGGGGGAATGGGGAGGAACATGGGAGGAGTGGAGGAGGTGGAAATTTTTAATAAAAAAAAAGAAAATATGATTAAATGGTAGGGACATACCTTATCATCAAAAAGCAGATACACAAGGAACTAGAGGTTGGCTCTACCACCTCAGCCAAGCCCGCGCACCTTGGCCATATGCCTTTTCCATCTCCAATACATCCTATATCTCTCGTCTTCCCCCAAAACAAAGAACCAGCGAGCCCACCTTTAGCCTCATTCACACCCAGCCCTCACAACAGCACCTGCCTGATGTCCTGGCATTATCAGGGCAGAAGATAGTCAGAAGTGCCTCCAAGCTTCTGTGTTATCCCCAGAAGAAGAGCCCCACTTATAGCTATACCCTCCATCCAGAGCTGTGGCTGCCCCATGTGTCTGCTTGGATAACTTCATCCATATAGAGATAAAGAGAAGGAGAGACAGATTTGCAGTGATAGGAGAAACAGCCTAGAGAAATCCTCTACAAAGTTTGGGGAATCAGCGTGAGGAGTTTGATAGCCTGTAGGTGCAGAGTTGTCTGTCTGTCTGTCAGGGAAACCTGTTTTGCACCCAAGTGAGGAGCAGTGGGGGCAGCTGAGCTCCCTGGAGCAGGGTCTAGGGAGTTTTAGAGCAAAATTTAACCCTTTAGCTTCCAGGAGTCATAGTAAAGAAAGCCTTTTGGAGATTGTGGCAGAAACATCATTGGTCCTTGCTGCGTTCTCAGGGGGTCTTGTTAAATGGTTCATTAGAAGTAACAAGGAACACCAATTAGGTTTGTAGTGTTTCACTGCCTCTCTGTTAGACCCCAAGTAAAAGAGCAGCAGCCTCTTTTGTCTGCATTTGACTTTCAGTTATATCCTCAAGGTAAAGTTTTCTATGCCTGATGTATCAGTATCATCTATGGAACTGCTAATCTGAACAATTGCCCATTGCATTGTAGTTTTTTTGACCTCTAGTAAGAGAGAAAATTACATAAAGTGAACATTTTAGGAGGGTTAAGGAGGGAAATCATTCATCCTTAACAGGGCATTTATGTCCTTCAAACCAGTAGCTTTCTACTGGTGAGGACTCTCTGAAAAGTTGCCGATACTGGAAGTGTCCCTGGGATGCTTCCAGAAGAGACCTCTCTAGGGTATTCTCTGAGGGGGTTTATTCAATCCTACTCACCAGTTCAACAAGTGGGTCAGTGTCCTCGGGGTCTGAAGGACACTTGGTGAAATCTTATTTGTGAGGTTGATGCTTTAGGGTCTCCTGATCATCCCTCAAAAAAGATCTCCTGTTCCTTCAGCGATATTTCCTGATCAGTACCTCCAGGAAGCTTCATCTATGGGAACAGTTCCAAATGAGTGACACCTCTTTCTCCGGGGGTGTTTTTATGCCTACTTCTTTTGAATCCTGAGTACATAGTTCAAGGTGACAGGTAATGGGGTCCCTAAAAGTTCAGCTTCTAGAGACCCCTCTCAGGATATTTTTTAAGATTTATTTATTATACAGTGTTCTGCCTGCATGTATGCCTGCGACCAGAAGAGGGTACAAGATCTTATTATAGATGGTTGTGAGCCACCATGTGGTTGCTAGGAATTGAAATCAGGACCTCTGGAAGAGCAGCCAGTGCTCTTAACCTCTGAGCCATCTCTCCAGGAACCCCCTCAGCATTTAAAAAAAAAGGTCTCCACAATAAGTGAAAGGGAACTAGAAATCTGTTCAGGAGCCAGTAAGTGGGAGTCTTAAAGTTCTAGCCTGTAAGGCTTCCGTTCAGGGTTCAATTAAAGGTGCCAGAACTGAGGTCTTTAATGCATTTGGACTTGAGTTTTGTGCATGGGGGTAGATACGGATCTGTTTACATTCTTCTACATGTTGACATCCAGTTATGCTAGCACCATTTGTTGAAGATGCTTTCTTTTTTTCCATTGTATAATTTTAGCTTCTTTGTCAAAAATAAGAGGTGTTCATAGGTGTGTGGATTGATAGCCAGTTCTTTGATTCTATTCCATTGGTCAACCTGTCTGTTTTTAATGACAATACCAGGCTGTTTTTATTACTGTAGCTCTATAATAGAGCTTGATGTCAGGGATGGTGATGCCTACGGAAGTTCCTTTATTGTGTAGGATTGTTTTGGCTACCCTGGGTTTTTTGTTCGTTTGTTTGTTTTCCCATGTGAAGTTGATTATTGTTCTTTCAAGGACTGTGAAGAATTGTGTTGGGATTTTTATGGGTATTGCATTGAATCTATAGATTGCTTTTGGTAGGACTGCCATTTTTACTATGTTGATCCTATTTATCCAGGAGCATGAGAGATCTTTCCATTTTTCTAGTATTTTCTTCTGTTTCTTTCTTCAAAGACTTAAAGTTCTTGTCAAATAGGTCTTTCATTTCTTTGGATAGTGTTACTCAGAGATATGTTATTTGTGGCTACTGTGAAAGGTGATATTTCTCTGAATTCCCTCTCAGCTTCTTTATCATTTGTATATAGGAGGGCTACTGATGTTATTGAGTTGATTTTTTATCCTGCCACATTACTGAAGGTATTTATCAGCTGTAGAAATTCCCTGGTAGAGTTTTTGGGGTCACTTATGTATACTATCATATCATCTGCAAACAGTGCAAGTTTGACTTCTTCCTTTCCAATTGGAATCCCCTTGATCTCCTTTTGTTGTCTTACTCCTCTAGCCAGAACTTCAGGGACTATATTAAATACATATGGAGAGTGTCGACAGCCTTGTCTTGTTCCTGACTTTAGTGAAATCACTTTGAGTTTCTCTCCATTTAATTTGATGTTGGCTGTTGGCTTGCTGTGTATCGCCTTTAATATGTTTAGATATGTTCCTTGTATCCCTGCTGTCTCCATTTGCATTTCCCTAGGACCGTGATAGTGTACGCCCGGCTCTACACTTTGTCTCCAGACAACTATCTATGACCTTGGTGTTGTGGAGTGCATCTAACAGGATGCTCAGATTCTGTAAGGAAATCAAGGTGTTCAGCCGTTGTTTCCATCAGCTATGACAAGTGGATGACAATCCTACAACTTAAGCTTGGGAACAGGTCACTTCAATATCTGTAATTTTCTCTTTTTGGAGTCTGACGTCTTTGGCCACAGGATTCCTTGTGAGGACATGGCGAGCTGGCTTTGAAGAGTCAGACACTGCATTCTTCCCTCTGTCAGGCTTCTTCTGAGGATCGATGGGCTTTGTGCCCGGCCCCTTTCCCTTCCTTGATGTGTCCTGGGCTTCAGTTCCTCAGCTATTGCTCAGGGACTAGAGGAAAATGCATTTGCAGTGAGTACTCATCAGATAATAGAGAGTGGGGTCCCAGTGAGGCCTCTTCCAGCTCTGCAGGGGCTGTTGCTCTCTGGGTCCTCCTATGATGGGGACTTCTTTCTAGCTGCACTTAAGTGCATGCTGAAAGCCTGTCCCTATGACAAAATCTACAGAAGGCCTGTCACCAATCACCATCAGGGGGAAGGGTCTTGCCATCAATCTGGGAAGATACCAGTGTCCACACACCATCAGACAGGGGGAAGGACCTTGCCATCAATCTGGGAAGATACCAGTATGCAAACACCATCAAACAGGGAGAAGGCCTTGCCATCAATCTGGGAAGATACCAGTGTGCATTTATTTTGAGCTGCAGGCAGCAAAAGAATCATGGAAGGCATGCCTTCATCCCCCTCCCTGCCTCTTCTGGGCTCCTTTCAGTGTGGAAGCAGTTTGCAAAATCAGGGTGCTGCCCCAGGTGGCAAGGGCATTGCTTCTGAGAGTTTGCTGAATCTCATGCAAAGGAAAGGCACAGCTGAACATGGGGGGAACTGGGCACTACCGGTGGAGGTGGATGGCTCTACTTCTTGGGACAATAGAAGAAGACAAAAAGCATGGAGACACTTCTCTCCCCTGTGACATGTCCTCAAACAGGTGCTTACCTGAGAGCAGATGCCCTAAAGGCCAAGGGCAGGATACTGGCTCTTGGTTTCTGTAGGAAAGCAGAAGGGGTAGAATTTGTGTGGCACCGGAAGGTATATGATCTTTGCAGAGGTATTTCAGACAAGCCCAAGGTACTGGACACCCTTTCAGGGTGAGAAATATCCCCATGTTTCTTTTTCTCAGAATCTCTCTTCTGCACTGAGGCACAGATCATATTCATGTCATGCCCAAGAGCGGAGAGCACAGTGCTAAGTTGCTGTGGCCTGGGCAGATCTCACTTGGAATAGTCTGTGGACTTTGCTCATATTTAGTGAACCATAGGAGTTTCTGAGTATCTTGTAGTGGGTGACCTCTGTGGTACAACTGCCAAAAGTTGGTGCATGAGGGTTTTTAGCTGCCCAGAGGCATGACCTGGAATTTTGTATGTCCCTATTAGGATGCATTGCACTCTGTGAATGCTGTTCCCTAAGCAGGGGCGGTGTCAAGTGTTCAAAACTCAGAAAGCATCCTGCCCAAATTCTACCCATTATTTTCATCATATCCTTTTCTGAGAAAGGGTTTGGGAGCATTAAAGAGCTTAGTTCATGCCCAACTCTACCCTTAGAATTGAGACCAATGGCAATGACCTTGACATTGCTGTCTGCATCCAAGTGGGTGGTTCCAACTTTGTTTTCTGGCAGCATTTGATCGCTGTTATGATCTGTTCAGATTGTTTCTTGACCTCTTCTGCCAGCAGAAATCAGAATTCCTCCCCAGCACATTCAGTTCTTAATTAAAAACAGATGCCGTCATGATATGGAGCAAGCAGGTTGCATGCAAATGCTGTGACCTTTGGAAAACAGGCATTTCCAACAACAAAAGAAAAAAAAACATAGCACAGATACTTCTCTGTGCTTTCTAAGATAAGATTTGTGTGCCTGCTGGGTCCCTTGCGAGGCCAGAAGAGGCTAATTTTACAGGGTCAAGCCCACACAACCTTAGTAAGAAGTAACACCTACTTTCTCCTGAGGCTCTTTTTCTGAAGGGGCTGGCCTAGAAGTGAGGCAGAGCAGCTGCCTTGCTCCTCTCCTGACAGGTCCTGGGAAAATCTCAATCCAACAACTGGAAATGAAACCAACATAGGTACATATGAGTTCCTTAGGTTGCAAAAAGAACAGCTTCCTAGAGTGTAGGGACAAAACTCAAACCCAGAGCACAGACTTATATACATGCTCACGACTGTTCCCGGTGAACAAGAAACAGTTCCCACACTGCTCACCTTAACCCACAGTGACTGTCACCTCTTTTGCCCTCAATAACTTTTTCTGTTCTTGTGATAATGCTAAGGATCTCTGAAGTGATTGAAGGAGAACAGTTCCCATAGTCTCCTGTGTCATTACTTGGTCCTCAGTCCATGGAACTCTTTGAGAAGGATTAGGAGGTGTGGCCTTGTTTGAGCAGGTGTGTCACTAGGGGTGAGTTTGGCAGTCTCAAAAGCCCATGCATTTCCCAGTGATTGCCTCTCTGCCTCCTACTTGTAGGTCAAAGCATGCTCTTAGCTGTTCCTACCATCATGGACACTAATTCCATAAACTGTAAAACTAAATTAAACTCTCTCCTTTACAAGTTTCTTGCCTTCTCATGGTGTCTTATTACAGCAAGAGTAAAGAAATGAGGGCACCATAGTAGCTTCTGCCTCAATGATCAAAAAGGCCGACATTTCCTTATTCATGAGTCTAAGCCAATATGACGCTTCAGTGGCCTTTGCACTTGAGGATCTCAGATCATTTCAGGCTTTTAGGAAGGAGGCTCTCAGAGGGAGGAGCCATAAATAGTCGTACCGAGCTGGGATGTCTATGAACCACAATGGCCAGCAGGGCATGATATCCAGGTTGTCAGAGAGCTCCAGAAATGCAACTTTTTTCAGCTGAAGCCAGTGCTGGGACAGGCATCGCGATGCAACTGCCATGAGTCACCCCTTCTTGTAAGTCACTCCACACCCACACTTCTGCAAGGAGCTCCAATTGTCTGAATGAGCTGGACTCGGGTAGAATCCTTTCTTCAGTTTGCTGTTAATACCGGATCCAGGTACACTGATATTTTTCATGCATCTCCAAGGAAGGCCTCTGAACACACATTTAAGGAAGGCAGGGGGCGGGGCTGGAGAGATGGCTCAGAGGTTAAGAGCATTGCCTGCTCTTCCAAAGGTCCTGAGTTCAATTCCCAGCAACCACATGGTGGTTCACAACCATCTGTAATGAGGTCTGGTACCCTCTCCTGGCCTGCAGGCATACACAAAGACAGAATATTGTATACATAATAAATAAATAAATAAATAATCAATCAATCAATCAATAAATAGAAATAAAAAAAAGGAAGGCAGGGGGCATCAGTCCTGCCTCATGGTTTCTCCCAGTGGCCACTGCCTGACTGCGTTGTTAGCAGATGACTTCACTTAGTAAGCACTCAAATTTTGACTCTAATTTAAAATGACCCATGAGAGGCCACGGGGATCATCAGCCTAGCCCACAACAAAAGCACCTCTGGTGAGTTTTCTTCCCAGGCCCCTGGGGAACAAACCTGGACAAACTCTGTTTAGAAGAGAGGCTGTGCCCTCAGATTCCCCGTCCCAAGGCTCCTCCTACTTTTTCACTTATGCCATGTGTTCAGGTTGGTATTGGGGCCAATTCTGACAGAGTTCCACACCCAGGACTTCTTGAACCCTAATCAGAAAGGTAGGAGAGGGGAAGTTATCTGTCCCACCATCCACCTCTCCGAGGATGGCTGTCCAGGCTGTCACTAGTGTGGTTGAGCTCAGTGGCCAGCATCCCCCAATGTGTCACTTCATGTTCCTACGAGTGGACTGGCCTGGGGCAGACTCTCAGAGCACAGCTACTAGTCACCATTGGACCAATCAGGGTTGAGCACATCCTGAAGGGTAGCACAAGGCCTTGCTGCTATAACAAGATGGCCCCATGCCTTTGTCTACCCCATGGTGCTCTCACGCTGTGTGAACCTGCCGACCTGTTGAACAGCACCAGAAAGGGGCCTGAGGATTAAGAAAGAGATAAAAGACAGAAGATAGAATCAGGAGAGCTTCAGTGAATACTGCAGCAGCCCCAAGTTCATTTCTCAAAGCCCTTTTATACCCAAAGTGAAAGAGGTTCTTACCATGGTTCAAAGAACAAACAAGCATAATCACCTCCTTAATTCGCAAAACATCTAATAACCACATCTTTGGTCAGACATCCTGTTATTTGGCCTTGAGGAGCAAGAACAAACTTGAAGTCTCTGACCTTGAGTCAAGATGGAATGGAGATACTGTAGGCTCCCCCATTACTCTATCCCCACTCAATAATAGGCAATGTCTTGTTCAGGCCAGCATTTTGAGAGGTCCTGCTCCTGCACCATGACCACTAGTCCTCATTCCTGATCGTTAATGACCTGCCTTCAGTGTTCTGTTAATGCAAAAATTACAGCTCTTACCTCAAAAGGGATGAAAGACCATTCTGGAGCAAAATTTGATTTTGTTTCCCAGGAAACACAGAGTCCAGTTAACCTAGGTTCCATGTCCCCACATGGAAGCAGTTTCAGAGCAGTAACAGAACAAAGAAAGTTACAAATCATGGCTCTGAAAAAATGCAGCTTTTGGAACCCATTCACTTTGGAAGGACACTTACTCAGCCTAAATATAGTGGGGAGGCCTTACTTTGTTGACCTCCCATGGGAAACCTTACCCTCTCTGATGGGGCTGGGAGGAGGGAAGGGAGTAGGAACTGAGATTGGTATGTAAAATGAAAAAAGATAGTTTTTAAAAACAATTTAATTTTTAAAACTGCATTGGTGGAAACATTTAGAAAGCAGTTACAGAAGGCAGTGGAGTGGTGTGTAGGGATGACTCCTAAAACAGGATGAAGTGTAAAATTTGACAAAGCTACAGTAAGGGATGTTCAGGAATCTTTGGGTTTTTTTTTTCTTTTTGCCTTGGAAGTTTCTCTTTATTACAAAAGGCAATGTGAGGAGCTAGTCTACAGCAACTTGATACACCATGCTTTGTTGATACCCATTCCAGAACAGAAACAGAGTAGATGGGTGGGGGCAGAGGAGAGGTGGGGGGAGATAGGAAGAGTAGAGGGGGGGGAGAAATTGTGATTGGGATGTAAAATAAATAAATTTAACAAAATAAATGTTGTTGCTTGGATTATTTTAGGGATGTATCTCTTCCTCAGGATTCTTTAGCTGTAGATAAGAGACATTGTCTCCACCTCTTTTATGCAGGAAGACACAGCTTTACTGATAAGAACTTTAGATCTCAAACTTGGCCATCTTCTTGTGTTATACCCATGTCATAAGACCCTCAATGAGACCAGCAAGGACTTGGTTTCCAGTGCAAACACACAAGGGTCTTTATTGACAAGCTCAAGCCTGGTCTGCAACCCAACACTCCAACACAGCAGATGGAAAAAATATGACCCCAAACTCAGAGAAGGGTAAGTTTTTAAGGGGAACAACCACAAGCAGGGAGTTCCATGTCTTGGCATTTCAGGATTGGGTCGAGGATATGGGGCCAGGTGATTTTTAAAATCATTGGTCAGGCTATTGCCCAAAGACACAAATGCCAACAGGATATCTGACCATCCGGACCTTGTAAAGTTCATTGTCCTATCTTCTAATTGGCTGTGTCTAGGGGTCAGTGTTTAAGTTTCTCTGCCACTGCACATTTTGTTGTTTTTTTTTCTGGAACTGAATTCAACCCCTGGTTACCAGATGTCTAAAGATGGAGGCCCTTTTTCAAAATGGAGTCTATGAGGCCAAGTCGATTTTCTTAGGTCCCCACACCTCTACCCATTCTGCCTCAGATCTGATTACACTGAGTGAGGAATGGAAGCACAGAGATGGGGAAGACAAGGCAAGGATGCTGAATAGGGGCAGCTCTGTATTCACAGCAGGTCAGGCAAGTGGTTTCTAAAATGGAGTCTGCCTCACAGGTGGAGTTAGGGTACTTTAGTAGTCAGAGAACAACAGAGGCATGATTAGGCTTGGTTGTCATAAACACCACAAGTGGAGCAGGGGGAGGGAAAGAATAGGTGGTTTTGTCAGGATCATTCTGAAGTTGAGGGACCTGGTGTTTTCCCTCATATTGAGTAGGAGAGATATGAGCATCAAACAGCAAGCCCTAGAGTTAAGGGATTTGGAGGAATGGAGCTATAGGTGAGGGAGGTAGGAAGAGGCAGTGGAGGGAGAGTCTATCTATGATCAGCTCACAGTTAGATGTTTCTACCAAGAACAGCAATGAAATCCCTATGGAAATATATCCCAAATTAAAAGAATTCTCCCTCCACTGCCTCTTCCTACCTCCCTCAACTATAGCATACATCAAATCCCACACTCTAATAGTAGGAGATTTCAACACTGCTCTCTCACTAATGGACAGGTCAACCAAACAGAAGCTTAACAGAAAAATAAAAAAACTAACAGATGTAATGAACCAAAAGGACTTAACAGATATCTATAGAACATTCCACCCAAACAGAAAAGAATATACCTTCTTCTCAGCATCGCATGGAACCTTCTCAAAACTTGATCACATAATTGGTAACAAAGCAATATACAGCAAGCCAACAGCTAACATCAAATTAAATGGAGAGAAACTCAAAGCCATTCCACTAAAATCAGTAACAAGACAAGGCTGTTCACTCTCTCCATACCTCGTCAATATAGTGCTTGAAGTTATAGCAATGGCAATAAGACAACATAAGGAGATCAAGGGGATTCAAATTGGGAAGGAAGAAGTCAAACTTTTGATATTTGCAGATGATATGATAGTGTACAGAAGTGACCCCAAAAACTCTACCAAAGAACTCCTACAGCTGATAAACACCTTAAGTAATGTGGCAGTTGCCCTCCTATACACAAAGGATAAAGAATCAGAGAGGGAAATCAGAGAAGCATCACCTTTCACGATAGCCACAAATAGCATAAAGTATCTTGGGGTAACTCTAACCAAGGAAATGAAAGATCTATTTGTCCTACAGCACGTACTGGCTTTGGGGGAGCCTAGGTAGTTTGGACGCTCACCTTACTAGACCTGGATGGAGGTGGGCAGTCCTTGGACTTCCCACAGGTCAGGGAACCCTGATTGCTCTTCGAGCTGATGAGGGAGAGGGACTTGATCGGGGGAGGGGGAGGGAAATGGGAGGCGGTGGCAGGGAGGAGGCAGAAATCCTTAATAAATAAATAAATTAAAAAAAAATGTACCACGTGCCAACACTCTAAGTCTAAAAAAAAAAAAAAGAAAAGAAAGATCTATTTGACAAGAACTTTAAGTCTTTGAAGAAAGAAATTGAAAAGGATAACAGAAAATGGATCTCCCATGCTCTTGGATTGAGAGGATCAACATAGTAAAAATGGCAATTCTACCAAAAGCAATCAATAGAGTCGATGCAATCCCCATCAAAATCCCAATGAAATTCTTCACAGACCTTTAGAGAACAATAATCAACTTTATATGGAAAAACAAAAAACCCAGAATAGCCAAAACAATCCTATACAATAAAAGTACTTCTGGAGGCATTATCGTACCTGACTTCAAACTCTAATACAGAGCTACAGTAATGAAAACAGCTTGGTATTGGCATAAAAACAGAGATGTTGACCAATGGAATCGAATTGAAGACCTGAATATTAACCCACAAACCTATGAACACCTGATTTTCGACAAAGGAGCTAAAAGTATACAATGGAAGAAAGAAAGCTTCTTCAACAAATGGTACTGGCATAACTGGATGTCAATCTGTAGAAGAATGAAAATAGATCCATATCTATCACCATGCACAAAACTAAGTCCAAATGGATTAAAGACCTCAATATAAATCTGATCACAATGATCCTGATAGAAGAGAAGTAGTCTGCAATGCATAGACACACGAGACCATCTCCTACATATAACCCCAGTAGTACAGACAATAAGAGCAAAAATGAATAAATGGGACCTCCTGAAACTGAGAAGCTTCTGTAAAGCAAAGGACACAGTCAATAGGGAAAAAAAGATAATCTACTGAATGGGATAAGATCTTCACAAATCCCAAACCAGACAAAAGACTGGTCTCCAAAATATATAAAGAACTCAAGAAACCAGACATTAAAATTCTAAATAACCAAATTAAAAAATGGGGTACTAAACTAAACAGAGAATTCTCAACAGAAGAAATTCAAATGGCCAAAAGTTACTTAAGGACATGTTCAACTTCCTTAGCTATCAGAGAAATGCAAATCAAAACAACTTTGAAATACCACCTTACACCTGTCAGAATGACTAAGATAAAAAAACACCGATGACAGCATATGCTGGAGAGGATGTAAAGTAAGGGGAACACTCCTCCATTGCTGGTGGGAATGCAAACTCGTGAAATCACTTTGGAAATCAGTGTGGTGGTTTCTCAGAAAATTGGGAATCAACCCACTTCAGGATGCAGCAATACCACTCTTGAGAATATACCCAAAAGATGTCCAATCATACTATAAAAGCATTTGTTCAACTATGCTTATAGCAGCATTGTTTGTAATAGCCAGAACCTGGAAACAACCTAGATGCCCAACAATGGAAGAATGGATAAAGAAAATGTGGCACATATACATATTAGAGTGCTACTCAGTGGTAAAAAAACAATGATATCTTGATTTTGCATGCAAATGGATGGAACTCGAAAACACTATACTGGGTGAGATAACACAGACCCAAAAAGATGAATATGGTATTTATTCACTCATTCATGGATTCTAGCCATAAAGAAAGGACATTGAGCCTATAGTTCATGATCCTAGATAAGCTAAGTAATAAGGGGAACCCAAAGAAAACCATATAGAGAGAGATCTACCTGGAAACTGAAAGCAGACAAGATCGCCTAGCAAAAGTTGGGAACATGGGGACAAAGGAGAGAGAGAAGGGGAGAGAGGGAGGGAAAGGGGAGAAAAGGAGGTTTGGAGATAGCTTAGTGGAATGGGATGGTTGAGATGGAGGAAGGATGGATATGGGAGTAGGGAAGGAGATATCTTAATTGACGGAGCCACTTTGGGGTTGGCAAGAGGTTTGGCTCTGGAGGGTTTCCCAGGAGTCCATAGGGATGACCCCAGCTAGGACACTGGGCGGTGGAAGAGATGGTGCCTGAACTGGCCTTGTCCTATAGTCAGACTGATGATTATCTTGAATATCACCATAGAACCTTCATCTGGCGATAGATGGAGACAGACAGAAACCCACATTGGAGCACTGGACTGAGGTCCCAAGGTCCAGTTGAAGAGCAGAAGGGGGGAGAATATGAGCAAGGAAGTTAGGACCATGAGGGGTTCACAAACTGAGGCAGTGTGCCTGAGCTAATGGGAGCTCACCAACTCCAGCTAGACTGGGAATGAACAAGCATGGGCTCAAACTGGTCCCTCTAAATGTGGTTGACAGTTGGGGCAGACCGAGGGACCAATAACAATGCCACTGGGATTTGTCTCTACTGCATGTATTGGCTTTTGGGGATCCTACTCTCTTTGGATGCATACTTTGCTCAGCCTGGATGTAGTGAGGAAGGCCTTGGACTTCCCACAGAATAGGGTGCCTTGCCCTCTCTTAGGACTGGAGGCGGTGAGGAGGAGAGTAGGGGGGTTGGGAGGGAAGCGAGAGGAGGGGAAGAAGTGGGAATTTCTTCTAAAGAAAATTTAGAATTAGATTGGTATATTTTTAAAGTAATAAAAAATATAATAAACACTGAAAAAAACAAAATTAACAAAACCAGAATTGAAAAGGACAATACAACAGACACTGAGGAAATGCAGAGAATCATTAGGTAATACTACAAAAATCTATACTCCACAAAATTGGAAAATGTAAAAGAAATTGACAATTTTCTGGATAGGTATCACATACCAAAATTAAATCAGGACCAGGTGAACAATAGACCTATAACCTACAAAGAAATAGAAGCTTTCATCAAAAGCCTCCCAACCAAAAGAAGCCCAGGAACAGTGCAGAATTCTACCAGAACTTCAGAGAAGAGCTAATACTTATACTCTTCAAAGTGTTCCACAAAATAGAAACAGAAGGAACACTGCTAAACACTTTTGATGAGGCTACAGTGTAGTATTAGGAGCGGCGGGGCTGCGTCCTCAGCACCCCAGCCACCTGCTAGCTTACGCCTCGAAATAATTACACGGACACTGTTTTCTTTTAAACACTGCTTGGCCCATCAACTCTAGCCCTTACAGGCTAATTCTCATATCCCGATCAACCCATCTCTAATAATCTGTGTAGCATCAGTCTTACTGGGAAAGATTCTAGCCTACGTCCATCCTGGGTCTGAGCTTCATGCTTTTGCCTGGGAGAGGGGAGCATGGCCTCTGCTCCAGAGAGCAGAGCTGTCGAGTCTGAGCTCACTTCCTCTTCCTCCCAGCATTCTGTTCTGTTTACTCCACCCACCTATGTTCTAACCAATAAAATGGGCAAAGGCAGTTTCTTTATTTTTTAACCAATGACCTTCCTCCATCACTATAGTTACCCTAATACCAAAACCACACAAAGACTCAACCAAGAAAGAGAATTACAGACCAATCTCATGCATGAATATAGATGCAAAAACACTCAATAAAATGCTGACAAACTGAATCCAAGAATATATCAAAAAAAATCTTTCACCAAGATCAAGTTGGCCTTATCCCAGAGATGCAGGGATGGTTCAGCATATGAAAATCTATAAATGTAATCCACTATACAAATGAATTGAAAGAAAAAAACCATATGATCATCTCATCAGCTGCTTTAAAAGGATCCAACAAAATCTAATAGCCCTTCATGATAAAGGTCTTGGAGAGATCAGGGATACAAGGAATATACCTAAACATAATAAAGTCAATATATAGCAATCCAACAACCAACATCATATTAAATGGAGAGAAACCCAAAGCAATCCCACTAAAATCAGGAACAAGATGAGGCTGTCAACTCTCTCAATATCTATCCAACAAAGTTCTTGAAGTTCTGGCTAGAGCAATAAGACAAAAGGGGATCAAGGGGATTCAAACTGAAAAGCAAGAAGTCAAATTTTTGTTATTTGCAGATGATATGATAATATACATAACTGATACCAAAGACTCTACTAGGGAACTTCTACAGATGATAAATACCTTCAAAAATGTGACAGAAAACAAGAACAACTCAAAGAATCAGTAGCCCTGCTATATACAAATAATAAAGAATCTGAGGCAATCAGAGAAGTATCAACCTTCACAACAGCCACAAATAACACAAAATATCTTTGGGTAACACTAGTCAAAGAAATGAAAGACCTGTTCAACAAGAAACATATCTAAACATAATAAATGCAAAAAACAGCAAGTCAACAGCCAACATTGAAATAAACAGAAAGAAATTCTAAGTGATTGCACTAAAAACAGGAATAAGACAAGGCTGTCCACTCTCTCCATATCTATTCATAAGTGATCCCAAGAATTCTACCAGGGAACACCAACAGCTGAAAAACATTTTCAGTAATGTGGCATAATACAAGATCAACTCAAAAAAAAATCAGTAGCCCTCCTGATAGATACAAATGATAAAAAAAGCTGAGAAAGAAATCAGAGAAATATCGCCATTCACAATAACAACAAATAACATAAATTATCTCAGGGTAACACTAACCAAAGAAGTGAAAGACCTGTTCTACAAGAAGTTAAAGTCTTTGAAGAAAGAAACTGAAAGAGATATCAGAAAATGGAAAGATCTCTCACACTCTTGGATAGGTAGGATCAACATAGTAAAAACGGCAGTCCTACCAAAATCAATCTACAGATTCAATGCAATCTCCATCAAAATCCCAACGCAATTCTTCACAGACCTCGAAAGAACAATACTCAACTTCATATGGAAAAAAAAAACAGGATAGCAAAAGCAATGTTGTATAATAAATGAACTTCCAGGGGCATCACTATCCCTGACATCAAGCTCTATTATAGAGCTATGGCAATGAAAACAGCTTGATATTGGCATGAAAACAGAGAGGTAGACCAATGGAATTGAAATGAAGACCTGGGTATTAATCCACACACCTAGGAATTCCTGTTTTTTGACAAAGAAGCTAAAATTATGCAATGGAAAAGAGAAAGCATCTTCAACAAGTTATGGTGCTGGCATAACTTGATGTCAACATATAGAAGAATGAAAATAGATCCAAATCTATCTCCATTCACAAAACTCAAGTCCAAATTGATTAAACACCTCAATATAAATCTGACCACACTGAACCTGATAGAAGAGAAAGTTAAAAGTAACCTTCAAGGGAGCCACTTTAGGGTGGGCAAGCGACTTGACCCTAGAGGGGCTCCCTAGTGCCCAAGATGAGGTTCCCAGTTAGTTCCTTGGGCAGCTGAGGATTGGGAACCTGAAATGACCCTATCCTAGAGCAATACTGACGAATATCTTGCATATCATCATAGAATCTTCATCTGGTGATGGATAGAGATCGAGACAGTGACCCACACAGGAGCACTGGACTGAGCTCCCAAGGTCCCAAGGAGGAGCAGAAGGAGGGAGAACATGAGCAAAGAATTCGGGACCACGAGGCGTGCATCCACCCACTGAGACAGAGGAGCTGATCTACGGGGAGCTCACCAAGGCCAGCTGGACTGTGACCGAAAAAGCATGGGATAAAACCGGACTCTCTGAACATGGCGAACAATGAGGGCTGATGAGACACCAAGGACAATGGCAGGGGGTTTTGATCCTACTTAATGTGCTGGCTTTGTGGGAGCCTAGCCAGTTTGGATGTTCACCTTCCTAGATATGGACGGAGAGGACCTAGGACTTACCACAGGGCAGGGAACCCGGACTGCTCTGTGGACTGGAGAGGGAGGGGGAGAAAAGCGGGGGGAGGGGGAAAAGGGTGGGAGGAGGGGGAGAAGGGTGGGAGGAGGGGGAGAAGGGTGGGAGGAGGGGAAGGGAAATGGGAGGCTGGGAGGAGGTGGAAACTTGTTTTTTGTTTATGTTTTTTTTTTCTTTTCGCAATAAAAAAAAATAAGTAACAAAAAAAAAGTAACCTTCAATACATGGGCACAGGAGATCACTTCCTAAATTTAACATCAGTAGCACAGACACTGAGAACAACAATAATTTAAATTAGACCCCCTTAAATTGAGAAGCTTCTATAAGACAAAGGACACAGTCAATAAGACAAAAAGACAGCCTACTGAATGGGAAAAGATCTTCACCAACCCCACATCAGACAGAGGACTGATCTCCAAAATATATAAGAAATTCAAGAAAATAGACATCAAAATATCAAATAATCCAAATAAAAAATGGGGTACAGATCTAAACATAGAATTCTCAACAGAATTTCAAGTGGCTGAAAGACACTTAAAGGAATGTTCAACATCCTTAGCCATCAGGAGAACACAAATCAAAATGACTCTGAGATACCATCTTACACCCGTCAGAATAGCTAAAATCAAAAACACCAATAATAGCTTATGCTGGAAAGGATGTGGAGTAAGGGGAACACTCCTCCACTGCTGGTGGGAATGCAAATTTGTACAACCACTGTGGAAATCAGTATGGCAGTTTTTCAGAAAATTGGGAATCAACTTACCGCAAGGCCCAACAATACCACCCAAAGGATGCTAAACCATATTGAAAGACATTTGTTCAACTATGTTTATAGCAACATTATTTGTAACAGTCAGAACCTGGAAACAAATGTAGATGCCCCTCACTTAAAGAATGGAACAAGAAAATGGGGGTACATTTGCACAATGGAATACTACTCAGTGATTAAAAAAAGTGATACCTTAAAGTTTGCATGCAAATGGATGGAACTAGAAGAAACCATCCTGAGTGAGGTAGCCAGACCCAGAAAGATGAGCATGGTAAGAACCCACTCATAGGTGAATACTAGCTCTAAAGCAAATAATAAGGAGCCTATAATCAATGACCCCAGAGAAGTTAAGTAACAAGAAGAACCCTATGAAAAACATGCATAGATCCCTTGGAAGGGGAAATAGATAAGATCTCCTGAGAAAATTGGAAGCATGGGGGTGATAGAAAAGGGAAAGTAGAAGGGGAGGAGGGGAGAATTGGAGGGAGAGGAGAACTTAGAGGGAATAGAAAGCTGAGATGTGGGGAGGACAGAGATGAGAGCAAGGGATGAGATATCTTGATTGAGGGAGCCATTATGGGGTTAGCAAGAAGCCTAGCACTAGAGAAATTCCCAGGAATCCACAAGGATGACCCCAGCTAAAACCCTAAGCAATAGAGGAGAGTGTGCCTAAACTGGCCTTGCCCTGTAGTCAGATTGATTACTATTTTAAATGCCATCATAGAACCTACATCCAGCAACTGATGGAAGCAGATGTAAATAACCACAGTGGAGCATTGGTCTGAGCTCCCAATGTCCAGTCAAAGAGAGGGAGGAGTGAGAATATGAGCAAAGAGGCTAAGACCATGATGGGGATACCAACTAAAATAGCTTACCTGAGCTAATGGAGCCTTCCAACTCTGGCCTGACAGCAAGGGAACCAGCTGAATGTGGGTGACAGTTATATGGCTGAGATGACTGTAGGGCTACTGGCAGTAAAACCAGGATTTATCCCTACTGCTTGTTCTGGCTTTTAGAAATTCATTCTCTCAGAAGGGATACCTTGTTCAACCTAGATACCCTGAGGGCCTCAAAGCAATGTGCTAGACTTTGTTGACTCCCCATTGGAAGATATACCCTCTCTGAGGAGTGGATAGGGGTGTGATGGTGTGTGGGAGCAGGAAAGGTGGAGGGAGCAGGAGGAGGAAAAGGAGAGGAAAATGGATTTGGCATGTATAATTAGAAAAAATACTTTTTTAAAAAAATTAAAAATAATAATAAAAACCTGGAGTCAGATATAAGGATTAATACAAAAAAATCAGGGAAGCAGAACAGTCAAACACTGGAGAGTTCTTATCTCTTTCAATGCTCAGACCAAAGGCATGATCCTGTCTATTCAAATCCTCAGACTGCTGCTGTCTCTATGAAACCTCAGACTACATTTGGCTCAGTGAATCCTCAGACTACATCTGAGTTCCTATCTCCTTCACCTTATATTCAGTCCTCTATTTGCCCATCCATATCTCTGTCTCCACCTTCCTAGTGCAGGGATTAAAGGCATGTGATCCCAAGTGTTGAATTCAATCTCATGTAGCCCAGCGTGTTGAACTCACAGAGATTCAGCTGCCTATGTCTTCTGACTGCTGGAATTAAAAGGTGTGTACACCAAATCCTGGTTACTATAGATAACTACTGGCTTAACTCTGCACTCTGATCTTCAGACAAGCTTTATTTGTTAGATTACAAACAAAATATCACTACAAAAAAGTCCTTGGAGCGTGGCTAGAAGAGACCTTACAATCATCATGGCAACACCCACAGTGTGAATCCACGGGCTGATTTGGAGGTCTACCACACTCCAGAGAGAGTCAACATTGGACTTTGGGGAGCCATTGCATGCCTACAGGACCCTCTAAAACTGAGAATGCAGAAAGTCACTGATGCAGCTAAGTGATGGACTTGTCCCTGTGCTTCCTTAGTACAAACCTGCTGGGGTTTCCAGTCAGGCCATCAAGGGGGACAACAACCACCACCTACCCTTGTTCTCACATGGAAGATCATAAACACTGACTCAGAAAAGATCCTGGGCCATACTTCCCAAGAAGCCTCTTTAGGGACTGACTCTCCTGATTTGTACTTTATCTTGGGGATGCTTTATGGTTGGACTAAGATATCTGATGCTAAGTTATAAGAAGTCACCCATTTTTATGTTTGCCCTGGACATGATAGAGATAGGCCCAGATAGGGAATAGTGGGGGGTCAGCAACTATTTCTGTGCTTCATGGAGCTGTCTCCATGGGTCACACATGGTGGAAGGCCCCCAAGAGATAGAGACTTTATCAAACTAAAAAAGGTGAATGAAACAATGTGGGAGCTTGATGGTCTTAATTTTCTGGAGAAGGGGCATGCAAATCTAATTCAATTCACTGATGCTGGTAAGAAGACATATGGTTGGAGTCAGGAAAACCTGGGGCCTTAGGTTATATCACCAAATGAAAGGATCAATAGGGAAAGACCTAGAGGCATTATTCACCCTGTAATTAGAATTTTGGCCCCTACAGCCATGAAAACCCTTGAGCCACAATAAGGTAATGGTTACCCAAAAGCCTAGAAAATTAGGTCTAAGAAAGCTAAAACAGTGTCTTTGACAAGGACTGACCTCACAAGCCTGCCCTTCAAACCAGGTCACTTTAACCTATTGAGACACTATGGGAGCTCCTTCTGCTCCTTCAGGTAATAGCTTTAAGATACCAGTCCACTTAGGCATGGTCTCTTATACTATAAATGCAGCTGTAAATCATGCGCTCACTTTCTTGCTTCCAGCTCTCACTTCCAGCTGCTAGACTCTGTTCCTGTTCCCCATTTGTGAAGAAAATTGTGATTTAGGAGAATGATCTATAAGTATTCCCTAAATAAATAACCCTTTATCATACATAATTCTGAACTAGTGTGGGATTATTTTGTATCTTCCTCCATCATCTGGCTCCCAAATCTGGGGACCAGTCCACACTTTTTGGGATCAGTCCACCAACCATGTGGTGCATTACAGACTGACTCTCCTGTCCACGGCTTTAGCCAGCCCTCAGACTCAGCAGGCTGCAGCTCGAGGATCCCAGTTCATGACCCACACACCAGCCCACACACTGCTGCCTGCGATCCTTGAAGTGTACACAGCCCACAACTTGCACTAACGGAAAACTTTGAGTCATCTCTTTATCCTGGGCCCCAACTCTCAGAATCATTTGATTGCATTAATAACTGTTCTTAATTTGTTAAACAAAGCATATTTTCCATACCTAAGTAAGCAACACATGCTGTTCACTGCTGCTAATGTCTCTCGGTCACATGGCTGCGAGTGCGACACCTGCTGGCCGCTAACGATTATTACACCTGCTCCAATTCATTAGAATTACTTTACGACAGGTAAGATCTGAAAAACTACAAAAAATGACTGATAACATCTAGGATTTCAATAATTATTTTGCTTATATTATGGAAGATATTGTACAAGACTTAGGCTATTTTCCTTCCTATTTTTTGATTCTAGGGATTTGCTTTGTTTTCAATATTATCTCATTAAAAATGGTTCAATACTATGGAGAGGGATAATATCAGATTGGCAAAATTTTCTGAAAAAATTTGTGGTGTTGAATCTGTCAGAATCTGTTGAAAAGTTATATGTCCAAGGATGAGACATTATCTTTACTGGACAAGTCGGAATCCTCATTAGAACAGACCACTGGACAGGAGATTCAGACTTTTAAAAAGGCAGTAGTAAAAGATTTGAAAAGATTGAAGAATTTATTGAAATTGATGAGCAGGGACAGAAGGTACAAGGACAGGATTTAGCCTCATCAGTACATGCCAAACCCCTGGATGAGTTATACAGAGTTTCAAGAGCATGTCGAGTAATTTCCTCAGAGAAACCATCTAGTACAAAGAATGCTAAGGTAGTCAAAGAATATGCATGGGAACCAATACATATGAGTGAACTAAAAGAAGTAAAATAAGCACTAGTTTCTTATGGGCTACATTCACCATTTGTCAGGGAAGTGGTGAAAATGTGGTCTTTAAGCACTAAAGCAACCCCACAAGACTGGCTTCAATTAATCTCAGCAGTCCTAGAAAATGGACCTTAGCTGCTTTGGAACTGTTATTGGAGAGAAGAGGCAAAAAAATTTAGAACAACAGGGGAAAGTAAAAGGATTGAGACTTCCCAAGATAAAATTCTTGGCAAGGGTCATTACTCTGATCCTCAGGAACAAGCTCGCTATGATGAACACACCTTGTCCCTATATAGTACAACAGCTTTAAACACATGAGATGGGATTCAGGAACCAGAAAAGAGGACTGAGTCATATATTAGGGTTAAACAGGGCCAGAGAGAATTCTTTACTGACTTCCTGCAAAGATTAACTAAGGCTGTGACAGACCCTGAAGCTAGACATGTAGTAATTGAATTCGTGGCTTTTGAAAATGCCAGCATAGAATGTAAGATTATCCTTGGACCTTTAAAGGTTAGATCAGCACCCTTAGATAAATGGATCTTGCATAAAATTAATGTTTAAACATTTGATTGTAGTACTGAAGCTTGGGTAGGAGAAGTGATTTCCAATGGTATGAGAAGACAGCAAAATGCCAAATGTTTTAATTGTGGAAGAATGGGACATCTAAGAAGGGACTGTAGATAAGAAATTCCTAGGAATAATGTCTCCTCTAGGAATGGCAAAAATAGGAGGATTCACCCTTTTGGTATATGTAGGTGTGGCAAAGACCAACTGAAGCTTGGGTAGGAGAAGTGATTTCCAATGGTATGAGAAGACAGCAAAATGCCAAATGTTTTAATTGTGGAAGAATGGGACATCTAAGAAGGGACTGTAGATAAGAAATTCCTAGGAATAATGTCTCCTCTAGGAATGGCAAAAATAGGAGGATTCACCCTTCTGGTATATGTAGGTGTGGCAAAGACCAACATTGGACTAATGAATGTCAGTCAGCAAGAGACAGACAAGGCAAACTGATACCACTGGGAACTCCTTGGGGCACCTCTCACAGGCCACTATGTCAAAAAGGCCCAGCCATTCCCATGAACTGTGGAGAACATGTCTCACCAGAAATATTAAACAATCCAGTGAATACTGTAAAAAAAAAAACATACCATAGTTCTGGACGATGGAATAGACCTGGAGGACTAGTCAAAAATTCCAGTGGGAAATAGGAAACGTATATTTTGGCAGACTTTTATAAATGATCAGAGACCAAAGGTAAGAGTGCATATAAATGACATTGTAATTGAGGAATTACTAGACACAGGTGCAGATGTGACTATCATTACTCCAGAATCTTGGCATCCAAATTGGCCTATTCAAGAGGCAGATATTCAATTCCAAAGAATTTGAACCCTATCTCAAGTAAAACAAAGCATGAGGTGGGTTGAATGCATAGGGCCAGAAGGACAGAAAGGAAGGCTAAGGCCATATGTAGCTAATATTGCAGTTAATTTATGAGGCTGAGACCATTTGCAGCAATGGAATACACAGGTTGACAATGCTGCAGTCCCAAAAACTCATGTTTCTGGGAAGGATATAAGATATTATAAAGGAAGGTCACCAGCCATTCAGGCTGGACAAGAACACAAAGTAACTATCAAACCTTCAGAGGTACTAACAGCCTTGTACTGAGAAACCCATATAGGTTAAAAAGTAGCATTTAATAGAAGACAAACTGCAGGCTTTAGAAAAGCTGGTACAGGAGCAATTAGATGTTCACCATATTGAAGAATCAAGCAGCCCTTGGAATTCTCCTGTATTTGTTGTTAAAAATATGGAAAATGGAGAATGGTGACAGATCTAAGAGCTCTCAACAAGGTTACCCAACCTATGGGCCCTCTACAATCTGGATTAAAAATTGCTCCTGAAAAAATATAAACAGGAGATTCTGTCAATTACCTAGGTTATAAAATAGGTTTATAGAAAATTAGAACACAAAAGAAACAGATTAGGAGAGAATGGTTGTGGACTCATAATGACTTTTAAAATTTTTTAGATGATATTTCCAGTCTATGGCTGGCTGTTGGGATAATACCTGACTTAATAGTTAATTGAAACAAAACCTTAAATGGTGACAAAGACTTAAGTAGTCCCAGAGAATTAACAGCTTACGCTGAAAAAGAATTGATAGTCATTGAAGAAAAATTACAGGAGGCACATGAAGATAAGAGTAAATCCAAAATCTTAATTTTATTCTAGTCATATTGCCTTCCAGAACATCCCATACAAGAATCTTAATGCAGAGGGAAGATATCTTATAATAGATAATTTTACCACATAAGCCAAGTAAAAAAAATTAAAAACTTATGTGGAAAAAGTATCTGAGTTCATTATAAAAGGTAAATTGCAACTTCATCAATTAGCAGGCATAAACCCAGCAGAGAGTATAGTTCCTTTTACTACTGATGAAATAAAAAAAAATGGGAAGACAAAGAACCTTGGCAAAGAGCTTGTGCTAAATTTTGGGGAGAAATTAATAGCAATTATCCCAAAAGCAATAGACTTAACCTTATAAAGAGAACTACTTAGATTCTTCTCTGAATTGTACATGACGCACCAATAACTAGGGCCTGTACATTTTATACAGATGCAAATAAACCAGGAAAGGCAGGTTACAAATCAGAAGATTAAGGTGGAACAAAGCCCTTATACTTCTGTCCTAAAGGCCGAATTATATGCTATTCTCATGGTACTAAGGGATTTTAAAGAACCTCTCATAGAGTTACTGATCGCAATATTCAGAAAGAGTTGTCTTGCATATTGAAACCACTGAATTTATACCAGATGATGCAGAATTGAGTTTATTATTCATATAGGTTCAAGATATAATCAGGAATAGGCTTTGTTCTATATACATAACCAACATCCGATTCCATACAGGTCTGCCAGGTCCTCTAGCACAAGGTGATGCAGAAATTGATCAATTATTGATTGGAAGTGTATTTCAGGCCTCTGAATTTCATTTTAAAAACATCATGTCAATAGCCAAGGCTTAAGAAAGTTTTCTATTACATGGCAACAAGCTAAGGAGATTATAAAGAGATGTGCTACTTGCTCTTTCTATAGTCAAACACCATTGCTTGCAGGGAATAACCCAAAGGGTACTCAGAGGAATGAGATACGGCAGATAGATTTGTTCCACTCTATGAAATTTGGTAAATTAAAATATGTACACCACACCACAGACACGTACGTATTCAGGTTTTCAATGGGCAACTGCCTTGAACTCAGAAGTTTCCAGGAAGAAGATGGGGCCTGACAGCAAGACCTCTGCCTGACTGAGATGATAGCATGATGCTGATAGCGCTCTATAAGACTGGTATTTATGGGTACCAGCTTCTGAAATGGTGCGCCTTCTCATGATGTTCTGGCCAGAACTCCAAATAAGATCTTCAGGAAAATAAAAAAACAACCCTATCAACTGCTCAGAAATCATTTGCATCTATACATCTAGTTAACCATCACTTTACTTTTGCAGGATCCCATTAGGATAACATTGCCCCCATGATAGTGGAAAGCAATCCTAGGAGACAACTCCCCCATACCCCCCTAAAAAAAGTTTGTCCTTAGGGTTGGGAACACTGTTTAGGGGTTGTTGATTATTACTTGTACTAGATAGAGGGTTGGGGTGAAAACTGTGTTTGTAGAAAATAAAGGGATAATAATAGTTGATAATAGAGTGAATAATTGTGAGCTATTATTTATGGATAATTTACATTGGTATGGTTTTGTATATTGATACAAGTTCAAATTATATTTATTATTTTTGTTTACATTATTTGTATACCTATGCAAAGTTATTCTGTCAGATTGTATATATGCATGTTTCTACCTCTTTTAGAACATTTTGTATATTGATACAACTTTTAGAATATTTTCTCATATTGCATTTAGCATGTGTTCCTTGCTTAATATTGTTTATGCTGGTTGTAATTCTAATTATACTTGATATCTGTTCCTAGTGTATATAGTTTTGTATTGGGTTTGGAACTCTCTTATTAAAACAAAAGGGGAAGGTACTGTGCAAGCACATTCCACTTCTTCAGCCAATAGCCTTTAAGATACCAGCCCAATTGGGTATGGTCTCTGATACTCTAAAAGCAGTTGTAAAGCATGTGCCTGGTCTCTTGCTTATGGCTCCCACTTCTGGCTGCTAGACTCTGTTCCTGTTCACACAGAGGACTGTTATCTAGGACAGTGATCTGTAAGTTTTCTTCTTAAATAAATAACCCTTTGATTATTCATAATTCTGAACTGGTATGGGATTATTTTTGTGACTTCCATCATCAGCTAACCTCACAATGGAAACCAGGATGGCATAGGTGGGTCTTCTATCTATCTGTTGTTTCATTGGTTAATTAATAAAGAAAACTGCTTGGTCTGATAGGTCAGAACATAGGTGGGTGGAGTAGACAGAACAGAATGCTGGGAAGAAGGGAAGAAAGTCAGACGCCATATCTCTCCTCTCCGAGATGGATGCAGGTTAGAATCCTCCCAGTAAGCCACCACCTCGTGGTGCTACATACCTTAATAGAAATGGGTTAATCAAGATGTGAGAGTTAGCCAGTAAGAGGTTAGAGTTAATGGGCCAGGCAGTATTCAAATGAATACAATTTGTGTGTTATTATTTCGAGTGTAAAGCTAACCATGCGGGAGCCGGGCGGGACAAAAAGCAAGCCTGCTCACCTCATCACTTCACCAGGAGATGTGCTACATTGGGGAAGGGGTTTTGAACTTGTTTCCACAGGGGAAAAAGCTATGGATACCATCAAAATTGATAAAGATTCAGTTTGAAAAGGAGAAACCTCTTGAGAAATAGAAATGATGGTTCATACACAAAGATGACAATTATGCAGGTGGTAAGAAAACCTCATAAGGATTGGGGCAGGGTTCTGTTCTTGTCCTTGCAGGAAAATATTCATCTTCAAAGAGTAGAGAGACCTTGAACATCTAGATGCCTAAAGATAAAAAGATAGCTATCCATAAAGAATCAACAAGCAAAAAGAAATCTGCTTTATGATGCTGTATTATCAGCATTGTAAATTTTGATTATTTAGACACATATACATCTCTACTTAAAAATAAGAGCTGGCTTTGGAGCTGGACAATGGCTATCCTTCTCTAAATCCAAGCAAGGAGTTAAAAGAAAAGTTCAGAATTTCTGTCTCATGTCAAGAACCATCTGGTATGGTACAGAAAGAAGATATATTTAAAGGAAATATTTTACTTTCTCCGTGACCATTTTATTTATATCATATCTTTCATTGAACATATGTCTATATGAATAATGCTTTAGTTTTCCCACAATGAACAGTAGATTTTCCTGCCATAACATTTGAAGCTTCCAGGAAGAAGATGGTGCCCCACAACAATGACTCCACCTGATTGATATGACGTCATGATGCTGGTAACGCTATTATGAGACTAGTTTTTGGGTACCACCAGCAGAAATGGTGCACCTTCTTACAACATTCTGGCCAGAACTCCAAATAAGAACTTCAAAACAAACAAACAAAAAGACCCTATGGACTACTCAGAGACCATTTGCACAAAACAGTAATCTTGAAACTTAACCATCATTTTATTTTTTACAAGATCCCATTGCCCCATGACAGCAGGAAGCAATTCCACAAAGCACAAAGTTTGTTCCCTCTCCCCACAAAGTTTGTCCTCACGGTTAGAGACACGATTTAGGGTTTGATTATTACTCACATAGGATTGAGGGTTGGGGTAGAAATTATGTAGGCCTAGAGATAAAAAAAGGAAGATTGAATAGGATAATAGGTAATTTAGTGTGAACTTATTCATACTGATAATAGTAATAATAGTGAGTAATAGAGTGAATACTTGTGAGCTATTATTTATGGAAAATTTACACTGGTATAGTTTCTTTTTTTATTTATTTATTATTTATTTATTATCTTTACAGTGTTCTGCCTGCATGTATCCCTGCAGGCCAGAAGAGGGCACCAGATCTCATTACTGATGGTTGTAAGCCACTACGTGGTTGCTGGGAATTGAACTCAGGACCGCAGGTAGAGCAGCCAGTGCTCTTAACCTCTGAGCCATCTCTCCAGCATGGTATAGTTTCTTGTATATTGATACAAGATCAAATTATATTTGTTATTCCACTTTACAACATCTGTACACCTACGTGAAGTTATTTTGTCATATTGTATGCATTCATGCATGTCTCTACCTCTGTTTAAGACATTTTGTATATTGATACAATTTTAGGATGTATTTATCATATTGCATTATATATTTCTACCTCTGATTAAGATATTTATACATTGTAACTCTAACCAAACAAGTGGAAAACTTCTATGACAAGAACTTTAAATCTTTAAAGAAAGAAATTGAAGAAGACACCAGAAAGTGGAAAGATATCCCATGCTCTTGGGTAGACAGAATTAACATGGTAAAAAATGGCAATCTTACCAAAAACAATCTACAGATTCCATGCAATGCCCATCAAAATCCCAGCAAAATTCTTCACAGACCTTGAAAGAACGGTATTCAATTTCATATGGAAAAGCAAAATAACCAGAATAGCCAAAACAATCCTATGTAATAAAAGAACATCTGGAAGCATTACAATCCCTGACTTGAAACACTACTACAGAGCTACAGTACTGAAAACAGCCTGGTATTGACATAAGAAAAGACAAGAGGACCAATGGAAACAAGTAGAAGACCCAGATATCAATCCACACATCTTCAAACACCTGATCTTTGAAAAAGAAGCAAAAAATATCAAACAGAAAAAAGAAACCATATTTAACAAGTGGTGCTGGCATAACTGGATATCAACATGTAGAAGAATGAAAGTAGACCCATATCTATCACCATAAACAAAACTCAAGTCCAAATGGATCAAAGACCTCAACATAAAGCCAGCCACAGTGAACCTCATAGAAGAGAAAGTGGGAAGTACACTTGAACACATTGGCACAGGAACCACTTCTTAATAGAACCCCAGCAGCACAGACACTGAGAGAAACAATTAATAAATGGGACCTCCTGAAGCTGAAAAGTTTCTGTAGAGCAAAGGACACGGTCAACAAGACAAAACGACAGCCTACAGAATGGGAAAAGATCTTCACTAACCCCACATCAGACAGAGGTCTGATCTCCAAGATATGCAAAGAACTCAAGAAATTGGACACCAAAAGAACATATGATCCAATAAAAAAAAAAGGAGTACACACCTAAACAGAAAACTCTCAACAAAGGAATCTAAAATGGCTGAAAGACACTTAAGGAAATGTTCAACATCCTTAGTCATCAGAGAAATGCAAATCAAAACAACTCTGAGATTCCATCTTATACCTGTAAGAATGGCCAACATCAAAAACACTGATGACAACTTATGCTGGAGAGGTTGTGGGGAAAAGGGAACACTTCTGCACTGCTGGTGGGAGTGCAAGCTGGTACGTCCCCTTTGGATGTCAGTGTGGCGATTTCTCAGAAAATTAGGAAACAACCTTCCTCAAGACCCAGCAATACCACTTTTGGGTATATATCCAAAGGATGCTCAATTGTGCCACAAGGACATGTGCTCAACTATGTTCATAGCAGCTTTGTTTGTCATAGCCAGAACCTGGAAACAACCTAAATGCCCCTTGACCGAAGAATGGATAAGGAAAATGTGGTACGTTTACACAATGGAGTACTACACAGCAGAAAAAAATGACGACAGCTTGAATTTTGCAGGAAAATGGATGGAGCTAGAAAACATTATTTTTTGGGTGTGGTAACCCACACCCAGAAAGACAATTATCATATGTACTCACTCATAGGTGGTTTTTAAACATAATGCAAAGAAAGCCAGCCTACAAACCACATACCCAGAGAACTTAGACAACAATGTCAACATGAAGGGAGACTTACATAGATATAATCTACATGGGAATCAGAAAGTAAAAAAAGAAAAGATCTCCTGAGTAAATTGGAAGCATGGCCGGGTGGTGGTGGCGCGTGCCTTTAATCCCAGCACTCAGGAGGCAGAGTCAGGCGGATCTCTGTGAGTTCGAGGCCAGCCTGGTCTACAAGAGCTAGTTCCAGGACAGGAACCAAAAAGCTATGGAGAAACCCTGTCTCGAAAATCAAAAAAAAAAAGAAAAGAAAAGAAAAGAAAAAAGAAAAAAAGAAAAAAAAACATAAATTGGAAGCATGGGGGCCTTGGGGGAGGATTGAAGTGGGAAGAGGAGAGGAGGGAGGGGAGCAGAGAAAAATGTAGAGCTCAATAAATATCAATAAAAATGTATAAAAGAATAAAAAGCTATGATATGAATCTCTATTCACTTGGTCACCCTGGTTAATTACTCTCCTGTCATCATTGGCTGTGCCTTTGATCCACTTAATGTTGGCCTTAACCTATGGACCTTGCATCATTAACGCGCTAGTCAAATTTATAAAGAAGCAGATCTCTATGGTCCAACTAGTGGTTCTAAAAAACAATACAAGCCTATAAATTTAGAAGAAAAACATCTCAAGGATTTTAAATTCTACTCAAGGGGGGATGAGAGGGCCAGGGAGCCAGACCACAGGCATGACAGGTTTCTAACAACCCCTGTCAGTGACCAGGCCTTAGTTTTGGTTTACTGGAACTGGCTGGAGTTGAGCAAGCAGTTCTTGGAAAAATCACAACTCAGGAGCAACCAGTCACCAGGGACCCCACAGCCTTCTACTAGCTCAGCAGATGCCCCACAGCCTCCTACTAGCTAAAGATAGCTTTCCCTACCCTGCTGTTGCAAAGTTCCTAGAGCCACCTGCCAATCCCATGAAAGTTTGATTTATACCCACCAACCATCCCTCAGAATAACCTCTCCTCTCTAGAATTCCCTCACCCTGTATAAAACATAAGTGTGAGCTTCTCTGGGGATTGCCATTTGCCACCCCAACATGTTGGCAGTTTTTTTAATAAATGTTCTTGCTGACTGCATACATGACAGGTGGTCCTTTATGGGACTTCTCTCGGACCCTAATAGACAGCTCATAAAGCAGATCAGCTGAAATGGTTTCCCACCTGAGTTCCCTCAACCTAGGTGTTCCTCTCCTTCCTGCCCAAGGCTACCGACTGTATGGACAGGGTAGGCTGATGGGGCATCATGCACAGCTTCATCAGTGAACCTTAGAAGAAGCACTGCCATGATAGCCTAGGCTAAACACCATGGGAAGCAGGATTTCTGTACCATAATTTCCTCCTTTCATTAGCCCAATTTCAGCCTTCATGACTGCTGTTGGTCTTCTGGCATCTGCTCTATCCAATCCCATCTTTTAGCTAGGAATCAGACATCCCCATTGGCTGCTGCCTATTTATGACATCATTCTCCCTCCTACCCTACCAGCACCTGGTAGAATCTTGGTGTTTCCATGGTGATGCCTGTAAACAAATTTGGATCATCACAGATCACTTGTGACCAGTGACCAGTAAGTGCTGTCTGATACTGGACACACTTGCCACTGAGGTCAGCTGATCAGACAAGGATGACCTTCCTCCATTGTACTGTGGATTGCTGATCCTCTCCCCCTGACCATGTCAGGTAAGGAAAGAAACTTTAACATGCTTCTTTTGATCACTTCTCTTACTTTCACTATGCTTTTAAATCTTTGTTTAATGGGCACACTATTCATGTTGATATAGATATCTCCGGTTGAATGTTACAGTTAGCTTTGGTTCTTACCAGGGGTTAGAAAACAGAAATAAAAGAAGATAAACTGCACAGATGGCTGTAGAGGTACATGTAGGTAGTTGGGAATTGAATGTTACAGACAGCCAGAGATTTTAAATCTAAAGGCACAAGATAGCATTATATTCCAAGCCATTTTTAGGCAACCACACTGCTGAGATTCCCTATCAAATATAGAAAACAACATCCCACTCTGGTCTCTGGCTCTTAACATCTACCCAGCCCAACTTCCAGAGCATTCCCAACACCTTATGTGCACTGTTGTGCTGGATGATTTCAACAGGGGCTGGGTACTCCATGGTCAGTTGTTCTCTGGACAAGAACTGACACATGGGGTGGGGGGAATTCTCACAAGGATGCCCACTAGAAAGAGTTACAAGAAATTAACAGTTACTGAGGAACTGATCATTTAAGAACCAGTTACCAACTATTAGATTTAGAAACTATCTTGTTCAGAGAGGAACCCATACTACATTAGCATTCCCAAGATGTCACATGAAACACAGGCAAGCAACGTGAAATGTTATCACCAGGCTATTCGTGCAGTCATATATGCATACGCACTCAATGGCTATACAAAATAAGACATCATGACTTATACAAGAAGTAGAGGGAAACAGGAGGCGTTAGGGGAGGAACATATAATTACCTAAATATAGTACTTATATATGAAATTCCTGATACATCATTTACTTAAAAAGCTCAGAGTAGAGACAAGCCCGGTGGACATGGCAAATGTCTATGGAGCCAGAACTCTGGATAGAGAAGCAGGCCTATCTGTGTGATTTCAAGACCAGAATGAGACCCTGTGTCTACACAGAGTAAAAATCTGCACAGAATAGGGTAAAGATACAGCCATGAGAAGCTGTTAAGGTTCTCCTACCTCTAAACACTTTTGTTCTAGGACACAGTTGTAAGGCGGTGTCAAAGCAGGTATTAGAGCAAGACAAAGCAGGGGAAAGAACAGTGGTGTCTAGAGCACAGTGAGAGTTAAAGCAGATCAACTGGGAATTACAGTTCCACACAGGAAGAACCGGCAGCTTATTAAATGAGTGCCATCCTATATAGTAACAAGAATCATTCTGAACCCATTTGTCTGGGATATGTGAGGGGACATAGGTGTTAGACTCCTCCGGATAGTACAACCTGGAGACAGCACTGCTCCTCACAGGAAGCGAGAAAGCTTCCATCTCACCATTTTCCCACTGTCCTCTTGTTTCCTACAGAAAATTGTCAAAGTGCACCATTCTTTGGGGCAGAAAGTGCTCTGCAGCCCTCTGTGCCTGTGCTGAGGAATGCCACACCCTCAGCAGGAAGTGTGTGCAACTTCTATGGGGTATCCACCCCAGCCGCGAGCTCAGCATGGCTCCTGCCATCAGACTCCAGCACTTGTTGCCAGCAGCTCGTAGACAGTGCCTCCCTTTACCAACGAGCTGGCACTACCACGTTGACTGCACTGACCAACCAGAACCAGATCTCCACCCTGCCACTCCCCTATGCAGGTGTTCTCCAGTGTGATCTCACAGGAAGCTCTGACAGGAGAGAAACTGCATTCCAGGACTTCACTGTAACTATCATTGACCAGAATACCACACTCTCCTCCCTGGCTATGACAGCCCAGTGTGATAACATTCTAGATCCCAATGCCTTAGTCCCTCTTTATCCGACACTCTCTGCCAGCCTCGTCCAGGCCACACCATCAGAGGTGCCAAATCAAGGATACAACCTGGCACCTTCCTACCAGGATGGCAGCCAGCTCTATTACTACAGCCTCAACAGCCTGGGCCCTCTGATGGCTGGAGAACTCGAGCAGTGCCTGCAGGCCTATCGCCTTGTGTCCTACTCTGGAACTCAGGCCTCCTCCCTGCAACCAGAGATGGTGATGATGCTAAGGGAGTTTCATTCAATGAACGTTCAAACACCTTTCTCCACCTCTGCCTTCTACTATCCCTCATCTGCTCAAGCCATGCCGGACAGCAGCCTTCAAGGTGAGAACAGAGCCAGGAGGGGAAGGAGTGAGATCAACCCTCGAACAAAGAGGGCACAACTTACCTCTCAGTAGTGGACAGTCCATACAAAGGGAGAATGTAAGTTCTGATAGGTTAGGTTTGCCTTGGGCTCATCATCGCAGTCTTCAGTCTCTATAATGAGAGAATGTAGGGCAATGAGTGGCATCCATCACTCATCAAGACATGTCCAAGGACTACCCCCACAGACACGCATGTCACCCTGCAAGCTAATTCATCCCATCCATCAACACACAGCAGTCACCTCTTTCCTAATTTATTGCTCAGGGCTCTAGAGGACACAAAGGCCTTTCTGTTTCCATAACACTTGATTTTCCCTGTGTTGAGATCTGACTCTGGAACAATGCAACTCCAAACCAGTCCTGGAGGAACTACTCCCAGATTCCAAGTGCTGGCCCTGAAATTCTCTTACAAATATAAGTGCATCCAGAGTCCAGTATAACCCATGTACAATTGCTAAGTTGGGTAAAGCCTCTCTCTCTCTCTCTCTCTCTCTCTCTCTCTCTCTCTCTCTCTCTCTTTCTCTCTCCCTCTCTCTCTAAGACCATGATCATTAGGACATGTTTTCTACAACACAGTCACACTCAAGCCCAAAGATTTTACAATTTTGTTTGTTTGTTTGTAGTGATGAGATGAGCAGGCCTGCTTTTCATCCCGCACAGCTCCTGCACGGCTAGCTTAGCTCCAGAATAATTACACAGAAACTGTATTCATTTAAACACTGCCTGGCCCATTAGTTCCAGCCTCTTATTGGCTAATTCTCACATCTTCCTTCAACCCATATTTAATAATCTGTGTAGCACCACGAGGTGGTGGCTTACCTACGTCTATCTTGGGCCAGAGCTTCATGGAGACTGCCCCATTGCCTTCTTCCCAGCATTCTGTTCTGTCTACTCCACCCACCTATGTTCTAACCTATCAGGCCAAGCAGTTTCTTTATTAATTAACCAATAAAAGCAACACATAGAAAGAAGACCCACCTACATCATTTATTCTCTTTGCTTTGCTTTTCGAGACAGGGTTTCTCTGTTCCACCCTGACTGTCCTGGAGCTTGCTTTGTAGACCAACCTGGCCTCGATCGTAGAGATCTGACTGCCTCTGCCTCCTAAGTGCTGAGATAAAAGGTGTGTGCCACCATTCCCTGGCTGATTTTACTTCTTAAACCAATTTTTTGTCACTACTAACAAGACTTTGAAATGTTGGGTTGGAGGAAATCCTGGGTTGTTGAACTGCCTGACTTGTAGGAGTGGAGAAACTTGGTTTGGATACCTAAAGCCACATAAAAAGCCAAGATTCTGGGGGTATTTAAGTAATGACAAAAACTTAAAGAAGTTGGAAGATATGGATTAAGTTCTTAAAAATGATGGACCAGACAACCTGCCTAATAACAAACTTGCAAGGAAATGAGGGGTACGCTTTCAAAGACAAAGGGTAAAGCAAGAGAGGGGCACACACAGGGAATTCTGTAACCTCCCCATGGTGAAGACGCGTGCACACACCACACAAACACAAAGGAACACACAATTATCTGTGAAAACATGACTTTGCATTATCACCAGAAAGAACAGAGCACTCACTACGAGTCTCCCAAAAGAGGTGCTGCCCCTTGCTATTCAAGCAGAGCTCATAGGAATGCCTGCCCCACTGCTGTAGGGTCTCAGTACTGAGGAGCACTAAAAGGAGGGGAAGAGGAGGGGAGCATCTCACTTACCAGGCACTGACTTCTTACTTGACTCTTTTTCAGTGGTGGAAATGGAGACACCCCTGGAATTGACACCTTCAGCTCAGACATTCTGTTTGCTGCAGAGTCCAGACCTTGGCAATGCCTGCACCCATGACACCTGGATGAGGACACCACCTGTCAGTGAGGACAGGTCATTAACTGCCCCCATCCACAGTCCTTCAGAATTCCTGCCCTTGCCTCCAGCTCCAAGCCTGGAACAAACAGAAAATAACAACTTGGATTTCAAGATAGCCAATCTATCAACACCTCTGGTTACCTATGAGGGCACAAAAGAAAACCAAGAACTAGCACTTCTACCTTTAGTGCACCCCAACATGCAGCAGACCCTGAAATACACTGATGCTGAAAGCCTACAGCAGAACCTTGTTCTTGACAATGACACCTTGGGAAACAGCAGCCTAGGTCAGGAAGAGCCTGGGGTGCTTCAGAGTGTGGTGGGCTCCAACATGGACTTTGCAGACATGACTGCACTCGTGGCAGATATTCACCTTCCCCAACTCTTAAACTCCCTCACAGAGCTAAACCAATTCCAAGATCCCAGAGCAGCTCAATCCAAAGACTCCACAGTCATCGGGAGGGATCAGGCCCAGGAAAGCTCCAGCGTCATCAGTGCACTCTCAGACCAAGTAAGAAAGAATGACCAGAAAGTCTCTGAGCTGCCTGATGGAGCTCCTCAAGCCAGAATCCAGCTCCAGAAACTGGTGGAGGGAGAAGAGGCTGTGGGCAGTGCTGGGTTCAGTGAAGGGGCTTTCGACAACGTGGCCAAGCACTTGGAGGGCAAAGCTCAGAAAGTCACCCAGAAAGCGCAGCAGAGCTAGGGCACATGGGCAAGACAAGGCCAAGAAGACTAGAGAAAACAACTCCAAGAAAACAGAGGAGCTGAAGCCATCAAGTCACAGAGTCAAGGCAGAAGAGAAGCCCGCCACCCCAAAGACCAAGAGGAAGAGGAATCCACCTGAGCTCAGCCATGACAGCTTTAAGAAGCCTCGAACTCACCTCGGCATGCACATGCTGGCGTCTGTGCAGGTCTTTCACCCACTGGGGAAGAAGAGTGAGAGGAAAACTGGCGTCTCCTCCTCCCGGGCTCTGCTGAACTTGAGCAGCAACAAAGATCCCAGGACAGGCCCTGATACCACATCACTGCTGGATATGCCACGTGAGGGCCAAAGCCTTGACAAAAGCCTGGGCAAGATTCAGAGACCAGCGAGCAGTGCTCCCAAGCGGTGTCCATCTCCATCCCAGTATGAGCTGCCCCCACCTGGGAAGGTCAAATTAGTACCTCTGCCTTTCCCAGTCCCGGACAAGCCTCAAACTAAACCTGTTTCTAGAAAGCTTCTCTGCCTGGCTTCACGCAGGTCCACTATGGCTTACCCAGTGAGGCCTCACTCCCACTCAGCTCAGCCTCCCACGCTCAAGCCATCCCAACCAGCTCCTGCCAGCACATCTTTGATGGCCTCTGACAAGCCAGCTCCACCAAATGGCACCAGTGCCACACGAGCCAACATAACCAAGCCCATCCAGTCTTGCACTGGGCCTCAGCCGGCTGCCTCTTTGCCTGCACCCTACAGAGCATCATCTCACACTTCACTCCACAGGGAGCCTCTTTCTGCTGCCAGGAACAAGGCCCTTTCATCTCCCAAAGCTAAAACCCAATACCTGCTGCTAGACTTCAGTTGCCAACCCATCCCATGGAGGAAAGTGGACATTCCAGGGCCAGTCATCTCACAGCCTATCACTGAAGAGCAGAGGCCAGAGAGGGAAGCCATGAAGAGGCGGGCTCAACAGGAGCGAGAGAATGCTGCCAAGTGTACCTCTCTGGGAAAACTGCAGTTTTTCCTTCAGAGGGAGAAGGATATGGAAATTTCAAAATATTATGGGTATGCAATGTAAGAGCTAGCCAGGTTTTCAGAGTAAAGTGCTGTTCAATGTGACTAAGAAGAGATATAAGTACCAAAACACAGGCATACATAGGTTTTAAAGACTTGTGTGAATATATTGATACATTGGCACAAGTATAGGCGTACAGATGACATGTAGATATAGATGGATATGTAAAATATTTCTATTCACACATAATTGAGTACTTAGTAAAACTCTCTAAAAATCTTAAGTCTGTTATTTTATTTGTGAGTAATGAGTGGTTGAATATTTCTCTCTGATAATTTAACATTTATGTTTTCTAATTGCAGTATCATATTCTATATGAAATAAAGCTCACAAAATATGTATTTAATCTTGGATCAATTAATAAAAAGCTATAGTGGTATTAAAACCGTTCTCCTTGTGACTTCATTCACTGGACATGGGATGTCTTGAAGCACATACTGAGTATGAGCACACTCCTTGTTACCACAGTCTGCCCAGCTCTCATCTCTCCCCGCAGTGCTTTGTCATCATTTTCCGCTACAGAGCTTTGCCTCTAGTCTCCTGAAACATATGCACACAGGAGCTCATTATGTAAATATAATCTGGGAACCACATCTGCAAGAAAACATGGATAGCTTATGGAACCTGGCTAATTTATATGACTATCTCCACTCAATTTTTTTCCTGCAAAAAAAAGCATAATTTCTATTCTTTTATGAATAAATAATTTTCCATTATGCTGATACGTCACATTTTCTTTATACCTTTCTCTGATTCTGACACCCAGACTATTTTCCTAATGTAACTACTGCGTACTGTCGCAATGGCTACTGTTGGTGTCAACCTGAACACATGTGGAATTAACTAAAACCCAACTGATTGGGTACACCTGTAAGGGATCTTTCTTAATTAAAAAATTAAATCATTTGAAGTAGGAATACCCAACTTAATCCAGCTCTTTTGAAATGGGAAGCTTTGTTTTTAACTTTGGCCACATCTTCAGGTGGCAGCCTACATAAAGGATAAAGAATAAGAAAGCCATTTGCTCTTTGCTGGCTGGCCCTTTCTCTTGCTAGCATGTCCATTCCTTCACTGGGATTAGAGCCTACTTCTTCAGAATTCCAGAATATACCGAAGACCAGCTGAGATATCTACCCTCATGGTGTGAACAACTACTCTACTCTTGCCATCTCTGATGGTATACAGCCATTATTGAAATAGGTAGACTATGACCTATTAGCCACGTTAGTAAATCACCTTTCTATAAATACACAGATGGATAGATTCTATCAGTTCTGTTCCTCTAAGGAAGCCTGACTAGTTTAAGTATGCTGCAATAAATATTGATGTGCAGATATGCCTCTAATATAAAGAACTGAAATGCTGTGTGTATATACCCGTGAGTGGTATAACTGATTCACTTTTAATTTTTTAAAGAGCCTCCACTGTGATTATGTTGTGTGGTAATTCTAACAAAGAGCACACATGGACACTCTTAAAGTTGAGTACAAAGTCTTTATTTCTGGCCAGCAGCTGCCTGGGAAACTTGCATAAATGATGCAGCCCCAAGACTCACTGCCTCTGATCTTCTAAGCACAAAATCTACCTCCTGGGTTGACATAATTTAGTTAGCAAGAAGCAGAACTATAGAAGCCAAAAGGTAAGGCTAGTACATTTAGACTTTCCTGTATCCTGGAACTATTGACTATGTCTTTGAGGATTAGGTCTTTGTTCCCATTTTAGCAGGTGTTGGAACCCACTTGCTGGGTTCTAGGGTCAGAATGGTCCCTACAACATGGTGTCGGTTGTGCTAAGGTCAGGGGACTGATATCCAAGATGTATAAAGAACTCAAGAAAGTAGACATCAGGGGCTGGAGAGATGGCTCAGCGGTTAAGAGCACTGATTGCTCTTCCACAGGTCCTGAGATTAATTCCCAGCAACCACATGGTGGCTCACAACCATCTGTAATAAAATCTGGTGCCAACTTCTGGCCTGCAGGGACACATGCAGGCAGAACATTGTATACATAATAAATAAATCTTTAAAAAAAACATTTAAAAAAAAGAAAGTAGACATCAAAATACCTAATAATTCCATTTTTTAAAGGGAACAGATCTAAACAGAGAATTCTAAACAGAAGAATCTCAATTGGCCGAAAGACATTTAAAGAATTACTCAACATCCTTAGTAATCAGGGAAATGCAAATCAAAATGACTCTGAGAAGCCATCTTACTCCTGTCAAAATGGCTAAGATCAAAAGCACTGATGACTGCTTTGTTGCAGATGTGTTGGAGTAAAGGGAACACTCCTCCACTGCTGGTGGGAGTGCAAACTTGTACAGGCACTTTGGAAATCAGTAGGGCTGTTTCTCAGAAAATTAGGAGTCTCTACCTCAAGAACCAGTGATACCACTCTTAGGTGCTCAATCATAGCACAGGGACACTTGCTCAATGATGTTCATAGCAGCATTGTTCAGAATAGCCAGAACCTGGAAACAAGCAAGATGCCCTCAACTGAAGAATAGTTAAGGAAAATGTGGTACATTTACACAATTGAGTATTACTCAGCAAAAAAGAAAAAAGGAAAAAAAAAGACATTTTGAAATTTGCTGACAAAAGGATGGAACTAGAAAAAAATCATCCTAAGTGAGGTAACCCAGACCCAGAAAGACAAAAACAGTACGTACTAACTCCTAAGTGGATATTAGATGTAAATCAAAGAATAACCAGGATGCAATCCACAGTCCCAGAGAAGCTAGGTAACAAGGAGGACCCTAAGAGGGATACGTGGATTGCCCTGGGAAGGGGAAACCGATGAGATCTCCTGGATAAACTGGGGCTGAGGGAGACAGAGGGCAGGGAATGGGAATATGAGCGATCCGGATTGTCTATAGGGGGAGTGACAGAGAGGAAGAGCAATGAAAGAGATATCTTGATAGAGGGGTCATTTGGGGGTTAGAGAAAAATTGTGCCAGGAAAACTTCCAGGAATCCACAAGGATGACTCCAGCTAAGATTCCTAACAATAGTGGAGAGGGTACCTGAACTGGTCTTCTCCTGTAATCAGATTGGTGACTGCCCTAATTGTCATCACAGACCCTTCATCCAGTAACTGATGGAAGCAGATGCAGAGATGCACAGCCAAGTACTAGGCCAAGCTCTGGGAGTCCAATCGAAGAGACGGAGGAGGGATTAGATGATGGGGGGGGGTCAATATCATGATGGGGAAACCCACAGAGACAGATGACACAAGCCTGTGGGAGTTCACAGACTCAAGACCACCAGCTAGGCTCTCTGTATGTGAGTGACAGTTGTGAAGCTTGGTCTATTTATGGGACCCCTACCAGTGGGACTAAGATCTGTCCCTGGTGCATGGAACCCACTCCCTAAGGTGGGATTCCTTGCTCAGACTTGATGCAGGGGGAGGAGCTTGGTCCTGCCTCAACTTGATAGTCTATGCTTTGTTGATTCCCCTTACTTTCTGAAGAGTGCATGGAGGGCAGAAAGGTGGTGGGGGAGGAATGGCAGGAGAGGAGGGTGGGGAAAGTGTGGTTAGTATGTAAAATAAATTAAAAAATTAAAATAAAAAAAGTCAAAAAGGAGCCAGGATCTTACACTCCTCTTTATGACCTAACTTCTCCCATGTCCCCAAATCCTAAAGGTTCCATTGCCTCCCAGTAGTAACTCCCATCTGGATCAGAAGGGACAGAGGCTCCTGCCAGCTCTGCACTGTCATTTTCTTGTCACTGGAACCCAGAGAGCATAAATGGTCATTCATGTGACATAGGGAACAACTTTTAAACATCTGTCTTCAGGACCAGCTACAAGGAATGTTTCCCCATTTCATTACCTGTTAGCTAGGTGGGTAAAAGCAAACCTCCTGGACACCCTTTGAGTGTGTGTCTTTCCTAGATCTCACACCGTGATCCACCACACAGCTTTATCCCTTCCAATCAGTGCCTACTGCAGAAATCGTGTGCTGAAAATTAGCATCACTGATTACCATCCATCCAGGAACATGGTCAACAGGCAGAGTTTTTTCATCCATGTTACTGATCAATCTCCTAATTAAAGAGAAGGAAGAGCCTCTCTGCCCACCAGAGTGCATTTATGGGCAGTTCTCATATCCATTGGGGCTGCCTCTCTGCTGGGGTTCAGCATTAACAGGGATCACTTTGCAAGAACAGTGAGAAACAGGTGTGCTCGGTGGCTCCAAAAGAGAGTGCATCTCCAGGAAGTGCGGGGACACTTTGAAAAGTACAGTGTGTGGGACAAACAGAACTCAGCTTGAGTAGACAGAACTCAGTAGGCAAAGTAAAGTGGTCAGTTCAGGGAGGTGACAAACAGGGGTGAGCTCTTCAAACTGTGTCTCCTCACATCCCGCCTTCCTGCAACCTTTTGTGGGGATCCTTGGTGGGTGGGGCCCAGTGGATAAGAAGACAAGCTACTTGTCCCTAGTTACACACACCAGAGATGAGCCAAGCTCCCAGAGGCTCTGTCCTAGTCAGGTGGAATCTTATTGTCCTTAGGAGGAAAACTGGAATCTGTGTGTGTAGCTTGTCTGATCCTCAGTCCTCCCCACCCCCAGTTGTGATCTTTACCTACTCACTTGCTCCCTCCACATCCTGACTCTATCAGCGATACAGGCTACAGATGTACCTTGGGCACGGCTCACATCCTGACTCCATCAGTGATGCAGGCTACAGATGCACCTTAGAACACAGCTCACATCCTGACTCTATCAGTGATACAGGCTACAGATGTACCTTGGGTACGGCTCACATCTTGACTCTATCAGTGATGCAGGCTACAGATGTACCTTGGGTACGGCTCACATCTTGACTCTATCAGTGATACAGGCTACAGATGCACCTTAGAACACAGCTCACATCCTGACTCTATCAGTGATACAGGCTACAGATGCACCTTGGGACATGGCTCACATCCTGACTCCATCAGTGATGCAGGCTACAGATGTACCTTGGGATACAGCAGGGTTCTTTTTGTACCCGCTCAAGAGCATGTGCATTCCAGAATATGACCCTGAAGAAAGCTGGCCACCTCTGCTGATGGAAGGACTCTCCTCTCTGCTGTTGGGAACTTGGGCCCTGCAGTTCCTTGGAACAAGAGCTTGCTTGTTACTATGCTGATAGAAACAGGGAATCTGACATGCTATGGTGCTCCCTGGAATCACACCACTTAGGAAGCTACCTGAGCATGGGCCAGTCACTCAGTCATTGCTACACTCCTTCACAAATGCTGTCTGCACCCCGCACACACCTCAGCATTTTGGGATCCTGCCATCACACATGTCTGAAGCCCCTCTCACAAAAACTTGTCTCTCATGTTGATGAAGAAGGAAAATTGAAATCCCAATGATATGACACCAATAAATGTCATCATATACACACTAAGTGTGAAAATAGATAATCTCATTTGGCAACAATTTCCCTGTGACTGCTTGAGTTTTACTTGTCACAGGAAAATAACACCAGCACCTTAAATTCATGAGCTTGTGGACATACATAATACACAATGGTGGACACATATATACTGTTCAATGCAGAGAACTTTGCAGATCTGAATGTCCTTCCATGGCCATAACAAAGTCACCAGGCAGAGAAGCCTTTCATGGGAAAAGAGAAAAGGATACCATCAAAAATAAATAAGAAATAAACACGAGATGAAGCCAGAGTGACAAGCCAAGCCCCTTGGGTTCATAGGAGCAGCCCTGTGTTGGGCTCACTAAGATCTACCTGTGCATCCTCTCCTCTGGGATGGCTGGCCGCCTGCTCTTCCAACACCTTGAGCAGCCACCAGTTCATGAATGTCATCTGCAAACATGCCTCTTCTCCTTTTTAACATCTGTTAAACTGAAGCCACCTAGCTGTTGAAGTATTAAATCAAAATCCAATCAGGATGTGGACAGAGAAATAATTCTGATCCTGAATGTCCACAGCTCCTTCTCACAAGAACCAGCTGCATTCCTCAGAAATGGTGGGTGATCCTGACTTTAAACAGGCACAGAGGAAAATCACTCTCTTCCCCAGGAAGGGACTGGTCTTATTTCAATTCCTGATGCTACCCTGACATCTAGTGGGCAACTCGAGTATTATTCTGAAGACCCTCCTGCGATTTTGCAGGCTTGTATTTATTTCTCCAAGCTGAGCACTTCGATGTCCCAGAGGTTCAGGGAAAGATCTCAGAGCTGGCAGAAGATAATTGTTGCTAGGCCCGGTGATGCGAACTGTTTTCCAGCCTACTTGAGAGGCTGAGGCCGGGAAATCACAACTTCAAGAGTAGCCTGGGCACCTACCCTGGGCTCCAAATAAAACGCATAAAGAGGGTAGAGATCAAGCTGGGTGGCAGAACATTTGCCTAGTACACGTCAGCTGCTAGGGTCAATCACACATATAACTGTTTATCAAACGACTGAGCATGAAGTGTGTCTGTGACTTTAGGGTGGGTTTATGCTCAGTAATAATCCATGAGCTTACTTTATGCGTGCAGCCACCAATGAGAACAAGGAGCAAGGTCTTTAGCATTTCTGAGGATCATTTGCTCACCTATTCAGCCATCTTTTCCTCTAAGCTGTTGATGTGTCTGTCGTAGTATTTCATGGATCCTTCCGGTTCAGGCATCTCAGATGTCCACAGCACTGTTCAATCCTGGTCTAGCCTGCAGATTCCTTTATCTGATAGCACTGTCCTCTCCTGGTCTAACCTACACTTTCCTGCATCTGATAGCACTGTCCTCTCCTGGTCTAGACTGCAGCTTCCTGCATCTGATAGCACTGTCCTCTTCTGGTCTAACCTACAGTTCCCTGCATCTGATATCACTGTCCTCTCCTGGTCTAACCTGCAGATTCCTGTATCTGATAGCAATGCCCTCTCCTGGTCCAGCCTACTGTTCCCTGAATCTGATAGCACTGTCCTCTCCAGGTCTAACCTGCGGTTTCCTGCATCTGATATCACTGTCCTCTCCTGGTCCAGCCTACAGTTCCCTGTATCTGATATCACTGTCCTCTCCTGGTCTAGCCTGTGGTTTCCTGCATCTGATATCACTGTCCTCTCCTGGTCTAGCCTGCAGTTTCCTGTATCTGATATCACTGTCCTCTCCTGGTCTAACCTGCAGTTTCCTGCATCTGATATCACTGTCCTCTTCTGGTCTAGCCTGTGGTTCCCTGCATCTGATAGCACTGTCCTTTCTGGTCTAACCTGTGGCTTCCTGCATCTGCATCATTTTCTCCTTTGTTCTTTTTTATATATTCTCCTATACTGCTTTTTATATTTTAAGCTGCATGTTGCACATTACAGGACAGAAGAAGCAGGAGAAGCTAAAGGTATTTCCTCATCTCAGAAGACACAGGGCTTTTAAACTGTTGCAAGCAGCTATGCTGAGGGGCTCTCTTCTTCACAGAACCAGGCTAAAGTAGCTCCAAGTCTACTGTGGCCTGAAGGGGAGGTAGGTCTCTTCCTCCCAGCTAGGTGTTAGGACACATCACCACAGCCGAACTTCAGTCTCTGCTTCCACCACTTTCCCCCTCTCTCACTTGCCAGTATTAGGAACCACCATGGCAACATGCACAGGGAACTCTTGAGGCCTGCAGCCAGTGCCAACTTCTCTGAGACTGAACTTGTGAGAAAGGGAAGTATAGTGTGAACTGAGTGCATACCCTTGCAGCCTACAGTGCGACCCTTGCAAACTCCTCCAGTGTCTCAGGAATAGCCCCCAAATCCAAAGAGCCTCAAATTTATGTGAGCCCTGCACAGAAAACCAAACCAAGTTTTACTCAATGGGATCAACACACAGCAAGACCCTTCAACTCACCTAAACAATCTACTGAAACTATAAAGTAGTGGTTCATACTATAATCCCAGCACTCAGGAGGTAGAGGCCAGTGGATCCCTTTGAGTTCAAGGCCACTCTGATCAACACACAGTGAGGACCAGGACAGCCAGGACAACATAATGAGACACTGCCGTGGAACAGAAATCTACCAGAGCCCTATTGTATACAACATGGGGTCAAGATAGCCTGAAAAGTCACTTTCACAAGTTGAAAGACCAGGGAATTGAATCTGACAAACTGATGTTGGGCTATACATGTTATGTGCCAAAGCTTCTAATGTTGATAATTCCAAATATTAAAATACAGTGCCACCTCTTGACCAGGGGGGTGCATATAATCAGGCCTGGAATTTCTATATCCAGTGTGTCTACTTATTCAATGCAGGAAACGGTCTGCCCAGGAGAAATGCTCAATGTGGAGCTGGGCTAGAGTTCAATAGTAGATCTGTTGCATGGAAAGTGGGAAAACTGGGTCCATCCACAACATTGTGGGGACTAACAAGATAAATGGATGAACGTAAAGTCTAACTAAGGTCAGTCTCTTGATTCTTCAGTGGCATCTGGAGACATTATTAAACTAGAAGACCATGGCCAGAAAAGTGGGTCAGTGGGTAAGAGAGCAGCCTGCCACGCCTGATAACCAGAGTTCAATATCCTAAACTAGATAGAAGGAAAAGAGCAACTCTTCTGAGCTGTCTTCTGACGTCCACATACATGGCATGGTGAACATACACACGTATACTCCCAAACACAATAGGTAATCACCAACCTGAAGCGTGCTGGTGCCACTGTACCCATGTTCTCCTCTATCCACAACCTCCAAGCCCTGCATGGCAATCCTCTGTACTGAGGCCAGTATTTGGATCAAGTGCAAAGCAGGGCCAGGAAGTTCATAATCTGTGTCTTAATTGTTGAGGGCATAGATAAAGCTGGGTATCCTGTCAGGCAGTGTTGTATCGCAGAGTACTCCAAGTCAGCTATGAAGCAAGCACAGGAGAATTCACAATTAAAATCGGAAGTAACCCAGAATCCAAAGTATCTTGAAAAACCATCAGATTTTCAGGACAATTTCCAGCTTCGCGTTTTCAGATTAAGATACTTCAATCAGCAGATTCATGCCAATATTCCCCCAGTTCAGAAAACTCCAAAGAAAGAGGCACTTCTGGTCCCAGACATTTTGGATAAGATGGGAAATATTCACCCTCTGTTGTTCTCATGCTGTTACACAAGGGGATTTCTTCTGTGAAAGCACAAAAAGGCCTCTCTCTCTCTCTCTATCTCTATCTCTCTCTCTCTCTCTCTCTCTCTCTCTCTCTCTCTCTCTCTCCCTCTCATGCATATTCAAAAGAGCCAGAATTGGACACAGTAGTGATCTACAATCCCATCACTGGGCAGGCTGAGACACATGTATGCATGGGTGTACACACATTTCATACAGCAAATGAAATAAAAGACTAAGGAAACTTGGTAGATTACACCTCTGATGATTAACCAGGCCTTCTGGCTCTAATGGCACGCTTGGAGGTAATTCATCTAATCCCTAAGTTTTAAGTGGTGTTTGGAAACTCCTGTAGAAATGTGATTCCCTAATTTGAAAGTGAAGGAGGCTACAGAAAGTAATTCCCACCGTCACCAGAAGTCATTAGATAAACGGATCTCCGTCACCTACGGAACACATGGCTTGAATCTGCAATGTCCCCCAGAGGCTCATGTTTTGAGTACTTGTTCCCTAGCTGGTGGTAATATTTGGGAAGGCTATGGAACCCTCAGGAAGCCCAGCCTTCCTGGAGGAAGTGGATAAGTAGGAGTGGCCTTTGAGTTTAGAGCCCAGACAGTCCTAGCCGCTCTGCTTTTCTTGGTCAGCCATGACATAAGCAGCCACTGCCACACACTTCCGCTGCCATGAACTGGGCCACTCCAGCACGCCCACTCTGCTGTGACAGACTGCAGATCACAGACCCTGAGCCAAAGTTAACCTTCCCACCCTATTTTCTGTGTGTATGGTGTCACGGCAGCAAGAAATAAACTAAGGGGCTAGCAAGTTGGTTCTGTGAGTATGCTGGCTAGTTTTGTGCCAACTTGATACGAGTTCACCCGACTGCAGGGTGAAACTGAGGTTTCAGTTGAGAAAATGCCTCCAGAAAGCATTTTCTAAATTAGTGATTGATGTAAGAGGCCCACCTCACTGTGGCTGCTACCACTCCTGGGCAGGTGGTCCTAGGTTCTGTAGGAAAACAGACTGAACAAACACTGAGGGGTTAGCCAATAAGCATCGCTCCTCCATGGCCTCCGCATCACCTCTACCTCCAGACTCATTCGCCTTTGAGTTCCTGCCTTGGCTTCCCTCAACGGCCTGTGACTCAGGATGTGAATAAATTTATATAAACCCTGTCCTCTCCAAGTTGCTTTTGGTCGTAGTCTTCATCACAGCAACAGAAATCCTAACTAACACAGTGGGTGAATATGCTGCTGCCAAACCTGATGGCAGGGCTTCGATTTCAGGGGCACAGAGTGAACGGAGAGAACTGACCCCTACACCGGTCCTTAGACTTCACACATGCGCTGTGGTGCGCACATACAAACACACACAGACACACATAATAACTGTAAAAGAAAAAAAGGGGGCTGGAGAGATGGCTCAGTGGTCAAGCGCTCTGGTTGTTCTGGTGGACGTGGGTTCAATTCCAAGCACCCACACGGCAGCTCACAATTCTAACTCCAGTTTCAGGGTACCTGATGCCCTCATATAGATACACATGCAGGAAAAAAACCAATGCACATAAGTAAAAATAAAAAACAATAATAAAATAAAAAGGGAAAAAAAGAAAGTAATTCAAGTCAATCACTTGATTTTCAAATACTCATGTGTTTAATGACTGAAACTTACTCTTGATTTTCTATATGAAAAATTCTTCAGTCTTCAGTATGGCAAGCTGAAGGTCTTAGGGCAGCAAGCAAAATAATCTAGCTATAGAAACATTTACAGCCTGGAGAGGGTGAGTGTAAACGCTGGTACACGCGTGTCATGGCATGTGTGGAGGTCAGAGGTCACTCTCTGGAGTCAGTTCTTTTCTGTCCTAGTGGAATTTGTCGATGGAATTCAATGGTCAGATTTAGATGGTAAACACTTTACCTGCTGAGCCAACTCACCAATCCTACTTCAACTTTTCCATACTAAGTTGTTGGAGGTGGGTGGAGTCACCGTCATGTCACTGAACCGCAACTTCTCGCAGAATTTTCACAGATTCGCTTGTGGAAAAATATGTGCACATCCATGATGCAAAGGTTATCGCTCATTGCTATAAAGGGGAAAGTTAAGGTGTCACTTCTATAAGATGAATTTTTTAAATAAGCAAAAACATTTCGTGACCCATTATGATATCTTTCAATGTAATTGTATAATTTTTCAGTGTAGATTTGGTGTCATTTACCATTTTTCCATAACCATCCTAAACATTGTGATTATCTAACCTGTAAGGTGACCCTACTTCAGCTGTTCTTTAAGAACACCTCACCTGAGAACATCCTCTAAAAATACAGATTCTGGGCTGCAAGATGGCTCAGGGGTTAAGATATCTTGCTGTTCATCCAGAGGTCCCAGCACCCACAGCAGGTGGCTCCACAAACTCCAGATTCAGTGGAACTCTTCTCTAGCCTCTATGACTACTGGCACAGGTACAGTGAGCACACACGTGCACATGTGTGTGTACACACACACACATGCACACCACACACACACAAACATGCAAATTTGTTTTGTTTTGTTTCGAGACAGGGTTTCTCTGGCAAATTTTTAAAATCCTTTTTAAAAACAGATTCTAGGTACTCATCTGCTAGGCAACTCTCATAAGAGACGCCTAGGAATCAGAATTTTTGAAGCCTTTCATTTGTTTGCTTTTTCAAACAGGGTCCTACTGTGTATGCTAAGAGGGTCTCAAACTCTCTACCCTCCATATAGGCATCCTCCTGAATACTAACCTTCATCAGGCGATGAAAGGAGACAGAGACAGAGACCCACATTGGAGCACAGGACTGAAATCTCAAGATCCAAATCAGGAGCAGAAGGGGAGAGAGCACGAGCAAGGAACTTAGGACCGCGAGGGGTGCACCCACACACTGAGACATTGGGGATGTTCTACCGGGAACTCACCAAGGCCAGCTGGCCTGGGTCTGAAAAAGCATGGGATAAAACCGGACTCGCTGAACATAGTGGACAATGAGAACTACTGAGAACTCAAGGACGATGGCATTGGGTTTTTGATCCTACTGCACGTACTGGCTTTGTGGGAGCCTAGGCAGTTTGGATGCTCACCTTACTAGACCTGGATGGAGGTGGGTGGTCCTTGGACTTCCCACAGGGCAGGGAACCCTGATTGCCGGTTGAGCTGATGAGGGAGGGGGACTTGATCGGGGGAGGGGGCGGGAAATTGGAGGCAGTGGCGGGGAGGAGGCAGAAATCTTTAATAAATAAATAAATTTAAAAAAAAACTCTCTACCCTCCTGGCCTAGCCTTCTGTGTGCTAGGATTATAGACATGCCCTCTATCACCTACGTGATAAATTTACCAAATAAATTAGCACATATTTTATTTGCTCAGCCCATGACTGTCAAATATTGTTCTGAGACTTTGCTATCATAAAGAATAATCACAAGAATTCTAATAGATATTTCTTGTATTGCACTGTTTTCTGAAGATGATAAAGTGGGGGCATCTCCTTCTTAAAGAGCAAATATTTAGTAAGCAGACAACTGTGCTCTAGGGAACTCATTACCCTACTGTAATCTGAGTATCACAGGGAACATTGGCAGATACCCAAAGCTATGCTGGCTATCTGAAACGAGTTCATTAAGTGGTTTCTAATAACTAGGCTAGAGAGAGGGCTCAGCAGCTAAGAGCACCTGCTATTCTTCCCAAGGATCAGGATCAATGCACATGGAACCCACAAAGGGTTACAACTGTCTGTGTTAAGTCCAGTTCCAGAGAATCTGGCTCCCTCTTCTGGCCTCTAAAGGCACTGCATACACAGTGCGCATAGCTATGTAAAGACAAAAGACTATAAAATAGAGTCAGGCATGGTAGTACACACCTTTAATCCCAGCACTTGAGAGGCAGGCAGGATGATCTCTATGAGTTGCAGACCAGCCTGGTCTACAAAGTGGATTACAGGACAGCTAGGGCTGTTACACAGAGAAACCCTGTCTTGGAAAACCAAAGCAAAACCACTCACAAAATAAAAATAGTTCTTTTAAAAATAGAAACTCCTAAGATCCTGAAAGAGACTGGCCTTTGCCTCTGTCACTGTGTCCACGGAAGTCATATACGACCCACAAAATGACTGCTGCTTTTGTTGTCTAACCCAACCTCATCCCTGCAGCTCTGGGAATCAAACTCAGAGCCTCATTGTACAAAGCAAGTGTTCTACCACTGAGCTACACACCTAGTCCGCTGTTGTCTTGTGCTTCTCTAAGTTCATAACTGTGAGGAGGAATAGTTTAGTGGTATACAGCATAAGTTAGTCCTGGGTTGATCCTAAGCATCAATAATTAATTAATTAACTTTTTAAAGAAAACCAAAAGTTCACATATAATATTCTAATTATGTCATAGTAACTATAGCAACATCATTTGCTTGAAAAACATCACTACAATTTTAAATGTCTCACCACAAAAACAATTATATGAGGGTATTGGGTTAATTGGTCTGATTTAGCTATTCTTCACAATATATAAATTTGAAAGTGTCATTTTAAATGTCATACATATATACAATTTTTGTCAAATAATCTTTTAAAATGTTTTAATCCCAGCACTCTTGGGATTGAAGCAGGTAGAGTTTGTGGCCAGTTTGATCTACATATCCAGTTCCAGGACAGTCAGGCCTACAAAGACCCAGTCACAAAAAGAAATCAAGTGGTACAATACTGAGTTCACATGTTGAGTCCCCAAGGGCACTTTCTCTCCACAGTCTTATAGATGCTAAACTAGTCACAGGCCTTTGCGAATGCCACACAGAATGTCCATCCTGTTGCTGTCAGGCTGGCCTCAAGCTCTAAACCATATGTGTGTTAGCATGTCCTATACTGCCTAAGATCAAAATGGCACACAACTATCACCCAAAGAGATACAAAGCCTATGTTTCTTAAACAAGGATGTGGTGGTGTTTGCCCAAGTTTCTCTGAGAATTCTTTGTCCTTCTTTAAAAGGAGGTTGTATGCATAGTACTCAGTATTAAAAAATCACTGACTTAAGAGAGTACAGGGACAATAACTTTGCTTTCTCTCACCCACCATCCAAGTTAGAGGCAGCACTCATGAGAAGTTAAGGGCAGTGTCTGGACAGAACCCAAGCAACCTGAGAAGGCTGGGCTGGGCCTCTGTGTCCCAGATCTCTAGCCATGAGAATTACTTGTTGTCTTTTATCTTACCGACAGAAATTAATGTTCCCAGTCTCAAGAACGCTGTCTGGGTTAGAGGCAGTCAGAGAGGCAGGGAAATTCTAGTGCTCCAGGAGCTGTGACAGGACTGACACTTCCATCCTCAGTCTGGGCTACATAGCAAGTGTCTGGGCTCCACAGGGAGACTTTTGTCTTCACAGGGGAAAATTAATTTAAAAAAGCACGCGTTCTGAGAGCAAAAGCAGATAAAGCTACTCTCCTTCTTTACTCATAGAAAAGAGACCCTTAAACGGGATCATAAAACTTAGTAGCTGTCCTTAGTAGACAGAAGGAAATTCCCGGACACCGTTACGAGATGGGAATAGTATCTGTGAGGGAATTCTAGACCAGTCAGCGTCACAAGAGCCCCTTGCTAAACAAACAAACAAATAAACAGTTGGCGGTGGTTCACGCCATAATAGAGAGAAGAGAGAGAGCGAGAGCGAGAGAGAGGAGGGGGGGGAGGGGAGGGGGAGGGGGAGGGAGGGAGGGAGGGGGAGGGAGGGAGGGAGGCAGGCAGGCAGGCAGACAGACAGACAGACAGACAATCGGGGCAGTAGTGGTCAGGCCTTTAATCCCAGCACTCAGGGGGCAGAGGCAGGCAGATGTCTAAGTCTTAGGGCACCAGGTCTACAGTGAGTTCCAGGGCGGCCCGGACTGTTACACAGAGAAACCCTGTCTCAAACACGCTGAAGGAATCCTAAGACCTCACTACAGCCATTACCTCCACTATTTCAGACCCATTTCTGCCCTCCCTGTCCCCAATCTCCCTTGCGTCTCCTCCATGACAGCTTGCCTCGCTGTACTTCATTAATTCTGACCCGTGACCCGACTCTTTCAACCGGTGAGAGACTCAAACGAAAGATGACACAACGAACGGACTCCTCCCGGCACAGAAGGGGCGGTTAGCTCGCCCCTCCCTTGGCCGCGGAGCTAAACCTAAGGCGCAGGTACCGCCAGACGACAACGCGCGTTGATGACGTCACGCAAGGCGCCATCTCCGAAATCTGGTCGCAGTCCACTGTTGCCCGCTGGAGCAAGTCTGTTTGTGTACTGTGCCTACGTTGTTTCTTGGTTTTCTAGCGGAAATTTAGACAAGAAAGAGTCCTGGTGACCGAAAGCTGCAGAACAAAACGAAAAAAAAAGAAAGAATCGTGAGGCCCGAAGGAGACGTCATCAGAGCGCTCCGGAAGTGTTCCGACGATGAAGGGTAAGCGGGATGAGAGACACGAAATTGGGCACGGATCACAGTATAGAAAGGGTCGGGACTGGAAGATGAATCAGGGATACCTGTCCCAAAGAGTCCCAGGACAATATCCAGGGAGTTGACTCAGCACACAAAAGAAATCGAGACCCAGAGTGTGAATCGGCCCGACTCTCTCTAAGCTAGGAATAGATGTCACGATCGATCGAGTGTGTTCTCACCCGGGAAACTAGAAGAGGTGGATCCAAGGCCTTGGCCAGAACTAGGCATTGCCTGCCCTGATAACTGTGGCCAAGTGCCTGCTCCCCTCTACAGCCTGGCTTTTCACGCTTCATCCTGTAAAAAAATCTTCCCAGGCGCAGTATCTCAAACCTAAGGCGGTGGTATTTGATCAGAACACAGATGTGTCAGGAAGGGGAAGCAAGCACTGGAGCACTATTAGAGGGGAGAGTGGATACGATCAAGATGATTCGCACTCCTGCCCTGTCCTGTTCTCAGAGATCGCGTGCCTTGGCATATCTCGACTTCAGTATTATGTGCATAGAGAAATTCCCAGGAATCCACAAGGATGACCCCAGCTAAGACCCTAAGCAATAGTGGAGAGGATGCCTGAACTGGCCTTACCTGTAGTCAGATTGATGACTATCTTAAATGTCATCATAGAACCTTCATCCAGAAGCTGATGGAAGCAGATGCAGAGATCCACAGTGAAGCACTGGTCTGAGCTCCCAATGTCCAGTCGAAGAGAGGGAAAGCGATAATATGAGCAACGGGGTCAAGACCATGGTGGAGATACCCACTGAAACAGCTTACATGAACTGGGAGCTCACCGACTCCAGCCTGACAGAGAGGCAACCAGCATAGGACCAAACTAGGCCCTCTAGTTTATAGTGACAGCTGTATGACTGGGGCAGACTGGGACCACTGACAGTGAGACCAGAGTTTTCCCCTACTGCTTGTACTGGCTTTTGGGAACCCATTCTCTTTGGAAAGATACCCTGCTCGGCCTTATACTGGGGAGGGCCTTGGTCTTGCTAGACTTTGGTGACTTCCCATGGGAAGTCTTTCCCTCTCTGAAGAGTGGATGGTGGTAGGGTGGGGGAGAAGGTGAAGCGAACGGGAGGAGGGGGATGGGGTAGAAGCTGGGATTGGTATGTAAAATGTAAAGAGATGGTTTTTTAAGAAAATAAATTTGGGCTGGAGAGATGGCTCGGCGGTCAAGAGCATTGCCTGCTCTTCCAAAGGTCCTGAGTTCATTCCCAGCAACCACGTGGTGGCTCACAACCATCTGTAATGAGGTCTGGTGCCCTCTTCTGGCCTTCAGGCATACACGCAGAAAGAATATTGTATGCATAATAAATAAATAAATAAATAAATAAATAAATAAATAAATACTTTTTTTTAGAAGATTAGGGGCTGGAGAGATGGCTCAGTGGTTAAGAGCACAGGCTGCTCTTCCAGAGGTCCTGAGTTCAATTCCCAGCAACCACATGGTGGCTCACAACCATCTGAAATGAGATTTGGCGCCCTCTTCTGGAGCACGGGCATACATGGAGGCAGAATGTTGTATACATAATAAAAGTAAATAAATCTTTTAAAAAGAAAAAAATTAAAAAATAAATAAATTTTTGAAATATTATGGGCATAGTTAGGAATAACTAATTTAAAATTGCTTAGAAGAATTAATGAGACTAAAGTAAATGTGCACACACACTTCTGAGTGTATTTGTGTCCTTTTAAATCAACTGCTTGACAAGCAATGAGTATACCAGAGCTGTTACATGTGTACTGATGCATAAAGACTTCTAATCCTGATGATAGGCATCTGGCGTAGGTAAAACAAAGTTATTCCTAGGGTCCCAGGCCCTGCACAATTTTCTCAGTAAACAAACTCAATCTACAGTTCAAGGGAGAACCAGATTCTCCATGTAAAACTGGTAACTACCTTGGTTTGTTTACTTGGGCAAACATGTACTCAGGGAAGCCCAAGAGAACAGAGTTGGGTTTTTGTTTCTTTGTTTGTGTTGTTGCTGTTGGGATAAGGCGAGCTATGTGGTGGAACTCACAGTGTAAACTAGGCTGGCCTCTCCCTCTGAAGTGACAGGATTAACCATGTGTGTCACTACACTCACCTTAGAAATAAATGTATGGGGTCGTGTGAGCTACATTTTCTGGTCATTTGCTCTTTCTTATCCCATTTACTCCTGTACTCTGTCCCCCAGTGCCACCATGATGGTTTCCTCCAAACAAATAAGAAACAGGAGCATGGATGCTTAAAGGGACTTCAGCATCATGCTGGACATATTTAGAACTTGAAAAAAAGACTGTTGTATTTTATCTTGTCAGGATTCTGAACTGTGAAAAATCTGTTTAGAATTTCTTGTAGTCAGCAAATTGTAGTATTTCAACCAACCACATGCCCTAGCCATTAATGTCACCTCACCTTTAGAGTCTTCACTACTTAGTGAGCACTGCCCACGTGTAACTATAACCAGTATTTTAAATGAGAACAACTCTAGAGTGCTCCAGTGAGGACTTCTTTTAGACAGGCAGAATCTGGAGTAGGAACTAAACCCATGCTTTAATAAGATACCAGTGATTCTTAAACATGTTAAGCTTTGAGAAGTGTTCTTTTTAAACCTCATCCTGGGAATTTCTAGGACAAATCCAGCCAGAGGAAAGAGGAAGAAGTATGTAAGACAGTTGAGGTGGTACATGTCTATTATCCCAGCAACTAGCACTGGGAGCCTGAGACCAGAGTGTTGGGGGATTAAGGCCACTGTGGGCTCCATAGCAATTTCTGAGCGAGCCTAGGATACAAAGTGAGGCCTTGTTTAAGTAATATGTAACTAAGCAGTGTTCAGTAGGGTCAGGACATGGATCCAAGGTGAAGCACTTGCCTGGCGTGTATAAAACACCACTGAGTTTAACCCCCCAACACTGCAGAGTAAAACAGGAGGATCATCCAAGAAAGCTTTGCCGTTTCCTACTAACTCAGTATTCCTTCTCTAAATAAGTGTAGCTATTGTCATAATTAGAAAAGCCTTGGGTATTTACTCATTGCTAACAGAAGTAATCGTCTATTTTTGTGTTTGTCCCCAGCTGTGATTTACCATGCATTTCCTCACAAAGAAGCCAGAGAGCACGAGGTGCAGGTACAGTCGTTCAGAGGAGGCTGGGAGCAGTAGACTTGACAGCAGAGCAGGCTCAATGTCTTCTTAGACTCATCTAGCTGTTCTTTTCCATGGATTACTCATCTGCACAGGTCGTACTTTAGGCCAAATCAAGGTCTTTTTGGTTGGTGTCTTCATGTTCTAGGCTCCTTTCTTAGGGTACCGGAGTCAGCTCTTAATTTCATGTCATCTCCCACTCTGTATGGAACGACAGACAGCCTGTGCTTACCAGAAACCTGTCTTGATCTTGCTTCTGTGCCCCATTCAGTGCTCAGCCCATTCCATAAGTGGATGTTACAGATTCTCTCTGGATGCTTCACAGGCTTTGTCAATTGGGCAGAAGCTTTACCTGTGGCTCCTATCCTGCCAGGTTGTGTGGGGCACGCCTTTAATCCCAGCACCTGGAGGCAGAGGCAGGCAGCTCTCTAAGTTCAAGGACAGTCAGAGCTACAGAGAAATCCTGTCTCAGAGTGAGTGAGTGTGTGTGTGTGTGTGTGTGTGTGTGTGTGTGTGAATAAGAGAGAGAGAGAGAGAATGAATATCCTTTAAATCAAGATGTTAAAAGGCCAGTTAACCACCTTTAATTGTATTTCCCCTTGAAAGAGAGACCACATATGTATTTAAAAGAACCAAATTGTCCTTCTATTGATGATGAATGTTTAGCCATCCCTGACTTGAACTACCTCAAAGATTATGTATTCTTTTTATCTCCTGTATTAGCACAAAGAGGGTATCATTTACTATTGATATGCTAACCTAAAGCTGGCAGTTAGCCTCAGACTTGTTTTTACTGTCTGGGTGATGCAAAAAGAACCCAGCAAATGGCCCAGCCAAGAGGTAGGTGCTCAGGAAAGAACACTGCCCAGAGCTGCAGCAGATGAAGGCCAAGCGAGGTACCTGCCGGCCAGTGTAGAGTAGACTGTTGCTACCCCAGCCTGAGAGGTGGGAAACGAAGCATGTTTCAGGACTGATGCGGCTGTGAAACAGTCTCCCAACCTTCCCCAGGAGTCCATATAACTCTGTATATGTCCTGTGGTTGAGAGTGAGTGTGCCCGAGATGCACTTCACACTTTCTGCCTCAAAGTGGGCCTGGAGCAGACCTCTCCAAGGGCAGCCGCGTGGAGTCCACAAGGCTGAAAGCAAGGGAAGAGGACTGTGCTGCTCACTGTCAGAATTTCTCCTCCTTGACCTACCTGGAACCCCCAGACAGTTTCCCCTAATACTGAAATGGCTCATTTCCCTAACAACCCCAGTTCTCTTTCACTTCAAGATAGTCTTGTGGTCATGACTTATTAAATAACCTGTGTAGTTCATTTCTCAAGCTTCCTTCCCCACAAGGATTAGAGAAGGTTTGCATCACAAAGGATTTTGAATGCTCAGTAGAGTAACCTCAAGGAAGCAGGACTGGTCAGCGTTTGACCTGGCTGCAGTGTGGGGCGGTGTCACAGTTAGCACATGAGTGTGACTTTTACATTTTGGTAGTTGTGTGTAGGAAACACTAGGCAGACAGGAGATGTGTGAGCCTAGCTCAGCAGAGATGGTGGCTCTCAGGAACGGGATGAGTGCCCTGGTGTCTGAGAGCGGAACAGTGAACCACACCACCCTGTCTCTGAGCAGGAGCTGGGAACCCAGCGGGCTGAGGCCTTTGTGAGGGCCTTCCTGAAGCGGACCATCCCTCATTTGAGCCAGCAAGACTGTGAGAGCCATCTGCAGCGCAAGGCTGTGGTCTTGGAATACTTCACTCGCCAGAAACCAAAGCAGAAGAAGAAATCCAAAGGCCTCTCTTCCAAACAGAGGAGAGACAGAGGCTCTTTGACTTTAGCCCAGAGCAACAGAGGTACTCCAGTCTTCCCATGGCCTTGCCACTCACCATTGCCTAGCCTTCCTGGTAGGGCTCTGGACTGGGGATCCCAAGGATTCCCTGGACAGCTCTGCCCCATTAGTCTCAGGGGCTTCTTCGCCATCTGCCACAAGGGGGCGGCTTCCCAATACCAATTTTCTTATGTCATAGTTTGGCCTCTAAAAGACAGGCATTGGTCAGACTGAGGACTTTTCATCATTTAACTTCTCTCCTAGCCTCACTAGTAAGTGTCTCTGTTTCCCATAGCAACAGGCTGATATTCTTTAATATGTGCTTTCCTATACCCTTTAACATCACTAGACAGAATCATCCACTAAGAGGTTGCTGCCAGAGAGAGGTCCTGCCTTGGCATTTCAGAAGTTTCTGAAAGGAATGTGTCACTGTTTTGTGGAAGGATGTCTCCCTCGAGATGGTTCTGAGTTTGTGTTTACAGCCACTAGGTTTAGGCTTTGTATAACACTCCATAGCCACGCAGCCTTTCTTGTCCCAGAAGGCAAGAGAGTGTCACTTTGCACTGGGGCTGCCTTCCTGGAGTCCTTGCAGGAAGTGCCTGTTTCAGATTCGAGCCTGGTGTTCCTGACTCTGATCCTGGATTGGTATGAATGGGCACCAAGACAAAGGATAACCCCAGAGAAAAGCTCTTGGTCCTTTACCCTCCCTTCCAGACGATCCTGCCACCTTATACAAGGGCCTGCCTGGAAACCTGCACCTGGGTTGTTATGGCTGAGGCTACATCACCACCTTCAGATGCTCTCCTGCTCAGAGCCAGGGGCTCCTCCATCATGTCTACAACTGGCCAGGAGGAAGGGCATCAAGGCAAAGGGCCCCCTCTTCCCTTCTCGAGAGCAGTAATTTAGCCCTGAAAAGGTTCTGCCAGGGAAGAAATTGAGGTTCAAGGAGGGGAATGTACTTGGCCTTCGTCACATTGTCGTCAGGGCACCTACGGCTTCCACGCAGTCTCGGGTATTCCCTCGTGCTTACTCTCGGCCTTGAGCCCAGCTCTGGTTTGCCGAACACTGGAAATCCCAAGCTCGTGTTTCTGACTCTGACAGATACAGTCTCTTCCTCCCTCTGCATGAACTCTGGAAGCAGTACATCCGTGACCTGTGCAACGGGCTCAAGCCAGACACGTGAGTTTTATTTCTGATGCCTGCCATGGGATTAGATCCCAAGTCTTGCGTGCACTAGAGACGCAGCCTGGGAAACCAGCTGGCTGTGGGCGTTTGTGATCCTGTTTGCTTTGTTACCAGCTCTTCTTTGTGGGCTCTCTTGACCTCCTAGGCAGCCACAGATGATTCAAGCAAAGCTCCTGAAGGCGGATCTTCACGGTGCTATTATTTCAGGTAATTTCTGTGAGAGCATATGGTCATCTGGAGACTGCTACTCAGTGGCAGTACTCAGCCTGGCATCTGTCACTTGCCATCCTGAGGTTTCTCTAAGTTACAAGCAGTGAGGATCTAAGGTGGTTGTGACCTGACCCGTGCTGGGACTTGTTAAACACGCACTAAGTGGTGTCTGCATGCCGTCAGCTCATACTGTTGTCACCTCGCCTCTAGTGCAGACTCTGGGGGACAGATCCCCCTCTTCATGTTTCCAGGGTGCCATCACCAGTGCAGACTTTTTCCATGATTGCCAGACTCATTCACCCCATGGCACCCAACAGCTACTTGGACAGCCAGGAGGGGCCTCAAAGTACCTCACACAGAGCCCTTGGTCTCCCCTGAGGTCAGCTCTCTGATTATGACACATCTCCATATCAGTTTGTTCAGGCTAGAGACCTAGAAGTACATACACATTACCTCTTTCCTAATCCTGCACCTCAAGTCGGTTAACACACCTAGTTCCTGAATCTGACCTGCCTCTAACTCCCTCAAGCTGCTGTGGAAGCTTCTCTCACCCTCCCCCGGCTCACATACTGTTTTATTCCCACATACACACCAGAAGAAATACACAGAATGAAGGCTGTCATCAGACATCAGACTCCCGACTGCCATTTGCCTGTCCTAAGCCTCCAGCAGCTTCCCATCCAGTCAGAGTAAAAATCTATGGTGTCCTTTGGCTGCCCTCTGTGTGACTTGCACACCTGGTACCTTGGCTTGGCTCCTTCTCTCCACGAAGGGGCTCTGAAGGTCCGTGCATTGACTCCTGCTGTAACTCAGGTCCCTTTCCTAATGTCACTTCCTGAGAGTCTACCACCACTAAGGTTTCCCCTCCACTCTCATTGTGCTGTTATTATTTTCCTCATAGCCATTATCAGTATCAAGAAATAGAATAGCCCGTGCTGTCTATCACTGTCCTCCATGAGAGCTTCAGCTCACAGGAGCAGGATACAGGCCATCACGTTCAGTGTCCTGTCCCAGCACTGACCTAGCACACTAAGCACATAGTTAGCTCCAAGTGCTGATTACATGGAGGAGGCAGGGCCCTGCCAGTGAGGTGAATCGCCTGTCACTTCTGGGCAGCTCTACAGGAGGACTGCATTCAAGGAAATGTTCAGGAGAGTCAAAAGTGAATGATGGATGTCCTGCCCATGGCACTTACTCCATCAAAGCAACACGACTGGACTTAGTTCTTTATGTGTATGGCCTTGTGGCTCCAGAACCCTGCAAAAAACCCAAAGGATACCTGAGAACAGCCCAGAGATTGCAAAGCTCAGGACTAAGAGTTGGGAATCCTGGGCTCTTGCTGGCTTGGTCATTGCCCAGCTACAGAGCCACTATCCTCTGGGCCTTCTCTTCCTCAGCTTAGAAGGGCCAGGCTCCTAGTCCCTGAGGCCAAGCTGTGACTGCTGGCACTACCCAGGCCTTACCCTCATCTGCATTTCTCCTTTGCAGTGACAAAATCCAAGTGCCCCTCCTATCTGGGGGTCACAGGAATGCTCCTGCAGGAGACCAAGCGTGTCTTCAAGATCATCACCAAAGAAGACAGACTGAAAGGTGTGTGCTGTGTCCCTAGGGGAGAGAGAGAGAGAGAGAGAGAGAGAGAGAGAGAGAGAGAGAGAGAGAGCATTATCCTTTCCTTGAGGTTTTCAGGTTCTACTTGACAACGGAGTCAGAGTCTGCAGGTTCTTGCTATGTTATGAACTGCAGAGAGAGGCCCCTGCCCCTATGGCTACCAAGAGACATCATGAACACAGCAGCCTGTCCATCAATAGGACAGAAGAACTGCTTATCTGGGTCTTCGGCACTCATTGCTAAGGTCACCACCTCTCAAATGAATAACTAAAAGACAGGCAGAAGAAACCAAAACAGCCTGCCACTGGAGTTCTGAAAACTGCACCCTTGCTGGAGATACTCTTGAGTTTTAGTGTTGTTGGGAGGAGAGAGCCATTTGTTCATCCCTAGCCACTTATCCCTGAAATAATCACACATATTTAAATCACTGCTTGGCCCATTAGCTCTAGCTTATTGGCTAATTCTTACATGTTAATTTAGCCCATTTCTCTTAATCTGTGCATTGCCACAAGGCTGTGGCTTACCAGGTAAAGTTCCCAGAGTTTGTCTCTGGCAGAGGCTCCATGGCTTCTCTCTGACTCAGCCCTTCTTTCTCCCAGCATTCAGTTTAGTTTTCCCCACCTAGCTAAGTTCTGCCCTGCTATAGATCCAAAGCAGTTTTTCTATTCATTAATGGAAATCATAGCATACAGGGGGAAATCCCACACCATAGCATGGTTATTGCCACTCCAGCAGGTACTTTTGAATCTTCCAATACCCCAGTACCTGACCTTGCCCACAAATCCAAAGTTCAAACAACAGTTGAGGGGTTTGTACTCATTTCTGTTGATGCTAGAAATCAAGACCAAGCTAATCCTGGGCTCTACGCCTGAGCTACCCCCACAGCCTTGCTTCATTGTTTTTCCATTTCCCTGTATGTTCTTCTGCTCACTTTATAAGTCTAAGGAAGTAATGTAGAAGTTTCCCCACTCTGCACAAATCTAAGAACCAATTCAAGACTGTATGGGAAATTGGCTTTGGTGGTGTGAGAGCCCTCAGTTCTGGGAATTAAGTTAATCACCCCTAATTCTGGAAATTAGGCAGTGAGTTATATTTAGACTGTGAATCAAATAGCCCAGGTCTTTTTTGCGTACTTCTGGCATGGGTCTTCTCATTCCTGTACACTTTTTTAAAGACAGTCTTAGATGCAGTCCTGGCTAGCTTGGAGCTTGCTATGTAGACCAGGCTGGCCTTGAACTCTCAGATCTGCCTGTTTTGTCTCCTAAGTGCTGGCCATAAAGGTCTAGCATCACCTTAATAATGTTGTGGGAAGTCCTTTTGTATTGTTGCTTTTATTGGTTAATGAATAAAGAAGCTATTTGGGCCTATGACAGAGCAAAACAGAACAAGGCAGGAATTCCAAGCAGAGATAGAGGAGAAAAAGCAGAGTCAGAGAGATGTCGTGTAGCTGCCGAAGGAGACAGATGCCAGAACCTTACCGGTAAATCACAAGCCTCATGGCAATAATAGAATTAATAGATTAATAGAAATGGGTTAATTTAAGATGTAAGAGTTACTTAGTAAGAAGCCTAAGCTATTGGCCAAGCAGTGTTGCAATTAATATAGTTTCTGTGTGATTATTTTGGGTCTTGGCAGCTGGGAAGTGAACAAGCAGCCTCCAACTACTTTAATACAATTTAAATTGTAAACGTGCATGAATCATGCTTACATGAACATGAACGCACTGTCTGTATTGTTCCTCATTCTTTTTCCTTTCTTCTTTTCCATTCAGTTATCCCCAAGCTAAATTGTGTGTTCACCATAGAAATTGATGGCTTCATTTCCTACATTTATGGAAGCAACTTCCAGCTTCGGTCAAGTGAGAGATCTGCCAAGAAGTTCAAAGTAAAGGGAACAATTGACCTGTGAACTCTTTGCCACTGGCTACAGATGTACCTGGCAGCTGAGAACTGGAAACACCTTAAATATACACTTTTCCATGAAGCACTTTCTGGCTGTGGCTCGTCTTGACTCCAGGGAAAAAAGAGTGGCTAAAGAACATTGAACAACAAAGGAAGAAGTCGGGGATAGAGATTTGTCTCTCCAGGGAGGAAAGACTAACAGAAAATATACCAGGACTAACCTTGGGTGATTTGAAGAAGGTGGCCATTAGGTTCTGTCTTTCATACTTTCCTGTGTTTCTGGAACATTCTGTGCTAATAATGATAAATTTGGACATCTTAGTTCCATTTTGGCTGCTATATTTTTAACATTTCTACTGTGTAAGACCAGATGAGGTCTTTCTGCACGTGGCCATTGGAACTACAGGTCAGGACCAGCATTAAAAATGGCTGGGGTCCAGCTACTCTGTGCCAGTAGCCTTGAGGAGGCCTTGTCATTGACACCTAGTTCGGAGGGGCCAGTTGCCCCTTGTTTGTAAGAGGTGTGTGACTGCTGGCCGGCTCAGAAACTGCCCTGGCAATAGTAGGTGACGGCACATCCAGCACTCACCCCAGGTCAGCAGTCGTGCTGGGGGTCAGTGCTCGGTGCCTCCCACTCAGACTGCACTGGATGGAAGAGGAATGAGTGAGCCTGATGATCTTTATATGACAGAAAAACAGAAAGCCTACTCCCTCTCAGAAACCAAAGTGCTCCCCCAAGTCCCCGAGATTATCTAGGCCCTGGTTCTGTCAACATCATCTAGACATTCCTCATGGCACTGCCCCGTCCCACCTGGCCCCCGTGTTATCACAGTCCTTGCCACCCAGGTTCAGGGCACACATGACCTCTCAGCCTGAAAATGATCATTGTCTTACGGACTGGTAAAGAAAGGCTAAGATCTGAACCAGAAGAGCTGGCTCCAGAGTCAAGTTCTTCCCAGGAGGACAGCCACAGGGGGGTGAGAGAGACAGCTAAGTGTGTGTGTATGTTCCTTATTTACCCAGCGCTCTACCAAGGAACTCTTCTGTGTAGAGTGACTGCTGTTCTAGCTGGCTCAAAGTGCACAGGTGCTGCACCTTCAGAGCAGACCTGTCCAGCCCCACCCTCTGTGATGTAAGGGGCGCGCTATGTTGCATAAACACAGTTGCTTCCCAGAAAAGCTGCTGGTGCCACTTGCCAAGTGAAGCATGTTACTGCTGGCCCCAACTCAAGTGTCCATTAACTCGCTAAGGACATTCTCCCTCAAGGGAGACAATGTACTGCTCACCTGAAATAGAGTCTCTGCTCTTTGCCTTGTCTGGGATGTGCTGCTGTTGTCTCCCTGACCTCCCCAGCATCCTCCAGACTCTGGTCCTGAGGAAACTGCACTTGGTATTACATACAGCATGACTATCCAAGTCCCCACAACTTCATGGAGGGGGTATGGTACTGGTACTTGTGACTGTCTCCAAGGAATAGGACTGTGGTAGAAATGAGATTTGGGGTGTAGAGAGTCACATGACAACCAACTCTGTTGAATGTAAACCATGCACTACAGAAACATGAGCCCCATGCAGAGTGCCATAGAAGCCAATGGGAAGAACAGTTGGCACCTCAAGAAAGGGCTCAGACTGCTGTCTAAATTGGTTTCTGCTAAGGCTTCCTCCTGACTGGTCAACAGCTACCTCTCTGTGCGCATGGTCTGTCCTCAAGAAGGGAGCTCTAGTGTGCCTCTTCCGATGGTGTGATGAGATGAGATAACACCTCATCTATGACCCGTTTATCCTTTGTTACCTCATAAAGATCCTATCTCCAAACAGTTGTGTTGGAGGTTAGACCTTCAACACGGGAATTTGAGGGTAGTTAGTAACGACTGTAAAATGTTCCTAATTAGAAAAGTTGGCTTTACCTCCAAGGAAGGTGGCAATGTCCAGTCTGGACCCCATCCACAGACAGTGGCCTGGGTTTCTCTGCTGGTTTTTTTGCTGTATGCTATGCTTGGGACACCAGGCAGCTCAGCCTAACTGCTAGGCTACGAGCTCACATTTTCCTGAATTTCATGGGCTTTGACTTAAGGTGCACGCACAGTATCCAGAGTCCCGAAGTTGTGAGCAGCCAAACTCCTCCCTCCTTGTTCCACTGGAGCCAGCAGAGTCCGGGGGGGAAATGTGTAGAGGGAGGGGATGGTTAATGTCTACATGGCTGGATTGGGAAATGCTTTGAAAAGGGCACTTCTTGGTGTGTTTCTGAGGCTTCCAGAGAGGATTAACTGAGGTGGAAGATCCACCCTATACATGGGAAGTTTCATTCCCTAGGGTCAGGAGCTGGAAACAATAGAAGGAAGCTTGCTCTCCACTTCTCTGTCACGTGTCCTGTCCCACTGTGCCTTCCCTGCCATAATGGCTGACGGCTGTAGCAAAATAATGCCTTCCTCATGTCACTTGTGTCAGGGATTTTATCACAGGGACAAAAAGTCCAACATGGGAGATGGGCAGAGTTGGCCCCTGAGGGGAGCTGTGGAATATGAAGAATTAAATCACACCCAGGTCAGAAACCTGAAGAACCCAGGAAATCAGAGCAAGGCTTGGGAAGGTCTATCTAGGGGAGGAGAAATGGGAAGGGGACATGTGACCACTGGCCTCAATGGCGATGCCTCAGGTTGCACCCAGCTCTCTAATGGTGGGGAAGACACAGCAGGAACTAGCTTTGTAAACCAAGGGGCAGGTTACAAAATTCTGATCAGTTCATCAACACCTGAAATCTTTCAGGGTCTCCAAGCTACCTACCATCTGTCAAGTGAGACAACTTACTGCATGAAGGCCTCCTAGATCAGGGTGCTGGGATTCCTGCAGCAGCATAAGCAGGCACATGTCTGCAGCAGCTGTCCTATGCTGCACTTCAGCCATACAGAGTCAGGTCCCAGGAGTGGAACTCGCATGTCTATGTGTTTGTGTAACACCACCTGCTTCCTCCAGTCACCAATATTTGAAGATGGTACATTCCAGATGGCATCTAAGTCTCTCAGTCCTGACATCTGATTTGACCATAGATTCTTGGGCCAGTCTTTTCTGGATGCGGGAAAGGATCATCCAGTGACCAGGCTCTCAGATTCTGAATAATAAACATGAAGATTCTTCCCAAATACATAATTATGGTAAAAAGGCTCACTTTCTGGACAATGGGTTTTGTATTAATTTAGTTTGCATTTCTTATCTATAATGACTCATTAAGACATCTGTTAAATGTCTATAATATTAATTTAATTCTAATAGAACTGTATTGGAATTGTCCGTTTAATTAACCTCATAGGCCTTTAATGGGTATCTTAAATAGACATCATTAACAAGACTGCTAGACAAATTAGAATTAGAGTCAATAACATTCTTGGTAATTTCTCATGAGCCGTGAAGGACAAGCATTGCTAAGTAGGCAGAGACGACTGCAAAAGAAAAAGTGTTAGAGCGGCAGGAAATCCAGAATGGACAGGACCCCGAGGGTTCACCATTCTGTGTCCCAGGAGATTTCGGCAAAGATGTTTCCCGGCCACCAAGATCGTACTCAGGAACAAAGGCTTCAGCTTTCATATGCATTTACAGAAAATATTCTGTGTTCCCTTGGACTGAGCTCCAGGTAGGGAAGAGAGGAAGGAGATGGGGAGCATGAAACGAATGGAGAAAGAGAAGTGTTAGAGAGGGGAGGGTCATGACATTGTATGATAGAGCAGGGGAACTGGGACTCACTAGGATAAGGCAGGTTGGTTGGGACAGAGTGTGGAATGGGATGAGATGTAGAACACTACTCCATTCCTCACCCGGGCACTCCTCTTTATCCCCACCCTCCTAACTTTCACCACTTTCTTGGCCACTCCCTCTTAGAGTCCTTCAATGGACCTTATATTCCAGATGCATAAATGTTGAGCTGCCCTCATTCCAATTGTTAGACTTCTCTCCAACTTCCCTCCCTATCTGGTCACATGGCCACAAACCCAGGTACACCTAAAGTTCTCACAATCATATTTTCAAGCAGAGAGGAAGTATGTTCATTGTGTTCCTCCCCCAAGTTAAATTAAAAGCTCAGTAACAATAAAGCCTGTGTTTTGATCATTCTGGATCCCAAGTTATCTAGAAAGAACCTGACCCATGATAGAGTCTCATTGAGTGCTGGTGTGAAAACACTGCCCTTTGACCTCTCCATGTAAGTACATCAACCCCCACCTCATGGAATTGTCTCATTGCCTCTGAAACTCAGGTACAAGATCCAGTTATGCCTTGCTTCTTCTCCTTTGCCACAACCACATCCGACCTTTCTTGAAGTCCTATTGGACATCAATAAGAACTGAAGTCTCCTCCCACCTCTGCTCACGTCCTATCTCTTGACCTCATCCTCCCACAGCAACTGCCCAGCCAGCCCCAGCCCCAGCTCTCCCATGGCTTCCCTGCCTCTATACTCAGCCACGTACAAACAAGATGGCCATTGGAACAGGACTCAGACTGTGCCATCCTTCAACTTAAAACCCACAAGTAACTTTCCCCTAAGTTGATGTTAAGTCATGCTCCTGACCAGAATTCCCAAATCCCTCCCTGATGGCGCTATGCTCCCCCTCCCCAGCACCTGTCTTGTCCACTCTGGAACCCTCAAGTGTGCACTGCTCCACTCTCAGTGTTTGCTCTTGAGTTCTTTGTGGGATTTTCTTTCTGTTGTCCCTCAACCCACGTCAGCCTTATCTTCTGCATTTGTCTCTGTTCTACTGGAAGGTTCTCTCATGACCTTCCTAGATCACTCCCACCTTCCTAGCTTTGCAGCCCCTCCTCCACCAACCTATCACTTCTTATGTGCACTACAACCCTTGTCAGCTGGGACTTTGCCTACCTATTTGTCATTAGAGCCATCAAACATCCCCATATTGTGTCAACACTGCTTTGCATAGTCACTGGGCATGGTGGCACACACCTGTAATCTCAGGCAGAAGGATCATGAGTTCCAGGGCAGCCTGAGCTACATAGAAAATCCTGTCTCAAAAACCACAAAGAAGACCTCAAAGTGTAGTCCAGTGGTAGAGAGCCTTGTCTAACATGGTCAAAGCCCTAACACCCACTCTCAGCACAGGAAGAAAAACATGTTCATAAGTATTTGTTGTTTATCTAGTTGTAGTGGCTCATACTAGTAGTCAAATCACTTGGGAGACTGAGACAGAAGGAGAACCATGAGTTCAAAGTCAATAGTGAGTTCTAGGCCAGCCTGGGCTACACAGGCTGTCTCAAACACACACACACACACACACACACACACACACACGACTTATATGTGCATTGTCTTGTTAGAGAGAGGGAGCCAAGGGTGGACTATGATGAATGAGTGGGCATTGGTTCTCACAGCTGCCACGATGACAGCAGTGACTCCATCCTTGTGACTTGTCCAGAGCATGTCCATATGCTACCCTCCCATACAAGCAGGCACTGCATCCACCAAGAGTCCCCAGATGCCACAACTTCCCTGTGTCATCAGACCCTGCCCCCAACACACAAAGATAATCACAAGTCTACACTCCACAAACAGCAGGACCATGTAGCAGTCCAGCATTATATGCCTTAGCTCCACCCATTGAAGCAGAGTGTGAGCCTCTGTGCTGTCATCTTTGATAGTCAGGAAATCAGAGGTCAAGGCCAACTCACTATCCACCCTCATTTTCAACAACAGAAGATGAGGAATAAGGAGTAGTGTCTACTACAGAAGCATTTAGTATGCACACATTAACTTGTACCTTCAGCCAGAAGTGAGGGAGAGAGAAATGTCTTATTGAATGCTTCCATGGGCCCTCCACAGAAAGCTTGCCTTGCAAGGATCATGAGGTGGAGAGCCCTTGGCTGCCTCAGTTTCCTCCTCCAGTGTATTATACTGTGTTCCATGACCACACAGCGCACACAAACATATTCTACAGGTGTGTGCCTCTCTTCCTGACACATGTTTGTGGTGACAGCATGGAACTGACATGGCAGGACTCTCAACATTACAAATTATACAAGAACAAATGGGGTTCCTTCCAGATGTTGCTGTTTGGAAATTGGGTTGTATCCCTGCCCTCAGCAGAGGTTGTGACAAGGTCAAGCCAGGAGCAGGAGCCCTGAAGCCCCAGGATCAGCTGTTGCCATGCCCTTCCTGTTTGGACCTGAAAGGTTGCCTTCAGACTTAGCCCCACAGACAGCCCAATGCTACAGTTCAGGGGCTGAAAACACGGGTTATATGCTGGTGGGAAATGGAGAGAATTATAAACTTAGTATTTGTGCTTTCTCTGACTCCCACCCTTCTCCACTGGAACAAACAGCAAGCCTTCCTTGCCATGATGGACAGAGTCCTCTGAAACTGAGACAAAACAAATCCTTTCTAGTTATATTGCTTCTGTCAAGTATTTTGTGACCACAGGGGAAAATGTATATATACGTGAATGAAAAAGTGTTAGCCAGGTAAGGTAGTTCATGACTGGAGGAGGCTCGGGCAGAAGGATCACAAGTGAAAGGCCTGCCTATGATACCGCTAAGACTCAAAGTCAACCTGGAAGACTTAAACACTGTTTTGTTAAAGGAAAAAGGATGCTGGGGTTTGTTGCTGCAATTCCTTTTCTTCAGGAGATGTAAAGAATGTCTACCTCCTCCTCCTAAGGTGCCAACAACAACCCAACAGGTGATTCAATCAGAGCTTGCACTGGGGAACCAGTGAGTTGTTAGACTTACTTACAGAGCCATGGGAGAGTGGAAAACAGCCACATTGAAAGTTCTGCATCCAGTATGGAGATCCCTCCCCCATAGCTGTGTGCATGGTGTCCCATTTCTTAAGTAGATTTCTATTGCTGTGATAAAGCACTGTGGCCAAAAGCGACATGAGAAAGAAAGAGTTTAATTTCACTCTCGTGCTGGCTAGTCTTCTGTCAACTTGACACAAGCTAGAGTCATTTGAAAGAAGGAAACATCAATTGAGAAAATGCCTCCATAAGATTCAGCTATAAGCCTGTCAAATTATTTTTTAAATCTTTTATTTATTTATTTTGGTTTTTTCAAGACAGGGTTTCTCTGTAGCTTTGGAGTCTGTCCTGGAACTAGCTCTTGTAGACCAAGCTGGCCTCGAACTCATAGAGATCTGCCTGCCTCTACCTCCCGAGTACTGGGGTAAAAGGCACGTGCCACCACCGCCCAGCTTAATTCTTTTTATTTTTAAAACAATCTTATTTTACATACCAATCCCAGTTTCCTCTTCCTCCCACCCTCCAGCTTCCCTACCTTCTCCCCTCTCCACCCCCCATACACTCATCAGAGAGGGTGAGGCTTCCCATGGGGAGTCAACAAAGTCTGTTGCATCACTTGAGGCAGGACCAAGATCCTCATCCCTGTATCTAGGCTGAGCAAGGTATCCCTCCATAGGGAATGGGCTCTAAAGAGACAGTTCACGCACTAGGGATAAATACTGGTTCCTTTGCTAGTGGCCCCACAGACTGCTCAAGCCACACAATTGTCACCCACATTCGGAGGGCCTAGTTTGGCATTATGCGTGTTCCCCAATTGTCAGTCTGGAGTCAGTGAGTTCATACTTGCTTGCGTCAGCTATTTCTGTGGGTTTCCCCCATAATGGTCTTGGCCCCTTTGCTTATAATTATTGCCCCTCACTCTCTACAATTGTAATCAAGGAGGTCGGCCCAGTGCTTAGCTGTGGATCTCTGCATCTCCTATCATCAGTTAGTGGATGAAGGTTCTACGATGACAATTATGGTAATCATCAATCTGATTACATTTTAGGTACTCTTCCCACTATTGCTTAGATTCTTACCTGAGGTCATCCTTGTGGATTCCTGGGAATTTCTCTAGTGTATTATGCATTTTAATTAGTAAATGATGGGAGAGAGCCCAACCCATTGTGGGTGGTGCCATCCCTGGGCTGATGGTCCTGAATTCTATAAGAAACCAGGCTGAGCAAAGCATGGGAAGGAAGCCAGTAAGCAACACTCCTCCATGACCTCTGTATCAGCTCCTGCCTCTAGGTGCCCGAGTTCTTGTCCTGAATTCCTTCAGTGATGAACAGAATTATGGAAGTATAAGCCAATTAAACCCTTTCCTCCCCAACTTGCTTTGGGTATGGTGTTTTGTTGCAGAAATAGAAAACTAAGACAGCCCACATTGAGCTGTGGTCCATCGTGATGGGAAGTCAGGGCAGGAACTCAAGGCAGGAACAGAAGCCAGGAAGCAGAGAGAATGTTCCTTAGTGGCTTATTCCTCATGAGTTGCTTACTCTGCTTTCTTATACCATCCTGGGCCTCCTGCATCAATCTTTAAGCAAAAGAATGCCCTACAGACAACCCAATGGGGGCATGTTTTTTAACTGAAGTTGCTCCTCCCAGATAATTATACATTGTGTTGAGTTGACAAAAACCAACCAGGAAAGTCTTTTTCCTGACTAGCCCTTTCTAGAGACCCAGAGGCCACATGAAATAGGGCAGAATTAGACAACTAACGATGTGAATAGTCAGATGAGGGCTCCACGAGCACCCTTAGCCCCTCCTTCTAAGAGGAAACATCAACAGCCAACAGGCCAGCTGTGATGATCTTTGAAGAGAAAACCCAGACAGGCTAAGTGAGAGGGGATGGAAGGGGCTCTCTAAAAGGTGACACCCAGCTTCCATCCCTTTGAGGCACCGACAGGAGCTAGACAGACTGCTGAACCCTGAATACTTGTGTTCCCTCAAAAGTCACATGCCGAAGCCAATCCCCAAATGTGATAATCGACTGGTTACATGATTGTAACAAGGATACCTGACAGAAACACTTAAAGGAAGGGATGCATTGCTTTAGCTCACGAGTTGAAGTATTTCAGACAATGTAGTGGGTATGATGGGGCAGCATGGTCTGTGTGGTGGGAGATTGTGGCTGTTTCTTCACATGGTGCAGATCTGGGTGCAGACAGCACAAGATGGAACCAAAGTCAGGCTATAAAGTTCAGATCTCAGATCTCGCAAAATGGCACCTCTGCCTGGGAACTGGGTAATAATCAAACCCATGAGTCCATGGGGGGCTTTTAAGACCCAGTCTAACAGATGGTGTTAAGAGACTTTGTTGTTTGTGGTAATTTACTGCCTGGAATCCCAGCTGATGCAAGAGGTTTAACAGGAGTTTGGGGTCATCTTGGCTTGCTTAGTAATTCAATCAGAGGTCCATTGCAAAATCCTGTCTCAAAAACAAACAACAACAACAAATGATGGAAGGGGTAGGGCCTTTAGGGGAGATTGGGTCAGGATTGGTGAGCACTGTGTCTTATTGAAAGATTGGTGAGCACATGATTAGAGAATGTTGTGTCTTTTTGAAAGAGGCCCAAGAGACCACACTGACCATTGACCAAGTGAGGTCTCAGCCAGACAGCTATCTTAAAGAATGGGGCCTTACTTAACATCAAATCTTTTGAAACTTTGACCAGCATCCAGAGTCATGCTGTGGTATGTTATGGACTTTGAACTCAAAGAAATCTACCAGTTACCCTGATACCAAAACCACACAAAGACTCAACCAAGAAAGAGAATTACAAACCGGTCTCATTCATGAACATCGACACAAAAATTCTCAATAAAATACTGGCAAACCGAATCCAAGAACACATCAAAAAAATTATTCATTATGATCAAGTAGGCTTCATTTCAGAGATGCAGGGCTGGTTCAACATACGAAAATCTATCAATATAAATAAAATCATCATATATAAATAGACTGAAAGACAAAAACCATATGATCATTTCATTAGATGCCAAAAAAGCATTTGACAAAATTCAACACCGCTTTATGATAAAGGTCTTGGAGAGATAAGGGATACAAGGGCCATACCTAAATATAATGATGTTAGCCGACAGCTAACATCAAATTAAACTGAGAGAAATTCAAAGCCATCCCACTAAAATCAGGAACACGACAAGGCTGTCCACTCTCTCCATACCTCTTCAATACAGTGCTTGAAGTTCTTGTTTTGTTTTTTTGTTGTTTTTGTTTTTCGAGACAGGGTTTCTCTGTGGTTTTGGAGCCTGTCCTGGAACTAGCTCTTGTAGACCAGGCTGGTCTCGAACTCACAGAGATCCGCCTGCCTCTGCCTTGTGCTTGAAGTTCTTGCAATAGCAGTAAGACAACATAAGGGGATCAAGGGGATTCGTATTGGAAAGGAAGAAGTTAAACTTTCGTTATTTGCAGATGATATGATTAGTATACATAAGCGACCCCAAAAACTCTACCAAAGAACTCCTACAGCTGATAAACACCTTTAGTAATGTGGCAGGATACAAGATCAACTCCAAAAAATCAGTTGCCCTCCTATACACTAAGGATAAGGAAACAGAGAGGGAAATCAGAGAAGCATCACCTTTCACCATAGCCACAAATAGCATAAAATATCTTGGGGTAACTCTGACCAAGGAAGTGAAAGATCTATTTGACAAGAACTTTAAGTCTTTGAAGAAAGAAATTAAAGAGGATACCAGAAAATGGAAGGCTCTCCCTTGCTCTTGGATTGGGAGGATCAACATAGTAAAAATGGCAATTTATAGATTCAATGCAATCCCCATCAAGGTCCCATCAAAATTCTTCATAGATCTTGAGAGGACAATAATCAACTTTATATGGAAAAACAAAAAGCCCAGGATAGCCAAAACAATCTTATACAATAAAGGAACTTTTGGAGGCATTACCATCCCTGACTTCAAACTCTATTACAGAGTTACAATATTGAAAACAGCTTGATACTGGCATAAAAACAGAGAAGTCGACCAATGGAATCGAATAGAAGACCCAGATTTTAACCCACAATCCTATGAACACCCGATTTTTGATAAAAGAACTAAAAGTATACAATGAAAAAAAGAAAGCATCTTCAATAAAGGGTGCTAGCATAACTGGATGTCAACCTGTAGAAGAATGGAAATAGATCCATATCTATCACCATGCACAAAACTCAAGTCCAACTGAATCAAAGACCTCAATATCAATATGAACACACTGAACCTGATAGAAGAGAAAGTGGAAAGTATTCTACAACATATGGGCACAGGAGATCGCTTCCTATGTATAACCCCTGCAGCACAGACATTAAGGGAAATATTGAATAAATGGGACCTCATGAAACTGAGAAGCTTCTGTACAGCACTAAAACAAAAAGGCAACCTACTGACTGGGAGAAGATCTTCACCAACCCCGCAACAGACAAAGGTCTGATCTCCAAAATATATAAAGAACTCAAAAAACTAGACTTTAAAATGCGAATTAACCCAATCAAAAAAAAAGAGCACTGAACTGAATAGAGAATTCACAACAGAAGAAGTTCAAATGGCCAAAAGACACTTAAGGTCATGCTCAACCTCCTTAGTGATCAGGGAAATGCAAATCAAAACAACTTTGAGATACCATCTTACACCTGTCAGAGTGACTAAAATCAAAAACACCAATGATAGCCTCTGCTGGGGAGGTTTTGGAGTAAGGAGTACACTCATCCATTGCTGGTGTGAATGCAAACTTGTGTGACCACTTTGGAAATCAGTGTGACGGTTTCTCAGGAAATTCGGGATCAACCTACCCCTGAACCCAGCAATACCACTCTTGGGAATATACCCAAGAGACACCCTATCATATTACAAAGGCATTTGTTCAACTATGTTCATAGCGGCATTATTTGTAATAGCCAGAAATTGGAAACAACCTAGATGCCCTTCAATGGAAGAATAGATGAAGAAAGTGTGGAATATATACATATTAGAGTACCACTCAGCAGTAAAAAACAAGTACTTCTTGAATTTTGCATGCAAATGGATGGAAATAGAAAACACTATCCTGAGTGAGGTAAGCCAGACCCAAAAAGATGAACATGGGATGCACTCACTCATAATTGGTTTCTAGTCATAAATAAAGGACATTGAGCCTTTAATTCGTGATCCTAGAGAAGCTAAATAAGAAGGTGAACCCAAAAAAACACATATGGGCATCCTCCTGAATATTAACCTTCATCAGGCGATGAAAGGAGACAGAGACAGAGACCCACACTGGAGCACCAGACTGAAATCTCAAGGTAAAAATCAGGAGCAGATGGAGAGAGAGCACAAGCAAGGAACTCAGGACCGCGAGGGGTGCACCCACACCCTGAGACAATGGGGATGTTCTATCGGAAACTCACCAAAGCCAACTGGCCTGGGTCTGAAAAAGCATGGGATAAAATCGGACTCGCTAGCCGGGCGATGGTGGCACACTCCTTTAATCCCATCATTCGGGAGGCAGAGGCAGGCAGATCTCTGTGAGTTCGAGACCAGCCTGTTCTACAGAGCTAGTTCCAGGACAGGCTCCAAAGCCACAGAGAAACCCTGCCTCGAAAAAACCAAAAAAAAAAAAAAAGGACTCACTGAACATAGCAGACAATGAGGACTACTGAGAACTCGAGAACAATGGCAATGGGTTTTTGATCCTACTGCACATACTAACTTTGTGGGAGCCTAGGCAGTTTGGATGCTCACCATACTAGACCTGAAAGGAGGTGCGTGGTCCTTGGACTTCCCACAGGGCAGGGAACCCTGATTGCTCTTTGGGCTGACAAGGGAGGGGGACCTGATCGGGGGAGGGGGAGGGAAATGGTAGGCAGTGGCAGGGAGGAGGCAGAAATCTTTAATAAATGAATGAATGAATGAATAAATAAATAAATAAATAAATAAATAAGAAAGAGATGTCATGATTGAAAGACACATTGGGGTTAGCAGAAACGTAGCTCTAGATAAATTTCCAATAATCCACCAGGATGACTCCGGCTAAGACCCAAAGCAATACAGAGGGGGCCTGATCTTCACTTGCCCTGTAGTAAGAATGATGAATATCTTAAATATCACCATAGAAACTTCATCTACCAACTGATGAAAATAGAGGAAGACACCATCGGAAAACTGAGCTGAGCTCCCAAACACCAGTTGAAGAGTAGAAAGAATAAGAATATGAGAAAAGTGGTGAGGACTGTGATGGGTTCACCCACTGAAACAGTTTACATGAACTAATGGAAGATCACCAACACTAACCGAACTGGGAAGGAACAAGCATGGGACCAAAATAGTCCCTCTGAATGTAGCTGAGAGTTGACTTGCTGGGGCAGACTTGGGGGGTCACTGGCAGTGGCACCAGGATTTATCCCAAATTCATGTCCTAGATGTGTGGGATCCTATTCTCTTTGGATGTATACCTTGCTCAGCCTAGATATAGTAGGGAGGGCCTTGGACTTTCCACAAACCAATGTGCATTACCCTCTCTGAGGACTGGATGAGGGTTGTGTGGGAGGATGTGAGGAGGGACTGGGAGAAGGGAAGAAGTGGTAACTTGGATTGGTAATTTTTTAAAACATAATCAATTAAAAACCATTCAGAGTAGCTGAGTCTAGGCAGCACAACAGACACAAGAGACTGAAAGGGGGAACAGTTGTATCCATGCCCACCTTCAGCCATTATGTTGCCTGTTCCTACCAGCAGCATCCAAATAAAAGCATCTTCATCATACACAGTGGACCACCGATCTGGAAGTTCAAAGTGGCATCACCCATCAGTGTAATGATGAAGGGTCAGGCTGGTCCAAGAGTAAAAACATACAAAGAAGAGATGAAAGAATACAAGAGAGTTGTCAGTCCAGCATGGGCCAGCAGAGAATAAGGAAGGACTGTAGGAGAAGCTGTTCTTCCTTTTGGAGACTACAGCTCCCAGCATCCCCCTGGACTGGAAGCCCCAAAGGCACAGGGCATTTCTCCCAGAAGCCCGTGTGTTCCCCGTTAAAAACAGGGGTCACCACGAGCTCTCTCTCTCTCTCTCTGCCCTTCTCTCCTTTCATCTCTGTCCCTTACTTGTTGTTACCCCCCCAATTAAAGTGCACCCACGTGGGATCACCGCATGTCTGTGTCTCCTTCCTAACCCCGCATCGCCCTGTGTCTCGCGTAATGTCTCCACTCTCTAACCCCACAGACAGACAAACAAGACAAAAAAGAATAACAGAAGCAACAAGAAGACAAGTGTCTTAAAGTTCATCAACATGCACGCAGCACACTGAGCCCTGACCTTGCACATAGTCACAAAGGAACACTTTGATCTCTTCCTTGGGTCATGGACAGATGCTGATGGCACAAAAGCCAGACGGACTGGAATGGCGTATCACCTGAGTTCCCTCAACAGCAGTTCTCCCTCCTGCCCAAGACTACTCACTGTATGTAAGTGTAGGCTGATGGGACACTTTCTGTTGGAAGGTGACCCATCATGTGTACATTACACACCGCTTCATCAGTGAACCTTATGAGAGCACTGCCATGATAGCCTAGGCTAAACGCCATGGGAAGTGGCACGTCCATGCCATGATTGCCTCTTTCACTAGCCCACACCTCAGCCTCCATGGCTACTGTTGGTCTCCTGGCATCTTCTCCAACCAATCCCATCTTCTAGTTAGGAATTGAACCTTCCCATTGGCTGTTGCCTCATTTATGACATCATTCTCCCTCCAACCCTACCAGCACCTGGTAGAATCTTGATGTTTCCATAGTGATGACTGTAAACAACTTTAGATCATCACAGGTCCGGGTGACCAGTGACCAGTGAGTGCTGTCTGATACTGGACACACTTGCCACTGAGGTCAGCTGATCAGAAAAAGCCGACCGATTATCTTGCTCCATTGTACTTTGGATTGCTGATCCTCTCCCCTTGACCATGTCAGGTAAGGATAGAGACTTTAAAACATGTGATCTTCTCCATTGACTTTTATTATACTAGTAAATCTTTGCTGAATGTGGATAGTATTGATGTTGATATAGATATCTAGATTTGAATGTCACATTTAGCTTTGGTTCTTACTAAGTAGGTGATTTTAGACAAAAAGTTTATTCTCAAGTGTTTTCCATCCACCTCAAGGAGTGAACAGTGTCACTATGCTTGGGTCCTGTACTGTTGGGTTTTCAGAAGAAAGTGAAGAGGGAATAAAATCAGGCTCTTTTGGATGGTATTAAACTACAGAGACACGGGAACATGAACAAGGCACGCAGAGATCTAGCACTCCACACCACTAATGAGACAGTCTCCCCCCACTACTGTTTCCAGTCTTAGTTTAAAATTCAGGGCGACTCTAACAGTATTGGTCACACCACGGATGGTGGCACACAACTATAATCACAACATAGAGAGAACTGGGTGGGATGGAGAACAGTTCAAGTCTAACATGCTCTAAACTGGCCTCTCTCCATACTCACCAAATGAATATTGACTATGGACAAAATGGCGACTGCCATGTTGTGCAGTTACTTGGACTTCCCTGGATTAAACATGGAGAGTGGAAGAGAATAAGAGGACTGTGGAATCTGAGAAGGCAGTTGTTGTACTGAAATTAATATTGACAGTGTTGCTGGAAGGACAGACCCACAGGAAGTCAGGGAAGGGGGCAAACACAGTACGGGTCTAGAAAGTATATAAATAAAGAAGGCACACTGCAGAGGGGACCCTGGTGGTCCACAATGGTAGGTTAAAACACAATGTTGAAGACGACCACAGATTATAATCAAAACAGACAAGGCATTGTCATTTCCCAAGCCATGTTTAACCAAACGTACTGTTCAGATTAGTCTATACAAAGGTTCCCTGGCACATATAGAAAGAATATCCTGATCTGGTCGCTGGCTCTTACACTCCATCCAGACCACTTTCTGCCCAGTTCCCCATGTCTCATGTGCACTGGTGGTGTTGGATAGGATCAACTGAAGCTGCGAAGTCCAGTCAGTTAGAGTCTGACCATGGCAACTGACACGCTGTTGTGAGGGGGGATTCTCACACGGATTCCCCCTTAGAAGAGATAAAAAAACTAAGTTACTGAGGAGCTGTTAAGAAAACAATTTAATCAACAGATATTAAATTGAGAAGCAATCATATTCAGAGATGAACCCCATAAAACATTAGCAGTCTCAAGAGGACACACTAAACTGGTGCAAACACGAAGAAATGTTGTCAGTAGGTTGTATTTCTGAAATCATATTTGAATAATGCTTAAAAGTTATAAGATTATAAGAGATCCTCAATTATACAAGAAATGCAAGGGGAAAAAAGAGAGAGGGGGAAGGAATAATTACCTCAATTTGGTACACATTTGTTAAACATCATTTCAGAAAAAAACTCAATAAAATGGAGATTGGCTTGGTGGACATGGCAGGGGCTCCAGCACCAGCACTTTAGAGGCAGAAGCAGACCTGTCTGTGTGATTTCAAAGCCAGACTGATCAACGTAGAGTGAGTTTAGGTCACTCTATACTGTAAGATCTGCAGAGAACAGGACAAAGTTCCAGGTATGGAATATGCCTATGGGTCTCTTCCCAATAATAACCTCTGTTGTAGAATATATTTGCGAGGAAGTGTCCCAACAGGCATTATTATATTACAATCAGGAAAAAGGAGCATCGTGTCTAGATCTGAGTGAGGATTAAGCCAGATTGACCAGGATTTCCATGAACACAGAGGAAAGAGCAGACAGTTCATCTAGTGATTGTCATCCTTCAAAGACCCACCGATCAATCTTAACCCACTTGCTTGGCATATGTAAGGGAACATAGATGCTAGACTCTCCCACTCAGTACAACCTGGAGATAACACAGTCCCTCCCAGGGGGTAGAAAGCCTCCATCTCAACTTTTTCCAACTCTCTTCTTGCTTCCTACAGAAAATTGCCAAAGTGCACCTTTCACTGGGACAGAATGTGCTCTGCAGCCCTCTGTGCCTGTGCTGAGGAATGCCACACCCTCAGCAGGAACTGTGTGCAATTTCTACGGGGTCTGCACCCCAGCTGTGAGCTCAGCATGGCTCCTGTCATCAGACTCCAGCACATGCTGCCAGCAGCTCATGGACAGTGCCTGTCTTTACCAACGAGCTGGCACGACCATGCTGACTGAGCCAACTGACCAGAACCAGATCTCTACTTCGACATTTTCCTATCCAGGTGTTCTCCACTGGGATCTCAGAGAAAGCACCACCAGAAGGGAAGCTCCATTCCTGGATGCCCCTGTAACTGTCATTGACCAGAATACCACCCCCTCGTCTAGGTCTATAACAGCCCAGTGTGACAATACTTTCCATATCAATGCATTACCGCCATCCTATCCAACACTGTCTGCCTGCCTTGTAGAGGCAACGCCATCAAATCTACCAGATCAACGATATATCCTGGCACCTTGCTACCTGGATGGAAGTCAGGTCTATTACAATGACCAGAACAGCCTGGGTCCTCCGATGGCTGAAGAATTCTGGCAGTGCCTGCAGGCCTATGGCTCTGTGTCCTGCTCTGGGAATCAGGCTTCCTCTCTGCACCCAGGGATGGTGATGGCACTACAGGAGATTCAGCCAATGAACATCCAAACACCTTTCTCCACCTCTCCCATCTACTGGCCCACATCTGCTCAAACCATGCCAGACACCAGTCTTCAAGGTGAGTAAAGCCAGGAAGGGAGGTGTGAGATCAGCCCTCAGAGGAGACACCTTTCAGAAGTGGATGTCCACACAGAGGAAGAATGGGAGTCCTGACATGTAGGCTGTGGCTCAGGCTCATTACCCCTAAATTCAGTCTCTATAATGAGAGAGAATACAGGAAAGTGAGTGACATTCAACCTTCATTAAGACATGTCCAAGGACCACACCACAGGAACGCATTTCACTGCCAAGGCTAATCAGGCCCATGCAGCAGCTCACTAAAATCACCTCCTTCCTAATCTATGTCTCCAGATTCTAGATGACATCGAGAATTTTATCTGTTTTTGTACAACTAAGTTTCCCCTGAGTTGAAACTAGTATCCAGAGAAATGGAACCCTGAATCTGACCTGGAGGAAGTCTTCTCCCACACTCCAAGTGTCTGCTGTGACATTCTCTAACACTTAAGCTCTAGTGACAGTCTGCTTTGACCTGTGTAATATTGATAAGCAGGGTTGAAGCATCTCACCCTATCTGTCACGATCAACCTCTCTCTTTTTCTCTGTCTCTTTTCCTCCTCTACATCTCTCTTCCACTTTCTCTTTTTCTTTTACTCTTTCTTTCTGAATCTTCAGCAGTGACCCAAGGCCAAGACTATGTAGACATGTTCTCTGTTACAAAGTTGATGCTCAAAGCTTTCGCAGTCTTACATTTTGACATCACTAACAAAAATTCTGTGAAACGTGAACCTTAAGGAATGTCAGGGCTTTTGAACCGCTTGCCTTTCAGAATTGAGGAACTCATATGGATACCTAAACCCAAATAAAAATCCAGGCTTCAGGGGCCATATGAGTAATACAATGAACAGAAAGAAACTGGTGGAGATGAGTAAGATTAGGAAACAGTGAGCAACACAACCTGTCTCAGAGCAAACTCCCAAGGCAATGAGAGGCACTGTTTCAAAGGAAAATGGGGGAGAAAGGGAAGAGCGCACACCAAGGAATTCTGTCACCTCCCCATGATCACTAAGCATGTACACACCACACAAACACAAGAGAAAACGTGATCTCACACGGTCATGAGAAACAAATGAGTAGTTACTATGTGTCTCCAAAGAGGGCTGCTTTCCCTGCTCCTCCAGCAGAGCTCATAGCAATGCCTGCAACACTGCTGCAGGAGCCTCAGTGCTCAGGTGCACTGAAAGCGGGGGTAGCATCTCACTTACCAGGCACTGACTTCGAACTTCCTCTTTTTCAGTGGTGGAGAGGGAGACAACCCTGGGGTTGACACCTTCAGGGCAGACACTGTGTCTGCTGCAGAGTCCAGACCTCGGCAATGCCTGCACCCAGGATGCCCAGATGAAGACAGCACCTGTCAGTGGGAACAGGTCATTAATTGCCCTCATGCACAGTCCTTCTGAATTCCTGGCCTTGCCTCCAGCCCCAAGCCTGGAAAAGACACAGAAGAACAATGCAGATGAGATGAATGCTGAGCAATCAACACCTCTGGATTCCTATGAGGGCACAAAATGTAACCAAGACGCATCACCCCTCCCTTCAGCATACCCTGGCATGCAGCAGCCCTTGAACTACAGTGATGTTGGGAGCCTGAGGCAGAAGCTAGCTTCTCAAAATGCCACTTTGGGAAACAGTAGCCTTGGTCTGGAAGACCCTGAGGCTCTGCAGAGTGTCATGGAGTCTAGCAATGACTTTGCAGACATGACTACTCTGGTGGCAGATATTCACCTTCCCCAACTCTTAAACTTCAACACTGGCCTTGACCAAATGGAAGATCACACAGCAAGCCAAACCAAAGACTCCAAAGACATCAGGAGGGACCAGGCCCAGTCACGCACCAGCATCTTTAGTGGACTATCTGAACTGGGCATCAAGAAAAACCAGAAAGTCTCTGATGTGTTTCATGGAGCTCTTCAGGCCAGAACCCATCACGAGGATATGCTGAAGGAAGATGATCCTGGAACCATAGACAACACGGCCAACCACGTGCAGAGCAAATCTCAGATATTTGTACCCAAGAGGCCCAGCGTAGCAAGGGCACAGGGGAAAGAAAAGGCCAAGGACACCAGAGGAAACAGCTCCAAGAAAACAGAGGAGCTGAAGCCATCAAGTCACAGAGTCAAGGCAGAAGAGAAGCCCGCCATCCCAAAGACCAAGAGGAAGAGGAATGCACCTGAGCTCAGCCATGACAGCTTTAAGAAGCCTCGAACTCACCTCGGCATGCACATGCTGGCGTCTGTGCAGGTCTTTCACCCACTGGGGAAGAAGAGTGAGAGGAAAACTGGCGTCTCCTCCTCCCGGGCTCTGCTGAACTTGAGCAGCAACAAAGATCCCAGGACAGGCCCAACCACCACATCCCTGGGAGATGCGCCCCGTGAGGGTCGAGGCCCTGGTAGAATCCCGGGCAATGCTCAGAGAACAGAGAGCAGTGCTCCCAAGCGGTGTCCATCTCTGTGCCTGGATGAGCTGTCCCCAGCTGGGAAGGTCAAATTAGTACCTCTGCCTTTCCTAGCCCTGGACAAGCCTCAAGACAGACCTGTTTCCAGAAAGCTTCACTGCCTGGCTTCGCACAGGCCCACTACAGCTTACCCAGTGAGGTCTCAATCCCACACTGCTAGGCAACCCAAACTCAAGTCATCCCAACCAGCTCCTGCCAGCACATCACTGATGGCCTCTGACAAGTCGGCTCTGCCAGTTGCCACCAGTGCCACACGTCCAATTAGAAGCAAGCCCATCCAGTCTTGTCCTGGGCCTCAACCGCCTGCCTCTTTGCCTGCACCCTACAGAGCATCATCTCTCACTTCACTCCACAGGGAGCCTCTTTCTTTTGCCACAAACAAGACCCTAGATCCTCCCCAGCCTCAATCCCAATACCTGCGGCAAGATTTCAGCCACTTACCAATTCCTTGGAAGAAAGTCAACATTCCGGGGCCAGTCATCTCACAGCCTATCACTGAAGAGCAGAGGCCAGAGAGGGAGGCCATGAAGAGGCGGGCTCAACAGGAGAGAGAGAATGCTGCCAAGTGTACCTCTCTGGGAAAACCACAGCTTTTCCTTCAGAGGGAGAAAGATATGGAAATTTCGAGATATTATGGCTATGCAGTGTAAGTGCTGCCCAAACCTTTGGGACACAACGCTATTCATCACACACAGGTAAGATGTAGATACACATAGATATTCATGCATACATGAAGTTTAGAGGCTTAGCTGAATGTGTAGATATGTAGATACATACATAGTAATGCAGAATAATATTTAGATATATGCATATATGTGAAGGGAAAGAAATAGTTTATAAATTTATAAATACTTGAAGACACTATAAGTGACTGTAGAAACTTAAGACTGCGATTTTATCCATGAGTATATAGAGAGGGCTTTGATGTCTTCCTTAGAACTTTACTATTATTAATTTATGTTTCCTAATTATGTAATAATACATGTGACATAGATACAACATATGCTATAAGTCAGTGGTACTACTTATTTAATGTTAAAGCTGTAGCAAAAAGCTCTAGTGGCAATAAGATTATTTTCCTGGAATTTAATTTTCAGGATTCTAGGATGATGTAGGAGTCCCCTCTGTATGCTGTGAATATGTTTTATTACCACTGGTCATTAATCAGTAAATCTGTTTCAGCCAATGACTGAGCAGGTCAAAGCCATGTAGGAAATTCGAACTGAGATGTAGAGAGAAAGCAGGCAAACTCAAAGAGATGCCATGTAGCTGCCGAAGGAGAAAGATGCCTCAATGCCCGAACATTGCCAATAGGTCACAGACTCACGGGGATAACAGGTTAATATTGCTTGGCTTTATTAAGATGTTAGAGTTAGCCAGGAATATGCTGGGGTCATTGGCTGAACAGTACTGTAATTAATGTGGTTTCTGTCTGATTATTCACGTCAGAGTTACTGAACATGGTAAGTTTCCTAGAGTGCATACTGTAAAGTGAACACACTACTGCTGTCGCCACATCTCCTCCCGTTTCAAACCTCAAACACGAGCCCTTTAGACATCAGTACTCTGCCTGCATTTCATGATATGAAACATAGGGTCCATGTGTGCATAATCAAGATCCTACCTTGAAAGAAATTCTACAAGGCGGAGTATCTTTCTGAGATGGGTTGATTTGGATTACTGGGTTTATCTCAAATTGTATCAATCTTTGAAATTATCCATTTAACATGTTTGTTTTTCGTGTGTGTGTTTGTGTGTGTGTGTTGTCCACATGAACTACTGCGTAACAAATGTATGGAGTGCCCAGAGAGGCCAAACCTGGGCATCAGTTCTCTGGAGTCTGTAATTAAGAGAGACTGAAAACCATCATGAGGTGCTTTGAATTCTACCTGGGGATTCTGCGAGAAAATCAAGTGTTCTTCTCTAAGGAGCCATCTCATCGAACCCGAGTTGAGTACACATAATGGACTGACATTTGATCGCCTGATATTTTCCTCCATCCTGACCTGTCCCTGAATCTTAACCTCCTTGCACTATTCTGTGCTCTAACTGTTTCAGAGTTTGTAACACATTGTCCTCTGAGGCATATGGCATTAACCTTGTATGGGGTGACACATAAGAAATAGAATTAATTTATATATAAGTTTAGTTTCTTGAGACAATGTTTCTCTTCATATCACTGAATATTTGGGAACTGACTTCGCTAATCAGGCTAGCCTTGAAATCACAAAGATCTGCCTGACACTGCCTTTGTAATGCCTTTGCCTATGTCCCTGCCTCAAGAGTGCTGGGACTAAAGGAATGCACCAAAATCCCAGGTGAAAGCACCTTCCTTTCTGTATATGTGGGTCACCGATTTCCCCACCATGATTATGTGAGGATGTATGTTAGCAACAGTACATTTTTGATAGCTACCAAAAGTCACAGAGGCTGAACTGCTTGCGCTTACAACTGTAATTCAACACAGGTTCATTGTTCTGAAAAATTGCTACTCAAACAGAGATCATAGGAACGCCTTCCCCATCACTATAAGGGCCTAAGTGGAGAGGGCACAGAAGGAGGGGAGCATCTCACTTACCAGTCACTAACTTCTTCCTTGACTCTTTTTCAGTGTTGGAGAAGGGGGTGTCCCTGGGACTGACACCTCAGGACAGACAGTCCATCACTTGCAGTCCACAATGTTGCTAGTATTCCACCCTGGATTCACAGATGAGGATGCCACCTGTTGATAGGGACAGGTCATTGACTGCCCCTATCCAAAGGTCTCCCAAATTCCTGGCCTTGACAACAGCTCTCATCCTAGGCGGAAAAAAAAGAAAACAATGTGAACTAGACGACAGCCAATCTATCAATGCTTAAGGATCCCTTAAAGGCACACAGGAAACCTAGTCCCATCACTTCTCCCTTTAGCACAACCCAACTTGCAGCACACGCTGTGCTTTACTGACACTAACACCCTGAGGCAGAAGCGTGCTGTTGACCATGTCTCCTTGCTAAGCAGCACCTTTGGCCATCATGAGCCTGGCACCTGCACACTGTGATGGTCTCCAGCATAGACTTTGCTGACATGACTACACCGGGGCCAGATATTCACCTTCCACAATTTTTCAAATAACTCAATGTATTAAACATATTCAGAGATGCACAGCATCCTTATCCAAAGACTCCATAGTCATCAGGAGGGAATAAGCTGGGGCTCATGAGCAAGACAAAACCAAGAGGACCAGAGAAAACAGCTTCAAGAAAACAGAGGAGCTGAAGCAGTTTAGGAAGAGTCAAGTCAGAAGAGAAGCACACCATCCCAGGACCAAGAGGAGGAGGAATCCACCTGTGCTCAGCCACCACAGCTTTAAGAAGCCTCGAACCCACCCCAGCATGCACGCGCAGGAGTCCGGGAAGGGCTTTCACCTCTTGTGGGGGAAGTGAGAGAAGAAAACTGGCCTCCCCTGAACTCTGTCAACTCTTTCTGCTACTCTGTACTCTATTATTACAAGAGTTTATTGAACTTTGATCTCTGGGGAAGTGGCATTGGATATTCGCAGGGTGACCTTTATTCACTTTCTTTTAGTTCCTTGAGAGAGACTTCTCTCCAAAGCACTATATGTCCTGGTAATAACATCATAGACCAGGTTAGCCTTGAACTCAGTGATCTGCTAGACTCTGCCTCTGCCGCTTCCTCTGTCTTTTGAGTCCCTGCCTCAAGAGTGCTGCGACTAAAGATGTGCTTCAACAATGCAGGTAGAATCAAGATTCTTTCTGTACATGTGGATCACCAGGTTTCCCAGCATGATTTGATGAAGAGTCCATGTGTAGGCAAGGCGATTCTTGCTACTGACCTAAAATCACAAGAGACTTAACTGAATGTATTGACTTAGCTGTATGTATTTACAACTGCAACTCAACTCAGATTCTTTTTTCTGACAGTACCTTTGTTTCACTTGTAGGCTGGACTTCTGACAATGCCTATCTACTTCCAGATAGTACAACATCTGGATTTGACTCAAGGAATGTATTCAACCTGTCCCTAGATATTTATGGTGTTTGTATTTTCTCAATAGGTAATCCCCAGCTACTGTGTAGACACAATACTGTCCATTCTAACAAAGCCTATTTGCTGTCCAGAGTCACTGGTCTAGATAAATATAACACAGCCAGCCGGAAAGGATCCCACAACCTGTATCCAAGCATCCTGACAGGGGCACGATTGACTACAAGAGAATGAAGGAAAGCAATAGTTTAGGGAGGTCTCTGGTTTGATCACTCTCTCTGTGTTTTTTAACTACAGAATTTGGGACTCCATGAGTCTACTGGGCTTCACTGTACTCCTCAGAAAAACAGAAAGGCATTTGAATGGATATACATTCATGTTAAGATGATTATTTTAATCTTTATGTTTTCAAATTAAGTGTCTGGTAGAATAACACTTGTTGAACAAAGCTCAGGAATTATTTTACATATTAAAGCAATTAACAAAAAGATGTACTGAATTCTTCTCATGGACTTTAAGTCTCATTGTACTATTTATTCAATGAACAGATTTTATTCTGTATATTGTATACTGACAACAGCACTCAGTTCCCACCACCTGGCCATTCCTTAGCTCTCACCAAATATCTTAGGCAATGTTCTTCTGCTTTATACTACTGCTTACAATTTCATGAATGTCTATATGTAGAGATGTGTCACCAAGGATCCTCATAGTGAGACAGGATAAGAAGATGTTTCTGTGGGACTGGATACATTTGGTACAATATAATTATCTCGAGTTCCAAGGATTCTCCTGCAATCACCTTGACTGCATTCATTGTTTTTACTGTAACCAGTTCCACTGTGTGCAGACGTCACGTATTTCTTATCATTTGCTCTGCTACTGGACACCAAGTTCAGGCCCTAACACAGGTATCCGAATCCTGAACAAACTGCAATGTACAGCAATGTGCAGAGCAATAACCCATCCAACGCCTTGGAACAGCATGGACAGGAGGAGTGGTAGACCTGGTTTGGTGTTTAAAGACACTGTATACTGAAATACACAGAGGGTACAATACTTCACATTACACCCACCAACTGATCTCCTGCTCCTACGGAAGCAATACTTGCAAGTCCCCAACTTTCAGATAACTCTCCACTTCTTATATTCTGTACCATCTAGAAAGATCAAGTCCAACTGATCTTAGCTAAAATATCTCGATGGGATAGTCATTTTATTCTAGGGTAAAACACCAGGCTACACTACTCTACCTGACTGCATTAGCTCTTACACTGCATTCCTGCTTGCATGACAGCCCCTGATATTTGGATGGACTGCATTGTACATGATCCATTTTGGCATAAGAGGCAATCATCTCACCACAACAGCAGCCACAGCCACTGAGTATCAGCAGCCAAAACTTTTACAGTTTTTCCATCAGCACCAAAAGCACACAGAAAAGGAAGTCGAGAAAGGAGACAGACTGGAGCAGTTCCATCAACACTTGCAGCTACACTAATCTCACGCAGAAGCACAAAGGTTTAGAAGGGAAATACAAAGGCCCATCCATTCCCTTCAATAAAGCAGTAGGAGTTCCCTTCCCACTGTGACCTGTGATCCTCTGAGTCACAGGAGATTCTGTTGTGCATCACGGTACAACATAAAAATTCCCTTCTATGAAAGCCAGCCTGCTAGCAGGAAGGGAGATTACAGTTCAGTCCAAGTCTGACTTCTAGATATCCTACATCTGAAACAGAGGGACGGGACAATCATCTACTTCTTACTCATACCAAATAAAAGGATCCAAAGAGCTTCATCTTTTGGGAGGTCTTGAAGAGTTTCTTGACCGACATCTCCTGAGTCTTAAGATCATTTCTGGGACATAGAATATAGCAGGCATATGGCTTCAGTGAGTGCCACATTTCCACTCATTCAGGGTCCCATTTCTCAACTTCTCTAACTTACTTTTGCTCTCCTTGGAGATGCAATCCATAATTTTCAGGCACTGTGACGATACCACGGTACCACCGACGATAAGAAATGTTTCGTACACATGTGAGCAGGCTCTGTGCAGACCTGCCAATGCCAATTCTATCAGGGGATAGCCTTTGTGCAAAGTCACACACTAAGCAGATTCTCTAAATAGGGAGGGCAGTCTATTCCACTGCAGCTTGCAAAGATCCCCTCACATGGAATTTTGTAATCTAGATAATACAACAAGTCCCTTCAGCTCCTAGTTTTCAGGATTCTCATGGGGCCAGGGCACATCATAACAGCTCTTACGCATCTGGTAGTATCAAACCAATCTCTTTACACTGACTCAAAGACAAGAACATGGCCATCATATACCCATCCACATGAATGCAGTGTTGAATTTACTTGAGTGTATTATTGAACACAGCATGGTCTGTGTTTTAGTTTGCTCTCACCTATATACTTGGCACAACTAAGAGTTTTGTCATTTTGAGTTAAAGACTTCAGGAGTTCATTGACAGGGTATGTGGATTTTAGTTAATTTCTTTCATAAAATGCAGTCAGCGTGAGTAATGTCACCTAACAATGTACATTCCTACAGAATGGGAGAACAAACACCTTCTCACCCAAGTCAACAGTAATGATCTTGTGGGATTACCCACGTTACTTGAAAGTGAAGGAATGTTGGGTTACAAGCACTGGGCATCATTTTTATATGTAGATGTGTAAAATAAAGCAAAAACTCACATGGATATGGTATATGGGACAGGAAATCAAAGTCCCTAGGGCTCTTTCATTAATGGAAGCCAGCAACACAGCTATGTAAAGTGCTCCCCTAGTAATGGGGCAAGGCACAAGAAAGACATCAGAGATCACCCACAATGCACTATTCCATTGACACCTCTGGACCATGTTATTAATGGGAACCCCAAAATTGAATAATAATGAACAAATTGGTCAGAAAAATGCTTACTTTGCGATGCTACTTGGAGCACAACTGAGATACAACAGAGGGGCAATAGTGACGACTTCAAGTACCAATGCACACACTCCTATTTAGCTTATATAGCATAAAACAAACCAGGATCCTAAGGAAAGAGGATAGTTCAATTCAGTGGTTGCCTCCCGGAAGTAGCCTCTCAGACTGATTGTGAAACATGATCTTTTTTTTTGAATATTTATTTATTATGTATACAATATTCTGTCTGTGTGTATGCCTGCAGGCCAGAAGAGGGCACCAGACCCCATTACCCATGGTTTTGAGCCATCACGTGGTTGCTGGGAATTGAACTCAGGACCTTTGGAAGTCAGCAGGCAATGCTCTTAACCTCTGAGCCATCTCTCCAGCCCCTGGAACATGATCTTTATCATTAAATGACAGAGAAGGACCTAGTCTATGCTCGGCAATACTATACAAACACAGTGGAACTTGGAATATATAAGAATGTTGGCTGAGCAAATCTAAAGAGTGCCAGGAAGGAGAAATCCCCTGTGGTCTCTGATTTACCTCTTACCTCAATGTACTGCCTTGGTCTCCTGTTCTGGATTGCTTAAACAATGGTCTGTAAAGCATAACATGAAAGACACTTGATCCTGCACCAAGTTAGCTGAGATTTCTCTGTTTAGGTCTGTATCTCATTTTTTAATTGGGTTATTTGAAATGTTGATGTCTAATTTCTTGAGTTCTTTACATATTTTGGAGATCAGTCCTTTGTCTGATGTGGGGTTGGTGAAGATCTTTTCCCATTCAGTAGGCTGCCTTTTTCTCTTATTGACTGTGTCCTTTGCTTTACAGAAGTTTCTCAGTTTCAGGAAGTTCCATGTATTAATTGTTGCTCTCAGGGTCTGTGCTACTGGGGTAATATTTAGGAAGTGGTCTCACGTGTCCATGCATTGAAGACTACTTCCCACTTTCTCTTCTATTAGGTTCTGTGTGGTCAGATTTATATTAAGATCCATTTAGACTTGAGTTTTGTGCATGGGGATAGATATGAATGTTCAACATCCTTAGCAGTCAGGGAAATGAAGATCAAAATAACTCTGAGATACCATCTTACACCTGTCAGAATGACTAAGATCAAAAACTCCAACGATGCTTATGCTGGAGAGGATGTGGAATAAGGAGAATACTCATCCATTGCTGGTGGGAAAGAAAACTTGTACAACCACTTTGGAAATCAGTATGGTGGTTTCTCAGAAAATTGGCCATCAACCTACCTCAGAATCCAGCAATGCCACTCCTAGGCATATTCCCAAAAGATGTTCAATCATACTCTAAAGACGTTTGTTTGACTATGTTCATAGCAGCATTATTTGTAACAGCCAGAACATGGAAACAACCTCAACCAATGAATGATATCTTGAAATTTGCGTGCAAAAGGGTGGAACTAGAAAACACCATCCTGAGTGAGGTAACCCAGACCCAAACAGATGAATATGGTATGTACTCACTATGTATGTATGTAAAAAAGTGGATACTAGCTATAAACAAAAGATATTGAGGCTATATTTCATAATCCTAGTGAAGTTAAGGAACAAGGTGAACCCTAAGAAAAACGTATATAGATCCACCTGGGAAGGGGAAATAGCCAAGATCACCTGACAAAATTGGGAATATCGGTGTAGAGGGGAGAATGGAGGATGGAAGGGGAAGAGGAAAGTAGAAGGGGAGGGGTGAGGAGAACTTGAGGGAATAGGATAGTCTAGATGGAGGAAGGTCAGAGATGAGAGCAAGGAAAGAGATATTTTGATTGAGGGAGCCATTATGGGACTAGTATGAAACCTTGGCTCTAGAGAAATTCCCAGGAATCCAAAAGGATGACCCCAGCTAAGACTCTAAGCAACAGAGGAGAGGGTGCCCGAACTGGCCTTGCCCTGTGAACAAACTGATGAATATTTTAAATATCACCATAGAACCTTCATCCAGCAATTGATGGAAACAGAGGCAAAGACCTGCATCAGAGCACGGAACTGAGCTTCCAAAGTCCAGTTAAAGAATGGGAGGAGTAAGAATATGAGCAAAGAGGTCAAGACCATGATGGGGACACCCACTGAAACAGTCTACCTGAGCTAATGGGAGCTCACCAAATCCAGCCATACTGGGAAGGAACAAGAAGCTAAATAAGAAGGTGAACCCAAAGAAAAACATATAGTTATCCTCCTGGATATTGGGAGTAGACAAGATTGCCGGGCAAAAAACTGGGATCTTGGGAGTGGGGTGGGATGGGGGTAAAGGGAGATGGGGAGAGAAAAGTGAGAAGGGGAGGATGGGGGGTACTTGGGGGAATGGGATGGTTGGTATACAGGAAGGGTGGATATGGGAGCAGGGAAGTATATATCTTAATTAAGGGAGGGATCTTAGGGTTGGCAAGAGACTTGAACTAAAGGGGCTCCCAGGTGCCCAGGGAAATGTCCCCCGATTAGTTCCTTGGGCAGCTGAGGATAGGGAACCTGAAATGGCCCTATCCTATAGCCATACTGATGAATATCTTGCATATCACCATAGAACCTTCTTCTGGCGATGGATGGAGATAGACACAGAGACCCACATTGGAGCACCGGAATGAGCTCCCAAGGTCCCAATGAGGAGCAGAAGGAGGGAGAACATGAGCAAGGAAGTCAGGACCGCGAGAAGTGCACCCACCCACTGAGACAGTGGGGCTGATCTATTGGGAGCTCACCAAGGCCAGCTGGACTGGGACTGAAAAAGCATGGGATAAAACCGGACTCTCTGAACATGGTGGACAATGAGGGCTGATGAAAAGCCAAGGACGATGGCACTGGGTTTTGATCCTACTGCATGTACTGGCTTTGTGGGAGCCTAGCCAGTTTGGATGCTCACCTTCCTAGACCTGGATGGATGGGGGAGACCTTGGACTTCCCACAGGGCAGGGAACCCTGACTGCTCTTCAGACTGGAGAGGGAGGGGGAGAGAAGTGGGGGGACTGGGAGGGAAATGGAAGGCTGGGAGGAGGCAGAAATGTTTTTTTCCATAAAGAAATAAATAAATAAAAAGAAAATGTAACACCCGATTTTGTGTTACACCCTCGGTACAGTTCGCGAGCCACTGTACCGAACGCGAGTCCAGCAAGAGCATGGAGATTGAAAAGAACAACACACAGAGACCAGTGTCATTCAAAGGAAGATCAGCCAAATGCCATTTATTCAGACTTGGGGAAATCTTTATGTTCCTAACTACTGCACAAGCATCTCTGCCCAGGCAGGTGGGAAATGACCATATTAACAAAGGAGTAAATGCCCTGCAGCTAATCACCAGGCAGGGCAGGGAGAGCACAGAAACACACAGGAAGCTTAGTTAGCTGATCATAAACTGTCCCCACGAATGCACCCCAGGAATAGGGGGACCAGGATCCTACAAGAAAAGCCAAAACAAAAAGAAAAATAATAAAAGAAAAAAGAAAAGAAAAAAAAAAGAATAGGACCAAACTAGTCCTTCTGAAAGTTGTTGACAGTTGCATGGCTGGGGCAGACTGAGGGGCCACTGACAATAGCACCAGAATTTATCCCTACTGCTTGGGCTGGCTTTTTGGGAACCCATTCTCTTTGGATGTATACCTTGTTCAGCCTAGATATAGTAGGGAGGGCCTTGGACTTTCCACAAACCAATGTGCATTACCCTCTCTGAGGATTGGATAAGGGTTGTGTGAGAGGATGTGAGGAGGGACTGGGAGAAGGGAAGAAGTGGTAACTTGGATTGGTAATTTTTTAAAACATAATCAATTAAAAACCATTCAGAGTAGCTGAGTCTAGGCAGCACAACAGCAACAAGAGACTGAAAAGGGGAACAGTTGTATCCATGCCCACCTTCAGCCATTAGGTTGCCTGTTCCTACCAGCAGCATCCAAATAAAAGCATCTTCATGATACTCAGTGGACCACTGATCTGGAAGATCAAAGTGGCATCACCCATGAGTGTAATGATGATGGGTCAGGCTGGTCCAAGAGTAAAAACATACAAAGAAGGGATGAAAGAATACGAGAGAGTTGTCAGTCCAGCATGGGCCAGCACAGAATAAGGAAGGACTGTAGGAGAAGCTGTTCTTCCTTTTGGAGACTACAGCTCCCAGCATCCCCCTGGACTGGAAGCCCCAAAGGCACAGGGCATTTCTCCCAGACGCCTGTGAGTTCCCCGTTAAAAACAGGGGTCACCACGAGCTCTCTCTCTCTCTCTCTCTCTCTCTCTCTCTCTCTCTCTCTCTCTCTCTGCCCTTCTCTCCTTTCATCTCTGCAAACCTGTCCCTTACTTGTTGTTACCCCCCCCATTAAAGTGCAGCCACGTGGGACCCCAGCGTGTCTGTGTCTCCTTCCTAACCCCAAATCGCCCTGTGTCTCGCGTAATGTCTCCACTCTCTAACCCCACAGACAGACAAACAAGACAAAAAAGAATAACAGAAGCAACAAGAAGACAAGTGTCTTAGAGTTCATCAACATGCACGCAGCACACTGAGCCCTGACCTTGCACATAGTCACAAAGGAACACTTTGATCTCTTCCTTGGGTCATGGACAGATGCTGATGGCACAAAAGCCAGACGGACTGGAATGGCGTATCACCTGAGTTCCCTCAACAGCAGTTCTCCCTCCTGCCCAAGACTACTCACTGTATGTAAGTGTAGGCTGATGGGACACTTTCTGTTGGAAGGTGACCCATCATGTGTACATTACACACCGCTTCATCAGTGAACCTTATGAGAGCACTGCCATGATAGCCTAGGCTAAACGCCATGGGAAGTGGCACGTCCATGCCATGATTGCCTCTTTCACTAGCCCACACCTCAGCCTCCATGGCTACTGTTGGTCTCCTGGCATCTTCTCCAACCAATCCCATCTTCTAGTTAGGAATCGAACCTTCCCATTGGCTGTTGCCTCATTTATGACATCATTCTCCCTCCAACCCTACCAGCACCTGGTAGAATCTTGGTGTTTCCATGGTGATGACTGTAAACAACTTTGGATCATCACAGGTCCAGGTGACCAGTGACCAGTGAGTGCTGTCTGATACTGGACACACTTGCCACTGAGGTCAGCTGATCAGAAAAAGCCAACCGATTATCTTGCTCCATTGTACTTTGGATTGCTTATCCTCTCCCCTTGACCATGTCAGGTAAGGATAGAGACTTTAAAACATGTGATCTTCTCCATTGACTTTTACTATACTAGTAAATCTTTGCTGAATGTGGATAGTATTGATGTTGATATAGATATCTAGATTTGAATGTCACATTTAGCTTTGGTTCTTACTAAGTAGGTGATTTTAGACAAAAAGTTTATTCTCAAGTGTTTTCCATCCGCCTCAAGGAGTGAACAGTGTCACTATGCTTGGGTCCTGTACTGTTGGGTTTTCAGAAGAAAGTGAAGAGGGAATAAAATCAGGCTCTTTTGGATGGTATTAAACTACAGAGACACGGGAACATGAACAAGGCACGCAGAGATCTCGCACTCCACACCACTAATGAGACAGTCTCCCCATACTACTGTTTCCAATCTTAGTTTAAAATTCAGGGCGACTCTAACAGTATTGGTCACACCACGGATGGTGGCACACAACTATAATCACAACATAGAGAGAACTGGGTGGGATGGAGAACAGTTCAAGTCTGACATGCTCTAAACTGGCCTCTCTCCATACTCACCAAATGAATATTGACTATGGACAAAATGGCGACTGCCATGTTGTGCAGTCACTTGGACTTCCCTGGATTAAACATGGAGAGTGGAAGAGAATAAGAGGACTGTGGAATCTGAGAAGGCAGTTGTTGTACTGAAATTAATTTTGACATTGTTGCTGGAAGGACAGACCCACAGGAAGTCAGGGAAGGGGGCAAACACAGTACGGGTCTAGAAAGTATATAAATATATGAAGGCACACTGCAGAGGGGACCCTGGTGGTCCACAATGGTAGTTTAGAACACAATGTTGAAGACGACCACAGATTATAATCAAAACAGACAAGGCATTGTCATTTCCCAAGCCATGTTTAACCAAATGTACTGTTCAGATTTGTCTGTACAAAGGTTCCCTGGCACATATAGAAAGAATATCCTGATCTGGTCCCTGGCTCTTACACTCCATCCAGACCACTTTCTGCCCAGTTCCCCATGTCTCATGTGCACTGGTGGTGTTGGATAGGATCAACTGGGGCTGCGAAGTCCAGTCAGTTAGAGTCTGACCATGGCAACTGACACGCTGTTGTGAGGGGGGATTCTCACAAGGATTCCCCCTTAGAAGAGATATAAAAATTAACAGTTACTGAGGAGCTGTTAAGAAAACAATTTAATCAACAGATATTAAATTGAGAAGCAATCATATTCAGAGATGAACCCCATAAAACATTAGCAGTCTCAAGAGGACACACTAAACTGGTGCAAACACGAAGAAATGTTGTCAGTAGGTTGTATTTCTGAAATCATATTTGAATAATGCTTAAAAGTTATAAGATTATAAGAGATCCTCAATTATACAAGAAATGCAAGGGAAAAAAAGAGAGAGGGGGAAGGAATAATTACCTCAATTTGGTACACATTTGTTAAACATCATTTCAGAAAAAAACTCAATAAAATAGAGATTGGCCTGGTGGACATGGCAGGGGCTCCAGCACCAGAACTTTAGAGGCAGAAGCAGACCTGTCTGTGTGATTTCAAAGCCAGACTGATCAACGTAGAGTGAGTTTAGGTCACTCTATACTGTAAGATCTGCAGAGAACAGGACAAAGTTCCAGGTATGGAATATGCCTATGGGTCTCTTCCCAATAATAACCTCTGTTGTAGAATATATTTGCGAGGAAGTGTCCCAACAGGCATTATTATATTACAATCAGGAAAAAGGAGCATCGTGTCTAGATCTGAGTGAGGATTAAGCCAGATTGACCAGGATTTCCATGCCCACACAGGAAAAAGCAGACAGTTCATCTAGTGATTGTCATCCTTCAAAGCCCCACCGATCAATCTTAACCCATTTGCTTGGCATATGTAAGGGAACATAGATGCTAGACTCTCCCACTCAGTACAACCTGGAGATAACACAGGCCCTCCCAGGGGGTAGAAAGCCTCCATCTCAACTTTTTCCAACTCTCTTCTTGCTTCCTACAGAAAATTGCCAAAGTGCACCTTTCACTGGGACAGAATGTGCTCTGCAGCCCTCTGTGCCTGTGCTGAGGAATGCCACACCCTCAGCAGGAACTGTGTGCAATTTCTATGGGGTCTGCACCCCAGCTGTGAGCTCAGCATGGCTCCTGTCATCAGACTCCAGCACATGCTGCCAGCAGCTCATGGACAGTGCCTGTCTTTACCAACGAGCTGGCACGACCATGCTGACTGAGCCAACTGACCAGAACCAGATCTCTACTTCGACATTTTCCTATCCAGGTGTTCTCCACTGGGATCTCAGAGAAAGCACCACCAGAAGGGAAGCTCCATTCCTGGATGCCCCTGTAACTGTCATTGACCAGAATACCACCCCCTCGTCTAGGTCTATAACAGCCCAGTGTGACAATACTTTCCATATCAATGCATTACCGCCATCCATTCCAACACTGTCTGCCTGCCTTGTACAGGCAACGCCATCAAATCTACCAGATCAACGATATATCCTGGCACCTTGCTACCTGGATGGAAGTCAGGTCTATTACAATGACCAGAACAGCCTGGGTCCTCCGATGGCTGAAGAATTCTGGCAGTGCCTGCAGGCCTATGGCTCTGTGTCCTGCTCTGGGAATCAGGCTTCCTCTCTGCACCCAGGGATGGTGATGGCACTACAGGAGATTCAGCCAATGAACATCCAAACACCTTTCTCCACCTCTCCCATCTACTGGCCCACATCTGCTCAAACCATGCCAGACACCAGTCTTCAAGGTGAGTAAAGCCAGGAAGGGAGGTGTGAGATCAGCCCTCAGAGGAGACACCTTTCAGAAATGGATGTCCACACAGAGGAAGAATGGGAGTCCTGACATGTAGGCTGTGGCTCAGGCTCATTACCCCTAAATTCAGTCTCTATAATGAGAGAGAATACAGGAAAGTGAGTGACATTCAACCTTCATTAAGACATGTCCAAGGACCACACCACAGGAACGCATTTCACTGCCAAGGCTAATCAGGCCCATGCAGCAGCTCACTAAAATCACCTCCTTCCTAATCTATGTCTCCAGATTCTAGATGACATCGAGAATTTTATCTGTTTTTGTACAACTAAGTTTCCCCTGAGTTGAAACTAGTATCCAGAGAAATGGAACCCTGAATCTGACCTGGAGGAAGTCTTCTCCCACACTCCAAGTGTCTGCTGTGACATTCTCTAACACTTAAGCTCTAGTGACAGTCTGCTTTGACCTGTGTAATATTGATAAGCAGGGTTGAAGCATCTCACCCTATCTGTCACGATCAACCTCTCTCTTTTTCTCTGTCTCTTTTCCTCCTCTACATCTCTCTTCCACTTTCTCTTTTTCTTTTACTCTTTCTTTCTGAATCTTCAGCAGTGACCCAAGGCCAAGACTATGTAGACATGTTCTCTGTTACAAAGTTGATGCTCAAAGCTTTCGCAGTCTTACATTTTGACATCACTAACAAAAATTCTGTGAAACGTGAACCTTAAGGAATGTCAGGGCTTTTGAACCGCTTGCCTTTCAGAATTGAGGAACTGATATGGATACCTAAACCCAAATAAAAATCCAGGCTTCAGGGGCCATATGAGTAATACAATGAACAGAAAGAAACTGGTGGAGATGAGTAAGATTAGGAAACAGTGAGCAACACAACCTGTCTCAGAGCAAACTCCCAAGGCAATGAGAGGCACTGTTTCAAAGGAAAATGGGGGAGAAAGGGAAGAGCGCACACCAAGGAATTCTGTCACCTCCCCATGATCACTAAGCATGTACACACCACACAAACACAAGAGAAAACGTGATCTCACACGGTCATGAGAAACAAATGAGTAGTTACTATGTGTCTCCAAAGAGGGCTGCTTTCCCTGCTCCTCCAGCAGAGCTCATAGCAATGCCTGCAACACTGCTGCAGGAGCCTCAGTGCTCAGGTGCACTGAAAGCGGGGGTAGCATCTCACTTACCAGGCACTGACTTCGAACTTCCTCTTTTTCAGTGGTGGAGAGGGAGACAACCCTGGGGTTGACACCTTCAGGGCAGACACTGTGTCTGCTGCAGAGTCCAGACCTCGGCAATGCCTGCACCCAGGATGCCCAGATGAAGACAGCACCTGTCAGTGGGAACAGGTCATTAATTGCCCTCATGCACAGTCCTTCTGAATTCCTGGCCTTGCCTCCAGCCCCAAGCCTGGAAAAGACACAGAAGAACAATGCAGATGAGATGAATGCTGAGCAATCAACACCTCTGGATTCCTATGAGGGCACAAAATGTAACCAAGACGCATCACCCCTCCCTTCAGCATACCCTGGCATGCAGCAGCCCTTGAACTACAGTGATGTTGGGAGCCTGAGGCAGAAGCTAGCTTCTCAAAATGCCACTTTGGGAAACAGTAGCCTTGGTCTGGAAGACCCTGAGGCTCTGCAGAGTGTCATGGAGTCTAGCAATGACTTTGCAGACATGACTACTCTGGTGGCAGATATTCACCTTCCCCAACTCTTAAACTTCAACACTGGCCTTGACCAAATGGAAGATCACACAGCAAGCCAAACCAAAGACTCCAAAGACATCAGGAGGGACCAGGCCCAGTCACGCACCAGCATCTTTAGTGGACTATCTGAACTGGGCATCAAGAAAAACCAGAAAGTCTCTGATGTGTTTCATGGAGCTCTTCAGGCCAGAACCCATCACGAGGATATGCTGAAGGAAGATGATCCTGGAACCATAGACAACACGGCCAACCACGTGCAGAGCAAATCTCAGATATTTGTACCCAAGAGGCCCAGCGTAGCAAGGGCACAGGGGAAAGAAAAGGCCAAGGACACCAGAGGAAACAGCTCCAAGAAAACAGAGGAGCTGAAGCCATCAAGTCACAGAGTCAAGGCAGAAGAGAAGCCCGCCATCCCAAAGACCAAGAGGAAGAGGAATCCACCTGAGCTCAGCCATGACAGCTTTAAGAAGCCTCGAACTCACCTCGGCATGCACATGCTGGCGTCTGTGCAGGTCTTTCACCCACTGGGGAAGAAGAGTGAGAGGAAAACTGGCGTCTCCTCCTCCCGGGCTCTGCTGAACTTGAGCAGCAACAAAGATCCCAGGACAGGCCCAACCACCACATCCCTGGGAGATGCGCCCCGTGAGGGTCGAGGCCCTGGTAGAATCCCGGGCAATGCTCAGAGAACAGAGAGCAGTGCTCCCAAGCGGTGTCCATCTCTGTGCCTGGATGAGCTGTCCCCAGCTGGGAAGGTCAAATTAGTACCTCTGCATTTCCTAGCCCTGGACAAGCCTCAAGACAGACCTGTTTCCAGAAAGCTTCACTGCCTGGCTTCGCACAGGCCCACTACAGCTTACCCAGTGAGGTCTCAATCCCACACTGCTAGGCAACCCAAACTCAAGTCATCCCAACCAGCTCCTGCCAGCACATCACTGATGGCCTCTGACAAGTCGGCTCTGCCAGTTGCCACCAGTGCCACACGTCCAATTAGAAGCAAGCCCATCCAGTCTTGTCCTGGGCCTCAACCGCCTGCCTCTTTGCCTGCACCCTACAGAGCATCATCTCACACTTCACTCCACAGGGAGCCTCTTGCTTTTGCCACAAACAAGACCCTAGATCCTCCCCAGCCTCAATCCCAATACCTGCGGCAAGATTTCAGCCACTTACCAATTCCTTGGAAGAAAGTCAACATTCCGGGGCCAGTCATCTCACAGCCTATCACTGAAGAGCAGAGGCCAGAGAGGGAGGCCATGAAGAGGCGGGCTCAACAGGAGAGAGAGAATGCTGCCAAGTGTACCTCTCTGGGAAAACCACAGCTTTTCCTTCAGAGGGAGAAAGATATGGAAATTTCGAGATATTATGGCTATGCAGTGTAAGTGCTGCCCAAACCTTTGGGACACAACGCTATTCATCACACACAGGTAAGATGTAGATACACATAGATATTCATGCATACATGAAGTTTAGAGGCTTAGCTGAATGTGTAGATATGTAGATACATACATAGTAATGCAGAATAATATTTAGATATATGCATATATGTGAAGGGAAAGACATAGTTTATAAATTTATAAATACTTGAAGACACTATAAGTGACTGTAGAAACTTAAGACTGCGATTTTATCCATGAGTATATAGAGAGGGCTTTGATGTCTTCCTTAGAACTTTACTATTATTAATTTATGTTTCCTAATTATGTAATAATACATGTGACATAGATACAACATATGCTATAAGTCAGTGGTACTACTTATTTAATGTTAAAGCTGTAGCAAAAAGCTCTAGTGGCAATAAGATTATTTTCCTGGAATTTAATTTTCAGGATTCTAGGATGATGTGGGAGTCCCCTCTGTATGCTGTGAATATGTTTTATTACCACTGGTCATTAATGAGTAAATCTGTTTCAGCCAATGACTGAGCAGGTCAAAGCCATGTAGGAAATTCGAACTGAGATGTAGAGAGAAAGCAGGCAAACTCAAAGAGATGCCATGTAGCTGCCGAAGGAGAAAGATGCCTGAATGCCCGAACATTGCCAATAGGTCACAGACTCACGGTGATAACAGGTTAATATTACTTGGCTTTATTAAGATGTTAGAGTTAGCCAGGGATATGCTGGGGTCATTGGCCGAACAGTACTGTAATTAATGTGGTTTCTGTCTGATTATTCACGTCAGAGTTACTGAACATGGTAAGTTTCCTAGAGTGCATACTGTAAAGTGAACACACTACTGCTGTCGCCACATCTCCTCCCATTTCAAACCTCAAACACGAGCCCTTTAGACATCAGTACTCTGCCTGCATTTCATGATATGAAACATAGGGTCCATGTGTGCATAATCAAGATCCTACCTTGAAAGAAATTCTACAAGGCGGAGTATCTTTCTGAGATGGGTTGATTTGGATTACTGGGTTTATCTCAAATTGTATCAATCTTTGAAATTATCCATTTAACATGTTTGTTTTTCGTGTGTGTGTATGTGTGTGTGTGTGTGTGTTGTCCACATGAACTACTGCGTAACAAATGTATGGAGTGCCCAGAGAGGCCAAACCTGGGCATCAGTTCTCTGGAGTCTGTAATTAAGAGAGACTGAAAACCATCATGAGGTGCTCTGAATTCTACCTGGGGATTCTGCGAGAAAATCAAGTGTTCTTCTCTAAGGAGCCATCTCATCGAACCCGAGTTGAGTACACATAATGGACTGACATTTGATCGCCTGATATTTTCCTCCATCCTGACCTGTCCCTGAATCTTAACCTCCTTTCCCTATTCTGTGCTCTAACTGTTTCAGAGTTTGTAACACATTGTCCTCTGAGGCATATGGCATTAACCTTGTATGGGGTGACACATAAGAAATAGAATTAATTTATATATAAGTTTAGTTTCTTGAGACAATGTTTCTCTTCATATCACTGAATATTTGGGAACTGACCTCGCTAATCAGGCTAGCCTTGAAATCACAAAGATCTGCCTGACACTGCCTTTGTAATGCCTTTGCCTGTGTCCCTGCCTCAAGAGTGCTGGGACTAAAGGAATGCACCAAAATCCCAGGTGAAAGCACCTTCCTTTCTGTATATGTGGGTCACCGATTTCCAAACCATGATTATGTGAGGATGTATGTTAGCAACAGTACATTTTTGATAGCTACCAAAAGTCACAGAGGCTGAACTGCTTGCGCTTACAACTGTAATTCAACACAGGTTCATTGTTCTGAAAAATTGCTACTCAAGCAGAGATCATAGGAACGCCTTCCCCATCACTATAAGGGCCTAAGTGGAGAGGGCACAGAAGGAGGGGAGCATCTCACTTACCAGTCACTAACTTCTTCCTTGACTCTTTTTCAGTGTTGGAGAAGGGGGTGTCCCTGGGACTGACACCTCAGGACAGACAGTCCATCAGTTGCAGTCCACAATGTTGCTAGTATTCCACCCTGGATTCACAGATGAGGATGCCACCTGTTGATAGGGACAGGTCATTGACTGCCCCTATCCAAAGGTCTCCCAAATTCCTGGCCTTGCCAACAGCTCTCATCCTAGGCGGAAAAAAAAGAAAACAATGTGAATTAGACGACAGCCAATCTATCAATGCTTAAGGATCCCTTAAAGGCACACAGGAAACCTAGTCCCATCACTTCTCCCTTTAGCACACCCCAACTTGCAGCACACGCTGTGCTTTACTGACACTAACACCCTGAGGCAGAAGCTTGCTGTTGACCATGTCTCCTTGCTAAGCAGCACCTTTGGCCATCATGAGCCTGGCACATGCACACTGTGATGGTCTCCAGCATAGACTTTGCTGACATGACTACACCGGGGCCAGATATTCACCTTCCACATTTTTTCAAATAACTCAATGTATTAAACATATTCAGAGATGCACAGCATCCTTATCCAAAGACTCCATAGTCATCAGGAGGGAATAAGCTGGGGCTCATGAGCAAGACAAAACCAAGAGGACCAGAGAAAACAGCTTCAAGAAAACAGAGGAGCTGAAGCAGTTTAGGAAGAGTCAAGTCAGAAGAGAAGCACACCATCCCAGGAACAAAAGGAGGAGGAATCCACCTGTGCTCAGCCACCACAGCTTTAAGAAGCCTCGAACCCACCCCAGCATGCACACGCGGGAGTCCGGTAAGGGCTTTCACCTCTTTGGGGGGAAGTGAGAGAAGAAAACTGGCCTCCCCTGAACTCTGTCAACTCTTCCTGCTACTCTGTACTCTATTATTACAAGAGTTTATTGAATTTTGATCTCTGGGGAAGTGGCATTGGATATTCGCAGGGTGACCTTTATTCACTTTCTTTTAGTTCCTTGAGAGAGACTTCTCTCCAAAGCACTATATGTCCTGGTAATAACATCATAGACCAGGTTAGCCTTGAACTCAGTGATCTGCTAGACTCTGCCTCTGCCGCTTCCTCTGTCTTTTGAGTCCCTGCCTCAAGAGTGCTGCGACTAAAGATGTGCTTCAACAATGCAGGTAGAATCAAGATTCTTTCTGTACATGTGGATCACCAGGTTTCCCAGCATGATTTGATGAAGAGTCCATGTGTAGGCAAGGCGATTCTTGCTACTGACCTAAAATCACAAGAGACTTAACTGAATGTATTGACTTAGCTGTATGTATTTACAACTGCAACTCAACTCAGATTCTTTTTTCTGACAGTACCTTTGTTTCACTTGTTGGCTGGACTTCTGACAATGCCTATCTACTTCCAGATAGTACAACATCTGGATTTGACTCAAGGAATGTATTCAACCTGTCCCTAGATATTTATGGTGTTTGTATTTTCTCAATAGGTAATCCCCAGCTACTGTGTAGACACAATACTGTCCATTCTAACAAAGCCTATTTGCTGTCCAGAGTCACTGGTCTAGATAAATATAACACAGCCAGCCGGAAAGGATCCCACAACCTGTATCCAAGCATCCTGACAGGGGCACGATTGACTACAAGAGAATGAAGGAAAGCAATAGTTTAGGGAGGTCTCTTGTTTGATCACTCTCTCTGTGTTTTTTAACTACAGAATTTGGGACTCCGTGATTCTACTGGGCTTCACTGTACTCCTCAGAAAAACAGAAAGGCATTTGAATGGATATACATTCATGTTAAGATTATTATTTTAATATTTATGTTTTCAAATTAAGACTACAGTGAATACTGCCTAAACCGCCTCTCTCTTCCTATCCCATTCAGCTTACATCCAGATCCCCACACCCCCTGTCTCCCTCCCTCCCTCCTTTGGGGCATTGCGCCTCCCTGCCCAGCCTGCTAGGGCACTGGGACCGAACCCGAACCGGGAGGACAAAGGGGTGGCTGGTAGCTCCTTTGTTCCCATAGCCTGCCCGCAGCGAGCAGGGTGGGCCCTTTGTTCGCGAGCTAACCAAGCAGCGCAGAGTTTCGATCTGGGCACCGAGTGAAACATCATTGTGGAGAAACATCTCTGGGGAGTGACATCACTGGGAAGGTACATCAGTGGGCAAGAAGACCTGATCCTGTAAAAGAAGATCCAAAGGGGAGTATTGGGAGGAAGAGATGGGCAGACGCCAATGCAGGAATTCTCCCAACAATCTGAAAAACAACACGAAACCACCAGAAGCCAGTGACCCCACAACAGGAGGACATGAACACCTTAATCAAGAAGAAGTAGAAAAAACTGACTTCATGAAAGTGATTGACACCCTTAAACAGCATATAAAAAACACGCTTATAGAAATGGATGAGAAGTATAATAGAAACTTCGAGGAATTGAGTAAATCAGTGAATGATACCCTAGGAAACCAAGGAAAAACAATCAAGCAGATAAAGGAAACAGTTCATGACTTGAAAACTGAAATGGAGGCAAAGAAGAAAACACAAACAGAGGGCCGGCTGGACATGGAAAATCTAGGTAAACGAATAGAGACTACAGAATCAAGTATAACCAGCAGAATACAAGAGATAGAAGAAAGAATCTCAGATTCTGAGGATAACATAGAGAAAATAAACACTCTGATCAAAGAAAACAGCAAGTCCAACAAACTCTCATCACAAAACATTCAGGAAATATGGGACACAATAAAAAGACCAAACCTAAGAATAATTGGAGTAGAAGAAGGAGAAGAAGTGCAGCTCAACGGTACAGAAAATATACTTAATAAAATTATAGAAGAAAATTTTCCCAACCTGAAGACAGATGTACCTATGAAGGTTCAAGAAGCATACAGAACACCAAATAGGCTGGATCAAAAGAAAACATCCCCTCGCCATATAATAATCAAAACACAAAATATACAGAATAAAGAAAGAATATTAAGAGCCGCAAAGGAAAAAGGCCAAGTTACTTATGAAGGTAAACCTATCAGACTTACACCTGACTTCTCTATGGAAACCATGAAAGCCAGAAGGTCCTGGATAGATGTTCTCCAAAAACTAAGAGACCACGGATGCAAGCCCAGACTACTATATCCAGCCAAACTTTCATTCACTATAAATGGAGAAAACAAAATTTTCCAGGATAAAAACAAATTTAAACAATACGTAGCCACAAATCCAGCCTTACAGAAAATAATAGAAGGAAAATCACTAACCAAGGAGTCCAACAATGACCACAATAACTCAGACATCTAGAGACTCTTCACCAGCGCAAATCAAAGAAGGAAAACACACAAACCCTACTACTAAAAAAGTGACCGGAGTTAACAACCACTGGTCATTAATATCACTTAATATCAATGGGCTCAACTCACCAATAAAAAGGCACAGGCTAGGGCGGGGACCAACTGGGACAGGCTGGAACCGGCGGGGACCAGAGCGGCAGCAGAGGACACAGGCTGCTGGTGGCGGGAACCATCCCAGCAGCAGAAGCAGGCTGCAGGGACCGCGCGAAACACCGAGAACAGATCGCCCCACTACAATTAAACCAAAGAGGTAGGCATTCGGTTGGGGAGGTCCCTGGCAGAGGAGGAGCCCGGTCCTATTCTTGAAGACCCTTCTGAGGGGTGAGAGGGATCTTGGCCCCCCCCCGGCAGGAACCAGGAAACAGAGCAAGGGCATTTTGTAAGAGGAGCCCCTGGCCAGCAGGGAAACCTGAACCAGTTTTAACAGACCCCTTAGATAGCATCGATAGGAGGAGATGGGCAGGCATCAAGGAAAGAATTCACCCAATAATCTGAAAATCAGCATGAAAACACCAGAACCCAATGATCTTACAACAGAAGGTCTCCAACACCCTAACACAGAAGAAGTGGAAAAAATTGACTTTTTGAAAGCAGTAGAGTCCCTTAAACAACATGTGAAAAATGCCCTTATAGAAATGGATGAGAAGTATAACCAAAAATTTGAAGAAATGAGTAAATATGTACATAATACCCTGGGAAACCAAGAAAGAACGATCAAACAGGTAATGGAAACAGTTCAAGAATTGAAAACTGAAATGGAAGCAAGGAAGAAAACACAAACTGAGGACCAGCTGGATATGGAAAATCTAGGTCAACGAGCACAGCCTACAGAAACAAGCATAATCAATAGAATACAAGAAATAGAAGAAAGAATCTCAGATTCTGAGGACACCATAGAGAAAATAAACACTCTGATCAAAGAAAACTGCAAAGCCAACAAATTCTCATCACAAAACATTCAGGAATTATGGGACACAATAAAAAGACCAAATATAAGAATAATAGGAATAGAAGAAGGAGAAGAGTCACAGCTCAAAGGCCCAGAAAATATTTTGAACAAAATTATGGAAGAAAACTTTCCCAACTTAAAGAAAGATATTCCTTTGAATATTCAAGAAGCATACAGAACACCAAACAGACTGGATCAAAGGAAAACATCCCCTCGCCATATAATAATCAAAACACAAAATATACAGGTTAAAGAAAGAATACTAAGAGCTGCAAAGGAAAAAGGCCAAGTAACTTATAAAGGTAAACCGATCAGACTTACACCTGATTTCTCTATGGAAACAATGAAAGCCAGAAGGTCCTGGATAGAAGTACTGCAGAAGCTAAGAGACCATGGATGCAAGCCCAGACTACTATACCCAGCCAAGCTTTCGTTCACTATAAATGGAGAAACCAAGACATTCCAGGATAAGAACAAATTTAAGCAATACGTAGCCACGAATCCAGCCCTACAGAAAGTAATAGAAGGAAAACCGCAACCCAAGGAATCCAACATTGCCAACACTGCCTACAATAACTCAGGCATCTAGCGACCCTTCACTAGCACAACTCAAAGAAGGGAGACACACAAATTCTACTTCCAAAAACAACAAGAATATCCGGCATGAACAACCACTGGTCATTAATATCACTTAATATTAATGGTCTCAACTCACCTATAAAAAGGCACAGGCTAAGAGATTGGATACGAAAACAGGATCCAACATTCTGCTGTTTGCAAGAAACACATCTCAACCACAAAGACAGGCATCTACTCAGAGTAAAGGGTTGGGAAAAGGTCTTTCAAGCAAATGGTCCTAAGAAAAAAGCAAGTGTGGCCATATTAATTTCTAACAAAACTGACTTCAAACTAAAATCAATCAGAAGAGATCGAGATGGACACTTTATACTCATAACAGGAACAATTTGTCAGGATGATGTCTCAATCCTGAATATTTATGCCCCTAATATAAAAGCACCCATGTATGTAAAAGAAATATTACTAAAACTCAAGGCAGGTATCAAACCACACACAGTAGTAGTAGGAGACTTCAATACACCTCTCTTAACAATGGACAGGTCAATCAGACAGAAACCTAATAGAGAAGTAAGAGAACTACTGGAGGTAATGAAGCAAATGGACTTAACAGACATCTATAGAACATTCCACCCAAATAGGAAAGAATATACCTTCTTCTCTGCAGCCCATGGAACCTTCTCAAAAATTGACCACATACTCGGAAACAAAGGAAACCTCCACAGATACAAAAAAATATCAGTGTCCACCTGCGTCTTATCAGATCACCACGGATTAAAGTTAGAATTCAACAACAATCCTACCTCCAGAAAGCCGACAAACTCATGGAAACTGAACAGTCAACTATTGAACCACACCTGGGTTAAGGAAGAAATCAAGAAGGAAATTAAAGTCTTCCTGGAATTCAATGAAAATAGAAAAACAACATACTCAAACCTATGGGACACTATGAAAGCAGTGCTAAGAGGAAAGTTCATAGCACTAAGTGCCCACTTAAAGAAAACAGAGAAAGCATACATCGGAGACTTAACAGCACACCTGAAAGCTTTAGAAAAAAAAGAAGCAGACATGCCCAGGAGGAGCAGAAGACTGGAAATAATCAAACTGGGGGCGGAAATCAACAAAATAGAAACGCAGAAAACAGTCCAAAGAATCAATGAAACAAAAAGTTGGTTCTTGGAGAAAATCAACAAGATCGACAAACCCCTATCCAAACTAATTAAACGACAGAGAGAGAACACGCAAATAAATAAGATCAGAAATGAAAAGGGGGACATAACCACAGACACAGAGGAAATTCAGAGAATCGTTAGATCTTACTACAAAAGCCTGTATGCCGCAAAACTAGAAAATGCAAAAGAAATGGACATGTTTTTAGATAAGTGCCACATACCAAAGCTAAACCAAAACCAGGTGAACGATCTAAATAGACCTGTTAGTCGCGAAGAACTAGAAACCATTATCAAAAATCTACCTTCCAAAAAAAGCCCAGGACCAGATGGTTTCAATGCAGAATTCTACCAGAACTTCCAAGAAGAGCTAATACCTATACTCCTTAATGTATTTCACAATATAGAAACAGAAGAGTCATTGCCAAATTCCTTTTATGAAGCTACAGTTACCCTGATACCAAAACCACACAAAGACCCAACCAAGAAAGAAAATTACAGGCCTATCTCACTCATGAATATCGATGCAAAAATTCTCAATAAAATACTGGCAAACCGAATCCAAGAACACATTAGAAAAATTATCCATTATGATCAAGTAGGCTTCATCCCAGAGATGCAGGGCTGGTTCAACATACGCAAATCTATCAATGTAATCCAGCATATAAATCAACTGAAAGAAAAAAAACATATGATCATTTCATTAGATGCTGAAAAAGCATTTGACAAAATTCAACACCCCTTTATGATAAAAGTCTTGGAGAGATTAGGGATACAAGGGTCATACCTAAATATAATAAAAGCTATTTACAGCAAGCCGTCAGCTAACATTAAATTAAATGGAGAAAAACTCAAAGCCATCCCACTAAAATCAGGAACACGACAAGGATGTCCACTCTCTCCATACCTCTTCAATATAGTGCTTGAAGTTCTAGCAATAGCAATAAGACAACATAAAGGGATCAAGGGGATTCGTATCGGAAAAGAAGAAGTTAAGCTCTCGTTATTTGCAGATGATATGATAGTATACATAAGCGACCCCAAAAACTCTACCAAAGAACTCCTACAGCTGATAAACACCTTTAGTAATGTGGCAGGATACAAGATCAACTCCAAAAAATCAGTGGCCTTCCTATACACTAAGGATAAGGAAACAGAGAGGGAAATTAGAGAAGCATCACCTTTCACGATAGCCACAAATAGCATAAAATATCTTGGGGTAACTCTGACCAAGGATGTGAAAGATCTATTTGACAAGAACTTTAAGTCTTTGAAGAAAGAAATTGAAGAGGACACCAGAAAATGGAAAGATCTTCCTTGCACCTGGATTGGGAGGATCAACATAGTAAAAATGGCAATTCTACCAAAAGCAATTTATAGATTCAATGCAATCCCCATCAAGATCCCATCAAAATTCTTCACAGATCTGGAGAAGACAATAATCAACTTTATATGGAAAAACAAAAAACCCAGGATAGCCAAAACAATCTTATACAACAAAGGAGCGTCTGGAGGCATTACCATCCCTGACTTCAAACTCTACTACAGAGCTACAGTATTGAAAACAGCTTGGTATTGGCATAAAAACAGAGAAGTCGACCAATGGAATCGAATAGAAGACCCTGACATTAACCCACAAACCTATGAACACCTGATTTTTGATAAAGGAGCTAAAAGTATACAATGGAAAAAAGAGAGCATCTTCAACAAATTGTGCGGGCAAAACTGGATGTCAACCTGTAGAAGAATGAAAATAGATCCATATCTATCACCATGCACTAAACTCATCTCCAGATGGATTAAAGACCTCAATATCAGTCTGAACACACTAAACCTGATAGAAGAGAAAGTGGGAAGTACTCTACAACACATGGGCACAGGAGACCACTTCTTACATACAACCCCAGCAGCACAGACATTAAGGACCTCATTGAATAAATGGGACCTCCTGAGACTGAGAAGCTTCTGTAAAGCAAAGGACACTGTCGCTAAGACACAAAGGCAACCCACTAACTGGGAGAAGATCTTCACCAACCCCGCAACTGACAAAGGTCTGATCTCCAAAATATATAAAGAACTCAAGAAACTAGACTGTAAAAGGCTAACCAACCCAATTATAAAATGGGGCATTGAGCTGAACAGAGAATTCTCAACAGAAGAACTTCAAATGGCCAAAAGACACTTAAGGTCATGCTCAACTTCCTTAGCGATCAGGGAAATGCAAATCAAGACAACTTTAAGATACCATCTTACACCTGTCAGAATGGTGAAAATCAAAAACACCAATGATAGCCTTTGTTGGAGAGGTTGTGGAGAAAGGAGTACACTCATCCATTGCTGGTGGGAATGCAAACTTGTGCAACCACTTTGGAAAGCAGTGTGGCGGTTTCTCAGGAAATTTGGGATCAACTTACCCCTGGACCCCGCAATACCACTCTTGGGAATATACCCAAGAGAGGCCTTATCATACAACAAAAGTATATGCTCTACTATGTTCATAGCAGCATTGTTTGTCATAGCCAGAACCTGGAAACAACCTAGATGCCCTTCAATGGAAGAATGGATGAAGAAAGTATGGAATATATACATATTAGAGTATTATTCAGCAGTAAGAAACAAGGACTTCTTGAATTTTGCATACAAATGGATGGAAATAGAAAACACTATCCTGAGTGAGGTAAGCCAGACACAAAAAGAGGAACATGGGATGTACTCACTCATATTTGGTTTCTAGCCATAAACCAAGGACATTGAGCCTATAATTAGTGATCCTAGAGAAGCTAAATAAGGAGAACCCAAAGAAAAACATATAGGCATCCTCCTGAATAGTAACCTTCAGCAAGCGATGAAAGGAGACAGAGACAGAGACCCACATTGGAGCACAGGACTGAATTCTCAAGGTCCAAATCAGGAGCAGAAGGAGAGAGAGCACGAACAAGGAACTCAGGACCATGAGGGGTGCACCCACACACTGAGACAATGGGGATGTTCTACTGGGAACTCAACAAGACCAGCTGGCCTGGGTCTGGAAAAGCCTGGGATAAAACCGGACTCTCTGAACATAATGGACAATGAGGACTACTGAGAACTCAAGAACAATGGCACTGGGTTTCTGATCCTATTGCACGTACTGGCTTTGTGGGAGCCTAGGCAGTTTGGATGCTCAACTTACTAGACCTGGATGGAGGTGGGGGGTTCATTGGACTTCCCACAGGACAGGGAACCCTGATTGCTTTTCGGGCTGAGGGGGGGGACTTAATTAGGGGAGGGGGACGGAAATGGGAGGCGGTGGCTGGGAAGAGACAGAAATCTTTAATAAATAAATAAATTTAAAAAAAAGGCACAGGCTAAGAGATTGGATAAGAAAACAGGATCCAACATTCTGCTGTCTACAAGAAACACACCTCAACCACAAAGACAGGCACCTACTCAGAGTAAAGGGCTGGGAAAAGGCTTATCAAGCAAATGGACCTAAGAAACAAGCAGGTGTGGCCATACTAATTTCTAACAAAGTTGACTTCAAACTTAAATCAATCAGAAGAGATGGAGAGGGACATTTTATACTCATAACAGGAACAATTCATCAGGAAGAAGTCTCAATCCTGAACATCTATGCCCCTAATATAAAAGCACCCACGTGCGTAAAAGAAACATTACTAAAACTCAAGGCAGCCATCAAACCGCACACACTAATAGTAGGAGACCTCAACACTCCTCTCTCACCAATGGACAGGTCAATCAGACAGAAACCTAACAGAGAAATTAGAGAATTAATGGAGGTAATGAAGCAAATAGACTTAACAGACATCTATAGATTAATCCACCCAAAGAGGAAAGAATATACCTTCTTCTCTGCAGCTCATGGAACCTTCTCGAAAATTGACGACATACTTGGTAACAAAGCTAACTTACACAGTTACAAAAAAATATTAGTAACCACCTGTGTCTTATCAGATCACCATGGATTAAAGTTAGAATTCAACAACAATGCTACCCCCAGAAAGCCTACAAACTCATGGAAACTGAACAGTCAACTACTGAACCATACCTGGATTAAGGAAGAAATAAAGAAAGAAATTAAAGTCTTCCTTGAATTCAATGAAAATAAAGAAACAACATACTCGAACTTATGGGACACTATGAAAGCAGTCCTGAGAGGAAAGTTCATAGCACTAAGTGCCCACCTAAAGAAAACAGAGAAAGCACATATTGGAGACTTAACAGCCCACTTGAAAGCTCTAGAAAAACAAGAAGCAGACTCACCTAGGAGGAGTAGAAGACTGGAAATAATCAAATTGAGGGCTGAAATCAACAAAATAGAAACACAGAAAACAATCCAAAGAATCAATGAAACAAAAAGCTGGTTCCTGGAGAAAATCAACAAGATTGATAAACCCCTATCCAAACTAATCAAACGACAGAGAGAGAACACGCAAATTAATAAGATCAGAAATGTAAAGGGGGACATAACCACAGACACAGAGGAAATTCAGAGAGTCATTAGATCTTACTACAAAAGCCTGTATGCCACAAAACTGGAAAATGTAAAAGAAATGGACACTTTTTTAGATAAATACCATTTACCAAAACTAAACCAGGACCAGGTGAACAATATAAACAGACCTGTAAGTCGCGAAGAATTAGAAGCTGTTATCAAAAACCTCCCTACCAAAAAAAGCCCAGGACCAGATGGTTTCAATGCAGAATTCTACCAGAACTTCCAAGAACACCTAATACCTATACTCCTTAATGTATTCCACAATATAGAAACAGAAGGGTCATTACCAAATTCCTTTTATGAAGCCACAATTACTCTGATACCAAAACCACTCAAAGACTCAACCAGGAAAGAGAACTACAGGCCAATCTCACTCATGAATATCGACGCAAAAATCCTCAACAAAATACTGGCAAATCGAATCCAAGAACACATCCGAAAAATTATCCATTATGATCAAGTAGGCTTCATTCCTCAGATGCAGGGCTGGTTCAACATACGAAAATCTATCAATGTAATCCAGCATATAAATAAACTGAAAGAAAAAAAACCATATGATCATTTCATTAGATGCTGAAAAAGCATTTGACAAAATTCAACATCCATTTATGTTAAAAGTCTTGGAGAGATTAGGGATACAAGGGTCATACCTAAATATAATAAAAGCTATATACAGCAAGCCGACAGCTAACATCAAATTAAACGGAGAGAAACTCAAAGCCATCCCACTTAACTCAGGAACACGGCAAGGCTGTCCACTCTCCCCATACCTCTTCAATATAGTGCTTGAAGTTCTAGCAATAGCAATAAGACAACATAATGGGATCAAGGGGATTCGAATTGGAAAGGAAGAAGTTAAACTTTCATTATTTGCAGATGATATGATAGTGTACATAAGCGACCCCCAAAACTCCACCAAAGAACTTATACAGCTGATAAACAGCTTTAGTAATGTGGCAGGATACAAGATCAACTCCAAAAAATCAGTTGCCCTCTTATACACAAAGGATATGGAAGCAGAGAGGGATTTCAGAGAAGCTTCACCATTCACGATAGCCACAAACAGCATAAAATATCTTGGGGTAAATCTAACCAAGGAAGTGTAAGATCTATTTGACAAGAACTTTAAGGCATTGAAGAAAGAAATTGAAGAGGATACCAAAAAATGGATGGACCTCCCTTGCTCTTGGATTGGGAGGATCAACATAGTAAAAATGGCAATTCTACCAAAGGCGATTTATAGATTCAATGCAATCCCCATCAAGATCCCATCAAAATTCTTCACAGATCTGGAGAAGACAATAATCAACTTTGTATGGAAAAACAAAAAAACCAGGATAGCCAAAACAATCCTATACAATAAAGGATTGTCTGGAGGCATTACCATCCCTGACTTCAAACTCTATTACAGAGCTACAGTAATGAAAACAGTGTGGTACTGCCATAAAAACAGAGAAGTCGACCAATGGAATCGTATAGAAGACCCGGATTTTATCCCACAAACCTATGAACACCTCATTTTCGATAAAGGAGCTAAAAGTATACAATGGAAGAAAGAAAGCATCTTCAACAAATGGTGCTGGCACAACTGGATGTCAACCTGTAGAAGAATGAAAAGAGACCCATATCTATCACCGTGCACAAAACTCAAGTCCAAATGGATTAAAGACCTCAATATCAGCCCGAACACACTGAACCTGATAGAAGAGAAAGTGGGAAGTACCCTACAGGAGATGCGCACAGGAGATCGCTTCTTATGTGTAACCCCAACAACAGAGACATTAAGGGAAACATTGAATAAATGGGACCTCCTGAGACTGAGAAGCTTCTGTAAAGCAAAGGACATTGTCACTAAGACACAAAGGCAACCTACTGACTGGGAGAAGATCTTCACCAACCCCGCAACAGACAAAGGTCTGATCTCCAAAATATATAGAGAACTCAAGAAACTAGACTTTAAAATGCTAATTAACCCAATTAAAAAATGGGGCACTGAACTGAACAGAGAATTCTCAACAGAAGAAGTTCAAATGGCCAAAAGACACTTAAGGTCGTGCTCAACTTCCTTAGCAATCAGGGAAATGCAAATCAAAACAACTTTGAGATATCATCTTACACCTGTCAGAATGGCTAAAGTCAAAAACACCAAGGATAACCTTTGCTGGAGAGGCTGTGGAGGAACGGGTACCCTCATCCATTGCTGGTGGGAATGCAATCTTGTGCAACCACTGTGGAAGTCAGTGTTTCGGTTTCTCAGGAAATTCGGGATCAACTTACCCCTGGACCCAGCAATACCACTCTTGGGAATATACCCAAGAGATGCTCTATCAAATGACAAAAGCATTTGTTCAACTATGTTCATAGCAGTATTATTTGTAATAGCCAGAACCTGGAAACAACCTAGATGCCCTTCAATGGAAGAATGGATGAAGAAAGTATGGAATATATACACGCTAGAGTACTACGCTGCGGTAAAAAACAATGACTTCTCGAATTTTGCATGCAAATGGATGGAAATAGAAAACACTATCCTGAGTGAGGTGTCCCAGACCCAAAAAGATGAATATGGGATGTACTCACTCATAATTGGTTTCTAGCCATAAATAAGGACCACGGAGTCTACAATAGGTGAACCTAAAGAAGCTAAGTAAGAAGGTGAACCCAAGGAAAAACATATAGTTGTCCTCTTGGCTAAGGGAAGTAGACCAAATTTCCGGGGAGAAAATGGGATCTTGGGGGTGGGGTGGGATGGGGGTAAGGGGAGATGGGGAGAGAAAAGGTAGAAGGGAAGGAGGGGGGACCTGGGAAACAGGAGAATTGGGATAAAGGAAAGGTGGATAGGGGAGCACGGAACCACAATTCTTAGTTAAGGGAGCCACTTTAGGGTGGGCAAGAGACTTGACCCTAGAGGGGCTCCCTAGTGCCCAAGATGAGGTTCCCAGTTAGTTTCTTGGGCAGCTGAGGATTGGGAACCTGAAATGACCCTATCCTAGAGCAATACTGACGAATATCTTGCATATCATCATAGAATCTTCATCTGGTGATGGATAGAGATAGAGACAGAGACACACACAGGAGCACTGGACTGAGCTCCCAAGGTCCCAAGGAGGAGCAGAAGGAGGGAGAACATGAGCAAAGAATTCGGGACCACGAGGCGTGCATCCACCCACTGAGACAGTGGAGCTGATCTACGGGGAGCTCACCAAGGCCAGCTGGACTGTGACCGAAAAAGCATGGGATAAAACCGGACTCTCTGAACATGGCGAACAATGAGGGCTGATGAGACACCAAGGACAATGGCAGGGGGTTTTGATCCTACTTAATGTGCTGGCTTTGTGGGAGCCTAGCCAGTTTGGATGTTCACCTTCCTAGATATGGACGGAGGGGGGAGGACCTAGGACTTAACACAGGGCAGAGAATCTGGACTGCTCTGTGGACTGGAGAGGTAGGGGGACAGGAGTGGGGGGAGGGGGAGAAGGGTGGGAGGAGGGGGAGAAGGGTGGGAGGAGGGGGAGAAGGGTGGGAGGAGGGGAAGGGAAATGGGAGGCTCGGAGGAGGTGGAAACTTGTTTTTTTGTTTACGTTTTTTTTTCTTCTTTTCACAATAAAAAAAATCAAATTAAGTGTCTTGTAGAATAACACTTGTTGAACAAAGCTCAGGAATTATTTTACATATTAAAGCAATTAACAAAAAGATGTACTGAATTCTTCTCATGGACTTTAAGTCTCATTGTACTATTTATTCAATGAACAGATTTTATTCTGTATATTGTATACTGACAACAGCACTCAGTTCCCACCACCTGGCCATTCCTTAGCTCTCACCAAATATCTTAGGCAATGTTCTTCTGCTTTATACTACTGCTTACAATTTCATGAATGTCTATATGTAGAGATGTGTCACCAAGGATCCACATAGTGAGACAGGATAAGAAGATGTTTCTGTGGGACTGGATACATTTGGTACAATATAATTATCTCGAGTTCCAAGGATTCTCCTGCAATCACCTTGACTGCATTCATTGTTTTTACTGTAACCAGTTCCACTGTGTGCAGACGTCACGTATTTCTTATCATTTGCTCTGCTACTGGACACCAAGTTCAGGCCCTAACACAGGTATCCGAATCCTGAACAAACTGCAATGTACAGCAATGTGCAGAGCAATAACCCATCCAACGCCTTGGAACAGCATGGACAGGAGGAGTGGTAGACCTGGTTTGGTGTTTAAAGACACTGTATACTGAAATACACAGAGGGTACAATACTTCACATTACACCCACCAACTGATCTCCTGCTCCTACGGAAGCAATACTTGCAAGTCCCCAACTTTCAGATAACTCTCCACTTCTTATATTCTGTACCATCTAGAAAGATCAAGTCCAACTGATCTTAGCTAAAATATCTCGATGGGATAGTCATTTTATTCTAGGGTAAAACACCAGGCTACACTACTCTACCTGACTGCATTAGCTCTTACACTGCATTCCTGCTTGCATGACAGCCCCTGATATTTGGATGGACTGCATTGTACATGATCCATTTTGGCATAAGAGGCAATCATCTCACCACAACAGCAGCCACAGCCACTGAGTATCAGCAGCCAAAACTTTTACAGTTTTTCCATCAGCACCAAAAGCACACAGAAAAGGAAGTCGAGAAAGGAGACAGACTGGAGCAGTTCCATCAACACTTGCAGCTACACTAATCTCACGCAGAAGCACAAAGGTTTAGAAGGGAAATACAAAGGCCCATCCATTCCCTTCAATAAAGCAGTAGGAGTTCCCTTCCCACTGTGACCTGTGATCCTCTGAGTCACAGGAGATTCTGTTGTGCATCACGGTACAACATAAAAATTCCCTTCTATGAAAGCCAGCCTGCTAGCAGGAAGGGAGATTACAGTTCAGTCCAAGTCTGACTTCTAGATATCCTACATCTGAAACAGAGGGACGGGACAATCATCTACTTCTTACTCATACCAAATAAAAGGATCCAAAGAGCTTCATCTTTTGGGAGGTCTTGAAGAGTTTCTTGACCGACATCTCCTGAGTCTTAAGATCATTTCTGGGACATAGAATATAGCAGGCATATGGCTTCAGTGAGTGCCACATTTCCACTCATTCAGGGTCCCATTTCTCAACTTCTCTAACTTACTTTTGCTCTCCTTGGAGATGCAATCCATAATTTTCAGGCACTGTGACGATACCACGGTACCACCGACGATAAGAAATGTTTCGTACACATGTGAGCAGGCTCTGTGCAGACCTGCCAATGCCAATTCTATCAGGGGATAGCCTTTGTGCAAAGTCACACACTAAGCAGATTCTCTAAATAGGGAGGGCAGTCTATTCCACTGCAGCTTGCAAAGATCCCCTCACATGGAATTTTGTAATCTAGATAATACAACAAGTCCCTTCAGCTCCTAGTTTTCAGGATTCTCATGGGGCCAGGGCACATCATAACAGCTCTTACGCATCTGGTAGTATCAAACCAATCTCTTTACACTGACTCAAAGACAAGAACATGGCCATCATGTACCCATCCACATGAATGTAGTATTGAATTTACTTGAGTGTATTATTGAACACAGCATGGTCTGTGTTTTAGTTTGCTCTCACCTATATACTTGGCACAACTAAGAGTTTTGTCATTTTGAGTTAAAGACTTCAGGAGTTCATTGACAGGGTATGTGGATTTTAGTTAATTTCTTTCATAAAATGCAGTCAGCGTGAGTAATGTCACCTAACAATGTACATTCCTACAGAATGGGAGAACAAACACCTTCTCACCCAAGTCAACAGTAATGATCTTGTGGGATTACCCACGTTACTTGAAAGTGAAGGAATGTTGGGTTACAAGCACTGGGCATCATTTTTATATGTAGATGTGTAAAATAAAGCAAAAACTCACATGGATATGGTATATGGGACAGGAAATCAAAGTCCCTAGGGCTCTTTCATTAATGGAAGCCAGCAACACAGCTATGTAAAGTGCTCCCCTAGTAATGGGGCAAGGCACAAGAAAGACATCAGAGATCACCCACAATGCACTATTCCATTGACACCTCTGGACCATGTTATTAATGGGAACCCCAAAATTGAATAATAATGAACAAATTGGTCAGAAAAATGCTTACTTTGCGATGCTACTTGGAGCACAACTGAGATACAACAGAGGGGCAATAGTGACGACTTCAAGTACCAATGCACACCCTCCTATTTAGCTTATATAGCATAAAACAAACCAGGATCCGAAGGAAAGAGGATAGTTCAATTCAGTGGTTGCCTCCCGGAAGTAGCCTCTCAGACTGATTGTGAAACATGATCTTTTTTTTTTTGAATATTTATTTATTATGTATACAATATTCTGTCTGTGTGTATGCCTGCAGGCCAGAAGAGGGCACCAGACCCCATTACCCATGGTTTTGAGCCATCACGTGGTTGCTGGGAATTGAACTCAGGACCTTTGGAAGTCAGCAGGCAATGCTCTTAACCTCTGAGCCATCTCTCCAGCCCCTGGAACATGATCTTTATCATTAAATGACAGAGAAGGACCTAGTCTATGCTCGGCAATACTATACAAACACAGTGGAACTTGGAATATATAAGAATGTTGGCTGAGCAAATCTAAAGAGTGCCAGGAAGGAGAAATCCCCTGTGGTCTCTGATTTACCTCTTACCTCAATGTACTGCCTTGGTCTCCTGTTCTGGATTGCTTAAACAATGGTCTGTAAAGCATAACATGAAAGGCACTTGATCCTGCACCAAGTTAGCTGAGATTTCTCTGTTTAGGTCTGTATCTCATTTTTTAATTGGGTTATTTGAAATGTTGATGTCTAATTTCTTGAGTTCTTTACATATTTTGGAGATCAGTCCTTTGTCTGATGTGGGGTTGGTGAAGATCTTTTCCCATTCAGTAGGCTGCCTTTTTCTCTTATTGACTGTGTCCTTTGCTTTACAGAAGTTTCTCAGTTTCAGGAAGTTCCATGTATTAATTGTTGCTCTCAGGGTCTGTGCTACTGGGGTAATATTTAGGAAGTGGTCTCACGTGTCCATGCATTGAAGACTACTTCCCACTTTCTCTTCTATTAGGTTCTGTGTGGTCAGATTTACATTAAGATCCATTTAGACTTGAGTTTTGTGCATGGGGATAGATATGAATGTTCAACATCCTTAGCAGTCAGGGAAATGAAGATCAAAATAACTCTGAGATACCATCTTACACCTGTCAGAATGACTAAGATCAAAAACTCCAACGATGCTTATGCTGGAGAGGATGTGGAATAAGGAGAATACTCATCCATTGCTGGTGGGAAAGAAAACTTGTACAACCACTTTGGAAATCAGTATGGTGGTTTCTCAGAAAATTGGCCATCAACCTACCTCAGAATCCAGCAATGCCACTCCTAGGCATATTCCCAAAAGATGTTCAATCATACTCTAAAGACGTTTGTTTGACTATGTTCATAGCAGCATTATTTGTAACAGCCAGAACATGGAAACAACCTCAACCAATGAATGATATCTTGAAATTTGCGTGCAAAAGGGTGGAACTAGAAAACACCATCCTGAGTGAGGTAACCCAGACCCAAACAGATGAATATGGTATGTACTCACTATGTATGTATGTAAAAAAGTGGATACTAGCTATAAACAAAGGATATTGAGGCTATATTTCATAATCCTAGTGAAGTTAAGGAACAAGGTGAACCCTAAGAAAAACGTATATAGATCCACCTGGGAAGGGGAAATAGCCAAGATCACCTGACAAAATTGGGAATATCGGTGTAGAGGGGAGAATGGAGGATGGAAGGGGAAGAGGAAAGTAGAAGGGGAGGGGTGAGGAGAACTTGAGGGAATAGGATAGTCTAGATGGAGGAAGGTCAGAGATGAGAGCAAGGAAAGAGATATTTTGATTGAGGGAGCCATTATGGGACTAGTATGAAACCTTGGCTCTAGAGAAATTCCCAGGAATCCAAAACGATGACCCCAGCTAAGACTCTAAGCAACAGAGGAGAGGGTGCCCGAACTGGCCTTGCCCTGTGAACAAACTGATGAATATTTTAAATATCACCATAGAACCTTCATCCAGCAATTGATGGAAACAGAGGCAAAGACCTGCATCAGAGCACGGAACTGAGCTTCCAAAGTCCAGTTAAAGAATGGGAGGAGTAAGAATATGAGCAAAGAGGTCAAGACCATGATGGGGACACCCACTGAAACAGTCTACCTGAGCTAATGGGAGCTCACCAAATCCAGCCATACTGGGAAGGAACAAGAAGCTAAATAAGAAGGTGAACCCAAAGAAAAACATATAGTTATCCTCCTGGATATTGGGAGTAGACAAGATTGCCGGGCAAAAAACTGGGATCTTGGGAGTGGGGTGGGATGGGGGTAAAGGGAGATGGGGAGAGAAAAGTGAGAAGGGGAGGATGGGGGGTACTTGGGGGAATGGGATGGTTGGTATACAGGAAGGGTGGATATGGGAGCAGGGAAGTATATATCTTAATTAAGGGAGGGATCTTAGGGTTGGCAAGAGACTTGAACTAAAGGGGCTCCCAGGTGCCCAGGGAAATGTCCCCCGATTAGTTCCTTGGGCAGCTGAGGATAGGGAACCTGAAATGGCCCTATCCTATAGCCATACTGATGAATATCTTGCATATCACCATAGAACCTTCTTCTGGCGATGGATGGAGATAGACACAGAGACCCACATTGGAGCACCGGAATGAGCTCCCAAGGTCCCAATGAGGAGCAGAAGGAGGGAGAACATGAGCAAGGAAGTCAGGACCGCGAGAAGTGCACCCACCCACTGAGACAGTGGGGCTGATCTATTGGGAGCTCACCAAGGCCAGCTGGACTGGGACTGAAAAAGCATGGGATAAAACCGGACTCTCTGAACATGGTGGACAATGAGGGCTGATGAAAAGCCAAGGACGATGGCACTGGGTTTTGATCCTACTGCATGTACTGGCTTTGTGGGAGCCTAGCCAGTTTGGATGCTCACCTTCCTAGACCTGGATGGATGGGGGAGACCTTGGACTTCCCACAGGGCAGGGAACCCTGACTGCTCTTCAGACTGGAGAGGGAGGGGGAGAGAAGTGGGGGGACTGGGAGGGAAATGGAAGGCTGGGAGGAGGCAGAAATGTTTTTTTTTCCATAAAGAAATAAATAAATAAAAAGAAAATGTAACACCCGATTTTGTGTTACACCCTCGGTACAGTTCGCGAGCCACTGTACCGAACGCGAGTCCAGCAAGAGCATGGAGATTGAAAAGAACAACACACAGAGACCAGTGTCATTCAAAGGAAGATCAGCCAAATGCCATTTATTCAGACTTGGGGAAATCTTTATGTTCCTAACTACTGCACAAGCATCTCTGCCCAGGCAGGTGGGAAATGACCATATTAACAAAGGAGTAAATGCCCTGCAGCTAATCACCAGGCAGGGCAGGGAGAGCACAGAAACACACAGGAAGCTTAGTTAGCTGATCATAAACTGTCCCCAGGAATGCACCCCAGGAATAGGGGGACCAGGATCCTACAAGAAAAGCCAAAACAAAAAGAAAAATAATAAAAGAAAAAAGAAAAGAAAAAAAAAAGAATAGGACCAAACTAGTCCTTCTGAAAGTTGTTGACAGTTGCATGGCTGGGGCAGACTGAGGGGCCACTGACAATAGCACCAGAATTTATCCCTACTGCTTGGGCTGGCTTTTTGGGAACCCATTCTCTTTGGATGTATACCTTGTTCAGCCTAGATATAGTAGGGAGGGCCTTGGACTTTCCACAAACCAATGTGCATTACCCTCTCTGAGGATTGGATAAGGGTTGTGTGAGAGGATGTGAGGAGGGACTGGGAGAAGGGAAGAAGTGGTAACTTGGATTGGTAATTTTTTAAAACATAATCAATTAAAAACCATTCAGAGTAGCTGAGTCTAGGCAGCACAACAGCAACAAGAGACTGAAAAGGGGAACAGTTGTATCCATGCCCACCTTCAGCCATTAGGTTGCCTGTTCCTACCAGCAGCATCCAAATAAAAGCATCTTCATGATACTCAGTGGACCACTGATCTGGAAGATCAAAGTGGCATCACCCATGAGTGTAATGATGATGGGTCAGGCTGGTCCAAGAGTAAAAACATACAAAGAAGGGATGAAAGAATACGAGAGAGTTGTCAGTCCAGCATGGGCCAGCACAGAATAAGGAAGGACTGTAGGAGAAGCTGTTCTTCCTTTTGGAGACTACAGCTCCCAGCATCCCCCTGGACTGGAAGCCCCAAAGGCACAGGGCATTTCTCCCAGACGCCTGTGAGTTCCCCGTTAAAAACAGGGGTCACCACGAGCTCTCTCTCTCTCTCTCTCTCTCTCTCTCTCTCTCTCTCTCTGCCCTTCTCTCCTTTCATCTCTGCAAACCTGTCCCTTACTTGTTGTTACCCCCCCCATTAAAGTGCAGCCACGTGGGACCCCAGCGTGTCTGTGTCTCCTTCCTAACCCCAAATCGCCCTGTGTCTCGCGTAATGTCTCCACTCTCTAACCCCACAGACAGACAAACAAGACAAAAAAGAATAACAGAAGCAACAAGAAGACAAGTGTCTTAGAGTTCATCAACATGCACGCAGCACACTGAGCCCTGACCTTGCACATAGTCACAAAGGAACACTTTGATCTCTTCCTTGGGTCATGGACAGATGCTGATGGCACAAAAGCCAGACGGACTGGAATGGCGTATCACCTGAGTTCCCTCAACAGCAGTTCTCCCTCCTGCCCAAGACTACTCACTGTATGTAAGTGTAGGCTGATGGGACACTTTCTGTTGGAAGGTGACCCATCATGTGTACATTACACACCGCTTCATCAGTGAACCTTATGAGAGCACTGCCATGATAGCCTAGGCTAAACGCCATGGGAAGTGGCACGTCCATGCCATGATTGCCTCTTTCACTAGCCCACACCTCAGCCTCCATGGCTACTGTTGGTCTCCTGGCATCTTCTCCAACCAATCCCATCTTCTAGTTAGGAATCGAACCTTCCCATTGGCTGTTGCCTCATTTATGACATCATTCTCCCTCCAACCCTACCAGCACCTGGTAGAATCTTGGTGTTTCCATGGTGATGACTGTAAACAACTTTGGATCATCACAGGTCCAGGTGACCAGTGACCAGTGAGTGCTGTCTGATACTGGACACACTTGCCACTGAGGTCAGCTGATCAGAAAAAGCCAACCGATTATCTTGCTCCATTGTACTTTGGATTGCTTATCCTCTCCCCTTGACCATGTCAGGTAAGGATAGAGACTTTAAAACATGTGATCTTCTCCATTGACTTTTACTATACTAGTAAATCTTTGCTGAATGTGGATAGTATTGATGTTGATATAGATATCTAGATTTGAATGTCACATTTAGCTTTGGTTCTTACTAAGTAGGTGATTTTAGACAAAAAGTTTATTCTCAAGTGTTTTCCATCCGCCTCAAGGAGTGAACAGTGTCACTATGCTTGGGTCCTGTACTGTTGGGTTTTCAGAAGAAAGTGAAGAGGGAATAAAATCAGGCTCTTTTGGATGGTATTAAACTACAGAGACACGGGAACATGAACAAGGCACGCAGAGATCTCGCACTCCACACCACTAATGAGACAGTCTCCCCATACTACTGTTTCCAATCTTAGTTTAAAATTCAGGGCGACTCTAACAGTATTGGTCACACCACGGATGGTGGCACACAACTATAATCACAACATAGAGAGAACTGGGTGGGATGGAGAACAGTTCAAGTCTGACATGCTCTAAACTGGCCTCTCTCCATACTCACCAAATGAATATTGACTATGGACAAAATGGCGACTGCCATGTTGTGCAGTCACTTGGACTTCCCTGGATTAAACATGGAGAGTGGAAGAGAATAAGAGGACTGTGGAATCTGAGAAGGCAGTTGTTGTACTGAAATTAATTTTGACATTGTTGCTGGAAGGACAGACCCACAGGAAGTCAGGGAAGGGGGCAAACACAGTACGGGTCTAGAAAGTATATAAATATATGAAGGCACACTGCAGAGGGGACCCTGGTGGTCCACAATGGTAGTTTAGAACACAATGTTGAAGACGACCACAGATTATAATCAAAACAGACAAGGCATTGTCATTTCCCAAGCCATGTTTAACCAAATGTACTGTTCAGATTTGTCTGTACAAAGGTTCCCTGGCACATATAGAAAGAATATCCTGATCTGGTCCCTGGCTCTTACACTCCATCCAGACCACTTTCTGCCCAGTTCCCCATGTCTCATGTGCACTGGTGGTGTTGGATAGGATCAACTGGGGCTGCGAAGTCCAGTCAGTTAGAGTCTGACCATGGCAACTGACACGCTGTTGTGAGGGGGGATTCTCACAAGGATTCCCCCTTAGAAGAGATATAAAAATTAACAGTTACTGAGGAGCTGTTAAGAAAACAATTTAATCAACAGATATTAAATTGAGAAGCAATCATATTCAGAGATGAACCCCATAAAACATTAGCAGTCTCAAGAGGACACACTAAACTGGTGCAAACACGAAGAAATGTTGTCAGTAGGTTGTATTTCTGAAATCATATTTGAATAATGCTTAAAAGTTATAAGATTATAAGAGATCCTCAATTATACAAGAAATGCAAGGGAAAAAAAGAGAGAGGGGGAAGGAATAATTACCTCAATTTGGTACACATTTGTTAAACATCATTTCAGAAAAAAACTCAATAAAATAGAGATTGGCCTGGTGGACATGGCAGGGGCTCCAGCACCAGAACTTTAGAGGCAGAAGCAGACCTGTCTGTGTGATTTCAAAGCCAGACTGATCAACGTAGAGTGAGTTTAGGTCACTCTATACTGTAAGATCTGCAGAGAACAGGACAAAGTTCCAGGTATGGAATATGCCTATGGGTCTCTTCCCAATAATAACCTCTGTTGTAGAATATATTTGCGAGGAAGTGTCCCAACAGGCATTATTATATTACAATCAGGAAAAAGGAGCATCGTGTCTAGATCTGAGTGAGGATTAAGCCAGATTGACCAGGATTTCCATGCCCACACAGGAAAAAGCAGACAGTTCATCTAGTGATTGTCATCCTTCAAAGCCCCACCGATCAATCTTAACCCATTTGCTTGGCATATGTAAGGGAACATAGATGCTAGACTCTCCCACTCAGTACAACCTGGAGATAACACAGGCCCTCCCAGGGGGTAGAAAGCCTCCATCTCAACTTTTTCCAACTCTCTTCTTGCTTCCTACAGAAAATTGCCAAAGTGCACCTTTCACTGGGACAGAATGTGCTCTGCAGCCCTCTGTGCCTGTGCTGAGGAATGCCACACCCTCAGCAGGAACTGTGTGCAATTTCTATGGGGTCTGCACCCCAGCTGTGAGCTCAGCATGGCTCCTGTCATCAGACTCCAGCACATGCTGCCAGCAGCTCATGGACAGTGCCTGTCTTTACCAACGAGCTGGCACGACCATGCTGACTGAGCCAACTGACCAGAACCAGATCTCTACTTCGACATTTTCCTATCCAGGTGTTCTCCACTGGGATCTCAGAGAAAGCACCACCAGAAGGGAAGCTCCATTCCTGGATGCCCCTGTAACTGTCATTGACCAGAATACCACCCCCTCGTCTAGGTCTATAACAGCCCAGTGTGACAATACTTTCCATATCAATGCATTACCGCCATCCATTCCAACACTGTCTGCCTGCCTTGTACAGGCAACGCCATCAAATCTACCAGATCAACGATATATCCTGGCACCTTGCTACCTGGATGGAAGTCAGGTCTATTACAATGACCAGAACAGCCTGGGTCCTCCGATGGCTGAAGAATTCTGGCAGTGCCTGCAGGCCTATGGCTCTGTGTCCTGCTCTGGGAATCAGGCTTCCTCTCTGCACCCAGGGATGGTGATGGCACTACAGGAGATTCAGCCAATGAACATCCAAACACCTTTCTCCACCTCTCCCATCTACTGGCCCACATCTGCTCAAACCATGCCAGACACCAGTCTTCAAGGTGAGTAAAGCCAGGAAGGGAGGTGTGAGATCAGCCCTCAGAGGAGACACCTTTCAGAAATGGATGTCCACACAGAGGAAGAATGGGAGTCCTGACATGTAGGCTGTGGCTCAGGCTCATTACCCCTAAATTCAGTCTCTATAATGAGAGAGAATACAGGAAAGTGAGTGACATTCAACCTTCATTAAGACATGTCCAAGGACCACACCACAGGAACGCATTTCACTGCCAAGGCTAATCAGGCCCATGCAGCAGCTCACTAAAATCACCTCCTTCCTAATCTATGTCTCCAGATTCTAGATGACATCGAGAATTTTATCTGTTTTTGTACAACTAAGTTTCCCCTGAGTTGAAACTAGTATCCAGAGAAATGGAACCCTGAATCTGACCTGGAGGAAGTCTTCTCCCACACTCCAAGTGTCTGCTGTGACATTCTCTAACACTTAAGCTCTAGTGACAATCTGCTTTGACCTGTGTAATATTGATAAGCAGGGTTGAAGCATCTCACCCTATCTGTCACGATCAACCTCTCTCTTTTTCTCTGTCTCTTTTCCTCCTCTACATCTCTCTTCCACTTTCTCTTTTTCTTTTACTCTTTCTTTCTGAATCTTCAGCAGTGACCCAAGGCCAAGACTATGTAGACATGTTCTCTGTTACAAAGTTGATGCTCAAAGCTTTCGCAGTCTTACATTTTGACATCAGTAACAAAAATTCTGTGAAACGTGAACCTTAAGGAATGTCAGGGCTTTTGAACCGCTTGCCTTTCAGAATTGAGGAACTGATATGGATACCTAAACCCAAATAAAAATCCAGGCTTCAGGGGCCATATGAGTAATACAATGAACAGAAAGAAACTGGTGGAGATGAGTAAGATTAGGAAACAGTGAGCAACACAACCTGTCTCAGAGCAAACTCCCAAGGCAATGAGAGGCACTGTTTCAAAGGAAAATGGGGGAGAAAGGGAAGAGCGCACACCAAGGAATTCTGTCACCTCCCCATGATCACTAAGCATGTACACACCACACAAACACAAGAGAAAACGTGATCTCACACGGTCATGAGAAACAAATGAGTAGTTACTATGTGTCTCCAAAGAGGGCTGCTTTCCCTGCTCCTCCAGCAGAGCTCATAGCAATGCCTGCAACACTGCTGCAGGAGCCTCAGTGCTCAGGTGCACTGAAAGCGGGGGTAGCATCTCACTTACCAGGCACTGACTTCGAACTTCCTCTTTTTCAGTGGTGGAGAGGGAGACAACCCTGGGGTTGACACCTTCAGGGCAGACACTGTGTCTGCTGCAGAGTCCAGACCTCGGCAATGCCTGCACCCAGGATGCCCAGATGAAGACAGCACCTGTCAGTGGGAACAGGTCATTAATTGCCCTCATGCACAGTCCTTCTGAATTCCTGGCCTTGCCTCCAGCCCCAAGCCTGGAAAAGACACAGAAGAACAATGCAGATGAGATGAATGCTGAGCAATCAACACCTCTGGATTCCTATGAGGGCACAAAATGTAACCAAGACGCATCACCCCTCCCTTCAGCATACCCTGGCATGCAGCAGCCCTTGAACTACAGTGATGTTGGGAGCCTGAGGCAGAAGCTAGCTTCTCAAAATGCCACTTTGGGAAACAGTAGCCTTGGTCTGGAAGACCCTGAGGCTCTGCAGAGTGTCATGGAGTCTAGCAATGACTTTGCAGACATGACTACTCTGGTGGCAGATATTCACCTTCCCCAACTCTTAAACTTCAACACTGGCCTTGACCAAATGGAAGATCACACAGCAAGCCAAACCAAAGACTCCAAAGACATCAGGAGGGACCAGGCCCAGTCACGCACCAGCATCTTTAGTGGACTATCTGAACTGGGCATCAAGAAAAACCAGAAAGTCTCTGATGTGTTTCATGGAGCTCTTCAGGCCAGAACCCATCACGAGGATATGCTGAAGGAAGATGATCCTGGAACCATAGACAACACGGCCAACCACGTGCAGAGCAAATCTCAGATATTTGTACCCAAGAGGCCCAGCGTAGCAAGGGCACAGGGGAAAGAAAAGGCCAAGGACACCAGAGGAAACAGCTCCAAGAAAACAGAGGAGCTGAAGCCATCAAGTCACAGAGTCAAGGCAGAAGAGAAGCCCGCCATCCCAAAGACCAAGAGGAAGAGGAATCCACCTGAGCTCAGCCATGACAGCTTTAAGAAGCCTCGAACTCACCTCGGCATGCACATGCTGGCGTCTGTGCAGGTCTTTCACCCACTGGGGAAGAAGAGTGAGAGGAAAACTGGCGTCTCCTCCTCCCGGGCTCTGCTGAACTTGAGCAGCAACAAAGATCCCAGGACAGGCCCAACCACCACATCCCTGGGAGATGCGCCCCGTGAGGGTCGAGGCCCTGGTAGAATCCCGGGCAATGCTCAGAGAACAGAGAGCAGTGCTCCCAAGCGGTGTCCATCTCTGTGCCTGGATGAGCTGTCCCCAGCTGGGAAGGTCAAATTAGTACCTCTGCATTTCCTAGCCCTGGACAAGCCTCAAGACAGACCTGTTTCCAGAAAGCTTCACTGCCTGGCTTCGCACAGGCCCACTACAGCTTACCCAGTGAGGTCTCAATCCCACACTGCTAGGCAACCCAAACTCAAGTCATCCCAACCAGCTCCTGCCAGCACATCACTGATGGCCTCTGACAAGTCGGCTCTGCCAGTTGCCACCAGTGCCACACGTCCAATTAGAAGCAAGCCCATCCAGTCTTGTCCTGGGCCTCAACCGCCTGCCTCTTTGCCTGCACCCTACAGAGCATCATCTCACACTTCACTCCACAGGGAGCCTCTTGCTTTTGCCACAAACAAGACCCTAGATCCTCCCCAGCCTCAATCCCAATACCTGCGGCAAGATTTCAGCCACTTACCAATTCCTTGGAAGAAAGTCAACATTCCGGGGCCAGTCATCTCACAGCCTATCACTGAAGAGCAGAGGCCAGAGAGGGAGGCCATGAAGAGGCGGGCTCAACAGGAGAGAGAGAATGCTGCCAAGTGTACCTCTCTGGGAAAACCACAGCTTTTCCTTCAGAGGGAGAAAGATATGGAAATTTCGAGATATTATGGCTATGCAGTGTAAGTGCTGCCCAAACCTTTGGGACACAACGCTATTCATCACACACAGGTAAGATGTAGATACACATAGATATTCATGCATACATGAAGTTTAGAGGCTTAGCTGAATGTGTAGATATGTAGATACATACATAGTAATGCAGAATAATATTTAGATATATGCATATATGTGAAGGGAAAGACATAGTTTATAAATTTATAAATACTTGAAGACACTATAAGTGACTGTAGAAACTTAAGACTGCGATTTTATCCATGAGTATATAGAGAGGGCTTTGATGTCTTCCTTAGAACTTTACTATTATTAATTTATGTTTCCTAATTATGTAATAATACATGTGACATAGATACAACATATGCTATAAGTCAGTGGTACTACTTATTTAATGTTAAAGCTGTAGCAAAAAGCTCTAGTGGCAATAAGATTATTTTCCTGGAATTTAATTTTCAGGATTCTAGGATGATGTGGGAGTCCCCTCTCTATGCTGTGAATATGTTTTATTACCACTGGTCATTAATGAGTAAATCTGTTTCAGCCAATGACTGAGCAGGTCAAAGCCATGTAGGAAATTCGAACTGAGATGTAGAGAGAAAGCAGGCAAACTCAAAGAGATGCCATGTAGCTGCCGAAGGAGAAAGATGCCTCAATGCCCGAACATTGCCAATAGGTCACAGACTCACGGTGATAACAGGTTAATATTACTTGGCTTTATTAAGATGTTAGAGTTAGCCAGGGATATGCTGGGGTCATTGGCCGAACAGTACTGTAATTAATGTGGTTTCTGTCTGATTATTCACGTCAGAGTTACTGAACATGGTAAGTTTCCTAGAGTGCATACTGTAAAGTGAACACACTACTGCTGTCGCCACATCTCCTCCCATTTCAAACCTCAAACACGAGCCCTTTAGACATCAGTACTCTGCCTGCATTTCATGATATGAAACATAGGGTCCATGTGTGCATAATCAAGATCCTACCTTGAAAGAAATTCTACAAGGCGGAGTATCTTTCTGAGATGGGTTGATTTGGATTACTGGGTTTATCTCAAATTGTATCAATCTTTGAAATTATCCATTTAACATGTTTGTTTTTCGTGTGTGTGTATGTGTGTGTGTGTGTGTGTTGTCCACATGAACTACTGCGTAACAAATGTATGGAGTGCCCAGAGAGGCCAAACCTGGGCATCAGTTCTCTGGAGTCTGTAATTAAGAGAGACTGAAAACCATCATGAGGTGCTCTGAATTCTACCTGGGGATTCTGCGAGAAAATCAAGTGTTCTTCTCTAAGGAGCCATCTCATCGAACCCGAGTTGAGTACACATAATGGACTGACATTTGATCGCCTGATATTTTCCTCCATCCTGACCTGTCCCTGAATCTTAACCTCCTTTCCCTATTCTGTGCTCTAACTGTTTCAGAGTTTGTAACACATTGTCCTCTGAGGCATATGGCATTAACCTTGTATGGGGTGACACATAAGAAATAGAATTAATTTATATATAAGTTTAGTTTCTTGAGACAATGTTTCTCTTCATATCACTGAATATTTGGGAACTGACCTCGCTAATCAGGCTAGCCTTGAAATCACAAAGATCTGCCTGACACTGCCTTTGTAATGCCTTTGCCTGTGTCCCTGCCTCAAGAGTGCTGGGACTAAAGGAATGCACCAAAATCCCAGGTGAAAGCACCTTCCTTTCTGTATATGTGGGTCACCGATTTCCAAACCATGATTATGTGAGGATGTATGTTAGCAACAGTACATTTTTGATAGCTACCAAAAGTCACAGAGGCTGAACTGCTTGCGCTTACAACTGTAATTCAACACAGGTTCATTGTTCTGAAAAATTGCTACTCAAGCAGAGATCATAGGAACGCCTTCCCCATCACTATAAGGGCCTAAGTGGAGAGGGCACAGAAGGAGGGGAGCATCTCACTTACCAGTCACTAACTTCTTCCTTGACTCTTTTTCAGTGTTGGAGAAGGGGGTGTCCCTGGGACTGACACCTCAGGACAGACAGTCCATCAGTTGCAGTCCACAATGTTGCTAGTATTCCACCCTGGATTCACAGATGAGGATGCCACCTGTTGATAGGGACAGGTCATTGACTGCCCCTATCCAAAGGTCTCCCAAATTCCTGGCCTTGCCAACAGCTCTCATCCTAGGCGGAAAAAAAAGAAAACAATGTGAATTAGACGACAGCCAATCTATCAATGCTTAAGGATCCCTTAAAGGCACACAGGAAACCTAGTCCCATCACTTCTCCCTTTAGCACACCCCAACTTGCAGCACACGCTGTGCTTTACTGACACTAACACCCTGAGGCAGAAGCTTGCTGTTGACCATGTCTCCTTGCTAAGCAGCACCTTTGGCCATCATGAGCCTGGCACATGCACACTGTGATGGTCTCCAGCATAGACTTTGCTGACATGACTACACCGGGGCCAGATATTCACCTTCCACATTTTTTCAAATAACTCAATGTATTAAACATATTCAGAGATGCACAGCATCCTTATCCAAAGACTCCATAGTCATCAGGAGGGAATAAGCTGGGGCTCATGAGCAAGACAAAACCAAGAGGACCAGAGAAAACAGCTTCAAGAAAACAGAGGAGCTGAAGCAGTTTAGGAAGAGTCAAGTCAGAAGAGAAGCACACCATCCCAGGAACAAAAGGAGGAGGAATCCACCTGTGCTCAGCCACCACAGCTTTAAGAAGCCTCGAACCCACCCCAGCATGCACACGCGGGAGTCCGGTAAGGGCTTTCACCTCTTTGGGGGGAAGTGAGAGAAGAAAACTGGCCTCCCCTGAACTCTGTCAACTCTTCCTGCTACTCTGTACTCTATTATTACAAGAGTTTATTGAATTTTGATCTCTGGGGAAGTGGCATTGGATATTCGCAGGGTGACCTTTATTCACTTTCTTTTAGTTCCTTGAGAGAGACTTCTCTCCAAAGCACTATATGTCCTGGTAATAACATCATAGACCAGGTTAGCCTTGAACTCAGTGATCTGCTAGACTCTGCCTCTGCCGCTTCCTCTGTCTTTTGAGTCCCTGCCTCAAGAGTGCTGCGACTAAAGATGTGCTTCAACAATGCAGGTAGAATCAAGATTCTTTCTGTACATGTGGATCACCAGGTTTCCCAGCATGATTTGATGAAGAGTCCATGTGTAGGCAAGGCGATTCTTGCTACTGACCTAAAATCACAAGAGACTTAACTGAATGTATTGACTTAGCTGTATGTATTTACAACTGCAACTCAACTCAGATTCTTTTTTCTGACAGTACCTTTGTTTCACTTGTTGGCTGGACTTCTGACAATGCCTATCTACTTCCAGATAGTACAACATCTGGATTTGACTCAAGGAATGTATTCAACCTGTCCCTAGATATTTATGGTGTTTGTATTTTCTCAATAGGTAATCCCCAGCTACTGTGTAGACACAATACTGTCCATTCTAACAAAGCCTATTTGCTGTCCAGAGTCACTGGTCTAGATAAATATAACACAGCCAGCCGGAAAGGATCCCACAACCTGTATCCAAGCATCCTGACAGGGGCACGATTGACTACAAGAGAATGAAGGAAAGCAATAGTTTAGGGAGGTCTCTTGTTTGATCACTCTCTCTGTGTTTTTTAACTACAGAATTTGGGACTCCGTGATTCTACTGGGCTTCACTGTACTCCTCAGAAAAACAGAAAGGCATTTGAATGGATATACATTCATGTTAAGATTATTATTTTAATATTTATGTTTTCAAATTAAGACTACAGTGAATACTGCCTAAACCGCCTCTCTCTTCCTATCCCATTCAGCTTACATCCAGATCCCCACACCCCCTGTCTCCCTCCCTCCCTCCTTTGGGGCATTGCGCCTCCCTGCCCAGCCTGCTAGGGCACTGGGACCGAACCCGAACCGGGAGGACAAAGGGGTGGCTGGTAGCTCCTTTGTTCCCATAGCCTGCCCGCAGCGAGCAGGGTGGGCCCTTTGTTCGCGAGCTAACCAAGCAGCGCAGAGTTTCGATCTGGGCACCGAGTGAAACATCATTGTGGAGAAACATCTCTGGGGAGTGACATCACTGGGAAGGTACATCAGTGGGCAAGAAGACCTGATCCTGTAAAAGAAGATCCAAAGGGGAGTATTGGGAGGAAGAGATGGGCAGACGCCAATGCAGGAATTCTCCCAACAATCTGAAAAACAACACGAAACCACCAGAAGCCAGTGACCCCACAACAGGAGGACATGAACACCTTAATCAAGAAGAAGTAGAAAAAACTGACTTCATGAAAGTGATTGACACCCTTAAACAGCATATAAAAAACACGCTTATAGAAATGGATGAGAAGTATAATAGAAACTTCGAGGAATTGAGTAAATCAGTGAATGATACCCTAGGAAACCAAGGAAAAACAATCAAGCAGATAAAGGAAACAGTTCATGACTTGAAAACTGAAATGGAGGCAAAGAAGAAAACACAAACAGAGGGCCGGCTGGACATGGAAAATCTAGGTAAACGAATAGAGACTACAGAATCAAGTATAACCAGCAGAATACAAGAGATAGAAGAAAGAATCTCAGATTCTGAGGATAACATAGAGAAAATAAACACTCTGATCAAAGAAAACAGCAAGTCCAACAAACTCTCATCACAAAACATTCAGGAAATATGGGACACAATAAAAAGACCAAACCTAAGAATAATTGGAGTAGAAGAAGGAGAAGAAGTGCAGCTCAACGGTACAGAAAATATACTTAATAAAATTATAGAAGAAAATTTTCCCAACCTGAAGACAGATGTACCTATGAAGGTTCAAGAAGCATACAGAACACCAAATAGGCTGGATCAAAAGAAAACATCCCCTCGCCATATAATAATCAAAACACAAAATATACAGAATAAAGAAAGAATATTAAGAGCCGCAAAGGAAAAAGGCCAAGTTACTTATGAAGGTAAACCTATCAGACTTACACCTGACTTCTCTATGGAAACCATGAAAGCCAGAAGGTCCTGGATAGATGTTCTCCAAAAACTAAGAGACCACGGATGCAAGCCCAGACTACTATATCCAGCCAAACTTTCATTCACTATAAATGGAGAAAACAAAATTTTCCAGGATAAAAACAAATTTAAACAATACGTAGCCACAAATCCAGCCTTACAGAAAATAATAGAAGGAAAATCACTAACCAAGGAGTCCAACAATGACCACAATAACTCAGACATCTAGAGACTCTTCACCAGCGCAAATCAAAGAAGGAAAACACACAAACCCTACTACTAAAAAAGTGACCGGAGTTAACAACCACTGGTCATTAATATCACTTAATATCAATGGGCTCAACTCACCAATAAAAAGGCACAGGCTAGGGCGGGGACCAACTGGGACAGGCTGGAACCGGCGGGGACCAGAGCGGCAGCAGAGGACACAGGCTGCTGGTGGCGGGAACCATCCCAGCAGCAGAAGCAGGCTGCAGGGACCGCGCGAAACACCGAGAACAGATCGCCCCACTACAATTAAACCAAAGAGGTAGGCATTCGGTTGGGGAGGTCCCTGGCAGAGGAGGAGCCCGGTCCTATTCTTGAAGACCCTTCTGAGGGGTGAGAGGGATCTTGGCCCCCCCGGCAGGAACCAGGAAACAGAGCAAGGGCATTTTGTAAGAGGAGCCCCTGGCCAGCAGGGAAACCTGAACCAGTTTTAACAGACCCCTTAGATAGCATCGATAGGAGGAGATGGGCAGGCATCAAGGAAAGAATTCACCCAATAATCTGAAAATCAGCATGAAAACACCAGAACCCAATGATCTTACAACAGAAGGTCTCCAACACCCTAACACAGAAGAAGTGGAAAAAATTGACTTTTTGAAAGCAGTAGAGTCCCTTAAACAACATGTGAAAAATGCCCTTATAGAAATGGATGAGAAGTATAACCAAAAATTTGAAGAAATGAGTAAATATGTACATAATACCCTGGGAAACCAAGAAAGAACGATCAAACAGGTAATGGAAACAGTTCAAGAATTGAAAACTGAAATGGAAGCAAGGAAGAAAACACAAACTGAGGACCAGCTGGATATGGAAAATCTAGGTCAACGAGCACAGCCTACAGAAACAAGCATAATCAATAGAATACAAGAAATAGAAGAAAGAATCTCAGATTCTGAGGACACCATAGAGAAAATAAACACTCTGATCAAAGAAAACTGCAAAGCCAACAAATTCTCATCACAAAACATTCAGGAATTATGGGACACAATAAAAAGACCAAATATAAGAATAATAGGAATAGAAGAAGGAGAAGAGTCACAGCTCAAAGGCCCAGAAAATATTTTGAACAAAATTATGGAAGAAAACTTTCCCAACTTAAAGAAAGATATTCCTTTGAATATTCAAGAAGCATACAGAACACCAAACAGACTGGATCAAAGGAAAACATCCCCTCGCCATATAATAATCAAAACACAAAATATACAGGTTAAAGAAAGAATACTAAGAGCTGCAAAGGAAAAAGGCCAAGTAACTTATAAAGGTAAACCGATCAGACTTACACCTGATTTCTCTATGGAAACAATGAAAGCCAGAAGGTCCTGGATAGAAGTACTGCAGAAGCTAAGAGACCATGGATGCAAGCCCAGACTACTATACCCAGCCAAGCTTTCGTTCACTATAAATGGAGAAACCAAGACATTCCAGGATAAGAACAAATTTAAGCAATACGTAGCCACGAATCCAGCCCTACAGAAAGTAATAGAAGGAAAACCGCAACCCAAGGAATCCAACATTGCCAACACTGCCTACAATAACTCAGGCATCTAGCGACCCTTCACTAGCACAACTCAAAGAAGGGAGACACACAAATTCTACTTCCAAAAACAACAAGAATATCCGGCATGAACAACCACTGGTCATTAATATCACTTAATATTAATGGTCTCAACTCACCTATAAAAAGGCACAGGCTAAGAGATTGGATACGAAAACAGGATCCAACATTCTGCTGTTTGCAAGAAACACATCTCAACCACAAAGACAGGCATCTACTCAGAGTAAAGGGTTGGGAAAAGGTCTTTCAAGCAAATGGTCCTAAGAAAAAAGCAGGTGTGGCCATATTAATTTCTAACAAAACTGACTTCAAACTAAAATCAATCAGAAGAGATCGAGATGGACACTTTATACTCATAACAGGAACAATTTGTCAGGATGATGTCTCAATCCTGAATATTTATGCCCCTAATATAAAAGCACCCATGTATGTAAAAGAAATATTACTAAAACTCAAGGCAGGTATCAAACCACACACAGTAGTAGTAGGAGACTTCAATACACCTCTCTTAACAATGGACAGGTCAATCAGACAGAAACCTAATAGAGAAGTAAGAGAACTACTGGAGGTAATGAAGCAAATGGACTTAACAGACATCTATAGAACATTCCACCCAAATAGGAAAGAATATACCTTCTTCTCTGCAGCCCATGGAACCTTCTCAAAAATTGACCACATACTCGGAAACAAAGGAAACCTCCACAGATACAAAAAAATATCAGTGTCCACCTGCGTCTTATCAGATCACCACGGATTAAAGTTAGAATTCAACAACAATCCTACCTCCAGAAAGCCGACAAACTCATGGAAACTGAACAGTCAACTATTGAACCACACCTGGGTTAAGGAAGAAATCAAGAAGGAAATTAAAGTCTTCCTGGAATTCAATGAAAATAGAAAAACAACATACTCAAACCTATGGGACACTATGAAAGCAGTGCTAAGAGGAAAGTTCATAGCACTAAGTGCCCACTTAAAGAAAACAGAGAAAGCATACATCGGAGACTTAACAGCACACCTGAAAGCTTTAGAAAAAAAAGAAGCAGACACGCCCAGGAGGAGCAGAAGACTGGAAATAATCAAACTGGGGGCGGAAATCAACAAAATAGAAACGCAGAAAACAGTCCAAAGAATCAATGAAACAAAAAGTTGGTTCTTGGAGAAAATCAACAAGATCGACAAACCCCTATCCAAACTAATTAAACGACAGAGAGAGAACACGCAAATAAATAAGATCAGAAATGAAAAGGGGGACATAACCACAGACACAGAGGAAATTCAGAGAATCGTTAGATCTTACTACAAAAGCCTGTATGCCGCAAAACTAGAAAATGCAAAAGAAATGGACATGTTTTTAGATAAGTGCCACATACCAAAGCTAAACCAAAACCAGGTGAACGATCTAAATAGACCTGTTAGTCGCGAAGAACTAGAAACCATTATCAAAAATCTACCTTCCAAAAAAAGCCCAGGACCAGATGGTTTCAATGCAGAATTCTACCAGAACTTCCAAGAAGAGCTAATACCTATACTCCTTAATGTATTTCACAATATAGAAACAGAAGAGTCATTGCCAAATTCCTTTTATGAAGCTACAGTTACCCTGATACCAAAACCACACAAAGACCCAACCAAGAAAGAAAATTACAGGCCTATCTCACTCATGAATATCGATGCAAAAATTCTCAATAAAATACTGGCAAACCGAATCCAAGAACACATTAGAAAAATTATCCATTATGATCAAGTAGGCTTCATCCCAGAGATGCAGGGCTGGTTCAACATACGCAAATCTATCAATGTAATCCAGCATATAAATCAACTGAAAGAAAAAAAACATATGATCATTTCATTAGATGCTGAAAAAGCATTTGACAAAATTCAACACCCCTTTATGATAAAAGTCTTGGAGAGATTAGGGATACAAGGGTCATACCTAAATATAATAAAAGCTATTTACAGCAAGCCGTCAGCTAACATTAAATTAAATGGAGAAAAACTCAAAGCCATCCCACTAAAATCAGGAACACGACAAGGATGTCCACTCTCTCCATACCTCTTCAATATAGTGCTTGAAGTTCTAGCAATAGCAATAAGACAACATAAAGGGATCAAGGGGATTCGTATCGGAAAAGAAGAAGTTAAGCTCTCGTTATTTGCAGATGATATGATAGTATACATAAGCGACCCCAAAAACTCTACCAAAGAACTCCTACAGCTGATAAACACCTTTAGTAATGTGGCAGGATACAAGATCAACTCCAAAAAATCAGTGGCCTTCCTATACACTAAGGATAAGGAAACAGAGAGGGAAATTAGAGAAGCATCACCTTTCACGATAGCCACAAATAGCATAAAATATCTTGGGGTAACTCTGACCAAGGATGTGAAAGATCTATTTGACAAGAACTTTAAGTCTTTGAAGAAAGAAATTGAAGAGGACACCAGAAAATGGAAAGATCTTCCTTGCACCTGGATTGGGAGGATCAACATAGTAAAAATGGCAATTCTACCAAAAGCAATTTATAGATTCAATGCAATCCCCATCAAGATCCCATCAAAATTCTTCACAGATCTGGAGAAGACAATAATCAACTTTATATGGAAAAACAAAAAACCCAGGATAGCCAAAACAATCTTATACAACAAAGGAGCGTCTGGAGGCATTACCATCCCTGACTTCAAACTCTACTACAGAGCTACAGTATTGAAAACAGCTTGGTATTGGCATAAAAACAGAGAAGTCGACCAATGGAATCGAATAGAAGACCCTGACATTAACCCACAAACCTATGAACACCTGATTTTTGATAAAGGAGCTAAAAGTATACAATGGAAAAAAGAGAGCATCTTCAACAAATTGTGCTGGCAAAACTGGATGTCAACCTGTAGAAGAATGAAAATAGATCCATATCTATCACCATGCACTAAACTCATCTCCAGATGGATTAAAGACCTCAATATCAGTCTGAACACACTAAACCTGATAGAAGAGAAAGTGGGAAGTACTCTACAACACATGGGCACAGGAGACCACTTCTTACATACAACCCCAGCAGCACAGACATTAAGGACCTCATTGAATAAATGGGACCTCCTGAGACTGAGAAGCTTCTGTAAAGCAAAGGACACTGTCGCTAAGACACAAAGGCAACCCACTAACTGGGAGAAGATCTTCACCAACCCCGCAACTGACAAAGGTCTGATCTCCAAAATATATAAAGAACTCAAGAAACTAGACTGTAAAAGGCTAACCAACCCAATTATAAAATGGGGCATTGAGCTGAACAGAGAATTCTCAACAGAAGAACTTCAAATGGCCAAAAGACACTTAAGGTCATGCTCAACTTCCTTAGCGATCAGGGAAATGCAAATCAAGACAACTTTAAGATACCATCTTACACCTGTCAGAATGGTGAAAATCAAAAACACCAATGATAGCCTTTGTTGGAGAGGTTGTGGAGAAAGGAGTACACTCATCCATTGCTGGTGGGAATGCAAACTTGTGCAACCACTTTGGAAAGCAGTGTGGCGGTTTCTCAGGAAATTTGGGATCAACTTACCCCTGGACCCCGCAATACCACTCTTGGGAATATACCCAAGAGAGGCCTTATCATACAACAAAAGTATATGCTCTACTATGTTCATAGCAGCATTGTTTGTCATAGCCAGAACCTGGAAACAACCTAGATGCCCTTCAATGGAAGAATGGATGAAGAAAGTATGGAATATATACATATTAGAGTATTATTCAGCAGTAAGAAACAAGGACTTCTTGAATTTTGCATACAAATGGATGGAAATAGAAAACACTATCCTGAGTGAGGTAAGCCAGACACAAAAAGAGGAACATGGGATGTACTCACTCATATTTGGTTTCTAGCCATAAACCAAGGACATTGAGCCTATAATTAGTGATCCTAGAGAAGCTAAATAAGGAGAACCCAAAGAAAAACATATAGGCATCCTCCTGAATAGTAACCTTCAGCAAGCGATGAAAGGAGACAGAGACAGAGACCCACATTGGAGCACAGGACTGAATTCTCAAGGTCCAAATCAGGAGCAGAAGGAGAGAGAGCACGAACAAGGAACTCAGGACCATGAGGGGTGCACCCACACACTGAGACAATGGGGATGTTCTACTGGGAACTCAACAAGACCAGCTGGCCTGGGTCTGGAAAAGCCTGGGATAAAACCGGACTCTCTGAACATAATGGACAATGAGGACTACTGAGAACTCAAGAACAATGGCACTGGGTTTCTGATCCTATTGCACGTACTGGCTTTGTGGGAGCCTAGGCAGTTTGGATGCTCAACTTACTAGACCTGGATGGAGGTGGGGGGTTCATTGGACTTCCCACAGGACAGGGAACCCTGATTGCTTTTCGGGCTGAGGGGGGGGACTTAATTAGGGGAGGGGGACGGAAATGGGAGGCGGTGGCTGGGAAGAGACAGAAATCTTTAATAAATAAATAAATTTAAAAAAAAGGCACAGGCTAAGAGATTGGATAAGAAAACAGGATCCAACATTCTGCTGTCTACAAGAAACACACCTCAACCACAAAGACAGGCACCTACTCAGAGTAAAGGGCTGGGAAAAGGCTTATCAAGCAAATGGACCTAAGAAACAAGCAGGTGTGGCCATACTAATTTCTAACAAAGTTGACTTCAAACTTAAATCAATCAGAAGAGATGGAGAGGGACATTTTATACTCATAACAGGAACAATTCATCAGGAAGAAGTCTCAATCCTGAACATCTATGCCCCTAATATAAAAGCACCCACGTGCGTAAAAGAAACATTACTAAAACTCAAGGCAGCCATCAAACCGCACACACTAATAGTAGGAGACCTCAACACTCCTCTCTCACCAATGGACAGGTCAATCAGACAGAAACCTAACAGAGAAATTAGAGAATTAATGGAGGTAATGAAGCAAATAGACTTAACAGACATCTATAGATTAATCCACCCAAAGAGGAAAGAATATACCTTCTTCTCTGCAGCTCATGGAACCTTCTCGAAAATTGACGACATACTTGGTAACAAAGCTAACTTACACAGTTACAAAAAAATATTAGTAACCACCTGTGTCTTATCAGATCACCATGGATTAAAGTTAGAATTCAACAACAATGCTACCCCCAGAAAGCCTACAAACTCATGGAAACTGAACAGTCAACTACTGAACCATACCTGGATTAAGGAAGAAATAAAGAAAGAAATTAAAGTCTTCCTTGAATTCAATGAAAATAAAGAAACAACATACTCGAACTTATGGGACACTATGAAAGCAGTCCTGAGAGGAAAGTTCATAGCACTAAGTGCCCACCTAAAGAAAACAGAGAAAGCACATATTGGAGACTTAACAGCCCACTTGAAAGCTCTAGAAAAACAAGAAGCAGACTCACCTAGGAGGAGTAGAAGACTGGAAATAATCAAATTGAGGGCTGAAATCAACAAAATAGAAACACAGAAAACAATCCAAAGAATCAATGAAACAAAAAGCTGGTTCCTGGAGAAAATCAACAAGATTGATAAACCCCTATCCAAACTAATCAAACGACAGAGAGAGAACACGCAAATTAATAAGATCAGAAATGTAAAGGGGGACATAACCACAGACACAGAGGAAATTCAGAGAGTCATTAGATCTTACTACAAAAGCCTGTATGCCACAAAACTGGAAAATGTAAAAGAAATGGACACTTTTTTAGATAAATACCATTTACCAAAACTAAACCAGGACCAGGTGAACAATATAAACAGACCTGTAAGTCGCGAAGAATTAGAAGCTGTTATCAAAAACCTCCCTACCAAAAAAAGCCCAGGACCAGATGGTTTCAATGCAGAATTCTACCAGAACTTCCAAGAACACCTAATACCTATACTCCTTAATGTATTCCACAATATAGAAACAGAAGGGTCATTACCAAATTCCTTTTATGAAGCCACAATTACTCTGATACCAAAACCACTCAAAGACTCAACCAGGAAAGAGAACTACAGGCCAATCTCACTCATGAATATCGACGCAAAAATCCTCAACAAAATACTGGCAAATCGAATCCAAGAACACATCCGAAAAATTATCCATTATGATCAAGTAGGCTTCATTCCTCAGATGCAGGGCTGGTTCAACATACGAAAATCTATCAATGTAATCCAGCATATAAATAAACTGAAAGAAAAAAAACCATATGATCATTTCATTAGATGCTGAAAAAGCATTTGACAAAATTCAACATCCATTTATGTTAAAAGTCTTGGAGAGATTAGGGATACAAGGGTCATACCTAAATATAATAAAAGCTATATACAGCAAGCCGACAGCTAACATCAAATTAAACGGAGAGAAACTCAAAGCCATCCCACTTAACTCAGGAACACGGCAAGGCTGTCCACTCTCCCCATACCTCTTCAATATAGTGCTTGAAGTTCTAGCAATAGCAATAAGACAACATAATGGGATCAAGGGGATTCGAATTGGAAAGGAAGAAGTTAAACTTTCATTATTTGCAGATGATATGATAGTGTACATAAGCGACCCCCAAAACTCCACCAAAGAACTTATACAGCTGATAAACAGCTTTAGTAATGTGGCAGGATACAAGATCAACTCCAAAAAATCAGTTGCCCTCTTATACACAAAGGATATGGAAGCAGAGAGGGATTTCAGAGAAGCTTCACCATTCACGATAGCCACAAACAGCATAAAATATCTTGGGGTAAATCTAACCAAGGAAGTGTAAGATCTATTTGACAAGAACTTTAAGGCATTGAAGAAAGAAATTGAAGAGGATACCAAAAAATGGATGGACCTCCCTTGCTCTTGGATTGGGAGGATCAACATAGTAAAAATGGCAATTCTACCAAAGGCGATTTATAGATTCAATGCAATCCCCATCAAGATCCCATCAAAATTCTTCACAGATCTGGAGAAGACAATAATCAACTTTGTATGGAAAAACAAAAAAACCAGGATAGCCAAAACAATCCTATACAATAAAGGATTGTCTGGAGGCATTACCATCCCTGACTTCAAACTCTATTACAGAGCTACAGTAATGAAAACAGTGTGGTACTGCCATAAAAACAGAGAAGTCGACCAATGGAATCGTATAGAAGACCCGGATTTTATCCCACAAACCTATGAACACCTCATTTTCGATAAAGGAGCTAAAAGTATACAATGGAAGAAAGAAAGCATCTTCAACAAATGGTGCTGGCACAACTGGATGTCAACCTGTAGAAGAATGAAAAGAGACCCATATCTATCACCGTGCACAAAACTCAAGTCCAAATGGATTAAAGACCTCAATATCAGCCCGAACACACTGAACCTGATAGAAGAGAAAGTGGGAAGTACCCTACAGGAGATGCGCACAGGAGATCGCTTCTTATGTGTAACCCCAACAACAGAGACATTAAGGGAAACATTGAATAAATGGGACCTCCTGAGACTGAGAAGCTTCTGTAAAGCAAAGGACATTGTCACTAAGACACAAAGGCAACCTACTGACTGGGAGAAGATCTTCACCAACCCCGCAACAGACAAAGGTCTGATCTCCAAAATATATAGAGAACTCAAGAAACTAGACTTTAAAATGCTAATTAACCCAATTAAAAAATGGGGCACTGAACTGAACAGAGAATTCTCAACAGAAGAAGTTCAAATGGCCAAAAGACACTTAAGGTCGTGCTCAACTTCCTTAGCAATCAGGGAAATGCAAATCAAAACAACTTTGAGATATCATCTTACACCTGTCAGAATGGCTAAAGTCAAAAACACCAAGGATAACCTTTGCTGGAGAGGCTGTGGAGGAACGGGTACCCTCATCCATTGCTGGTGGGAATGCAATCTTGTGCAACCACTGTGGAAGTCAGTGTTTCGGTTTCTCAGGAAATTCGGGATCAACTTACCCCTGGACCCAGCAATACCACTCTTGGGAATATACCCAAGAGATGCTCTATCAAATGACAAAAGCATTTGTTCAACTATGTTCATAGCAGTATTATTTGTAATAGCCAGAACCTGGAAACAACCTAGATGCCCTTCAATGGAAGAATGGATGAAGAAAGTATGGAATATATACACGCTAGAGTACTACGCTGCGGTAAAAAACAATGACTTCTCGAATTTTGCATGCAAATGGATGGAAATAGAAAACACTATCCTGAGTGAGGTGTCCCAGACCCAAAAAGATGAATATGGGATGTACTCACTCATAATTGGTTTCTAGCCATAAATAAGGACCACGGAGTCTACAATAGGTGAACCTAAAGAAGCTAAGTAAGAAGGTGAACCCAAGGAAAAACATATAGTTGTCCTCTTGGCTAAGGGAAGTAGACCAAATTTCCGGGGAGAAAATGGGATCTTGGGGGTGGGGTGGGATGGGGGTAAGGGGAGATGGGGAGAGAAAAGGTAGAAGGGAAGGAGGGGGGACCTGGGAAACAGGAGAATTGGGATAAAGGAAAGGTGGATAGGGGAGCACGGAACCACAATTCTTAGTTAAGGGAGCCACTTTAGGGTGGGCAAGAGACTTGACCCTAGAGGGGCTCCCTAGTGCCCAAGATGAGGTTCCCAGTTAGTTTCTTGGGCAGCTGAGGATTGGGAACCTGAAATGACCCTATCCTAGAGCAATACTGACGAATATCTTGCATATCATCATAGAATCTTCATCTGGTGATGGATAGAGATAGAGACAGAGACACACACAGGAGCACTGGACTGAGCTCCCAAGGTCCCAAGGAGGAGCAGAAGGAGGGAGAACATGAGCAAAGAATTCGGGACCACGAGGCGTGCATCCACCCACTGAGACAGTGGAGCTGATCTACGGGGAGCTCACCAAGGCCAGCTGGACTGTGACCGAAAAAGCATGGGATAAAACCGGACTCTCTGAACATGGCGAACAATGAGGGCTGATGAGACACCAAGGACAATGGCAGGGGGTTTTGATCCTACTTAATGTGCTGGCTTTGTGGGAGCCTAGCCAGTTTGGATGTTCACCTTCCTAGATATGGACGGAGGGGGGAGGACCTAGGACTTAACACAGGGCAGAGAATCTGGACTGCTCTGTGGACTGGAGAGGTAGGGGGACAGGAGTGGGGGGAGGGGGAGAAGGGTGGGAGGAGGGGGAGAAGGGTGGGAGGAGGGGGAGAAGGGTGGGAGGAGGGGAAGGGAAATGGGAGGCTCGGAGGAGGTGGAAACTTGTTTTTTTGTTTACGTTTTTTTTTCTTCTTTTCACAATAAAAAAAATCAAATTAAGTGTCTTGTAGAATAACACTTGTTGAACAAAGCTCAGGAATTATTTTACATATTAAAGCAATTAACAAAAAGATGTACTGAATTCTTCTCATGGACTTTAAGTCTCATTGTACTATTTATTCAATGAACAGATTTTATTCTGTATATTGTATACTGACAACAGCACTCAGTTCCCACCACCTGGCCATTCCTTAGCTCTCACCAAATATCTTAGGCAATGTTCTTCTGCTTTATACTACTGCTTACAATTTCATGAATGTCTATATGTAGAGATGTGTCACCAAGGATCCACATAGTGAGACAGGATAAGAAGATGTTTCTGTGGGACTGGATACATTTGGTACAATATAATTATCTCGAGTTCCAAGGATTCTCCTGCAATCACCTTGACTGCATTCATTGTTTTTACTGTAACCAGTTCCACTGTGTGCAGACGTCACGTATTTCTTATCATTTGCTCTGCTACTGGACACCAAGTTCAGGCCCTAACACAGGTATCCGAATCCTGAACAAACTGCAATGTACAGCAATGTGCAGAGCAATAACCCATCCAACGCCTTGGAACAGCATGGACAGGAGGAGTGGTAGACCTGGTTTGGTGTTTAAAGACACTGTATACTGAAATACACAGAGGGTACAATACTTCACATTACACCCACCAACTGATCTCCTGCTCCTACGGAAGCAATACTTGCAAGTCCCCAACTTTCAGATAACTCTCCACTTCTTATATTCTGTACCATCTAGAAAGATCAAGTCCAACTGATCTTAGCTAAAATATCTCGATGGGATAGTCATTTTATTCTAGGGTAAAAAACCAGGCTACACTACTCTACCTGACTGCATTAGCTCTTACACTGCATTCCTGCTTGCATGACAACCCCTGATATTTGGATAGACTGCATTGTACATGATCCATTTTGGCATAAGAGGCAATCATCTCACCACAACAGCAGCCACAGCCACTGAGTATCAGCAGCCAAAACTTTTACAGTTTTTCCATCAGCACCAAAAGCACACAGAAAAGGAAGTCGAGAAAGGAGACAGACTGGAGCAGTTCCATCAACACTTGCAGCTACACTAATCTCACACAGAAGCACAAAGGTTTAGAAGGGAAATACAAAGGCCCATCCATTCCCTTCAATAAAACAGTACGAGTTCCCTTCCCACTGTGACCTGTGATCCTCTGAGTCACAGGAGATTCTGTTGTGCATCACGGTACAACATAAAAATTCCCTTCTATGAAAGCCAGCCTGCTAGCAGGAAGGGAGATTACAGTTCAGTCCAAGTCTGACTTCTAGATATCCTACAACTGAAACAGAGGGACGGGACAATCATCTACTTCTTACTCATACCAAATAAAAGGATCCAAAGAGCTTCATCTTTTGGGAGGTCTTGAAGAGTTTCTTGACCGACATCTCCTGAGTCTTAAGATCATTTCTGGGACATAGAATATAGCAGGCATATGGCTTCAGTGAGTGCCACATTTCCACTCATTCAGGGTCCCATTTCTCAACTTCTCTAACTTACTTTTGCTCTCCTTGGAGATGCAATCCATAATTTTCAGGCACTGTGACGATACCACGGTACCACCGACGATAAGAAATGTTTCGTACACATGTGAGCAGGCTCTGTGCAGACCTGCCAATGCCAATTCTATCAGGGGATAGCCTTTGTGCAAAGTCACACACTAAGCAGATTCTCTAAATAGGGAGGACAGTCTATTCCACTGCAGCTTGCAAAGATCCCCTCACATGGAATTTTGTAATCTAGATAATACAACAAGTCCCTTCAGCTCCTAGTTTTCAGGATTCTCATGGGGCCAGGGCACATCATAACAGCTCTTACGCATCTGGTAGTATCAAACCAATCTCTTTACACTGACTCAAAGACAAGAACATGGCCATCATGTACCCATCCACTTGAATGTAGTATTGAATTTACTTGAGTGTATTATTGAACACAGCATGGTCTGTGTTTTAGTTTGCTCTCACCTATATACTTGGCACAACTAAGATTTTTGTCATTTTGAGTTAAAGACTTCAGGAGTTCATTGACAGGGTATGTGGATTTTAGTTAATTTCTTTCATAAAATGCAGTCAGCGTGAGTAATGTCACCTAACAATGTACATTCCTACAGAATGGGAGAACAAACACCTTCTCACCCAAGTCAACAGTAATGATCTTGTGGGATTACCCACGTTACTTGAAAGTGAAGGAATGTTGGGTTACAAGCACTGGGCATCATTTTTATATGTAGATGTGTAAAATAAAGCAAAAACTCACATGGATATGGTATATGGGACAGGAAATCAAAGTCCCTAGGGCTCTTTCATTAATGGAAGCCAGCAACACAGCTATGTAAAGTGCTCCCCTAGTAATGGGGCAAGGCACAAGAAAGACATCAGAGATCACCCACAATGCACTATTCCATTGACACCTCTGGACCATGTTATTAATGGGAACCCCAAAATTGAATAATAATGAACAAATTGGTCAGAAAAATGCTTACTTTGCGATGCTACTTGGAGCACAACTGAGATACAACAGAGGGGCAATAGTGACGACTTCAAGTACCAATGCACACACTCCTATTTAGCTTATATAGCATAAAACAAACCAGGATCCGAAGGAAAGAGGATAGTTCAATTCAGTGGTTGCCTCCCGGAAGTAGCCTCTCAGACTGATTGTGAAACATGATCTTTTTTTTTGAATATTTATTTATTATGTATACAATATTCTGTCTGTGTGTATGCCTGCAGGCCAGAAGAGGGCACCAGACCCCATTACCCATGGTTTTGAGCCATCACGTGGTTGCTGGGAATTGAACTCAGGACCTTTGGAAGTCAGCAGGCAATGCTCTTAACCTCTGAGCCATCTCTCCAGCCCCTGGAACATGATCTTTATCATTAAATGACAGAGAAGGACCTAGTCTATGCTCGGCAATACTATACAAACACAGTGGAACTTGGAATATATAAGAATGTTGGCTGAGCAAATCTAAAGAGTGCCAGGAAGGAGAAATCCCCTGTGGTCTCTGATTTACCTCTTACCTCAATGTACTGCCTTGGTCTCCTGTTCTGGATTGCTTAAACAATGGTCTGTAAAGCATAACATGAAAGGCACTTGATCCTGCACCAAGTTAGCTGAGATTTCTCTGTTTAGGTCTGTATCTCATTTTTTAATTGGGTTATTTGAAATGTTGATGTCTAATTTCTTGAGTTCTTTACATATTTTGGAGATCAGTCCTTTGTCTGATGTGGGGTTGGTGAAGATCTTTTCCCATTCAGTAGGCTGCCTTTTTCTCTTATTGACTGTGTCCTTTGCTTTACAGAAGTTTCTCAGTTTCAGGAAGTTCCATGTATTAATTGTTGCTCTCAGGGTCTGTGCTACTGGGGTAATATTTAGGAAGTGGTCTCACGTGTCCATGCATTGAAGACTACTTCCCACTTTCTCTTCTATTAGGTTCTGTGTGGTCAGATTTATATTAAGATCCATTTAGACTTGAGTTTTGTGCATGGGGATAGATATGAATGTTCAACATCCTTAGCAGTCAGGGAAATGAAGATCAAAATAACTCTGAGATACCATCTTACACCTGTCAGAATGACTAAGATCAAAAACTCCAACGATGCTTATGCTGGAGAGGATGTGGAATAAGGAGAATACTCATCCATTGCTGGTGGGAAAGAAAACTTGTACAACCACTTTGGAAATCAGTATGGTGGTTTCTCAGAAAATTGGCCATCAACCTACCTCAGAATCCAGCAATGCCACTCCTAGGCATATTCCCAAAAGATGTTCAATCATACTCTAAAGACGTTTGTTTGACTATGTTCATAGCAGCATTATTTGTAAGAGCCAGAACATGGAAACAACCTCAACCAATGAATGATATCTTGAAATTTGCGTGCAAAAGGGTGGAACTAGAAAACACCATCCTGAGTGAGGTAACCCAGACCCAAACAGATGAATATGGTATGTACTCACTATGTATGTATGTAAAAAAGTGGATACTAGCTATAAACAAAGGATATTGAGGCTATATTTCATAATCCTAGTGAAGTTAAGGAACAAGGTGAACCCTAAGAAAAACGTATATAGATCCACCTGGGAAGGGGAAATAGCCAAGATCACCTGACAAAATTGGGAATATCGGTGTAGAGGGGAGAATGGAGGATGGAAGGGGAAGAGGAAAGTAGAAGGGGAGGGGTGAGGAGAACTTGAGGGAATAGGATAGTCTAGATGGAGGAAGGTCAGAGATGAGAGCAAGGAAAGAGATATTTTGATTGAGGGAGCCATTATGGGACTAGTATGAAACCTTGGCTCTAGAGAAATTCCCAGGAATCCAAAAGGATGACCCCAGCTAAGACTCTAAGCAACAGAGGAGAGGGTGCCCGAACTGGCCTTGCCCTGTGAACAAACTGATGAATATTTTAAATATCACCATAGAACCTTCATCCAGCAATTGATGGAAACAGAGGCAAAGACCTGCATCAGAGCACGGAACTGAGCTTCCAAAGTCCAGTTAAAGAATGGGAGGAGTAAGAATATGAGCAAAGAGGTCAAGACCATGATGGGGACACCCACTGAAACAGTCTACCTGAGCTAATGGGAGCTCACCAAATCCAGCCATACTGGGAAGGAACAAGAAGCTAAATAAGAAGGTGAACCCAAAGAAAAACATATAGTTATCCTCCTGGATATTGGGAGTAGACAAGATTGCCGGGCAAAAAACTGGGATCTTGGGAGTGGGGTGGGATGGGGGTAAAGGGAGATGGGGAGAGAAAAGTGAGAAGGGGAGGATGGGGGGTACTTGGGGGAATGGGATGGTTGGTATACAGGAAGGGTGGATATGGGAGCAGGGAAGTATATATCTTAATTAAGGGAGGGATCTTAGGGTTGGCAAGAGACTTGAACTAAAGGGGCTCCCAGGTGCCCAGGGAAATGTCCCCCGATTAGTTCCTTGGGCAGCTGAGGATAGGGAACCTGAAATGGCCCTATCCTATAGCCATACTGATGAATATCTTGCATATCACCATAGAACCTTCTTCTGGCGATGGATGGAGATAGACACAGAGACCCACATTGGAGCACCGGAATGAGCTCCCAAGGTCCCAATGAGGAGCAGAAGGAGGGAGAACATGAGCAAGGAAGTCAGGACCGCGAGAAGTGCACCCACCCACTGAGACAGTGGGGCTGATCTATTGGGAGCTCACCAAGGCCAGCTGGACTGGGACTGAAAAAGCATGGGATAAAACCGGACTCTCTGAACATGGTGGACAATGAGGGCTGATGAAAAGCCAAGGACGATGGCACTGGGTTTTGATCCTACTGCATGTACTGGCTTTGTGGGAGCCTAGCCAGTTTGGATGCTCACCTTCCTAGACCTGGATGGATGGGGGAGACCTTGGACTTCCCACAGGGCAGGGAACCCTGACTGCTCTTCAGACTGGAGAGGGAGGGGGAGAGAAGTGGGGGGACTGGGAGGGAAATGGAAGGCTGGGAGGAGGCAGAAATGTTTTTTTCCCATAAAGAAATAAATAAATAAAAAGAAAATGTAACACCCGATTTTGTGTTACACCCTCGGTACAGTTCGCGAGCCACTGTACCGAACGCGAGTCCAGCAAGAGCATGGAGATTGAAAAGAACAACACACAGAGACCAGTGTCATTCAAAGGAAGATCAGCCAAATGCCATTTATTCAGACTTGGGGAAATCTTTATGTTCCTAACTACTGCACAAGCATCTCTGCCCAGGCAGGTGGGAAATGACCATATTAACAAAGGAGTAAATGCCCTGCAGCTAATCACCAGGCAGGGCAGGGAAAGCACAGAAACACACAGGAAGCTTAGTTAGCTGATCATAAACTGTCCCCACGAATGCACCCCAGGAATAGGGGGACCAGGACCCTACAAGAAAAGCCAAAACAAAAAGAAAAATAATAAAAGAAAAAAGAAAAGAAAAAAAAAAGAATAGGACCAAACTAGTCCCTCTGAAAGTTGTTGACAGTTGCATGGCTGGGGCAGACTGAGGGGCCACTGACAATAGCACCAGAATTTATCCCTACTGCTTGGGCTGGCTTTTTGGGAACCCATTCTCTTTGGATGTATACCTTGCTCAGCCTAGATATAGTAGGGAGGGCCTTGGACTTTCCACAAACCAATGTGCATTACCCTCTCTGAGGATTGGATAAGGGTTGTGTGAGAGGATGTGAGGAGGGACTGGGAGAAGGGAAGAAGTGGTAACTTGGATTGGTAATTTTTTAAAACATAATCAATTAAAAACCATTCAGAGTAGCTGAGTCTAGGCAGCACAACAGCAACAAGAGACTGAAAAGGGGAACAGTTGTATCCATGCCCACCTTCAGCCATTAGGTTGCCTGTTCCTACCAGCAGCATCCAAATAAAAGCATCTTCATGATACTCAGTGGACCACTGATCTGGAAGATCAAAGTGGCATCACCCATGAGTGTAATGATGATGGGTCAGGCTGGTCCAAGAGTAAAAACATACAAAGAAGGGATGAAAGAATACGAGAGAGTTGTCAGTCCAGCATGGGCCAGCACAGAATAAGGAAGGACTGTAGGAGAAGCTGTTCTTCCTTTTGGAGACTACAGCTCCCAGCATCCCCCTGGACTGGAAGCCCCAAAGGACAGGGCATTTCTCCCAGACGCCTGTGAGTTCCCCGTTAAAAACAGGGGTCACCACGAGCTCTCTCTCTCTCTCTCTCTCTCTCTCTCTCTTTCTCTCTCTCTGCCCTTCTCTCCTTTCATCTCTGCACACCTGTCCCTTACTTGTTGTTACCCCCCCCATTAAAGTGCACCCACGTGGGACCGCCGCATGTCTGTGTCTCCTTCCTAACCCCAAATCGCCCTGTGTCTCGCGTAATGTCTCCACTCTCTAACCCCACAGACAGACAAACAAGACAAAAAAGAATAACAGAAGCAACAAGAAGACAAGTGTCTTAGAGTTCATCAACATGCACGCAGCACACTGAGCCCTGACCTTGCACATAGTCACAAAGGAACACTTTGATCTCTTCCTTGGGTCATGGACAGATGTTGATGGCACAAAAGCCAGACGGACTGGAATGGCGTATCACCTGAGTTCCCTCAACAGCAGTTCTCCCTCCTGCCCAAGACTACTCACTGTATGTAAGTGTAGGCTGATGGGACACTTTCTGTTGGAAGGTGACCCATCATGTGTACATTACACACCGCTTCATCAGTGAACCTTATGAGAGCACTGCCATGATAGCCTAGGCTAAACGCCACGGGAAGTGGCACGTCATGCCATGATTGCCTATTTCACTAGCCCACACCTCAGCCTCCATGGCTACTGTTGGTCTCCTGGCATCTTCTCCAACCAATCCCATCTTCTAGTTAGGAATCCAACCTTCCCATTGGCTGTTGCCTCATTTATGACATCATTCTCCCTCCAACCCTACCAGCACCTGGTAGAATCTTGGCGTTTCCATGGTGATCACTGTAAACAACTTTGGATCATCACAGGTCCAGGTGACCAGTGACCAGTGACCAGTGAGTGCTGTCTGATACTGGACACACTTGCCACTGAGGTCAGCTGATCAGAAAAAGCCGACCGATAATCTTGCTCCATTGTACTTTGGATTGCTGATCCTCTCCCCTTGACCATGTCAGGTAAGGATAGAGACTTTAAAACATGTGATCTTCTCCATTGACTTTTACTATACTAGTAAATCTTTGCTGAATGTGGATAGTATTGATGTTGATATAGATATCTAGATTTGAATGTCACATTTAGCTTTGGTTCTTACTAAGTAGGTGATTTTAGACAAAAAGTTTATTCTCAAGTGTTTTCCATCCGCCTCAAGGAGTGAACAGTGTCACTATGCTTGGGTCCTGTACTGTTGGGTTTTCAGAAGAAAGTGAAGAGGGAATAAAATCAGGCTCTTTTGGATGGTATTAAACTACAGAGACACGGGAACATGAACAAGGCACGCAGAGATCTAGCACTCCACACCACTAATGAGACAGTCTCCCCCCACTACTGTTTCCAGTCTTAGTTCAAAATTCAGGACGACTCTAACAGTATTGGTCACACCACAGATGGTGGCACACAACTATAATCACAACACAGAGAGAACTGGGTGGGATGGAGATCAGTTCAAGTCTGACATGCTCTACACTGGCCTCTCTCCATACTCACCAAATGAATATTGACTATGGACAAAATGGCGACTGCCATGTTGTGCAGTCACTTGGACTTCCCTGGATTAAACATGGAGAGTGGAAGAGAATAACAGGACTGTGGAATCTGAGAAGGCAGTTGTTGTACTGAAATTAATATTGACAGTGTTGCTGGAAGGACAGACCCACAGGAAGTCAGGGAAGGGGGCAAACACAGTACGGGTCTAGAAAGTATATAAATATATGAAGGCACACTGCAGAGGGGACCCTGGTGGTCCACAATGGTAGTTTAGAACACAATGTTGAAGACGACCACAGATTATAATCAAAACAGACAAGGCATTGTCATTTCCCAAGCCATGTTTAACCAAACGTACTGTTCAGATTAGTCTGTCCAAAGGTTCCCTGGCACATATAGAAAGAATATCCTGATCTGGTCCCTGGCTCTTACACTCCATCCAGACCACTTTCTGCCCAGTTCCCCATGTCTCATGTGCACTGGTGGTGTTGGATAGGACCAACTGGGGCTGCGAAGTCCAGTCAGTTAGAGTCTGACCATGGCAACTGACACGCTGTTGTGAGGGGGGATTCTCACAAGGATTCCCCCTTAGAAGAGATATAAAAATTAACAGTTACTGAGGAGCTGTTAAGAAAACAATTTAATCAACAGATATTAAATTGAGAAGCAATCATATTCAGAGATGAACCCCATAAAACATTCGCAGTCTCAAGAGGACACACTAAACTGGTGCAAACACGAAGAAATGTTGTCAGTAGGTTGTATTTCTGAAATCATATTTGAATAATGCTTAAAAGTTATAAGATTATAAGAGATCCTCAATTATACAAGAAATGCAAGGGGAAAAAAGAGAGAGGGGGAAGGAATAATTACCGCAATTTGGTACACATTTGTTAAACATCATTTCAGAAAAAAACTCAATAAAATAGAGATTGGCCTGGTGGACATGGCAGGGGCTCCAGCACCAGCACTTTAGAGGCAGAAGCAGACCTGTCTGTGTGATTTCAAAGCCAGACTGATCAACGTAGAGTGAGTTTAGGTCACTCTATATGTAAGATCTGCAGAGAACAGGACAAAGTTCCAGGTATGGAATATGCCTATGGGTCTCTTCCCAATAAAAACCTCTCTTGTAGAATATATTTGCGAGGAAGTGTCCCAACAGGCACTATTATATTACAATCAGGAAAAAGGAGCATCGTGTCTAGATCTGAGTGAGCATTAAGCCAGATTGACCAGGATTTCCATGCCCACACAGGAAAAAGCAGACAGTTCATCTAGTGATTGTCATCCTTCAAAGCCCCACCGATCAATCTTAACCCATTTGCTGGCATATGTAAGGGAACATAGATGCTAGACTCTCCCACTCAGTACAACCTGGAGATAACACAGTCCCTCCCAGGGGGTAGAAAGCTTCCATCTCAACTTTTTCCAACTCTCTTCTTGCTTCCTACAGAAAATTGCCAAAGTGCACCTTTCACTGGGACAGAATGTGCTCTGCAACCCTCTGTGCCTGTGCTGAGGAATGCCACACCCTCAGCAGGAACTGTGTGCAATTTCTATGGGGTCTGCACCCCAGCTGTGAGCTCAGCATGGCTCCTGTCATCAGACTCCAGCACATGCTGCCAGCAGCTCACAGACAGTGCCTGTCTTTACCAACGAGCTGGCACGACCATGCTGACTGAGCCAACTGACCAGAACCAGATCTCTACTTCGACATTTTCCTATCCAGGTGTTCTCCACTGGGATCTCAGAGAAAGCACCACCAGAAGGGAAGCTCCATTCCTGGATGCCCCTGTAACTGTCATTGACCAGAATACCACCCCCTCGTCTAGGTCTATAACAGCCCAGTGTGACAATACTTTCCATATCAATGCATTACCGCCATCCTATCCAACACTGTCTGCCTGCCTTGTACAGGCAACGCCATCAAATCTACCAGATCAACGATATATCCTGGCACCTTGCTACCTGGATGGAAGTCAGGTCTATTACAATGACCAGAACAGCCTGGGTCCTCCGATGGCTGAAGAATTCTGGCAGTGCCTGCAGGCCTATGGCTCTGTGTCCTGCTCTGGGAATCAGGCTTCCTCTCAGCACCCAGGGATGGTGATGGCACTACAGGAGATTCAGCCAATGAACATCCAAACACCTTTCTCCACCTGTCCCATCTACTGGCCCACATCTGCTCAAACCATGCCAGACACCAGTCTTCAAGGTGAGTAAAGCCAGGAAGGGAGGTGTGAGATCAGCCCTCAGAGGAGACACAGCTCTACCTTTCAGAAGTGGATGTCCACACAGAGGAAGAATGGGAGTCCTGACATGTAGGCTATTGCTCAGGCTCATTACCCCTAAATTCAGTCTCTATAATGAGAGAGAATACAGGAAAGTGAGTGATATTAAACCTTCATTAAGACATGTCCAAGGACCACACCACAGGAACGCATTTCACTGCCAAGGCTAATCAGGCCCATGTAGCAGCTCACTAAAATCACCTCCTTCCTAATCTATGTCTCCAGATTCTAGATGACATCGAGAATTTTATCTGTTTTTCTACAACTAAGTTTCCCCTGAGTTGAAACTAGTATCCAGAGAAATGGAACCCTGAATCTGTAGTGGAGGAAGTCTTCTCCCACACTCCAAGTGTCCGCTGTGACAGTCTGCCTTGACCTTTGTAATATTGATAAGCAGGGTTGAAGCATCTCACCCTATCTGTCATGATCAACCTCTCTCTTTTTCTCTGTCTCTTTTCCTCCTCTACATTTCTCTTCCACTTTCTCTTTTTCTTTTACTCTTTCTTTCTGAATCTTCAGCAGTGACCCAAGGCCAAGACTATGTAGACATGTTCTCTGTTACAAAGTTGATGCTCAAAGCTTTCGCAGTCTTACATTTTGACATCACTAACAAAAATTCTGTGAAACGTGAACCTTAAGGAATGTCAGGGCTTTTGAACCGCTTGCCTTTCAGAATTGAGGAACTGATATGGATACCTAAACCCAAATAAAAATCCAGGCTTCAGGGGCCATATGAGTAATACAATGAACAGAAAGAAACTGGTGGAGATGAGTAAGATTAGGAAACAGTGAGCAACACAACCTGTCTCAGAGCAAACTCCCAAGGCAATGAGAGGCACTGTTTCAAAGGAAAATGGGGGAGAAAGGGAAGAGCGCACACCAAGGAATTCTGTCACCTCCCCATGATCACTAAGCATGTACACACCACACAAACACAAGAGAAAACGTGATCTCACACGGTCATGAGAAACAAATGAGTAGTTACTATGTGTCTCCAAAGAGGGCTGCTTTCCCTGCTCCTCCAGCAGAGCTCATAGCAATGCCTGCAACACTGCTGCACGAGCCTCAGTGCTCAGGTACACTGAAAGCGGGGGTAGCATCTCACTTACCAGGCACTGACTTCGAACTTCCTCTTTTTCAGTGGTGGAGAGGGAGACAACCCTGGGGTTGACACCTTCAGGGCAGACACTGTGTCTGCTGCAGAGTCCAGACCTCGGCAATGCCTGCACCCAGGATGCCCAGATGAAGACAGCACCTGTCAGTGGGAACAGGTCATTAATTGCCCTCATGCACAGTCCTTCTGAATTCCTGGCCTTGCCTCCAGCCCCAAGCCTGGAAAAGACACAGAAGAACAATGCAGATGAGATGAATGCTGAGCAATCAACACCTCTGGATTCCTATGAGGGCACAAAATGTAACCAAGACGCATCACCCCTCCCTTCAGCATACCCTGGCATGCAGCAGCCCTTGAACTACAGTGATGTTGGGAGCCTGAGGCAGAAGCTAGCTTCTCAAAATGCCACTTTGGGAAACAGTAGCCTTGGTCTGGAAGACCCTGAGGCTCTGCAGAGTGTCATGGAGTCTAGCAATGACTTTGCAGACATGACTACTCTGGTGGCAGATATTCACCTTCCCCAACTCTTAAACTTCAACACTGGCCTTGACCAAATGGAAGATCACACAGCAAGCCAAACCAAAGACTCCAAAGACATCAGGAGGGACCAGGCCCAGTCACGCACCAGCATCTTTAGTGGACTATCTGAACTGGGCATCAAGAAAAACCAGAAAGTCTCTGATGTGTTTCATGGAGCTCTTCAGGCCAGAACCCATCACGAGGATATGCTGAAGGAAGATGATCCTGGAACCATAGACAACACGGCCAACCACGTGCAGGGCAAATCTCAGATATTTGTACCCAAGAGGCCCAGCGTAGCAAGGGCACAGGGGAAAGAAAAGGCCAAGGACACCAGAGGAAACAGCTCCAAGAAAACAGAGGAGCTGAAGCCATCAAGTCACAGAGTCAAGGCAGAAGAGAAGCCCGCCATCCCAAAGACCAAGAGGAAGAGGAATCCACCTGAGCTCAGCCATGACAGCTTTAAGAAGCCTCGAACTCACCTCGGCATGCACATGCTGGCGTCTGTGCAGGTCTTTCACCCACTGGGGAAGAAGAGTGAGAGGAAAACTGGCGTCTCCTCCTCCCGGGCTCTGCTGAACTTGAGCAGCAACAAAGATCCCAGGACAGGCCCAACCGCCACATCCCTGGGAGATGCGCCCCGTGAGGGTCGAGGCCCTGGTAGAATCCCGGGCAATGCTCAGAGAACAGAGAGCAGTGCTCCCAAGCGGTGTCCATCTCTGTGCCTGGATGAGCTGTCCCCAGCTGGGAAGGTCAAATTAGTACCTCTGCCTTTCCTAGCCCTGGACAAGCCTCAAGACAGACCTGTTTCCAGAAAGCTTCACTGCCTGGCTTCGCACAGGCCCACTACAGCTTACCCAGTGAGGTCTCAATCCCACACTGCTAGGCAACCCAAACTCAAGTCATCCCAACCAGCTCCTGCCAGCACATCACTGATGGCCTCTGACAAGTCGGCTCTGCCAGTTGCCACCAGTGCCACACGTCCAATTAGAAGCAAGCCCATCCAGTCTTGCCCTGGGCCTCAACCGCCTGCCTCTTTGCCTGCACCCTACAGAGCATCATCTCACACTTCACTCCACAGGGAGCCTCTTTCTTTTGCCACAAACAAGACCCTAGATCCTCCCCAGCCTCAATCCCAATACCTGCGGCAAGATTTCAGCCACTTACCAATTCCTTGGAAGAAAGTCAACATTCCGGGACCAGTCATCTCACAGCCTATCACTGAAGAGCAGAGGCCAGAGAGGGAGGCCATGAAGAGGCGGGCTCAACAGGAGAGAGAGAATGCTGCCAAGTGTACCTCTCTGGGAAAACCACAGCTTTTCCTTCAGAGGGAGAAAGATATGGAAATTTCGAGATATTATGGCTATGCAGTGTAAGTGCTGCCCAAACCTTTGGGACACAACGCTATTCATCACACACAGGTAAGATGTAGATACACATAGATATTCATGCATACATGAAGTTTAGAGGCTTAGCTGAATGTGTAGATATGTAGATACATACATAGTAATGCAGAATAATATTTAGATGTATGCATATATTTGAAGGGAAAGACATAGTTTATAAATTTATAAATATTTGAAGACACTATAATTGACTGTAGAAACTTAAGACTGCGATTTTATCCATGAGTATATAGAGAGGGCTTTGATGTCTTCCTTAGAACTTTACTATTTATGTTTCCTAATTACGTAATAATACATGTGACATAGATACAACATATGCTATAAGTCAGTGGTACTACTTATTTAATGTTATAGCTGTAGCAAAAAGCTCTAGTGGCAATAAGATTATTTTCCTGGAATTTAATTTTCAAGATTCTAGGATGATGTGGGAGTCCCCTCTGTATGCTGTGAATATGTTTTATTACCACTGGTCATTAATGAGTAAATCTGTTTCAGCCAATGACTGAGCAGGTCAAAGCCATGTAGGAAATTTGAACTGAGATGTAGAGAGAAAGCAGGCAAACTCAAAGAGATGCCATGTAGCTGCCGAAGGAGAAAGATGCCTCAATGCCCGAACATTGCCAATAGGTCACAGACTCACGGTGATAACAGGTTAATATTACTTGGCTTTATTAAGATGTTAGAGTTAGCCAGGAATATGCTGGGGTCATTGGCCGAACAGTACTGTAATTAATGTGATTTCTGTCTGATTATTCACGTCAGAGTTACTGAACATGGTAAGTTTCCTAGAGTGCATACTGTAAAGTGAACACACTACTGCTGTCGCCACATCTCCTCCCGTTTCAAACCTCAAACACGAGCCCTTTAGACATCAGTACTCTGCCTGCATTTCATGATATGAAACATAGGGTCCATGTGTGCATAATCAAGATCCTACCTTGAAAGAAATTCTACAAGGCGAGTATCTTTCTGAGATGGGTTGATTTGGATTACTGGGTTTATCTCAAATTGTATCAATCTTTGAAATTATCCATTTAACATGTTTGTTTTTCGTGTGTGTGTGTGTGTGTGTGTGTGTGTGTGTGTGTTGTCCACATGAACTACTGCGTAACAAATGTATGGAGTGCCCAGAGAGGCCAAACCTGGGCATCAGTTCTCTGGAGTCTGTAATTAAGAGAGACTGAAAACCATCATGAGGTGCTCTGAATTCTACCTGGGGATTCTGCGAGAAAATCAAGTGTTCTTCTCTAAGGAGCCATCTCATCGAACCCGAGTTGAGTACACATAATGGACTGACATTTGATCGCCTGATATTTTCCTCCATCCTGACCTGTCCCTGAATCTTAACCTCCTTGCACTATTCTGTGCTCTAACTGTTTCAGAGTTTGTAACACATTGTCCTCTGAGGCATATGGCATTAACCTTGTATGGGGTGACACATAAGAAATAGAATTAATTTATATATAAGTTTAGTTTCTTGAGACAATGTTTCTCTTCATATCACTGAATATTTGGGAACTGACCTCGCTAATCAGGCTAGCCTTGAAATCACAAAGATCTGCCTGACACTGCCTTTGTAATGCCTTTGCCTGTGTCCCTGCCTCAAGAGTGCTGGGACTAAAGGAATGCACCAAAATCCCAGGTGAAAGCACCTTCCTTTCTGTATATGTGGGTCACCGATTTCCCCACCATGATTATGTGAGGATGTATGTTAGCAACAGTACATTTTTGATAGCTACCAAAAGTCACAGAGGCTGAACTGCTTGCGCTTACAACTGTAATTCAACACAGGTTCATTGTTCTGAAAAATTGCTACTCAAACAGAGATCATAGGAACGCCTTCCCCATCACTATAAGGGCCTAAGTGGAGAGGGCACAGAAGGAGGGGAGCATCTCACTTACCAGTCACTAACTTCTTCCTTGACTCTTTTTCAGTGTTGGAGAAGGGGGTGTCCCTGGGACTGACACCTCAGGACAGACAGTCCATCAGTTGCAGTCCACAATGTTGCTAGTATTCCACCCTGGATTCACAGATGAGGATGCCACCTGTTGATAGGGACAGGTCATTGACTGCCCCTATCCAAAGGTCTCCCAAATTCCTGGCCTTGCCAACAGCTCTCATCCTAGGCGGAAAAAAAAGAAAACAATGTGAATTAGACGACAGCCAATCTATCAATGCTTAAGGATCCCTTAAAGGCACACAGGAAACCTAGTCCCATCACTTCTCCCTTTAGCACACCCCAACTTGCAGCACACGCTGTGCTTTACTGACACTAACACCCTGAGGCAGAAGCTTGCTGTTGACCATGTCTCCTTGCTAAGCAGCACCTTTGGCCATCATGAGCCTGGCACATGCACACTGTGATGGTCTCCAGCATAGACTTTGCTGACATGACTACACCGGGGCCAGATATTCACCTTCCACAATTTTTCAAATAACTCAATGTATTAAACATATTCAGAGATGCACAGCATCCTTATCCAAAGACTCCATAGTCATCAGGAGGGAATAAGCTGGGGCTCATGAGCAAGACAAAACCAAGAGGACCAGAGAAAACAGCTTCAAGAAAACAGAGGAGCTGAAGCAGTTTAGGAAGAGTCAAGTCAGAAGAGAAGCACACCATCCCAGGAACAAAAGGAGGAGGAATCCACCTGTGCTCAGCCACCACAGCTTTAAGAAGCCTCGAACCCACCCCAGCATGCACACGCAGGAGTCCGGTAAGGGCTTTCACCTCTTTGGGGGGAAGTGAGAGAAGAAAACTGGCCTCCCCTGAACTCTGTCAACTCTTCCTGCTACTCTGTACTCTATTATTACAAGAGTTTATTGAATTTTGATCTCTGGGGAAGTGGCATTGGATATTCGCAGGGTGACCTTTATTCACTTTCTTTTAGTTCCTTGAGAGAGACTTCTCTCCAAAGCACTATATGTCCTGGTAATAACATCATAGACCAGGTTAGCCTTGAACTCAGTGATCTGCTAGACTCTGCCTCTGCCGCTTCCTCTGTCTTTTGAGTCCCTGCCTCAAGAGTGCTGCAACTAAAGATGTGCTTCAACAATGCAGGTAGAATCAAGATTCTTTCTGTACATGTGGATCACCAGGTTTCCCAGCATGATTTGATGAAGAGTCCATGTGTAGGCAAGGCGATTCTTGCTACTGACCTAAAATCACAAGAGACTTAACTGAATGTATTGACTTAGCTGTATGTATTTACAACTGCAACTCAACTCAGATTCTTTTTTCTGACAGTACCTTTGTTTCACTTGTTGGCTGGACTTCTGACAATGCCTATCTACTTCCAGATAGTACAACATCTGGATTTGACTCAAGGAATGTATTCAACCTGTCCCTAGATATTTATGGTGTTTGTATTTTCTCAATAGGTAATCCCCAGCTACTGTGTAGACACAATACTGTCCATTCTAACAAAGCCTATTTGCTGTCCAGAGTCACTGGTCTAGATAAATATAACACAGCCAGCCGGAAAGGATCCCACAACCTGTATCCAAGCAACCTGACAGGGGCACGATTGACTACAAGAGAATGAAGGAAAGCAATAGTTTAGGGAGGTCTCTTGTTTGATCACTCTCTCTGTGTTTTTTAACTACAGAATTTGGGACTCCGTGATTCTACTGGGCTTCACTGTACTCCTCAGAAAAACAGAAAGGCATTTGAATGGATATACATTCATGTTAAGATGATTATTTTAATCTTTATGTTTTCAAATTAAGTGTCTGGTAGAATAACACTTGTTGAACAAAGCTCAGGAATTATTTTACATATTAAAGCAATTAACAAAAAGATGTACTGAATTCTTCTCATGGACTTTAAGTCTCATTGTACTATTTATTCAATGAACAGATTTTATTCCGTATATTGTATACTGACAACAGCACTCAGTTCCCACCACCTGGCCATTCCTTAGCTCTCACCAAATATCTTAGGCAATGTTCTTCTGCTTTATACTACTGCTTAAAATTTCATGAATGTCTATATGTAGAGATGTGTCACCAAGGATCCACATAGTGAGACAGGATAAGAAGATGTTTCTGTGGGACTGGATACATTTGGTACAATATAATTATCTCGAGTTCCAAGGATTCTCCTGCAATCACCTTGACTGCATTCATTGTTTTTACTGTAACCAGTTCCACTGTGTGCAGACGTCACGTATTTCTTATCATTTGCTCTGCTACTGGACACCAAGTTCAGGCCCTAACACAGGTATCCGAATCCTGAACAAACTGCAATGTACAGCAATGTGCAGAGAAATAACCCATCCAACGCCTTGGAACAGCATGGACAGGAGGAGTGGTAGACCTGGTTTGGTGTTTAAAGACACTGTATACTGAAATACACAGAGGGTACAATACTTCACATTACACCCACCAACTGATCTCCTGCTCCTACGGAAGCAATACTTGCAAGTCCCCAACTTTCAGATAACTCTCCACTTCTTTTTTTCTGTACCATCTAGAAAGATCAAGTCCAACTGATCTTAGCTAAAATATCTCGATGGGATAGTCATTTTATTCTAGGGTAAAACACCAGGCTACACTACTCTACCTGACTGCATTAGCTCTTACACTGCATTCCTGCTTGCATGACAGCCCCTGATATTTGGATGGACTGCATTGTACATGATCCATTTTGGCATAAGAGGCAATCATCTCACCACAACAGCAGCCACAGCCACTGAGTATCAGCAGCCAAAACTTTTACAGTTTTTCCATCAGCACCAAAAGCACACAGAAAAGGAAGTCGAGAAAGGAGACAGACTGGAGCAGTTCCATCAACACTTGCAGCTACACTAATCTCACGCAGAAGCACAAAGGTTTAGAAGGGAAATACAAAGGCCCATCCATTCCCTTCAATAAAGCAGTAGGAGTTCCCTTCCCACTGTGACCTGTGATCCTCTGAGTCACAGGAGATTCTGTTGTGCATCACGGTACAACATAAAAATTCCCTTCTATGAAAGCCAGCCTGCTAGCAGGAAGGGAGATTACAGTTCAGTCCAAGTCTGACTTCTAGATATCCTACATCTGAAACAGAGGGACGGGACAATCATCTACTTCTTACTCATACCAAATAAAAGGATCCAAAGAGCTTCATCTTTTGGGAGGTCTTGAAGAGTTTCTTGACCGACATCTCCTGAGTCTTAAGATCATTTCTGGGACATAGAATATAGCAGGCATATGGCTTCAGTGAGTGCCACATTTCCACTCATTCAGGGTCCCATTTCTCAACTTCTCTAACTTACTTTTGCTCTCCTTGGAGATGCAGTCCATAATTTTCAGGCACTGTGACGATACCACGGTACCACCGACGATAAGAAATGTTTCGTACACATGTGAGCAGGCTCTGTGCAGACCTGCCAATGCCAATTCTATCAGGGGATAGCCTTTGTGCAAAGTCACACACTAAGCAGATTCTCTAAATAGGGAGGGCAGTCTATTCCACTGCAGCTTGCAAAGATCCCCTCACATGGAATTTTGTAATCTAGATAATACAACAAGTCCCTTCAGCTCCTAGTTTTCAGGATTCTCATGGGGCCAGGGCACATCATAACAGCTCTTACGCATCTGGTAGTATCAAACCAATCTCTTTACACTGACTCAAAGACAAGAACATGGCCATCATATACCCATCCACATGAATGCAGTGTTGAATTTACTTGAGTGTATTATTGAACACAGCATGGTCTGTGTTTTAGTTTGCTCTCACCTATATACTTGGCACAACTAAGAGTTTTGTCATTTTGAGTTAAAGACTTCAGGAGTTCATTGACAGGGTATGTGGATTTTAGTTAATTTCTTTCATAAAATGCAGTCAGCGTGAGTAATGTCACCTAACAATGTACATTCCTACAGAATGGGAGAACAAACACCTTCTCACCCAAGTCAACAGTAATGATCTTGTGGGATTACCCACGTTACTTGAAAGTGAAGGAATGTTGGGTTACAAGCACTGGGCATCATTTTTATATGTAGATGTGTAAAATAAAGCAAAAACTCACATGGATATGGTATATGGGACAGGAAATCAAAGTCCCTAGGGCTCTTTCATTAATGGAAGCCAGCAACACAGCTATGTAAAGTGCTCCCCTAGTAATGGGGCAAGGCACAAGAAAGACATCAGAGATCACCCACAATGCACTATTCCATTGACACCTCTGGACCATGTTATTAATGGGAACCCCAAAATTGAATAATAATGAACAAATTGGTCAGAAAAATGCTTACTTTGCGATGCTACTTGGAGCACAACTGAGATACAACAGAGGGGCAATAGTGACGACTTCAAGTACCAATGCACACTCTCCTATTTAGCTTATATAGCATAAAACAAACCAGGATCCTAAGGAAAGAGGATAGTTCAATTCAGTGGTTGCCTCCCGGAAGTAGCCTCTCAGACTGATTGTGAAACATGATCTTTTTTTTGAATATTTATTTATTATGTATACAATATTCTGTCTGTGTGTATGCCTGCAGGCCAGAAGAGGGCACCAGACCCCATTACCCATGGTTTTGAGCCATCACGTGGTTGCTGGGAATTGAACTCAGGACCTTTGGAAGTCAGCAGGCAATGCTCTTAATCTCTGAGCCATCTCTCCAGCCCCTGGAACATGATCTTTATCATTAAATGACAGAGAAGGACCTAGTCTATGCTCGGCAATACTATACAAACACAGTGGAACTTGGAATATAAAAGAATGTTGGCTGAGCAAATCTAAAGAGTGCCAGGAAGGAGAAATCCCCTGTGGTCTCTGATTTACCTCTTACCTCAATGTACTGCCTTGGTCTCCTGTTCTGGATTGCTTAAACAATGGTCTGTAAAGCATAACATGAAAGACACTTGATCCTGCACCAAGTTAGCTGAGATTTCTCTGTTTAGGTCTGTATCTCATTTTTTAATTGGGTTATTTGAAATGTTGATGTCTAATTTCTTGAGTTCTTTACATATTTTGGAGATCAGTCCTTTGTCTGATGTGGGGTTGGTGAAGATCTTTTCCCATTCAGTAGGCTGCCTTTTTCTCTTATTGACTGTGTCCTTTGCTTTACAGAAGTTTCTCAGTTTCAGGAAGTTCCATGTATTAATTGTTGCTCTCAGGGTCTGTGCTACTGGGGTAATATTTAGGAAGTGGTCTCACGTGTCCATGCATTGAAGACTACTTCCCACTTTCTCTTCTATTAGGTTCTGTGTGGTCAGATTTATATTAAGATCCATTTAGACTTGAGTTTTGTGCATGGGGATAGATATGAATGTTCAACATCCTTAGCAGTCAGGGAAATGAAGATCAAAATAACTCTGAGATACCATCTTACACCTGTCAGAATGACTAAGATCAAAAACTCCAACGATGCTTATGCTGGAGAGGATGTGGAATAAGGAGAATACTCATCCATTGCTGGTGGGAAAGAAAACTTGTACAACCACTTTGGAAATCAGTATGGTGGTTTCTCAGAAAATTGGCCATCAACCTACCTCAGAATCCAGCAATGCCACTCCTAGGCATATTCCCAAAAGATGTTCAATCATACTCTAAAGACGTTTGTTTGACTATGTTCATAGCAGCATTATTTGTAACAGCCAGAACATGGAAACAACCTCAACCAATGAATGACATCTTGAAATTTGCGTGCAAAAGGGTGGAACTAGAAAACACCATCCTGAGTGAGGTAACCCAGACCCAAACAGATGAATATGGTATGTACTCACTATGTATGTATGTAAAAAAGTGGATACTAGCTATAAACAAAGGATATTGAGGCTATATTTCATAATCCTAGTGAAGTTAAGGAACAAGGTGAACCCTAAGAAAAACGTATATAGATCCACCTGGGAAGGGGAAATAGCCAAGATCACCTGACAAAATTGGGAATATCGGTGTAGAGGGGAGAATGGAGGATGGAAGGGGAAGAGGAAAGTAGAAGGGGAGGGGTGAGGAGAACTTGAGGGAATAGGATAGTCTAGATGGAGGAAGGTCAGAGATGAGAGCAAGGAAAGAGATATTTTGATTGAGGGAGCCATTATGGGACTAGTATGAAACCTTGGCTCTAGAGAAATTCCCAGGAATCCAAAAGGATGACCCCAGCTAAGACTCTAAGCAACAGAGGAGAGGGTGCCCGAACTGGCCTTGCCCTGTGAACAAACTGATGAATATTTTAAATATCACCATAGAACCTTCATCCAGCAATTGATGGAAACAGAGGCAAAGACCTGCATCAGAGCACGGAACTGAGCTTCCAAAGTCCAGTTAAAGAATGGGAGGAGTAAGAATATGAGCAAAGAGGTCAAGACCATGATGGGGACACCCACTGAAACAGTCTACCTGAGCTAATGGGAGCTCACCAAATCCAGCCATACTGGGAAGGAACAAGAAGCTAAATAAGAAGGTGAACCCAAAGAAAAACATATAGTTATCCTCCTGGATATTGGGAGTAGACAAGATTGCCGGGCAAAAAACTGGGATCTTGGGAGTGGGGTGGGATGGGGGTAAAGGGAGATGGGGAGAGAAAAGTGAGAAGGGGAGGATGGGGGGTACTTGGGGGAATGGGATGGTTGGTATACAGGAAGGGTGGATATGGGAGCAGGGAAGTATATATCTTAATTAAGGGAGGGATCTTAGGGTTGGCAAGAGACTTGAACTAAAGGGGCTCCCAGGTGCCCAGGGAAATGTCCCCCGATTAGTTCCTTGGGCAGCTGAGGATAGGGAACCTGAAATGGCCCTATCCTATAGCCATACTGATGAATATCTTGCATATCACCATAGAACCTTCTTCTGGCGATGGATGGAGATAGACACAGAGACCCACATTGGAGCACCGGAATGAGCTCCCAAGGTCCCAATGAGGAGCAGAAGGAGGGAGAACATGAGCAAGGAAGTCAGGACCGCGAGAAGTGCACCCACCCACTGAGACAGTGGGGCTGATCTATTGGGAGCTCACCAAGGCCAGCTGGACTGGGACTGAAAAAGCATGGGATAAAACCGGACTCTCTGAACATGGTGGACAATGAGGGCTGATGAAAAGCCAAGGACGATGGCACTGGGTTTTGATCCTACTGCATGTACTGGCTTTGTGGGAGCCTAGCCAGTTTGGATGCTCACCTTCCTAGACCTGGATGGATGGGGGAGACCTTGGACTTCCCACAGGGCAGGGAACCCTGACTGCTCTTCAGACTGGAGAGGGAGGGGGAGAGAAGTGGGGGGACTGGGAGGGAAATGGAAGGCTGGGAGGAGGCAGAAATGTTTTTTTCCCATAAAGAAATAAATAAATAAAAAGAAAATGTAACACCCGATTTTGTGTTACACCCTCGGTACAGTTCGCGAGCCACTGTACCGAACGCGAGTCCAGCAAGAGCATGGAGATTGAAAAGAACAACACACAGAGACCAGTGTCATTCAAAGGAAGATCAGCCAAATGCCATTTATTCAGACTTGGGGAAATCTTTATGTTCCTAACTACTGCACAAGCATCTCTGCCCAGGCAGGTGGGAAATGACCATATTAACAAAGGAGTAAATGCCCTGCAGCTAATCACCAGGCAGGGCAGGGAAAGCACAGAAACACACAGGAAGCTTAGTTAGCTGATCATAAACTGTCCCCACGAATGCACCCCAGGAATAGGGGGACCAGGACCCTACAAGAAAAGCCAAAACAAAAAGAAAAATAATAAAAGAAAAAAGAAAAGAAAAAAAAAAGAATAGGACCAAACTAGTCCCTCTGAAAGTTGTTGACAGTTGCATGGCTGGGGCAGACTGAGGGGCCACTGACAATAGCACCAGAATTTATCCCTACTGCTTGGGCTGGCTTTTTGGGAACCCATTCTCTTTGGATGTATACCTTGCTCAGCCTAGATATAGTAGGGAGGGCCTTGGACTTTCCACAAACCAATGTGCATTACCCTCTCTGAGGATTGGATAAGGGTTGTGTGAGAGGATGTGAGGAGGGACTGGGAGAAGGGAAGAAGTGGTAACTTGGATTGGTAATTTTTTAAAACATAATCAATTAAAAACCATTCAGAGTAGCTGAGTCTAGGCAGCACAACAGCAACAAGAGACTGAAAAGGGGAACAGTTGTATCCATGCCCACCTTCAGCCATTAGGTTGCCTGTTCCTACCAGCAGCATCCAAATAAAAGCATCTTCATGATACTCAGTGGACCACTGATCTGGAAGATCAAAGTGGCATCACCCATGAGTGTAATGATGATGGGTCAGGCTGGTCCAAGAGTAAAAACATACAAAGAAGGGATGAAAGAATACGAGAGAGTTGTCAGTCCAGCATGGGCCAGCACAGAATAAGGAAGGACTGTAGGAGAAGCTGTTCTTCCTTTTGGAGACTACAGCTCCCAGCATCCCCCTGGACTGGAAGCCCCAAAGGACAGGGCATTTCTCCCAGACGCCTGTGAGTTCCCCGTTAAAAACAGGGGTCACCACGAGCTCTCTCTCTCTCTCTCTCTCTCTCTCTCTCTCTTTCTCTCTCTCTGCCCTTCTCTCCTTTCATCTCTGCACACCTGTCCCTTACTTGTTGTTACCCCCCCCATTAAAGTGCACCCACGTGGGACCGCCGCATGTCTGTGTCTCCTTCCTAACCCCAAATCGCCCTGTGTCTCGCGTAATGTCTCCACTCTCTAACCCCACAGACAGACAAACAAGACAAAAAAGAATAACAGAAGCAACAAGAAGACAAGTGTCTTAGAGTTCATCAACATGCACGCAGCACACTGAGCCCTGACCTTGCACATAGTCACAAAGGAACACTTTGATCTCTTCCTTGGGTCATGGACAGATGTTGATGGCACAAAAGCCAGACGGACTGGAATGGCGTATCACCTGAGTTCCCTCAACAGCAGTTCTCCCTCCTGCCCAAGACTACTCACTGTATGTAAGTGTAGGCTGATGGGACACTTTCTGTTGGAAGGTGACCCATCATGTGTACATTACACACCGCTTCATCAGTGAACCTTATGAGAGCACTGCCATGATAGCCTAGGCTAAACGCCACGGGAAGTGGCACGTCATGCCATGATTGCCTATTTCACTAGCCCACACCTCAGCCTCCATGGCTACTGTTGGTCTCCTGGCATCTTCTCCAACCAATCCCATCTTCTAGTTAGGAATCCAACCTTCCCATTGGCTGTTGCCTCATTTATGACATCATTCTCCCTCCAACCCTACCAGCACCTGGTAGAATCTTGGCGTTTCCATGGTGATCACTGTAAACAACTTTGGATCATCACAGGTCCAGGTGACCAGTGACCAGTGACCAGTGAGTGCTGTCTGATACTGGACACACTTGCCACTGAGGTCAGCTGATCAGAAAAAGCCGACCGATAATCTTGCTCCATTGTACTTTGGATTGCTGATCCTCTCCCCTTGACCATGTCAGGTAAGGATAGAGACTTTAAAACATGTGATCTTCTCCATTGACTTTTACTATACTAGTAAATCTTTGCTGAATGTGGATAGTATTGATGTTGATATAGATATCTAGATTTGAATGTCACATTTAGCTTTGGTTCTTACTAAGTAGGTGATTTTAGACAAAAAGTTTATTCTCAAGTGTTTTCCATCCGCCTCAAGGAGTGAACAGTGTCACTATGCTTGGGTCCTGTACTGTTGGGTTTTCAGAAGAAAGTGAAGAGGGAATAAAATCAGGCTCTTTTGGATGGTATTAAACTACAGAGACACGGGAACATGAACAAGGCACGCAGAGATCTAGCACTCCACACCACTAATGAGACAGTCTCCCCCCACTACTGTTTCCAGTCTTAGTTCAAAATTCAGGACGACTCTAACAGTATTGGTCACACCACAGATGGTGGCACACAACTATAATCACAACACAGAGAGAACTGGGTGGGATGGAGATCAGTTCAAGTCTGACATGCTCTACACTGGCCTCTCTCCATACTCACCAAATGAATATTGACTATGGACAAAATGGCGACTGCCATGTTGTGCAGTCACTTGGACTTCCCTGGATTAAACATGGAGAGTGGAAGAGAATAACAGGACTGTGGAATCTGAGAAGGCAGTTGTTGTACTGAAATTAATATTGACAGTGTTGCTGGAAGGACAGACCCACAGGAAGTCAGGGAAGGGGGCAAACACAGTACGGGTCTAGAAAGTATATAAATATATGAAGGCACACTGCAGAGGGGACCCTGGTGGTCCACAATGGTAGTTTAGAACACAATGTTGAAGACGACCACAGATTATAATCAAAACAGACAAGGCATTGTCATTTCCCAAGCCATGTTTAACCAAACGTACTGTTCAGATTAGTCTGTCCAAAGGTTCCCTGGCACATATAGAAAGAATATCCTGATCTGGTCCCTGGCTCTTACACTCCATCCAGACCACTTTCTGCCCAGTTCCCCATGTCTCATGTGCACTGGTGGTGTTGGATAGGACCAACTGGGGCTGCGAAGTCCAGTCAGTTAGAGTCTGACCATGGCAACTGACACGCTGTTGTGAGGGGGGATTCTCACAAGGATTCCCCCTTAGAAGAGATATAAAAATTAACAGTTACTGAGGAGCTGTTAAGAAAACAATTTAATCAACAGATATTAAATTGAGAAGCAATCATATTCAGAGATGAACCCCATAAAACATTCGCAGTCTCAAGAGGACACACTAAACTGGTGCAAACACGAAGAAATGTTGTCAGTAGGTTGTATTTCTGAAATCATATTTGAATAATGCTTAAAAGTTATAAGATTATAAGAGATCCTCAATTATACAAGAAATGCAAGGGGAAAAAAGAGAGAGGGGGAAGGAATAATTACCGCAATTTGGTACACATTTGTTAAACATCATTTCAGAAAAAAACTCAATAAAATAGAGATTGGCCTGGTGGACATGGCAGGGGCTCCAGCACCAGCACTTTAGAGGCAGAAGCAGACCTGTCTGTGTGATTTCAAAGCCAGACTGATCAACGTAGAGTGAGTTTAGGTCACTCTATATGTAAGATCTGCAGAGAACAGGACAAAGTTCCAGGTATGGAATATGCCTATGGGTCTCTTCCCAATAAAAACCTCTCTTGTAGAATATATTTGCGAGGAAGTGTCCCAACAGGCACTATTATATTACAATCAGGAAAAAGGAGCATCGTGTCTAGATCTGAGTGAGCATTAAGCCAGATTGACCAGGATTTCCATGCCCACACAGGAAAAAGCAGACAGTTCATCTAGTGATTGTCATCCTTCAAAGCCCCACCGATCAATCTTAACCCATTTGCTGGCATATGTAAGGGAACATAGATGCTAGACTCTCCCACTCAGTACAACCTGGAGATAACACAGTCCCTCCCAGGGGGTAGAAAGCTTCCATCTCAACTTTTTCCAACTCTCTTCTTGCTTCCTACAGAAAATTGCCAAAGTGCACCTTTCACTGGGACAGAATGTGCTCTGCAACCCTCTGTGCCTGTGCTGAGGAATGCCACACCCTCAGCAGGAACTGTGTGCAATTTCTATGGGGTCTGCACCCCAGCTGTGAGCTCAGCATGGCTCCTGTCATCAGACTCCAGCACATGCTGCCAGCAGCTCATGGACAGTGCCTGTCTTTACCAACGAGCTGGCACGACCATGCTGACTGAGCCAACTGACCAGAACCAGATCTCTACTTCGACATTTTCCTATCCAGGTGTTCTCCACTGGGATCTCAGAGAAAGCACCACCAGAAGGGAAGCTCCATTCCTGGATGCCCCTGTAACTGTCATTGACCAGAATACCACCCCCTCGTCTAGGTCTATAACAGCCCAGTGTGACAATACTTTCCATATCAATGCATTACCGCCATCCTATCCAACACTGTCTGCCTGCCTTGTACAGGCAACGCCATCAAATCTACCAGATCAACGATATATCCTGGCACCTTGCTACCTGGATGGAAGTCAGGTCTATTACAATGACCAGAACAGCCTGGGTCCTCCGATGGCTGAAGAATTCTGGCAGTGCCTGCAGGCCTATGGCTCTGTGTCCTGCTCTGGGAATCAGGCTTCCTCTCAGCACCCAGGGATGGTGATGGCACTACAGGAGATTCAGCCAATGAACATCCAAACACCTTTCTCCACCTGTCCCATCTACTGGCCCACATCTGCTCAAACCATGCCAGACACCAGTCTTCAAGGTGAGTAAAGCCAGGAAGGGAGGTGTGAGATCAGCCCTCAGAGGAGACACAGCTCTACCTTTCAGAAGTGGATGTCCACACAGAGGAAGAATGGGAGTCCTGACATGTAGGCTATTGCTCAGGCTCATTACCCCTAAATTCAGTCTCTATAATGAGAGAGAATACAGGAAAGTGAGTGATATTAAACCTTCATTAAGACATGTCCAAGGACCACACCACAGGAACGCATTTCACTGCCAAGGCTAATCAGGCCCATGTAGCAGCTCACTAAAATCACCTCCTTCCTAATCTATGTCTCCAGATTCTAGATGACATCGAGAATTTTATCTGTTTTTCTACAACTAAGTTTCCCCTGAGTTGAAACTAGTATCCAGAGAAATGGAACCCTGAATCTGTAGTGGAGGAAGTCTTCTCCCACACTCCAAGTGTCCGCTGTGACAGTCTGCCTTGACCTTTGTAATATTGATAAGCAGGGTTGAAGCATCTCACCCTATCTGTCATGATCAACCTCTCTCTTTTTCTCTGTCTCTTTTCCTCCTCTACATTTCTCTTCCACTTTCTCTTTTTCTTTTACTCTTTCTTTCTGAATCTTCAGCAGTGACCCAAGGCCAAGACTATGTAGACATGTTCTCTGTTACAAAGTTGATGCTCAAAGCTTTCGCAGTCTTACATTTTGACATCACTAACAAAAATTCTGTGAAACGTGAACCTTAAGGAATGTCAGGGCTTTTGAACCGCTTGCCTTTCAGAATTGAGGAACTGATATGGATACCTAAACCCAAATAAAAATCCAGGCTTCAGGGGCCATATGAGTAATACAATGAACAGAAAGAAACTGGTGGAGATGAGTAAGATTAGGAAACAGTGAGCAACACAACCTGTCTCAGAGCAAACTCCCAAGGCAATGAGAGGCACTGTTTCAAAGGAAAATGGGGGAGAAAGGGAAGAGCGCACACCAAGGAATTCTGTCACCTCCCCATGATCACTAAGCATGTACACACCACACAAACACAAGAGAAAACGTGATCTCACACGGTCATGAGAAACAAATGAGTAGTTACTATGTGTCTCCAAAGAGGGCTGCTTTCCCTGCTCCTCCAGCAGAGCTCATAGCAATGCCTGCAACACTGCTGCACGAGCCTCAGTGCTCAGGTACACTGAAAGCGGGGGTAGCATCTCACTTACCAGGCACTGACTTCGAACTTCCTCTTTTTCAGTGGTGGAGAGGGAGACAACCCTGGGGTTGACACCTTCAGGGCAGACACTGTGTCTGCTGCAGAGTCCAGACCTCGGCAATGCCTGCACCCAGGATGCCCAGATGAAGACAGCACCTGTCAGTGGGAACAGGTCATTAATTGCCCTCATGCACAGTCCTTCTGAATTCCTGGCCTTGCCTCCAGCCCCAAGCCTGGAAAAGACACAGAAGAACAATGCAGATGAGATGAATGCTGAGCAATCAACACCTCTGGATTCCTATGAGGGCACAAAATGTAACCAAGACGCATCACCCCTCCCTTCAGCATACCCTGGCATGCAGCAGCCCTTGAACTACAGTGATGTTGGGAGCCTGAGGCAGAAGCTAGCTTCTCAAAATGCCACTTTGGGAAACAGTAGCCTTGGTCTGGAAGACCCTGAGGCTCTGCAGAGTGTCATGGAGTCTAGCAATGACTTTGCAGACATGACTACTCTGGTGGCAGATATTCACCTTCCCCAACTCTTAAACTTCAACACTGGCCTTGACCAAATGGAAGATCACACAGCAAGCCAAACCAAAGACTCCAAAGACATCAGGAGGGACCAGGCCCAGTCACGCACCAGCATCTTTAGTGGACTATCTGAACTGGGCATCAAGAAAAACCAGAAAGTCTCTGATGTGTTTCATGGAGCTCTTCAGGCCAGAACCCATCACGAGGATATGCTGAAGGAAGATGATCCTGGAACCATAGACAACACGGCCAACCACGTGCAGGGCAAATCTCAGATATTTGTACCCAAGAGGCCCAGCGTAGCAAGGGCACAGGGGAAAGAAAAGGCCAAGGACACCAGAGGAAACAGCTCCAAGAAAACAGAGGAGCTGAAGCCATCAAGTCACAGAGTCAAGGCAGAAGAGAAGCCCGCCATCCCAAAGACCAAGAGGAAGAGGAATCCACCTGAGCTCAGCCATGACAGCTTTAAGAAGCCTCGAACTCACCTCGGCATGCACATGCTGGCGTCTGTGCAGGTCTTTCACCCACTGGGGAAGAAGAGTGAGAGGAAAACTGGCGTCTCCTCCTCCCGGGCTCTGCTGAACTTGAGCAGCAACAAAGATCCCAGGACAGGCCCAACCGCCACATCCCTGGGAGATGCGCCCCGTGAGGGTCGAGGCCCTGGTAGAATCCCGGGCAATGCTCAGAGAACAGAGAGCAGTGCTCCCAAGCGGTGTCCATCTCTGTGCCTGGATGAGCTGTCCCCAGCTGGGAAGGTCAAATTAGTACCTCTGCCTTTCCTAGCCCTGGACAAGCCTCAAGACAGACCTGTTTCCAGAAAGCTTCACTGCCTGGCTTCGCACAGGCCCACTACAGCTTACCCAGTGAGGTCTCAATCCCACACTGCTAGGCAACCCAAACTCAAGTCATCCCAACCAGCTCCTGCCAGCACATCACTGATGGCCTCTGACAAGTCGGCTCTGCCAGTTGCCACCAGTGCCACACGTCCAATTAGAAGCAAGCCCATCCAGTCTTGCCCTGGGCCTCAACCGCCTGCCTCTTTGCCTGCACCCTACAGAGCATCATCTCACACTTCACTCCACAGGGAGCCTCTTTCTTTTGCCACAAACAAGACCCTAGATCCTCCCCAGCCTCAATCCCAATACCTGCGGCAAGATTTCAGCCACTTACCAATTCCTTGGAAGAAAGTCAACATTCCGGGACCAGTCATCTCACAGCCTATCACTGAAGAGCAGAGGCCAGAGAGGGAGGCCATGAAGAGGCGGGCTCAACAGGAGAGAGAGAATGCTGCCAAGTGTACCTCTCTGGGAAAACCACAGCTTTTCCTTCAGAGGGAGAAAGATATGGAAATTTCGAGATATTATGGCTATGCAGTGTAAGTGCTGCCCAAACCTTTGGGACACAACGCTATTCATCACACACAGGTAAGATGTAGATACACATAGATATTCATGCATACATGAAGTTTAGAGGCTTAGCTGAATGTGTAGATATGTAGATACATACATAGTAATGCAGAATAATATTTAGATGTATGCATATATTTGAAGGGAAAGACATAGTTTATAAATTTATAAATATTTGAAGACACTATAATTGACTGTAGAAACTTAAGACTGCGATTTTATCCATGAGTATATAGAGAGGGCTTTGATGTCTTCCTTAGAACTTTACTATTTATGTTTCCTAATTACGTAATAATACATGTGACATAGATACAACATATGCTATAAGTCAGTGGTACTACTTATTTAATGTTATAGCTGTAGCAAAAAGCTCTAGTGGCAATAAGATTATTTTCCTGGAATTTAATTTTCAAGATTCTAGGATGATGTGGGAGTCCCCTCTGTATGCTGTGAATATGTTTTATTACCACTGGTCATTAATGAGTAAATCTGTTTCAGCCAATGACTGAGCAGGTCAAAGCCATGTAGGAAATTTGAACTGAGATGTAGAGAGAAAGCAGGCAAACTCAAAGAGATGCCATGTAGCTGCCGAAGGAGAAAGATGCCTCAATGCCCGAACATTGCCAATAGGTCACAGACTCACGGTGATAACAGGTTAATATTACTTGGCTTTATTAAGATGTTAGAGTTAGCCAGGAATATGCTGGGGTCATTGGCCGAACAGTACTGTAATTAATGTGATTTCTGTCTGATTATTCACGTCAGAGTTACTGAACATGGTAAGTTTCCTAGAGTGCATACTGTAAAGTGAACACACTACTGCTGTCGCCACATCTCCTCCCGTTTCAAACCTCAAACACGAGCCCTTTAGACATCAGTACTCTGCCTGCATTTCATGATATGAAACATAGGGTCCATGTGTGCATAATCAAGATCCTACCTTGAAAGAAATTCTACAAGGCGGAGTATCTTTCTGAGATGGGTTGATTTGGATTACTGGGTTTATCTCAAATTGTATCAATCTTTGAAATTATCCATTTAACATGTTTGTTTTTCGTGTGTGTGTGTGTGTGTGTGTGTGTGTGTGTTGTCCACATGAACTACTGCGTAACAAATGTATGGAGTGCCCAGAGAGGCCAAACCTGGGCATCAGTTCTCTGGAGTCTGTAATTAAGAGAGACTGAAAACCATCATGAGGTGCTCTGAATTCTACCTGGGGATTCTGCGAGAAAATCAAGTGTTCTTCTCTAAGGAGCCATCTCATCGAACCCGAGTTGAGTACACATAATGGACTGACATTTGATCGCCTGATATTTTCCTCCATCCTGACCTGTCCCTGAATCTTAACCTCCTTGCACTATTCTGTGCTCTAACTGTTTCAGAGTTTGTAACACATTGTCCTCTGAGGCATATGGCATTAACCTTGTATGGGGTGACACATAAGAAATAGAATTAATTTATATATAAGTTTAGTTTCTTGAGACAATGTTTCTCTTCATATCACTGAATATTTGGGAACTGACCTCGCTAATCAGGCTAGCCTTGAAATCACAAAGATCTGCCTGACACTGCCTTTGTAATGCCTTTGCCTGTGTCCCTGCCTCAAGAGTGCTGGGACTAAAGGAATGCACCAAAATCCCAGGTGAAAGCACCTTCCTTTCTGTATATGTGGGTCACCGATTTCCCCACCATGATTATGTGAGGATGTATGTTAGCAACAGTACATTTTTGATAGCTACCAAAAGTCACAGAGGCTGAACTGCTTGCGCTTACAACTGTAATTCAACACAGGTTCATTGTTCTGAAAAATTGCTACTCAAACAGAGATCATAGGAACGCCTTCCCCATCACTATAAGGGCCTAAGTGGAGAGGGCACAGAAGGAGGGGAGCATCTCACTTACCAGTCACTAACTTCTTCCTTGACTCTTTTTCAGTGTTGGAGAAGGGGGTGTCCCTGGGACTGACACCTCAGGACAGACAGTCCATCAGTTGCAGTCCACAATGTTGCTAGTATTCCACCCTGGATTCACAGATGAGGATGCCACCTGTTGATAGGGACAGGTCATTGACTGCCCCTATCCAAAGGTCTCCCAAATTCCTGGCCTTGCCAACAGCTCTCATCCTAGGCGGAAAAAAAAGAAAACAATGTGAATTAGACGACAGCCAATCTATCAATGCTTAAGGATCCCTTAAAGGCACACAGGAAACCTAGTCCCATCACTTCTCCCTTTAGCACACCCCAACTTGCAGCACACGCTGTGCTTTACTGACACTAACACCCTGAGGCAGAAGCTTGCTGTTGACCATGTCTCCTTGCTAAGCAGCACCTTTGGCCATCATGAGCCTGGCACATGCACACTGTGATGGTCTCCAGCATAGACTTTGCTGACATGACTACACCGGGGCCAGATATTCACCTTCCACAATTTTTCAAATAACTCAATGTATTAAACATATTCAGAGATGCACAGCATCCTTATCCAAAGACTCCATAGTCATCAGGAGGGAATAAGCTGGGGCTCATGAGCAAGACAAAACCAAGAGGACCAGAGAAAACAGCTTCAAGAAAACAGAGGAGCTGAAGCAGTTTAGGAAGAGTCAAGTCAGAAGAGAAGCACACCATCCCAGGAACAAAAGGAGGAGGAATCCACCTGTGCTCAGCCACCACAGCTTTAAGAAGCCTCGAACCCACCCCAGCATGCACACGCGGGAGTCCGGTAAGGGCTTTCACCTCTTTGGGGGGAAGTGAGAGAAGAAAACTGGCCTCCCCTGAACTCTGTCAACTCTTCCTGCTACTCTGTACTCTATTATTACAAGAGTTTATTGAATTTTGATCTCTGGGGAAGTGGCATTGGATATTCGCAGGGTGACCTTTATTCACTTTCTTTTAGTTCCTTGAGAGAGACTTCTCTCCAAAGCACTATATGTCCTGGTAATAACATCATAGACCAGGTTAGCCTTGAACTCAGTGATCTGCTAGACTCTGCCTCTGCCGCTTCCTCTGTCTTTTGAGTCCCTGCCTCAAGAGTGCTGCAACTAAAGATGTGCTTCAACAATGCAGGTAGAATCAAGATTCTTTCTGTACATGTGGATCACCAGGTTTCCCAGCATGATTTGATGAAGAGTCCATGTGTAGGCAAGGCGATTCTTGCTACTGACCTAAAATCACAAGAGACTTAACTGAATGTATTGACTTAGCTGTATGTATTTACAACTGCAACTCAACTCAGATTCTTTTTTCTGACAGTACCTTTGTTTCACTTGTTGGCTGGACTTCTGACAATGCCTATCTACTTCCAGATAGTACAACATCTGGATTTGACTCAAGGAATGTATTCAACCTGTCCCTAGATATTTATGGTGTTTGTATTTTCTCAATAGGTAATCCCCAGCTACTGTGTAGACACAATACTGTCCATTCTAACAAAGCCTATTTGCTGTCCAGAGTCACTGGTCTAGATAAATATAACACAGCCAGCCGGAAAGGATCCCACAACCTGTATCCAAGCAACCTGACAGGGGCACGATTGACTACAAGAGAATGAAGGAAAGCAATAGTTTAGGGAGGTCTCTTGTTTGATCACTCTCTCTGTGTTTTTTAACTACAGAATTTGGGACTCCGTGATTCTACTGGGCTTCACTGTACTCCTCAGAAAAACAGAAAGGCATTTGAATGGATATACATTCATGTTAAGATGATTATTTTAATCTTTATGTTTTCAAATTAAGTGTCTGGTAGAATAACACTTGTTGAACAAAGCTCAGGAATTATTTTACATATTAAAGCAATTAACAAAAAGATGTACTGAATTCTTCTCATGGACTTTAAGTCTCATTGTACTATTTATTCAATGAACAGATTTTATTCCGTATATTGTATACTGACAACAGCACTCAGTTCCCACCACCTGGCCATTCCTTAGCTCTCACCAAATATCTTAGGCAATGTTCTTCTGCTTTATACTACTGCTTAAAATTTCATGAATGTCTATATGTAGAGATGTGTCACCAAGGATCCACATAGTGAGACAGGATAAGAAGATGTTTCTGTGGGACTGGATACATTTGGTACAATATAATTATCTCGAGTTCCAAGGATTCTCCTGCAATCACCTTGACTGCATTCATTGTTTTTACTGTAACCAGTTCCACTGTGTGCAGACGTCACGTATTTCTTATCATTTGCTCTGCTACTGGACACCAAGTTCAGGCCCTAACACAGGTATCCGAATCCTGAACAAACTGCAATGTACAGCAATGTGCAGAGAAATAACCCATCCAACGCCTTGGAACAGCATGGACAGGAGGAGTGGTAGACCTGGTTTGGTGTTTAAAGACACTGTATACTGAAATACACAGAGGGTACAATACTTCACATTACACCCACCAACTGATCTCCTGCTCCTACGGAAGCAATACTTGCAAGTCCCCAACTTTCAGATAACTCTCCACTTCTTTTTTTCTGTACCATCTAGAAAGATCAAGTCCAACTGATCTTAGCTAAAATATCTCGATGGGATAGTCATTTTATTCTAGGGTAAAACACCAGGCTACACTACTCTACCTGACTGCATTAGCTCTTACACTGCATTCCTGCTTGCATGACAGCCCCTGATATTTGGATGGACTGCATTGTACATGATCCATTTTGGCATAAGAGGCAATCATCTCACCACAACAGCAGCCACAGCCACTGAGTATCAGCAGCCAAAACTTTTACAGTTTTTCCATCAGCACCAAAAGCACACAGAAAAGGAAGTCGAGAAAGGAGACAGACTGGAGCAGTTCCATCAACACTTGCAGCTACACTAATCTCACGCAGAAGCACAAAGGTTTAGAAGGGAAATACAAAGGCCCATCCATTCCCTTCAATAAAGCAGTAGGAGTTCCCTTCCCACTGTGACCTGTGATCCTCTGAGTCACAGGAGATTCTGTTGTGCATCACGGTACAACATAAAAATTCCCTTCTATGAAAGCCAGCCTGCTAGCAGGAAGGGAGATTACAGTTCAGTCCAAGTCTGACTTCTAGATATCCTACATCTGAAACAGAGGGACGGGACAATCATCTACTTCTTACTCATACCAAATAAAAGGATCCAAAGAGCTTCATCTTTTGGGAGGTCTTGAAGAGTTTCTTGACCGACATCTCCTGAGTCTTAAGATCATTTCTGGGACATAGAATATAGCAGGCATATGGCTTCAGTGAGTGCCACATTTCCACTCATTCAGGGTCCCATTTCTCAACTTCTCTAACTTACTTTTGCTCTCCTTGGAGATGCAGTCCATAATTTTCAGGCACTGTGACGATACCACGGTACCACCGACGATAAGAAATGTTTCGTACACATGTGAGCAGGCTCTGTGCAGACCTGCCAATGCCAATTCTATCAGGGGATAGCCTTTGTGCAAAGTCACACACTAAGCAGATTCTCTAAATAGGGAGGGCAGTCTATTCCACTGCAGCTTGCAAAGATCCCCTCACATGGAATTTTGTAATCTAGATAATACAACAAGTCCCTTCAGCTCCTAGTTTTCAGGATTCTCATGGGGCCAGGGCACATCATAACAGCTCTTACGCATCTGGTAGTATCAAACCAATCTCTTTACACTGACTCAAAGACAAGAACATGGCCATCATATACCCATCCACATGAATGCAGTGTTGAATTTACTTGAGTGTATTATTGAACACAGCATGGTCTGTGTTTTAGTTTGCTCTCACCTATATACTTGGCACAACTAAGAGTTTTGTCATTTTGAGTTAAAGACTTCAGGAGTTCATTGACAGGGTATGTGGATTTTAGTTAATTTCTTTCATAAAATGCAGTCAGCGTGAGTAATGTCACCTAACAATGTACATTCCTACAGAATGGGAGAACAAACACCTTCTCACCCAAGTCAACAGTAATGATCTTGTGGGATTACCCACGTTACTTGAAAGTGAAGGAATGTTGGGTTACAAGCACTGGGCATCATTTTTATATGTAGATGTGTAAAATAAAGCAAAAACTCACATGGATATGGTATATGGGACAGGAAATCAAAGTCCCTAGGGCTCTTTCATTAATGGAAGCCAGCAACACAGCTATGTAAAGTGCTCCCCTAGTAATGGGGCAAGGCACAAGAAAGACATCAGAGATCACCCACAATGCACTATTCCATTGACACCTCTGGACCATGTTATTAATGGGAACCCCAAAATTGAATAATAATGAACAAATTGGTCAGAAAAATGCTTACTTTGCGATGCTACTTGGAGCACAACTGAGATACAACAGAGGGGCAATAGTGACGACTTCAAGTACCAATGCACACTCTCCTATTTAGCTTATATAGCATAAAACAAACCAGGATCCTAAGGAAAGAGGATAGTTCAATTCAGTGGTTGCCTCCCGGAAGTAGCCTCTCAGACTGATTGTGAAACATGATCTTTTTTTTGAATATTTATTTATTATGTATACAATATTCTGTCTGTGTGTATGCCTGCAGGCCAGAAGAGGGCACCAGACCCCATTACCCATGGTTTTGAGCCATCACGTGGTTGCTGGGAATTGAACTCAGGACCTTTGGAAGTCAGCAGGCAATGCTCTTAATCTCTGAGCCATCTCTCCAGCCCCTGGAACATGATCTTTATCATTAAATGACAGAGAAGGACCTAGTCTATGCTCGGCAATACTATACAAACACAGTGGAACTTGGAATATAAAAGAATGTTGGCTGAGCAAATCTAAAGAGTGCCAGGAAGGAGAAATCCCCTGTGGTCTCTGATTTACCTCTTACCTCAATGTACTGCCTTGGTCTCCTGTTCTGGATTGCTTAAACAATGGTCTGTAAAGCATAACATGAAAGACACTTGATCCTGCACCAAGTTAGCTGAGATTTCTCTGTTTAGGTCTGTATCTCATTTTTTAATTGGGTTATTTGAAATGTTGATGTCTAATTTCTTGAGTTCTTTACATATTTTGGAGATCAGTCCTTTGTCTGATGTGGGGTTGGTGAAGATCTTTTCCCATTCAGTAGGCTGCCTTTTTCTCTTATTGACTGTGTCCTTTGCTTTACAGAAGTTTCTCAGTTTCAGGAAGTTCCATGTATTAATTGTTGCTCTCAGGGTCTGTGCTACTGGGGTAATATTTAGGAAGTGGTCTCACGTGTCCATGCATTGAAGACTACTTCCCACTTTCTCTTCTATTAGGTTCTGTGTGGTCAGATTTATATTAAGATCCATTTAGACTTGAGTTTTGTGCATGGGGATAGATATGAATGTTCAACATCCTTAGCAGTCAGGGAAATGAAGATCAAAATAACTCTGAGATACCATCTTACACCTGTCAGAATGACTAAGATCAAAAACTCCAACGATGCTTATGCTGGAGAGGATGTGGAATAAGGAGAATACTCATCCATTGCTGGTGGGAAAGAAAACTTGTACAACCACTTTGGAAATCAGTATGGTGGTTTCTCAGAAAATTGGCCATCAACCTACCTCAGAATCCAGCAATGCCACTCCTAGGCATATTCCCAAAAGATGTTCAATCATACTCTAAAGACGTTTGTTTGACTATGTTCATAGCAGCATTATTTGTAACAGCCAGAACATGGAAACAACCTCAACCAATGAATGACATCTTGAAATTTGCGTGCAAAAGGGTGGAACTAGAAAACACCATCCTGAGTGAGGTAACCCAGACCCAAACAGATGAATATGGTATGTACTCACTATGTATGTATGTAAAAAAGTGGATACTAGCTATAAACAAAGGATATTGAGGCTATATTTCATAATCCTAGTGAAGTTAAGGAACAAGGTGAACCCTAAGAAAAACGTATATAGATCCACCTGGGAAGGGGAAATAGCCAAGATCACCTGACAAAATTGGGAATATCGGTGTAGAGGGGAGAATGGAGGATGGAAGGGGAAGAGGAAAGTAGAAGGGGAGGGGTGAGGAGAACTTGAGGGAATAGGATAGTCTAGATGGAGGAAGGTCAGAGATGAGAGCAAGGAAAGAGATATTTTGATTGAGGGAGCCATTATGGGACTAGTATGAAACCTTGGCTCTAGAGAAATTCCCAGGAATCCAAAAGGATGACCCCAGCTAAGACTCTAAGCAACAGAGGAGAGGGTGCCCGAACTGGCCTTGCCCTGTGAACAAACTGATGAATATTTTAAATATCACCATAGAACCTTCATCCAGCAATTGATGGAAACAGAGGCAAAGACCTGCATCAGAGCACGGAACTGAGCTTCCAAAGTCCAGTTAAAGAATGGGAGGAGTAAGAATATGAGCAAAGAGGTCAAGACCATGATGGGGACACCCACTGAAACAGTCTACCTGAGCTAATGGGAGCTCACCAAATCCAGCCATACTGGGAAGGAACAAGAAGCTAAATAAGAAGGTGAACCCAAAGAAAAACATATAGTTATCCTCCTGGATATTGGGAGTAGACAAGATTGCCGGGCAAAAAACTGGGATCTTGGGAGTGGGGTGGGATGGGGGTAAAGGGAGATGGGGAGAGAAAAGTGAGAAGGGGAGGATGGGGGGTACTTGGGGGAATGGGATGGTTGGTATACAGGAAGGGTGGATATGGGAGCAGGGAAGTATATATCTTAATTAAGGGAGGGATCTTAGGGTTGGCAAGAGACTTGAACTAAAGGGGCTCCCAGGTGCCCAGGGAAATGTCCCCCGATTAGTTCCTTGGGCAGCTGAGGATAGGGAACCTGAAATGGCCCTATCCTATAGCCATACTGATGAATATCTTGCATATCACCATAGAACCTTCTTCTGGCGATGGATGGAGATAGACACAGAGACCCACATTGGAGCACCGGAATGAGCTCCCAAGGTCCCAATGAGGAGCAGAAGGAGGGAGAACATGAGCAAGGAAGTCAGGACCGCGAGAAGTGCACCCACCCACTGAGACAGTGGGGCTGATCTATTGGGAGCTCACCAAGGCCAGCTGGACTGGGACTGAAAAAGCATGGGATAAAACCGGACTCTCTGAACATGGTGGACAATGAGGGCTGATGAAAAGCCAAGGACGATGGCACTGGGTTTTGATCCTACTGCATGTACTGGCTTTGTGGGAGCCTAGCCAGTTTGGATGCTCACCTTCCTAGACCTGGATGGATGGGGGAGACCTTGGACTTCCCACAGGGCAGGGAACCCTGACTGCTCTTCAGACTGGAGAGGGAGGGGGAGAGAAGTGGGGGGACTGGGAGGGAAATGGAAGGCTGGGAGGAGGCAGAAATGTTTTTTTTTCCATAAAGAAATAAATAAATAAAAAGAAAATGTAACACCCGATTTTGTGTTACACCCTCGGTACAGTTCGCGAGCCACTGTACCGAACGCGAGTCCAGCAAGAGCATGGAGATTGAAAAGAACAACACACAGAGACCAGTGTCATTCAAAGGAAGATCAGCCAAATGCCATTTATTCAGACTTGGGGAGATCTTTATGTTCCTAACTACTGCACAAGCATCTCTGCCCAGGCAGGTGGGAAATGACCATATTAACAAAGGAGTAAATGCCCTGCAGCTAATCACCAGGCAGGGCAGGGAGAGCACAGAAACACACAGGAAGCTTAGTTAGCTGATCATAAACTGTCCCCAGGAATGCACCCCAGGAATAGGGGGACCAGGATCCTACAAGAAAAGCCAAAACAAAAAGAAAAATAATAAAAGAAAAAAGAAAAGAAAAAAAAAGAATAGGACCAAACTAGTCCTTCTGAAAGTTGTTGACAGTTGCATGGCTGGGGCAGACTGAGGGGCCACTGACAATAGCACCAGAATTTATCCCTACTGCTTGGGCTGGCTTTTTGGGAACCCATTCTCTTTGGATGTATACCTTGTTCAGCCTAGATATAGTAGGGAGGGCCTTGGACTTTCCACAAACCAATGTGCATTACCCTCTCTGAGGATTGGATAAGGGTTGTGTGAGAGGATGTGAGGAGGGACTGGGAGAAGGGAAGAAGTGGTAACTTGGATTGGTAATTTTTTAAAACATAATCAATTAAAAACCATTCAGAGTAGCTGAGTCTAGGCAGCACAACAGCAACAAGAGACTGAAAAGGGGAACAGTTGTATCCATGCCCACCTTCAGCCATTAGGTTGCCTGTTCCTACCAGCAGCATCCAAATAAAAGCATCTTCATGATACTCAGTGGACCACTGATCTGGAAGATCAAAGTGGCATCACCCATGAGTGTAATGATGATGGGTCAGGCTGGTCCAAGAGTAAAAACATACAAAGAAGGGATGAAAGAATACGAGAGAGTTGTCAGTCCAGCATGGGCCAGCACAGAATAAGGAAGGACTGTAGGAGAAGCTGTTCTTCCTTTTGGAGACTACAGCTCCCAGCATCCCCCTGGACTGGAAGCCCCAAAGGACAGGGCATTTCTCCCAGACGCCTGTGAGTTCCCCGTTAAAAACAGGGGTCACCACGCTCTCTCTCTCTCTCTCTCTCTCTCTCTCTCTCTCTCTGCCCTTCTCTCCTTTCATCTCTGCACACCTGTCCCTTACTTGTTGTTACCCCCCCATTAAAGTGCACCCACGTGGGACCGCAGCATGTCTGTGTCTCCTTCCTAACCCCAAATCGCCCTGTGTCTCGCGTAATGTCTCCACTCTCTAACCCCACAGACAGACAAACAAGACAAAAAAGAATAACAGAAGCAACAAGAAGACAAGTGTCTTAGAGTTCATCAACATGCACGCAGCACACTGAGCCCTGACCTTGCACATAGTCACAAAGGAACACTTTGATCTCTTCCTTGGGTCATGGACAGATGCTGATGGCACAAAAGCCAGACGCACTGCAATGGCCTATCACCTGAGTTCCCTCAACAGCAGTTCTCCCTCCTGCCCAAGACTACTCACTGTATGTAAGTGTAGGCTGATGGGACACTTTCTGTTGGAAGGTGACGCATCATGTGTACATTACACACCGCTTCATCAGTGAACCTTATGAGAGCACTGCCATGATAGCCTAGGCTAAACGCCATGGGAAGTGGCACGTCCATGCCATGATTGCCTCTTTCACTAGCCCACACCTCAGCCTCCATGGCTACTGTTGGTCTCCTGGCATCTTCTCCAACCAATCCCATCTTCTAGTTAGGAATCCAACCTTCCCATTGGCTGTTGCCTCATTTATGACATCATTCTCCCTCCAACCCTACCAGCACCTGGTAGAATCTTGGTGTTTCCATGGTGATGACTGTAAACAACTTTGGATCATCACAGGTCCAGGTGACCAGTGACCAGTGAGTGCTGTCTGATACTGGACACACTTGCCACTGAGGTCAGCTGATCAGAAAAAGCCGACCGATTATCTTGCTCCATTGTACTTTGGATTGCTGATCCTCTCCCCTTGACCATGTCAGGTAAGGATAGAGACTTTAAAACATGTGATCTTCTCCATTGACTTTTACTATACTAATAAATCTTTGCTGAATGTGGATAGTATTGATGTTGATATAGATATCTAGATTTGAATGTCACATTTAGCTTTGGTTCTTACTAAGTAGGTGATTTTAGACAAAAAGTTTATTCTCAAGTGTTTTCCATCCGCCTCAAGGAGTGAACAGTGTCACTATGCTTGGGTCCTGTACTGTTGGGTTTTCAGAAGAAAGTGAAGAGGGAATAAAATCAGGCTCTTTTGGATGGTATTAAACTACAGAGACACGGGAACATGAACAAGGCACGCAGAGATCTAGCACTCCACACCACTAATGAGACAGTCTCCCCCCACTACTGTTTCCAGTCTTAGTTTAAAATTCAGGGCGACTCTAACAGTATTGGTCACACCACGGATGGTGGCACACAACTATAATCACAACACAGAGAGAACTGGGTGGGATGGAGATCAGTTCAAGTCTGACATGCTCTACACTGGCCTCTCTCCATACTCACCAAATGAATATTGACTATGGACAAAATGGCGACTGCCATGTTGTGCAGTCACTTGGACTTCCCTGGATTAAACATGGAGAGTGGAAGAGAATAAGAGGACTGTGGAATCTGAGAAGGCAGTTGTTGTACTGAAATTAATATTGACAGTGTTGCTGGAAGGACAGACCCACAGGAAGTCAGGGAAGGGGGCAAACACAGTACGGGTCTAGAAAGTATATAAATATATGAAGGCACACTGCAGAGGGGACCCTGGTGGTCCACAATGGTAGTTTAGAACACAATGTTGAAGACGACCACAGATTATAATCAAAACAGACAAGGCATTGTCATTTCCCAAGCCATGTTTAACCAAACGTACTGTTCAGATTAGTCTGTCCAAAGGTTCCATGGCACATATAGAAAGAATATCCTGATCTGGTCCCTGGCTCTTACACTCCATCCAGACCACTTTCTGCCCAGTTCCCCATGTCTCATGTGCACTGGTGGTGTTGGATAGGATCAACTGAAGCTGCGAAGTCCAGTCAGTTAGAGTCTGACCATGGCAGCTGACACGCTGTTGTGAGGGGGGAGTCTCACACGGATTCCCCCTTAGAAGAGATATAAAAATTAACAGTCACTGAGGAGCTGTTAAGAAAACAATTTAATCAACAGATATTAAATTGAGAAGCAATCATATTCAGAGATGAACCCCATAAAACATTAGCAGTCTCAAGAGGACACACTAAACTGGTGCAAACACGAAGAAATGTTGTCAGTAGGTTGTATTTCTGAAATCATATTTGAATAATGCTTAAAAGTTATAAGATTATAAGAGATCCTCAATTATACAAGAAATGCAAGGGGAAAAAAGAGAGAGGGGGAAGGAATAATTACCTCAATTTGGTACACATTTGTTAAACATCATTTCAGAAAAAAACTCAATAAAATAGAGATTGGCCTGGTGGACATGGCAGGGGCTCCAGCACCAGAACTTTAGAGGCAGAAGCAGACCTGTCTGTGTGATTTCAAAGCCAGACTGATCAACGTAGAGTGAGTTTAGGTCACTCTATACTGTAAGATCTGCAGAGAACAGGACAAAGTTCCAGGTATGGAATATGCCTATGGGTCTCTTCCCAATAATAACCTCTGTTGTAGAATATATTTGCGAGGAAGTGTCCCAACAGGCATTATTATATTACAATCAGAGAAAAGGAGCATCGTGTCTAGATCTGAGTGAGGATTAAGCCAGATTGACCAGGATTTCCATGCCCACACAGGAAAAAGCAGACAGTTCATCTAGTGATTGTCATCCTTCATTGCCCCACCGATCAATCTTAACCCACTTGCTTGGCATATGTAAGGGAACATAGATGCTAGACTCTCCCACTCAGTACAACCTGGAGATAACCCAGTCCCTCCCAGGGGGTAGAAAGCCTCCATCTCAACTTTTTCCAACTCTCTTCTTGCTTCCTACAGAAAATTGCCAAAGTGCACCTTTCACTGGGACAGAATGTGCTCTGCAGCCCTCTGTGCCTGTGCTGAGGAATGCCACACCCTCAGCAGGAACTGTGTGCAATTTCTATGGGGTCTGCACCCCAGCTGTGAGCTCAGCATGGCTCCTGTCATCAGACTCCAGCACATGCTGCCAGCAGCTCATGGACAGTGCCTGTCTTTACCAACGAGCTGGCACGACCATGCTGACTGAGCCAACTGACCAGAACCAGATCTCTACTTCGACATTTTCCTATCCAGGTGTTCTCCACTGGGATCTCAGAGAAAGCACCACCAGAAGGGAAGCTCCGTTCCTGGATGCCCCTGTAACTGTCATTGACCAGAATACCACCCCATCGTCTAGGTCTATAACAGCCCAGTGTGACAATACTTTCCATATCAATGCATTACCGCCATCCTATCCAACACTGTCTGCCTGCCTTGTAGAGGCAACGACATCAAATCTACCAGATCAACGATATATCCTGGCACCTTGCTACCTGGATGGAAGTCAGGTCTATTACAATGACCAGAACAGCCTGGGTCCTCCGATGGCTGAAGAATTCTGGCAGTGCCTGCAGGCCTATGGCTCTGTGTCCTGCTCTGGGAATCAGGCTTGCTCTCTGCACCCAGGGATGGTGATGGCACTACAGGAGATTCAGCCAATGAACATCCAAACACCTCTCTCCACCTCTCCCATCTACTGGCCCACATCTGCTCAAACCATGCCAGACACCAGTCTTCAAGGTGAGTAAAGCCAGGAAGGGAGGTGTGAGATCAGCCCTCAGAGGAGACACAGCTCTACCTTTCAGAAGTGGATGTCCACACAGAGGAAGAATGGGAGTCCTGACATGTAGGCTGTGGCTCAGGCTCATTACCCCTAAATTCAGTCTCTATAATGAGAGAGAATACAGGAAAGTGAGTGACATTCAACCTTCATTAAGACATGTCCAAGGACCACACCACAGGAACGCATTTCACTGCCAAGGCTAATCAGGCCCATGCAGCAGCTCACTAAAATCACCTCCTTCCTAATCTATGTCTCCAGATTCTAGATGACATCGAGAATTTTATCTGTTTTTGTACAACTAAGTTTCCCCTGAGTTGAAACTAGTATCCAGAGAAATGGAACCCTGAATCTGACCTGGAGGAAGTCTTCTCCCACACTCCAAGTGTCTGCTGTGACATTCTCTAACACTTAAGCTCTAGTGACAGTCTGCTTTGACCTGTGTAATATTGATAAGCAGGGTTGAAGCATCTCACCCTATCTGTCACGATCAACCTCTCTCTTTTTCTCTGTCTCTTTTCCTCCTCTACATCTCTCTTCCACTTTCTCTTTTTCTTTTACTCTTTCTTTCTGAATCTTCAGCAGTGACCCAAGGCCAAGACTATGTAGACATGTTCTCTGTTACAAAGTTGATGCTCAAAGCTTTCGCAGTCTTACATTTTGACATCAGTAACAAAAATTCTGTGAAACGTGAACCTTAAGGAATGTCAGGGCTTTTGAACCGCTTGCCTTTCAGAATTGAGGAACTGATATGGATACCTAAACCCAAATAAAAATCCAGGCTTCAGGGGCCATATGAGTAATACAATGAACAGAAAGAAACTGGTGGAGATGAGTAAGATTAGGAAACAGTGAGCAACACAACCTGTCTCAGAGCAAACTCCCAAGGCAATGAGAGGCACTGTTTCAAAGGAAAATGGGGGAGAAAAGGAAGAGCGCACACCAAGGAATTCTGTCACCTCCCCATGATCACTAAGCATGTACACACCACACAAACACAAGTGAAAACGTGATCTCACACGGTCATGAGAAACAAATGAGTAGTTACTATGTGTCTCCAAAGAGGGCTGCTTTCCCTGCTCCTCCAGCAGAGCTCATAGCAATGCCTGCAACACTGCTGCAGGAGCCTCAGTGCTCAGGTGCACTGAAAGCGGGGGTAGCATCTCACTTACCAGGCACTGACTTCGAACTTCCTCTTTTTCAGTGGTGGAGAGGGAGACAACCCTGGGGTTGACACCTTCAGGGCAGACACTGTGTCTGCTGCAGAGTCCAGACCTCGGCAATGCCTGCACCCAGGATGCCCAGATGAAGACAGCACCTGCTAGTGGGAACAGGTCATTAATTGCCCTCATGCACAGTCCTTCTGAATTCCTGGCCTTGCCTCCAGCCCCAAGCCTGGAAAAGACACAGAAGAACAATGCAGATGAGATGAATGCTGAGCAATCAACACCTCTGGATTCCTATGAGGGCACAAAATGTAACCAAGACGCATCACCCCTCCCTTCAGCATACCCTGGCATGCAGCAGCCCTTGAACTACAGTGATGTTGGGAGCCTGAGGCAGAAGCTAGCTTCTCAAAATACCACTTTGGGAAACAGTAGCCTTGGTCTGGAAGACCCTGAGGCTCTGCAGAGTGTCATGGAGTCTAGCAATGACTTTGCAGACATGACTACTCTGGTGGCAGATATTCACCTTCCCCAACTCTTAAACTTCAACACTGGCCTTGACCAAATGGAAGATCACACAGCAAGCCAAACCAAAGACTCCAAAGACATCAGGAGGGACCAGGCCCACTCACGCACCAGCATCTTTAATGGACTATCTGAACTGGGCATCAAGAAAAACCAGAAAGTCTCTGATGTATTTCATGGAGCTCTTCAGGCCAGAACCCATCACGAGGATATGCTGAAGGAAGATGATCCTGGAACCATAGACAACACGGCCAACCACGTGCAGAGCAAATCTCAGATATTTGTACCCAAGAGGCCCAGCGTAGCAAGGGCACAGGGGAAAGAAAAGGCCAAGGACACCAGAGGAAACAGCTCCAAGAAAACAGAGGAGCTGAAGCCATCAAGTCACAGAGTCAAGGCAGAAGAGAAGCCCGCCATCCCAAAGACCAAGAGGAAGAGGAATCCACCTGAGCTCAGCCATGACAGCTTTAAGAAGCCTCGAACTCACCTCGGCATGCACATGCTGGCGTCTGTGCAGGTCTTTCACCCACTGGGGAAGAAGAGTGAGAGGAAAACTGGCGTCTCCTCCTCCCGGGCTCTGCTGAACTTGAGCAGCAACAAAGATCCCAGGACAGGCCCAACCGCCACATCCCTGGGAGATGCGCCCCGTGAGGGTCGAGGCCCTGGTAGAATCCCGGGCAATGCTCAGAGAACAGAGAGCAGTGCTCCCAAGTGGTGTCCATCTCTGTGCCTGGATGAGCTGTCCCCAGCTGGGAAGGTCAAATTAGTACCTCTGCCTTTCCTAGCCCTGGACAAGCCTCAAGACAGACCTGTTTCCAGAAAGCTTCACTGCCTGGCTTCGCACAGGCCCACTACAGCTTACCCAGTGAGGTCTCAATCCCACACTGCTAGGCAACCCAAACTCAAGTCATCCCAACCAGCTCCTGCCAGCACATCACTGATGGCCTCTGACAAGTCGGCTCTGCCAGTTGCCACCAGTGCCACACGTCCAATTAGAAGCAAGCCCATCCAGTCTTGCCCTGGGCCTCAACCGCCTGCCTCTTTGCCTGCACCCTACAGAGCATCATCTCACACTTCACTCCACAGGGAGCCTCTTGCTTTTGCCACAAACAAGACCCTAGATCCTCCCCAGCCTCAATCCCAATACCTGCGGCAAGATTTCAGCCACTTACCAATTCCTTGGAAGAAAGTCAACATTCCGGGGCCAGTCATCTCACAGCCTATCACTGAAGAGCAGAGGCCAGAGAGGGAGGCCATGAAGAGGCGGGCTCAACAGGAGAGAGAGAATGCTGCCAAGTGTACCTCTCTGGGAAAACCACAGCTTTTCCTTCAGAGGGAGAAAGATATGGAAATTTCGAGATATTGTGGCTATGCAGTGTAAGTGCTGCCCAAACCTTTGGGACACAACGCTATTCATCACACACAGGTAAGATGTAGATACACATAGATATTCATGCATACATGAAGTTTAGAGGCTTAGCTGAATGTGTAGATATGTAGATACATACATAGTAATGCAGAATAATATTTAGATATATGCATATATGTGAAGGGAAAGACATAGTTTATAAATTTATAAATACTTGAAGACACTATAAGTGACTGTAGAAACTTAAGACTGCGATTTTATCCATGAGTATATAGAGAGGGCTTTGATGTCTTCCTTAGAACTTTACTATTATTAATTTATGTTTCCTAATTATGTAATAATACATGTGACATAGATACAACATATGCTATAAGTCAGTGGTACTACTTATTTAATGTTAAATCTGTAGCAAAAAGCTCTAGTGGCAATAAGATTATTTTCCTGGAATTTAATTTTCAGGATTCTAGGATGATGTGGGAGTCCCCTCTGTATGCTGTGAATATGTTTTATTACCACTGGTCATTAATGAGTAAATCTGTTTCAGCCAATGACTGAGCAGGTCAAAGCCATGTAGGAAATTCGAACTGAGATGTAGAGAGAAAGCAGGCAAACTCAAAGAGATGCCATGTAGCTGCCGAAGGAGAAAGATGCCTGAATGCCCGAACATTGCCAATAGGTCACAGACTCACGGTGATAACAGGTTAATATTACTTGGCTTTATTAAGATGTTAGAGTTAGCCAGGAATATGCTGGGGTCATTGGCCGAACAGTACTGTAATTAATGTGGTTTCTGTCTGATTATTCACGTCAGAGTTACTGAACATGGTAAGTTTCCTAGAGTGCATACTGTAAAGTGAACACACTACTGCTGTCGCCACATCTCCTCCCATTTCAAACCTCAAACACGAGCCCTTTAGACATCAGTACTCTGCCTGCATTTCATGATATGAAACATAGGGTCCATGTGTGCATAATCAAGATCCTACCTTGAAAGAAATTCTACAAGGCGGAGTATCTTTCTGAGATGGGTTGATTTGGATTACTGGGTTTGTCTCAAATTGTATCAATCTTTGAAATTATCCATTTAACATGTTTGTTTTTCGTGTGTGTGTGTGTGTGTGTGTGTGTTCCACATGAACTACTGCGTAACAAATGTATGGAGTGCCCAGAGAGGCCAAACCTGGGCATCAGTTCTCTGGAGTCTGTAATTAAGAGAGACTGAAAACCATCATGAGGTGCTCTGAATTCTACCTGGGGATTCTGCGAGAAAATCAAGTGTTCTTCTCTAAGGAGCCATCTCATCGAACCCGAGTTGAGTACACATAATGGACTGACATTTGATCGCCTGATATTTTCCTCCATCCTGACCTGTCCCTGAATCTTAACCTCCTTGCACTATTCTGTGCTCTAACTGTTTCAGAGTTTGTAACACATTGTCCTCTGAGGCATATGGCATTAACCTTGTATGGGGTGACACATAAGAAATAGAATTAATTTATATATAAGTTTAGTTTCTTGAGACAATGTTTCTCTTCATATCACTGAATATTTGGGAACTGACCTCGCTAATCAGGCTAGCCTTGAAATCACAAAGATCTGCCTGACACTGCCTTTGTAATGCCTTTGCCTGTGTCCCTGCCTCAAGAGTGCTGGGACTAAAGGAATGCACCAAAATCCCAGGTGAAAGCACCTTCCTTTCTGTATATGTGGGTCACCGATTTCCCCACCATGATTATGTGAGGATGTATGTTAGCAACAGTACATTTTTGATAGCTACCAAAAGTCACAGAGGCTGAACTGCTTGCGCTTACAACTGTAATTCAACACAGGTTCATTGTTCTGAAAAATTGCTACTCAAACAGAGATCATAGGAACGCCTTCCCCATCACTATAAGGGCCTAAGTGGAGAGGGCACAGAAGGAGGGGAGCATCTCACTTACCAGTCACTAACTTCTTCCTTGACTCTTTTTCAGTGTTGGAGAAGGGGGTGTCCCTGGGACTGACACCTCAGGACAGACAGTCCATCAGTTGCAGTCCACAATGTTGCTAGTATTCCACCCTGGATTCACAGATGAGGATGCCACCTGTTGATAGGGACAGGTCATTGACTGCCCCTATCCAAAGGTCTCCCAAATTCCTGGCCTTGCCAACAGCTCTCATCCTAGGCGGAAAAAAAAGAAAACAATGTGAATTAGACGACAGCCAATCTATCAATGCTTAAGGATCCCTTAAAGGCACACAGGAAACCTAGTCCCATCACTTCTCCCTTTAGCACACCCCAACTTGCAGCACACGCTGTGCTTTACTGACACTAACACCCTGAGGCAGAAGCTTGCTGTTGACCATGTCTCCTTGCTAAGCAGCACCTTTGGCCATCATGAGCCTGGCACATGCACACTGTGATGGTCTCCAGCATAGACTTTGCTGACATGACTACACCGGGGCCAGATATTCACCTTCCACAATTTTTCAAATAACTCAATGTATTAAACATATTCAGAGATGCACAGCATCCTTATCCAAAGACTCCATAGTCATCAGGAGGGAATAAGCTGGGGCTCATGAGCAAGACAAAACCAAGAGGACCAGAGAAAACAGCTTCAAGAAAACAGAGGAGCTGAAGCAGTTTAGGAAGAGTCAAGTCAGAAGAGAAGCACACCATCCCAGGAACAAAAGGAGGAGGAATCCACCTGTGCTCAGCCACCACAGCTTTAAGAAGCCTCGAACCCACCCCAGCATGCACACGCGGGAGTCCGGTAAGGGCTTTCACCTCTTTTGGGGGAAGTGAGAGAAGAAAACTGGCCTCCCCTGAACTCTGTCAACTCTTCCTGCTACTCTGTACTCTATTATTACAAGAGTTTATTGAACTTTGATCTCTGGGGAAGTGGCATTGGATATTCGCAGGGTGACCTTTATTCACTTTCTTTTAGTTCCTTGAGAGAGACTTCTCTCCAAAGCACTATATGTCCTGGTAATAACATCATAGACCAGGTTAGCCTTGAACTCAGTGATCTGCTAGACTCTGCCTCTGCCGCTTCCTCTGTCTTTTGAGTCCCTGCCTCAAGAGTGCTGCGACTAAAGATGTGCTTCAACAATGCAGGTAGAATCAAGATTCTTTCTGTACATGTGGATCACCAGGTTTCCCAGCATGATTTGATGAAGAGTCCATGTGTAGGCAAGGCGATTCTTGCTACTGACCTAAAATCACAAGAGACTTAACTGAATGTATTGACTTAGCTGTATGTATTTACAACTGCAACTCAACTCAGATTCTTTTTTCTGACAGTACCTTTGTTTCACTTGTTGGCTGGACTTCTGACAATGCCTATCTACTTCCAGATAGTACAACATCTGGATTTGACTCAAGGAATGTATTCAACCTGTCCCTAGATATTTATGGTGTTTGTATTTTCTCAATAGGTAATCCCCAGCTACTGTGTAGACACAATACTGTCCATTCTAACAAAGCCTATTTGCTGTCCAGAGTTACTGGTCTAGATAAATATAACACAGCCAGCCGGAAAGGATCCCACAACCTGTATCCAAGCATCCTGACAGGGGCACGATTGACTACAAGAGAATGAAGGAAAGCAATAGTTTAGGGAGGTCTCTTGTTTGATCACTCTCTCTGTGTTTTTTAACTACAGAATTTGGGACTCCGTGAGTCTACTGGGCTTCACTGTACTCCTCAGAAAAACAGAAAGGCATTTGAATGGATATACATTCATGTTAAGATGATTATTTTAATCTTTATGTTTTCAAATTAAGTGTCTGGTAGAATAACACTTGTTGAACAAAGCTCAGGAATTATTTTACATATTAAAGCAATTAACAAAAAGATGTACTGAATTCTTCTCATGGACTTTAAGTCTCATTGTACTATTTATTCAATGAACAGATTTTATTCTGTATATTGTATACTGACAACAGCACTCAGTTCCCACCACCTGGCCATTCCTTAGCTCTCACCAAATATCTTAGGCAATGTTCTTCTGCTTTATACTACTGCTTACAATTTCATGAATGTCTATATGTAGAGATGTGTCACCAAGGATCCTCATAGTGAGACAGGATAAGAAGATGTTTCTGTGGGACTGGATACATTTGGTACAATATAATTATCTCGAGTTCCAAGGATTCTCCTGCAATCACCTTGACTGCATTCATTGTTTTTACTGTAACCAGTTCCACTGTGTGCAGACGTCACGTATTTCTTATCATTTGCTCTGCTACTGGACACCAAGTTCAGGCCCTAACACAGGTATCCGAATCCTGAACAAACTGCAATGTACAGCAATGTGCAGAGCAATAACCCATCCAACGCCTTGGAACAGCATGGACAGGAGGAGTGGTAGACCTGGTTTGGTGTTTAAAGACACTGTATACTGAAATACACAGAGGGTACAATACTTCACATTACACCCACCAACTGACCTACGGAAGCAATACTTGCAAGTCCCCAACTTTCAGATAACTCTCCACTTCTTTTTTTCTGTACCATCTAGAAAGATCAAGTCCAACTGATCTTAGCTAAAATATCTCGATGGGATAGTCATTTTATTCTAGGGTAAAACACCAGGCTACACTACTCTACCTGACTGCATTAGCTCTTACACTGCATTCCTGCTTGCATGACAGCCCCTGATATTTGGATGGACTGCATTGTACATGATCCATTTTGGCATAAGAGGCAATCATCTCACCACAACAGCAGCCACAGCCACTGAGTATCAGCAGCCAAAACTTTTACAGTTTTTCCATCAGCACCAAAAGCACACAGAAAAGGAAGTCGAGAAAGGAGACAGACTGGAGCAGTTCCATCAACACTTGCAGCTACACTAATCTCACGCAGAAGCACAAAGGTTTAGAAGGGAAATACAAAGGCCCGTCCATTCCCTTCAATAAAGCAGTAGGAGTTCCCTTCCCACTGTGACCTGTGATCCTCTGAGTCACAGGAGATTCTGTTGTGCATCACGGTACAACATAAAAATTCCCTTCTATGAAAGCCAGCCTGCTAGCAGGAAGGGAGATTACAGTTCAGTCCAAGTCTGACTTCTAGATATCCTACATCTGAAACAGAGGGACGGGACAATCATCTACTTCTTACTCATACCAAATAAAAGGATCCAAAGAGCTTCATCTTTTGGGAGGTCTTGAAGAGATTCTTGGCCGGCATCTCCTGCATCTTAAGACCACTTCTGGCATTAAGAATTTAGCAGGCATATGACTTCAGTGAGAGCCATTTTCCACTCATTCAGGGAACCATTTCTCAACTTCTCTAACTTACTTTTGCTAATGTGGAGATGCTGTCCCCAATTTTCAGGAACTGTGATGATACCTAAGTACCACTGACGTTAAGAAATGTTTCGTACACATGTGAGCAGGCTCTGTGCAGAACTGCAAAGTCACACACTAAACAGATTCTCTAGATTGGGAGGGCAGTCTGTTCCACTGCAGCTTGCAAAGATTCCCTCACTTGGAATTTTGTATTCTAGATAATACAACAAGTCCCTCCACCTCCTAGTTTTCAGGATTCTCATGGGGCCATTGCACATAATAACAGCTCTTACGCATCTGGTCATATCAAACCAATCTCTTTACACTGACTCAAAGACAAGAACAGGGCCGTGATCTACCTATCCACTTGAATTTATGCACATTTCTCACACGCTTTACATCAACACTGTAGAAGCAGCTGCCTCACTCACTTTTCTAACTAGCCATTGAGTACTTTCAGAATGAGCAAGGTATCTCTGACCACAGCTTCTTATCTCTAATGAAAAATATACCCAATTTACCTGAGTGTATTATTGAACACAGCATAGCCTATGTTTTAGTTTGCTCTCACCTATACACTTGGTACAACGAAGATTTCTGTCGTTTCTGAGTTAAAGACTTCAGGAGGGTATGTTGATTTCAGTCAATTTCTTTCATAAAATGCAGTCAACGTTAGTAATGTCACATGTGTGTCTCCCTAACAATGTACATTCCTACAGAAGGGGAGAATAAATTCCTCCTCACCTAAGAAAGAGCACCAGCGATGGAGAAAAGGAGTAATTCCACCCAAGTCAACAGTAATGACCTTGTAGGATTACCCACATCACTTGAACATGAAGGAATGTTAGGTTACATGCACTGGGCATCCTTTTTATATGTAGATGTGTAAAATAAAGCAAAAACTCACATGGATATGGTATATAGGACAGGAAATTGAAGCCCCTAGGGCTCTTTCATTGATGGAAGCCAGCAACACAGCTAAGAAAGGGCTCCCCTAGTAATGGATTGAAACATCTATGAGCTTGGGAAGGAGTCCTGTGCACTTTGTACTTCAGTTTCCCTAGAACTGTGAATGTATCTGCTTTGAGTCTCATAAGTCTCCTACTACTTCACAAAGAAAGATTTACTGTGGAAGAGATGCTGCTCCACAAACAGGGATGGGCCTGCTTCCTTGGCTTCCTCTGCTTCTCTTGGTTGCTTTTCCTTTACATCACCAATGTGCATGTTGGATTGAATCACACATTACTATCAAGGTGTCGCACAGCTTACAATGACCATAGCAATCCAACAGGAAGAGCAATGTTTCTAAAGCCCTCTAATTCTCCCATAGTCCCCGGTAAATTAATCTCATTCCTACAACAATCAGGAGCACAGGCCCACCCATTTATTGACAAGGCACAAGAAATCAGAGATCACCCACAATGCACTATTCCATTGATACCTCTGGCCACTGTTATCTTATCAGACCATGGTATTAAAGGGAACCTCAAAATTGAATAATATTGAACAAATTGGCCAGAAAAAAATGCTTACTTTGGGATGCTACTTGGAGCACAACTGAGATACAACAAAGGGGCAACAGTGACAACTTCAGTTGAAGTACCAATGCACACTCTCCTATTTAGCTTATATAGCATAAAACAAACCAGGCTCCTAAGGAAAGAGAATAGCTCAGTTCAGTGGTTGCCTCCCTGAAGTACTCTCTAGGACTCATTGTGGAACATGATCTTTATTAATAAATGACACAGAAGGACCTAGTCTATGCTCGGCAGTACTATACAAACAGAGTTGGACTGAGCAAATCTAAAAAGTACCAGCAAGGAGAAATCCCCTGTGGTCTCTGATTTACCTCTAATCTCAACGTAATGCCTTGGTCTCCTGTTCTGGATTGCTTAGACAATGGTCTGTAAAGGATAACATGAAGGACACTTGATCCTGCACCAACTTAGCTGAGATGTCTCTGTTTAGGTCTATATCTCATTTTTAATTGGGTTATTTAAACTTTTGATGTCTAATTTTTTGAGTTCTTTATATATTTTGGAGATCAGGCCTTTGTCTGATGTGGGGTTGGTGAAGATCTTTTCCCATTCAGTAGGCTGCCTTTTTTTCTCATTGACTGTGTCCTTTGCTTTCCAGAAGTTTCTCAGTTTCAGGAAGTTCCCATTTATTTATTGTTGCTTTCAGGGTCTGTGCTACTGGGGTAATATTTAGGAAGTAATCTCCTGTGCCCATGCATTGAAGGCTACTTCCCACTTTCTCTTCTATTAGGTTCCACATGGTCAGATTTATATTAAGGTCTTTGACTCATTTAGACTTGAGTTTTGTACATGTGGATAGATATGAATGTTCAACATCCTTAGCTATCAGGGAAACGCAAATCAAAATAACTCTGAGATACCATCTTACACCTGTCAGAATGACTAAGATCAAAAACACCAATGATAGCTTATGGTGGTGGAAATGCAAACTTGCACAACCACTTTGGAAATCAGTATGGTGGTTTCTCAGAAAATTGGCCATCAACCTTCCTCAGAATCCAGCAATACCAATATTAGGCATATTCCCAAAAGATATTCAATCATACTCTAAAGACATGTGTTCAACTATGTTCATAGCAGCATTATTTGTCATAGCCAGAACCTGGAAACAACCTCAACCAAAGAATGGATAAATAAAATGTGGCGCATTTAATCATTAGAGTACTACTCAGTGGTAAAAACAAATGACGTCTTGAAACTTGCACACAAATGGATGGAACTAGAAAACACCATCCAGAGTGAGGTAACCCAGACCCAAAAAGATGAATATGGTATGTTCTCACTATATATGTATGTAACTAAGTGGATACTAGCTATACACAAAGGATATTGAGCCTATATCTCATAATCCTAGAGAAGCTAAGGAACAAGGTGAACCTTAAGAAAAATATATATAGTTCCACCTGGGAAGGGGAAATAGACAAGATCGCCTGACAAAATTGGGAACATCGGGGTAGAGGAAAGAATGGAGGATGGAAAGGGAAGAGGAAGGAAGAAGGGGAGGGGTGAGGAGAACTTGAGGGAATGGGATAGTCTGGATGGAGGAAGGACAGAGATGTGTAACAGGAGGGCCCGCCTGTTGAGGTTTCTGTTCCACCCAGGACTCCACAGCCAGCAAGTTCCAAAGAAAATCACACAGAGATCTCTATAAGTTATAAAACTGATTGGACTATTGGCTCTTGCTACTTATTAGCTCTTGTAGCTTATATTTAACCCATTGTTCTTATCTATGTTAGCCACATGGCTTGGTACCTTTCTCAGCCAGGCAGATTATATCTTGCTTCTAGGTGGTCTGGGCAGGAATGGTAGGAATGGGCTTCCTCCTTCCTAGCATTCTCCTGTTCTCTTTGCCACACCTCTACTTCCTGCCTGGTTGACCCACCTATACTTCCTGCCTGGCCAATCAGCATTTATTTAAAACATGATTGACAGAATACAGACAATTCTCTCGCACCAGAGATGAGAGCGAGGAAAGAGATATTTTGATTAAATATGAGCAAAGAGGTCAAGACACCCACTGAAACAGCCTACCTGAGCTAATGGGAGTTCACCAACTCCAGCCAGACTGGGAAGGAATAAGAATAGGACCAAACTAGTCCCTCTAAATGTTGTTGATAGTTGCATGGCTGGGGCAGACTGAGGGGCCACTGACAGTAGCACCAGGGTTTATCCCTACTGCTTGTACTGGCTTGTTGGGAACCCATTCTCTTTGGATGGATATCTTGCTCAGCCTGGATACTGTAGGGAGGGCCTTGGACCTTCCCCAAAGCAATGTGCTTTACCCTCTCTGAGTGGATGGGGGTGAGGTAGGAGGGTGTGTGCAGGGATTGGGAGGAGGGGAGGAAGTGAGAACTTGTTGTCTTTGAGACAAACATAAACTAGATCATAACGCCTGGTGGGAACTGCCGTGATCCATCTTTCCGGTTCTCTTGCTCATGTTCTCCATCAGACCTCACATCCTTGATATGAGAGTCCCCTCTGTGTGCTGTGATTACCATTAATGAAAAAAGAAACTGTCTTGACTTATTGATAGGGCAGAACTTAGGTAGGTGGGGAGAACTAGACTGAATGCTGGGAGAAAGAAGGGCGGAGTCAGAAGATGCCAGGATCCACTGCTGGAGATAGATATGCTGAAATTTGCTGGTGAGCCACAACCTTGTGGTTATATAAAGATGAATAGAAATGGGTTAAATTAATATGTAAGAATTAGCCAATAAGAAGTTAGAGCTAATGGGCCAAGCAGTGATTTAATTAGTACAGTTTCTGTGGGATTATTTCAGGGCTAAGTTAGCTGGGCCCCGGGAATGAAAAAGAGGCCTTCTCCTACACCACTTTGTCCTGAAGGAATGGACTAGGGCCCTTCATTGTTTCATCAATGGTGGAACCACCATTCAGCTGCTTGTTGTTTTACATCATGACCAAAAGTATCTAAGGGAGGAAAGGGTTTACTTAGCTTGTGAATCCCAGTCAAAGCCCATCTCTGAGGAAAGTCATGGTAAGAACTCAAGCAGAAGAGGCAAGCCCCTTGGGGGAAAATAACTGACTTGTTCTCCATGGCTTGCTCAGCTTACATTGTCATATGACTCAGGACCACTGACAAGGGCTGGCATTGCCCAGAGTGGGCTGGAAGGACCTCGTCAACGATGAAGAAAGTGGCCCATGGACATGCCCACAAGTCAAAGTGACGAAGGTAATTTCTAGGTTGAGTTTCCTCTCCCCCATTTGTGTCAAGTTGACAGAAACCAACGAGTACTCCTGCCCTCTCTCAGTCAGTCTACTTCCTTCCTGTCCTGCAGATTGAGAAGTGACAGTGGCTCTAAGAAGTTGGTGGCTCCAGCATCAAGATGTACTTATTATCCACAGTGTATCTCTTGGAAACATCTTCCCTGGCAGAAGCGGACTCAATTCCTCTGGAGTTTTTTCAAATCTACCTTTTGTGCCCTCCCCTACCCTCTGTAAGCCCTCCTGTGTCTTGGCCTGAAGTGATTTTTCTGTCATTTATTTCTGCTCTTTAAGTGCACCTTAGAGTCCCAGACCTGAACCTGCTCTGGGTACTATGGCAGGCTCTAGGTTTGCTTAAGAGGCATGCTCTGAGGGTCTTTCTGGAAGAGGTGTCTTTGAGTTAGTAAGACCCATCCTGGAGGTGATGTGTGCGATGATTCAAAGCATTGCCAGCTTTGAAACTGAGAAAACAACGGGGGCATCAACATTCAGTCTGGGATTCCTGACTATGGACACAATGCTACCAGTTGCTCCCACTCCTTGTCCCTGCTTTCCCCACCATGAAGTACTGTGCCATCAACGTCCGAGCCAGAACACTCTCTCCTTCTTAGGTGTCTTCTCACCTAAGTGGGAAGTAAAGTGAGTCCCAGAAGTCCCCAACAAAGCTGGAGTCATTACTCTCACCCTTCATCCTTTCCCTTTCCCAGGTCACAAAGGGATCCCCAGTGCCTCTCTGACTGTGTGAAGAATCTCACCCTTTGAGACCACTCACTTTTCCACTGACTTCCCTCCCTCCCCCTCTCTTCACTGTCCCTGAGGCAAGTCTGCTGAAGACCCTGACTTGGTTCCACATTTGAGGTGGATAAAGGAAGGTGCTCACATCTTGAGCTGAATTCCCTCCTAGACTGCAGTGTCTGTGTGATTGCCTGCACGCATGCTTGAGGGTCTCCCAGGCACTAATGCCCTAGAGAGGGAGGCAGATGGCCCACTAGAGAATTGGACAGCTGGTTAGTGCTTTCCTCGTTCTGCCCTCAAACGTCTAAAATTCAGGTATGAAGTGTGGAATAGGATCATTTTCGAAACGGGGAAGACCCATCGCTAGGCAGGCAGCAAGACTCAACAGCAAAGCATCCCTCTTCAATGAGCTATTTACTCCAGCCATGGATGCAGTGCTGAGAAGTCATGACCCTCTGATGTCACAGGAGCCCCGAGAAGCCCATTACTCCCACCTGTGCGCTCTTGGCCACGGCCCTTGGAGGGGCTGCAGAGCTCAGCAGAGGTGGAAGAATGGGCTGGAGATCCAGCTCAGTCAGTGAGGACAATGGCAGTGTCCGCTGTTTGTGTCCCGGGGAAGCATCAGGATAAGGACTAGTAGACAGAGGCTGGTTTCTCCAAGACATTGCAGATCATGATAAAAGGTTTGGATGTGTGTGTGTGTGTGTGTGTGTGTGTGTGTGTGTGTGTGTGTCTGGATGTATATGCATGAGTGTTTTTTAGCCTATGTCCACTCAGTGGGGCCCAGGCATCTGTGAACATGGTAGAAGTACAAGGAGGCTAAGAGCATCCCAGAGTCCTCCCTCTGGCTCCTTGCAATAAAGACAACTGCGGGGGGACAGCCCAAGCAACTGACAAGAGGCAATGAATAGGCAAGGTAAGAATTTAGTAAGGTCACTGATGCTCAGGAGACTCTCAAAGACTGACTGACTGGCTGAAAGTCAGGGTGCTTCTTTATTCATATAGAACTTCTTTATTTCTATAGAACTCAGCAGTTTCAAAAAATAGATCATATCATTTCTGTTTCTGGACACGTGTTTAACTTTGTCTTGTGTAGCACAATTAAAAACACCAAGACAGATATTGGGGTTCAACCTGAAGACCAGAAAAGCAAAAACAGCCAGACACTGACTCTTACCTCTACCTCAGTGGGAAATGGTGATCCTGCCTCCTGGAATCATCAGAATGAGACTGTGTGAGAGCCGTCTCCTCTTAGATTTCTCTCTAGGGCTGGGATTAAAGGCATGCACCACTACCACCCAGTTTCTATGACAAACTATCATGGCTACTGGGATTAACGGTGTCAACGCTGCCTGGTCGGTAAGGTTGACCAGGGTGGTTGTTTTACTCTCTGATCTTCAGGCAAACTTCACTTATTAAAATGCAAATGAAATGTCACCACAGTCCTGCATGTCTGAGGTCATATGATTAGTCATCGTTAATAAACTGTGAAGAACAGAGGTGCCGTTTACAGTCACTTTCCCTCACCAACCCTATAACGCAGCTTCTAGGCCATTCTTGCTGTTTCAAGGTTGCTAGACACAAAGAAAGTCTCCAGCAGCCCGGCAGATTGTCATGTCCCAAGAAGTGCATTATTAGCCCTGAATGGTCAGAGTGACAATTGTCAATAGACCCAAGAAAAATCCTCAGGCCAAAGGTGCTGAAGAAATTATTCAGTTTCTGATATAATACAGTGTTTACATTTTTATGTTTATAGAACTTATCTATATGTCTAATCCTAATATTCTTCTGTTTCTACAAGCCAATCCCAGATTTCTCAAGAAAGAAATCAGGAAATCCAATCCTACTCACAATTTTTACAGAAGGAAAACTACAAATAAGTCTAACCACAGAGAGAAAAGGGCATAGATAAAGAAAACATTCAGACACTGTGGAATCTGAAGAAGGCTCTGGAAAGACCTCTTGAGCATGTGGCTCTAGTGCTGGAAGTGATCAGCTGTTAAAACTCAATCTGCACTTCTACTCCAGCCATGTTCTTCACAGACCGAGGGAGAAAATCTTCTTACACATGGAAAGAACCGGAGCAGTCCTAAAGCAGAAAACCGTCCTGCCATGTAGGGATATCTTACTTGTCTTTTAATAAATGAAGTTTGCCTGAAGATCAGAAAAGCAAAGCAGTCAAGCCACTGGAGACCTATTACCTCCACCATCAAGACTCAGACAAACAAAAGGTGATACAGTCCTCAGAGTGACTGTAGACTGCAGTGCTCCTGCCTCCTCCTGCCTTATATGCCTTCTCCACCCAGCCAAGTCACTCCTGACTCCACTTCCCCAGTGCTGGGATTAAAGGCACTGAGTTCTATTTCCCTTTTTAGACAGATTCAATCTTGTGTAGCCCAGGATGGCCTTGAGTCCTGGGATTAAAGGTGTGTGCCACCACTCCCTGGCCTCTAGTGACTTAGCTCTGGACTCAGATCTTAAAGGAAGCTTTATTTATTAAAACACAAAGTATCACTATACTGTCAGGAGTGTTGGCACAGGCCATTCATCCCAGTACTTGGAAGGCAAAGCAGGTGGCACATCCTTGAATTTGAGGACAGCCTGGTCTACGGAATGAGTTTCATAACAACCAGAGCTTTACATTGACACCCTGCATCAAACGAGAGAGAGAGAGAGAGAGAGAGAGAGAGAGAGGAAGAGGAGCAGAGGAAGAGGTGAAGAATGAAGGAAGAAGAAAGGAGGGAGGGAGAGAGGGAGGGAGGGAGGGAGGGAGGGAGGGAGAGAGGGAGGGAGGGAGGGAGGGAGAGAGGGAGGGAGGGAGAGAGGGATGAAGAGGACTAGGAGGAGGAGCAGCAGCAAACACTGGCGGGATCCCAATACTGCACATCCATAAAATCGAGAAGAGTGTAGTAGCGGCAGAGGAACACACGTGCAGGTCACTGGAATAGAATGAAGGACTAAAAGTAAACCCACATAGCAAGAGTCACCTAAATCTATATAAAGGTGGTGGTGTAAATCTGTGGGAAAGGAACAGCTTTGTCAACAAATGGAGATCAGCATGGAGGAGACTGAAAGCCGTCTCACCCCACACAGGATCATTCCAGATGAATCAAAGCCACAAGGATGAGAGCTGAAGTGCTACAGAGTCAGAGCACACTGTACCACATAATGTAGGAAATAACCTCAGGGATTCACAAGCAGGCTTATGGGAAACTAAAAGCTTCCATACAACATGGGGAAAGTGACCACACTAAAGGGTCACCTGTTGAACAGGCACAAAATAAATCCAGAAAGTTGTCAGCTCTAGAGCTGATTGACACTCCCAATGCATGGAAAGCTGGAAATGACACGGCAGAGACCACTTCATCTAACCCATGAAGAGGGCAGTGAACTGAGGAGATGGTCCTCAGAGGAAGAGACACAAACCTAAACAAGTGTTCACCATACTCCCCATCTGTGATAGGGAATAAAGAGTGTTTGCAAGTCACCTCTCACCCCGGTCACAATGGCTAGTACCTAGGAAACCGAGGCCCACAGGTGCTGGGCAAGGTGTGGAGTAGTACGGATGCTTACACACTGCTAGTGGGAACTGAACCTGGGCAAGCCTCCGTGACTGCCAGCAGGAAGTTCCTCATAACAACTAAAATAGGATGCTGTCTAACCCAGCAATGTATGGCAGGGACGCTTACACAGCCAGGTTCCTTGTTGAACTCTTCACAATAGCTGTTCCCAATGGCTCAGAAAAGGAACCAGCCAGGATGTTGGATGTCTACCAACACATGAATGGGGACAAGAAATCAGGAACATAACACATCGGTACCTGCAGAGGACAATGAGATAAGCAGGAAGAGATCATTATGTTAAAGTGAACTAAATAAACCAGACTCAGAGACAAATGTCAGGTTTTCTCCAATAAGCAGAAGCTAGATGTGGTTGATGTATACTGTGCGCCTTTCTGTGTGAGTGTCGTGTGTGTGTGTGTGTTTGTGTGTGTGTGTCTATCCTTAGGACAAGAAAGCAAGAGTGGGCCAGTGTGAGAGGGGAAGAGAGGATGAGATGTTTTGGAAAAGAAGCAGGAAGCATAGTATTAATAAATAAGATATAAATTCAAAAAGAGGAAATACTTGGGGATGGAAGGAAACCCACACAGGTCAGGAACAGTGAACAGAACAAGCAGAAGAGGACAGAAAGAGCGAACGTAATGGTGCCCGCGAAGGTATACACACATGCACAGACACTACCTTAATGAAGCCCTTTTTTTTAATTGGTTTGAAAAAAGAACATAAACTGTAATACTCTATTTAAAAATATCTTTACGGTTAAAAAGAGAACAAGAATATGAAGATGATGGTCGCCCAAGCCTAAGTGCTTATTTTACAACCCGAGATCCCAAGTAGAAAATCTTTTTTTTTGGGGGGGGGGTCACATGTGTGATCCCTATAGCAGAATGGGAGGGCAAGATGGAACGGCCTGCAAGTTCGCAGGCCAGACAGACTGAGATACGCAGCCCCAAAAGAATCAATAGACTTGGCTCAACAAGGAAGGGGAGAACTTACTTCCAAATGTTTCCTCTGACCACCACATGTGTGCCTTGGGAAGTCTGTAGGTCACTGAAGGTCCTCAGTTCTGCTGCCAGCTGCTTCCTGACACTTTGGCATTCTACCTGGACACCTCTGGGGTCCCTTCCCCTGGATCTAGCATTGATCCTTCTGTTTCTGTGGTGCTGTATGTGACAGTCACTTGTCAACTTTACACAGCGGGAGGCATCTAAAAAGAGAGGACCTCAACTGAGAGAGCGCCTCCATCAGATTGCCTGTGGGGAAGTGTGGGGGCATTTTCTTTATTAATGAATGAGATACAAGGATGGTAGCATAGGGTAAAGGGGCCAAGGAAAGAACACCCTGACCCTGAATTGACTCCTAGTCTCAGACTTGGATCAAGAGGGGAAAAAACACAAACAAAAAACACCAACCCTGAGCACAAAATCCCTGAACTTCAAGATCAGGCCACAGAAATGCTCCAATCCCAGGTCACCCTGGAAAACCCTGCTCTCACCCCCAGGAAAACCTGCATTGATGCTGCCTTCTCTTCAGTTCACTGCTTCTTCTCCATGCAGCAGGGGCAGCCTCCCTCCTGGCTTTTTCCCTCCCAATAGTCAATCTCCAGTGTGAGGTTTTCTGTAGTGTGTGACAAAGGTGGTTTCTTGGCTCCTGAGCCAGGATAGCTTTCCACCTAAGCTGTAACAGTTACAGGTAGCCCACTGCGGATTGTGACAGCAGTGGGCAGGATGCCCTGGGCGGTATAGAGCTGGCTCAGAGGGCCTGTGAAAACAAGACTGTCAGGAGCTCTCCTCTACAGCCTCCATGTCATTTCCTGCCTCCAGGTTCCCGCCCTGCTCGAGCTCCTGCCTTGACTTCTCTTCCTGATGGTAAATTGCAGTGATATTTTGTATCTATTTTTAACAAATAAAGCTTCCTGAAGATCAGAGTAGAAAGCTAAGCCACTAGATACCAGGCATGGTGACTCACACTCAGTACTTGGGAGACTCACGCCTTTAATCCCAGCACCAGAGACGTAGAGACAGGAAGGGATATGGCTGGACAGAGAGAGATATATAAGGAGTGGGGAGATGAGAGCGCACTGCAGTCTGAGGTTTGGTGGAGACAGATGCAGTCTGGAATGCAGTCTAAGGACAGGATCACCCCACCTTCGGAGCATAACGACTCTCTAGTGGCTGGCTGCTTTGCTTCCCTGATCCTCAGCATTAACCCCCTATATCTGACTCCGGGATTTTATTATTAAGACCATTTATAACTCGTGTTACAGTAAACGATTAAGATGTGTGGACTAAATATACCTCCATCCAAGTTGCTTTTGGTGGTGTTGTGTGTCACATCGATACAAAGTAACCTAGGACAGACATATACTTTGTCCATTGGTCCTGCTCAGGGGTAGGCAATGCTTTGGTGGCAGAGAATGAAGATGAAACAGAAGCTGAGAGACACGCCCCTTTTGAGAAAGGTGGTTGGTAGCTAGAATTTAGGGGGATGGGCAGGCCCTAACTGCCACAAACTGGGGTTTAACTTATGTTACGCAGCCCACTTCTGGAGATGTAGTCCTCAGATAGGGGGCCTGTATCTGCTCACCATGATTTTTTTTTTTTTTTAGACGAGGTCTCAAGTCACGGTTTCTCTGTGTATCCCTGGATGTCCTACAACTTGCTCTGTACACCGGGACTCCAATTTAGAGATACACCTGTCTCTGCCTCTGAAGTGCTGGGATTCAAGGTGTGTACAAACATCAACAGGCTTCCTCATGGGGTTTCTAAGAGCTCAAAACACAAATCAAACACAAACCGGCCCAGCCATCAGGAGCACAGGAGAAACAGCCGAAGGGAAGCAGGCTCTATGTTCAAAGGAAACACTGTTTCAAATGGGCAGGAGTAAAACATTCAGCCATTCTGCACAGCAGGGTGATGGTCTCCTCAAGCAGGCTCTCCTAAGATGTTCAGAGCAGCTGCCTGTGGGCTTCATGTGGCCCTGGCATCTTAAGAAGACAGCATGGAGTCTCAGAACATTGTGGTTCTGAGGAAGTTGGGTAGGGACGCAGGCAAGTTTAGACTCTTACAGCTGTAGGTGGAGTCGAGGCAGAAACAAGAGTTGGTACCCCAGGCCTCAGCCTATTCCTCTCCCTAGCTGGACCGTCAAAAAGCAGGAGGGACAGAGGCTGCAGTTGACCGTGCCCATTGTCCATTTTACCATATTAGTTGAAAGTCACTGATTATGCCCTGGGGGAGGGATAAGAAACAGATCTGGGAATCATCAGTACTCTTCCATAAGGCTGTCTGCAAAGCTGAATCAGGAGGCTAGAGACATGCCTGTCCCGTATTGTTATTTAAAATGGAACTGCTGTTCTCCTCAAAGCACAGGAATCCTCAAAGCCAAAACGTTCTTAAAGTAGAGGCTGCCATCCAGACACTGAAGAAGATCATACCTCAGAGCGACATGTGGAGGGCAGGATGGGCACTATGCCCGCATTAATCTCAGCCTGGGCTACATGTCCATGGGGTAGGACCCCAGCCTTGCCTTTGTATCTACTGTTACCACATCCCACAATGTCCTCGGGAATGACGCACACAGATACCGAGACATAGACACCCTGTGGTCTCCTCCATGTCCTTCTACACTATGCTCGACCGCAAGGCTCTGCTCACTGAAAGGGGTAGCTCAACTCATCCAGACACCTCAGAGCCCTCCTGATACCTCCTGCTTTCCCCAGATCTAAGCCCTCCCAACCACCCCCTAGCCACGTCTGGCATTGCTCTTCTGAAAATGGAATTCACTGCTCCCCAGCTTCTCTGTCTCACTCCATCTTCTCCAGGAGTCCCCTAATAGCTTCCAGCCACATGCAGTGTCCCCAGGGAGCGGCTCCCGCCATCACTTCTGCCTGGCGTGTGCACCAATGGTGACTACTTACAAGGAAGTCCCTGCCATACTCTGCACACTCATCCCTCTTTGTCTCTCCTCAGAAGGCTGAAAATAACAGCACACCATACTTTACAAACGCCTGAGAGCAGGACCCCACCATGGTGTCTATGGGACTCAGGGAATCCTAGCTCCCGTAGTGTAGCTGATTGAAGAAGGAACAGCTAAAACTGTCCTGGAGAGGGAGCCTGGCTCTCCAAATCATGACTCTTCTATTGTCCAGTAGATGGAGTCAGACTCTCCTACAACCTCTAGTGAGTGGTCTTTGTGGTTAGAAAGCAGAGTTTAGACTTAGGCTCCTGTGGAAGCAGAAAGATGAACTGCAAGGCGCAAGGACACCTCTATTGTCTGAGGATCTCATTGCTCATATAGACTCTAGCTAGTATACACAGGGAGAGTGGGGTGCTAGACAAGAGAGGGAGCCTGGGGATTTCTATGGCTCCTTTCACCCAGCAGGAACCTGGGCTTTCTCGAGATGCCTGTCACCATATCCACACACCACATTGGTGATATTTCTCCCATATCTCCAAGTTAGCAAACTCTTTTGAAATAAAACCTTAGTGTGTGTGCTGGAGCAGCAAGAAACACAGGCATGGATTTTGAAACTCCCTATTTCGTCAAGATGTGTGGGCCCCGTGAATTTGTAACCATATCAAACAAGATGATTGGGATGTGGTGCTTGCCTAGTTGCTGCCTCAAGGCGAAACCCCAGAGAGCATCTCTTACCACTCATCAGATGCTGGTGCCTCATCATAAGTTCCACTGAAGGTTTAAACATCAGTGAAGGATGCTTCCCACTGGGGAGGAGATGAGATGGAAAGAATTTGAACATCCTTAGAAGCTGTCCTGCAACTTATGAAAAGTGGTCCCGTTAAATAGAGGCCATTGCCCCTGAAGCAAGAAGGCAACAAGAAAGCAATGAGCTGGGATGGCCACCTTGGGTTCATCATATGTTCAAAACCACAAATTTCTCTCTCTCTTTCTCCCTCTCCCTCTCTCTCCTAGAAGGATAATGTACCTAGAATGTCCCCAACTTCTCTTGGTCACAAGCCTAGTCTCCAGAGTCACACATTTCATTTTTCCTTTATCCTGTAGGAGAATGTTATTTGCCTTTATGTCTCTAGAGATCAATGCTCGGTTTCATGCCTAGGCACGTACTTTGCCAGACCGCTGCCTCCAATAGTACATAGCAAAAGGGACACTCTGCTAAGCTCTTCTTCACTTTCCGGATTCTTTACCTTGGTGGGATCACACTCCCTTTCTTCAACTGAGCTTTGTTTCTCTTTATCTACTGGGACATCCCAGTGATGATGTTGGAGTGATGTAGTCCTTTTGTTAAATCCTTGGGGAGTCCGACTGCTCTGGAAAGACCCTTGAGGAATTCTGAAGTTAGTCTTCATATATCACTGGGAACCTAAGATTTGGGAAAACTCTTAAGGCTCAGCAAAGTTGTCAAGGCCTGTCCTTTAGACCAGCCTCTCTAGAGCTGTGGAGTGTCAAGCTGTCCAGCATGGGCAGGCTGGTAGGACCGCTATAGGCACCCACAGGGATGATACCAGGTCAAGGGTTATTGTATAGTTGAGGACATGAGCACAATAGTAGTGAGATGCATTCCTGGGGACTCTTTAAGACTGGGTTCAGGCTGAGCCTCCAGTAGTGCAAGGGAGAGAACATGCAGGAAACTGGGGTCATGCTCTGAAGATAAGAACAGGGACCCCTGCCCTGAAATGCTGTCAGTCAGCCCTGGAGGGACAAGTTGGAGGGATGGACGACATGGAGTAAATGGGCTCAGTCTAGGTGGGCTGAGCGCTTGGACCTCTGGGTTGTAATACAGACACAGGTACTCGGACATACCACATAGGCTTTTATATTAAAGAGTAATATATAATTATTTATCTGGCATCCTCCACCTGCAGCCTTCAAGAGGAGGCAGAGCAAGCATTCTGACCAGGAACTTGCATATTAAGGAGCTGAGGTTCCATGAAGTGACTTGACAGAGATCACGTAACAAATGAGGTTTCTGGGTCTCTTTGTTCCTCAGCAGACTGGCCCCTTTGATCAGCTGCATCAATTACTCTCCATTTGCATTTCCCTAGGACCCTGGTAGTGTACACCTGGCTCTACACTTTGTCTCCAGACAACTATCTATGACCTTGGTGTTGTGGAGTGCATCTAACAGGATGCTCAGATTCTGTAATGAAATCAAGGTGTTTGGCCGTTGTTTCCATCAGCTATGACAAGTGGATGACAATCCTACAACTTAAGCTTGGGAACAGGCTTCAATATCCGTAATTTTCTCTTTCGAGAGTCTGACTTTTTGAGACAGGGATGACTGGAGATGGCTTGAGAAGCAGGCGAGAGGCTGCATCCCCACTATAGCTGCTGTCCTGAGAGTCCCTGTTCACTGGTTATAAGGCCAATCAGCACCCAGGATAAGAAGGGAGAAATCCAGATCTCCTATATGTAAGAATCAAATCTACACAGTGGTTTCCCTGAACTCCTTAAAGTGAATATGTATGGCAAAAGCCTAAAGTTCCTCCCTCCAACCATCACTGCCTCCCCTAGAGGAGAGTAACTCCATGCCCAAAAGAACCCAGGTCACCTCCTCTCACTTTCTGAGCATTCACGCTTCAAGTGCCCTTTAATCCACCCTGGAAGCAAGCCCTTGGACCACATATTTGACAGGTTCAGGCTGGAGAGTGGCCAAAAGTTCCCCATGCTATGTATCTTTCTGCCGTTATTCCCCCTGGTCCCAAGAATGAAAGACTGTAAACGCGGCTTTGACAAAATCCTCTAATGACTTTGTCTCTTTGTAGGACACATGATCAAACTGTACCTCAACCTCAAAAGGTCAGAAATGGTTTGGGAGACTCAGGATCCAGCTATAAAGGCCACTAAACACTGTTCTAGCTGTAATTTCTAAATGAAGAAATATCTGTCTGTCTCTTTGATTCTATGAAGCAGAAGCTAGCAGACACTAGTACTTTCATAAGAAGGGAGACAGGTCTCTGTAAGCTATAGCCCGCTGTGATTGGTCCATTTCCTGCTCTGACCTCACAAACTGCCACTGTGATGGGAGAAAGCATGTCCTGTATATAAGGCTGTTGGGCAGACTGCATTTCTGTCTCTAGAGACCGGAGAGGTGATCTCAATGCCTATGGGGCTCCTTACGAGCTACCTACTCAAATAGCTGTTGGTTTGAGGCTTCCCCACAGCCTATGTACAGAAAAGCACAGTGTCCACATAGCCTTATGTCCCGCCTCCCCCAAAAGAGGAACCTTAAGAGTCAATAAAAGATTTTTTTATAATGTTGGTCGAGGTGCATTTGGTTCTGTAAAACTGGCCTATCATTGTCCTACAGGCACCCTGGTGGCCATAAAAGTCGTAGACAACATAAAGAACTTTCAGTCTATCGTGTCAGAGATGGCAAAACTCAAATAAATCATTCTAAAATAATTCACCTCTTCCAGGTTCTAGTAACATCAAAACATTAATATTTTATTTCTGAATACAGCCCAGTAGGAAACTTCTTCCAACTGATAATGGAAGAGAGCAGGCAACAGGAGGAAAAGCCAAGAAAATATCCAGGCAGCTACTGTCAGCCATCAATACTGCCATGACCTTGGCATTGCCCATTGAGACTTGAAACCCTAAACTTCCTGCTCATTGCAGAGGGCAACGTGAAACTGTCAGGCTTTGGTTTTAGCCACCAAGTGTAGAGCTGGCATGAGCTGCGATAGTGAAGAGGGACCAAGAGCTTCTATGACCCAGAAAAAATCACCAGGTTCAGTGCTAACAGCAGACTAAAGGGATGAGTCTACCCAAATCTAGCTCACTCAATCAGTAGGCTTACTGAAGCTCCTTGCAGAAGTGTGGGTGCAGAATCACTTTAAAGAAGGGGTGACTGAAGGGCAGCTGCACCTTTCAATGCCCGTGACCACCTAGCCTCATGGCCTGCCTCTCCCCCCCCCCCCAAAAAAAAAGCCTTAAAAGGCAATACTAGGTTCTGTTTACATTGGTCAAGGTGCACTTGGCTCTGTGAAACTGGCCTATCATTGCCTCTCAGGCAACCCGGTGGCTTTTATAGTTGTCGACAACATAGAGAAGCACCTTCAGTCCATCATGTCAGAGACGGTGACACTCAAAATGCAACAGCAACCCAACATCATTAGCCTCTTCCAGGTTCTGGAAACCTGAAAACATTTTTTTTTTTTAATTTTCAAAGATGTTTTCTGGCTGTTGGAACTTTTGCTGTGTTTTTATTTTGGAAGCAAACATTTATCCACCCACCCCTATGCCCCACCACAATCTTCCTTTCATGCATCACCCCTCTGTCACTCCGAAAATGCATAGCTTTTGCATAAACTGAAAAGACTGAAATAAACACAGAAGAGGCAAAGGAAGTGTACTTTGTCAAAGACTATGTCCCTCCTTTTTTGGGATGGGGTACCATTGTAATGTCCAGGCTGGTCTTGAATTCTTGGGCTCAAGAGACCCTTCCACATCAGCCTCTCAAGTGGCTGTGGGTAAAAAGGTGTTTTTCACCATGCCCAGCTGAAATGTTCGCACCCTCAGCAGGTGATAAGATGAAGCCCATGAATTAACCATGTGGGTGTCTTTTTCCAGGAGGTAAATGGTGGCTTTTTACACTTTAATTCTCAGACACTACAGTCTATTCTTTACCCTTAACATCTGCAGTTTTGGGGCACCAGGGACCTATTGCAATCCTGAGTCACCAGGGACACTATTTGCTGATCCTTTTCATAGTCTTCATGGTTTCTGTGACCAGAAAACTTAGCCAATCTGGGCTTTGCTTTCCATCCCCCAGTTGATCTCTGCAGCTTAGAGATGGGCAGAGGAGGTGAACAGAGGTGAAAGACCTGTTCCAAGACAAGAAGGAAGGGCAGGGAAGTCCACTAGCTGGCCTGAGATATGGGAGTGGGAGCCCAGACGCAGGCTCTGCGCCAGGCCCCCAGCATTCTTATTTCATTACAGAACATGTCCTTCAAGGTTACCTGTTCCAGCTGATAAGAAGATGGCAGGCTTCAGGAGGAAAAGGCACAAAAATCACTTGGACAGAGTGTGTCAGTCATCAAGCACTGCCAAGAATGACCTTGACATTGTCGCTCCAGACCTGAGGTCCCAAAACAACCTGCTAGATACAGAGAGCAATGTGCAGCTCGTAGACTTTGACCTTGCCTCCAGGTGTAGAGCTTGCACTATGTTGCAAGTGCAATGTGTGACACCAAGACCTTCAATGTCCCGGAAAATATTAGGGTACCCCAGATCTGGTACTAACAACAGACTGGAGAAGTTATTGTTTCCAAATCTAGCTAATGGCTTTGGTGGCTGGATCTAGCCCATTTCTTAGCTTTCCAGCCTCATGGAGGAGGTACCCCTGGAGCCATTTTTATTGCTACAACTTTGTGGCATTTCAAGGTCCTTGCCAGCAAGCAAGCTGCAGCATTCTGCTCACAGACCACATTCAGTTGGCCTGCCTGTCTGAAAGAGTCAGAGTCTGCCCTGGAAGTTTGGACCAGAACACCAGCATTTCAAAACAGCACAACTTTTTTTCCTGCTACAGCTGAAAACAAATAAGCATGCAGTCAGCTTTTATCAACACCATTTAAGTGTTTCATAGCAGGACCTCTTAAGAGGTGCAGGGTTTTGCAGCTAAACCTCAGTCAGGAAGCCTCTCTTAGATGAGAGCACTTGCTTGCTTGCCTCTAGCAAGCAGAGCAGACCCAATAATTGCTGCCAAGAAAACATGCTTTACTCTATTCTTTCACTCTATTCTTTCCCAAGCTTTCTCAGGCTTTCTGTGGATTCAGTTATCCACGTTGGGCATCATTTGTAGTAAGGAGCTGCAGGCTGCTTCCGGCCTCCCAGCTCCCGGCCACTGGCTAGTTTTATACCTGAAATAACAACACACAAATTGTATTCTTTTAAACACTTCCTGGTCCATTATATCTAGCCTCTTGTTGGCTAACTCTTACATCTTGACTAACCCATATCTAATAATCTGTGTAGCACCAAGAGGTATTGTCTTTCTGGGAAGATTCTAGTGTATGTCTATCTTGGGCTGGAGCTTCATCATGTCTGCCCAGAGAGGAGAGGCATGGTGTCTGGCTCACTTCCCTTCTTCCCAGCATTCTGTTCTGTCTACTCCACCTACCTAATTTTCTGACCTATCAGACCAAGCAGTTTTCTTTATTGATTAACCAATGAAACAACAGATTGACAAATGACCTTAGCACATCATAGCTCAATGACCTCCATCCCAAAAAATTTAGCCTGAAAAACCAGTACAAGGGTCCTATTAACCATTGGTCAAGGTGCATTGGGCCCTGTGAAACTGGCCTATCATTGCCTCACAGGCAGCATGCACGGTGGCCATAAAAGTTGAAGACAACAGAGAAAAGCACCTTCAGACAGTGACACTCAAAATATTAGAGCATCCTAATATCATTTGCCTTCTCAGAGTTCTAGTAAAATAAATACATTCTCATTTTATAACATAATATGCCCTGGGAAGAAATTAGGTCCAAGTTTTAATGAAGGATGGGCAGGCTAAAGGACGAAAGGTCGCAGAAAATATCCGGGCAGCAAGTGTCAGCCATCAAGTACTGCCATGACCATGACGTCATCCATCGAGACCTGAAGCCCCAAAATATCCTACTAGATGCAGATGGCAATATGAAGCTGGGAGACTTTGGTCTTGCCACCAGGTGTAGAGCTGGCACTGTGCTACAAGGGCGCTGTGGGACTAAGAGTTACAGCCCCAGAACTGGTACTGAGAGAAGGCTATGATGGGAAGAAGGCAGGTGTGCAAAGTCTGGGAAGTTGTTCTATTTTATCACCACTGGGCACCACCCCTTCAGAGGAAGCACCCTGAAAGAGTCCAAGAGGAATATCATCACCAATGGGACCTATGACATCCCAGCTCACGTCTTGGGGCAACTTGAAAACCTAATTCACCAAATGCTCACAGTTGCCTCAGACAGGAGGCCCTCCATTGAAGACCTTCAGCAACATCCATGGGACATGAAATATGAAGAAAACATCTCAAGTGACACCAACCCAGATTCTAGCATTCTTGAAATCCTCTCTGGTCTTGGGTTTAATGCAAATACCAGCTTGGAATCCCTATAAAAGAGGAAATATATAAAGAACTCAAGAAACTAGATTTTAAAATGCTAATTGATCCAATTAAAAAATGGGGCACTGAAATGAACAGAGAATTCTCAACAGAAGAAGTTTAAATGGCCACAAGACATTTAAGGTCATGTTTAACCTCCTTAGGGATCAGAGAAATGCAAATCAAAACAACTTTGAGATATCATCTTACACCTGTCAGAATGGCTAAAATCAAAAACACCAATGATAGCCTTTGCTGGAGAGGTTGTGGAGGAAGGGGTACCCTCATCCATGGCTGGTGGGAATGCAAACTTGTGCAACCACTTTGGAAATCAGTGTGGCGGTTTCTCAAGAAATTCAGGATCAACCTACTCCAGGATCCAGCAATACCACTCTTGGGAATAGACCCAAGAGATGCCCTATCATACTACAAAAGCATTTGTTCAACTATGTTCATAGCAGCATTATTTGTTATAGCCAGAACCTGGAAACAACCTAGATGCCCTTCAATGAAAGAATGGATAAAGAAAGTGTGGAATATATACGCATTAGAGTACTACTCAGCAGTAAAAAACAATGACATCTTGAATTTTGCATGCAAATGGATGGAAATAGAAAACACTATCCTGAGTGAGGTAAGCCAGACCCAAAAAGATGAATATGGTATGTACTCACTCATAAGTGGATTCTAGTCATAAATAAAGGACATTGAGCCTACTATTCGTGATCCTAGAGAAGCTAAATAAGGTGAACCCAAAGAAAAACGTGTAGTTATCCTCCTGGATATTGGAAGTAGACATTATTGCCAGACAAAAGTTGGGAGATTCGGCGTGGGGGTAGGGTGGGTGTTAGGGGAGAAGGGGAGAGAGAAGTGAGGAGGGGAGGATGGGGAGAGCATGGGGGAATGGGATGGTTGGGATGGAGGAAGGGTGGATATGGGAGCAGGGAAGTATATATCTTAATTAAGGGAGCCATCTTAGGGTTGGCTAGAGACTTGACTCTAGAGGGGTTCCCAGGTATCCAAAGAGATGTCCCCAGCTTGTTCCTTGGGCAGCTGAAGAGAGGGCACCTGAACTGGCCCTATCCTATTGCCACACTGATGAATATCTTGCATATCACCATAGAATCTTCATCTGGCGATGGATGGAGATAGAGACAGAGACCCAAGGTCCAAATGAGGAGCAGAAGGAGAGAGAACATGAGCAAGGAAGTCAGGACTGTGAGGGGTGTTCCCACCCACTGAGATGATGGAGCTGATCTAATGGGCGCTCACTAAGGCCAGTTGGACTAGGACTGATGGAGCATGTGATCAAACCGGACTCTCTTAACATGGCTGACAATGAGGGCTGACTAAGAAGCCAAGGACAATGGCACTGGGTTTTGATTCTACTGCATGCACTGGCTTTGTGGGAGCCTAGTCTGTTTGGATGCTCACCTTCCTAGACCTGGATGGAGCGGGGAGGACCTTGAACTTCCCATAGGGCAGGGAATCCTGATTGCTCTTTGGACTGGAGAGGGAGCGGGAGTGGGGGAATGGGGAGGAACATGGGAGGAGTGGAGGAGGTGGAAATTTTTAATAAAAAAAAAGAAAATATGATTAAATGGTAGGGACATACCTTATCATCAAAAAGCAGATACACAAGGAACTAGAGGTTGGCTCTACCACCTCAGCCAAGCCCGCGCACCTTGGCCATATGCCTTTTCCATCTCCAATACATCCTATATCTCTCGTCTTCCCCCAAAACAAAGAACCAGCGAGCCCACCTTTAGCCTCATTCACACCCAGCCCTCACAACAGCACCTGCCTGATGTCCTGGCATTATCAGGGCAGAAGATAGTCAGAAGTGCCTCCAAGCTTCTGTGTTATCCCCAGAAGAAGAGCCCCACTTATAGCTATACCCTCCATCCAGAGCTGTGGCTGCCCCATGTGTCTGCTTGGATAACTTCATCCATATAGAGATAAAGAGAAGGAGAGACAGATTTGCAGTGATAGGAGAAACAGCCTAGAGAAATCCTCTACAAAGTTTGGGGAATCAGCGTGAGGAGTTTGATAGCCTGTAGGTGCAGAGTTGTCTGTCTGTCTGTCAGGGAAACCTGTTTTGCACCCAAGTGAGGAGCAGTGGGGGCAGCTGAGCTCCCTGGAGCAGGGTCTAGGGAGTTTTAGAGCAAAATTTAACCCTTTAGCTTCCAGGAGTCATAGTAAAGAAAGCCTTTTGGAGATTGTGGCAGAAACATCATTGGTCCTTGCTGCGTTCTCAGGGGGTCTTGTTAAATGGTTCATTAGAAGTAACAAGGAACACCAATTAGGTTTGTAGTGTTTCACTGCCTCTCTGTTAGACCCCAAGTAAAAGAGCAGCAGCCTCTTTTGTCTGCATTTGACTTTCAGTTATATCCTCAAGGTAAAGTTTTCTATGCCTGATGTATCAGTATCATCTATGGAACTGCTAATCTGAACAATTGCCCATTGCATTGTAGTTTTTTTGACCTCTAGTAAGAGAGAAAATTACATAAAGTGAACATTTTAGGAGGGTTAAGGAGGGAAATCATTCATCCTTAACAGGGCATTTATGTCCTTCAAACCAGTAGCTTTCTACTGGTGAGGACTCTCTGAAAAGTTGCCGATACTGGAAGTGTCCCTGGGATGCTTCCAGAAGAGACCTCTCTAGGGTATTCTCTGAGGGGGTTTATTCAATCCTACTCACCAGTTCAACAAGTGGGTCAGTGTCCTCGGGGTCTGAAGGACACTTGGTGAAATCTTATTTGTGAGGTTGATGCTTTAGGGTCTCCTGATCATCCCTCAAAAAAGATCTCCTGTTCCTTCAGCGATATTTCCTGATCAGTACCTCCAGGAAGCTTCATCTATGGGAACAGTTCCAAATGAGTGACACCTCTTTCTCCGGGGGTGTTTTTATGCCTACTTCTTTTGAATCCTGAGTACATAGTTCAAGGTGACAGGTAATGGGGTCCCTAAAAGTTCAGCTTCTAGAGACCCCTCTCAGGATATTTTTTAAGATTTATTTATTATACAGTGTTCTGCCTGCATGTATGCCTGCGACCAGAAGAGGGTACAAGATCTTATTATAGATGGTTGTGAGCCACCATGTGGTTGCTAGGAATTGAAATCAGGACCTCTGGAAGAGCAGCCAGTGCTCTTAACCTCTGAGCCATCTCTCCAGGAACCCCCTCAGCATTTAAAAAAAAAGGTCTCCACAATAAGTGAAAGGGAACTAGAAATCTGTTCAGGAGCCAGTAAGTGGGAGTCTTAAAGTTCTAGCCTGTAAGGCTTCCGTTCAGGGTTCAATTAAAGGTGCCAGAACTGAGGTCTTTAATGCATTTGGACTTGAGTTTTGTGCATGGGGGTAGATACGGATCTGTTTACATTCTTCTACATGTTGACATCCAGTTATGCTAGCACCATTTGTTGAAGATGCTTTCTTTTTTTCCATTGTATAATTTTAGCTTCTTTGTCAAAAATAAGAGGTGTTCATAGGTGTGTGGATTGATAGCCAGTTCTTTGATTCTATTCCATTGGTCAACCTGTCTGTTTTTAATGACAATACCAGGCTGTTTTTATTACTGTAGCTCTATAATAGAGCTTGATGTCAGGGATGGTGATGCCTACGGAAGTTCCTTTATTGTGTAGGATTGTTTTGGCTACCCTGGGTTTTTTGTTCGTTTGTTTGTTTTCCCATGTGAAGTTGATTATTGTTCTTTCAAGGACTGTGAAGAATTGTGTTGGGATTTTTATGGGTATTGCATTGAATCTATAGATTGCTTTTGGTAGGACTGCCATTTTTACTATGTTGATCCTATTTATCCAGGAGCATGAGAGATCTTTCCATTTTTCTAGTATTTTCTTCTGTTTCTTTCTTCAAAGACTTAAAGTTCTTGTCAAATAGGTCTTTCATTTCTTTGGATAGTGTTACTCAGAGATATGTTATTTGTGGCTACTGTGAAAGGTGATATTTCTCTGAATTCCCTCTCAGCTTCTTTATCATTTGTATATAGGAGGGCTACTGATGTTATTGAGTTGATTTTTTATCCTGCCACATTACTGAAGGTATTTATCAGCTGTAGAAATTCCCTGGTAGAGTTTTTGGGGTCACTTATGTATACTATCATATCATCTGCAAACAGTGCAAGTTTGACTTCTTCCTTTCCAATTGGAATCCCCTTGATCTCCTTTTGTTGTCTTACTCCTCTAGCCAGAACTTCAGGGACTATATTAAATACATATGGAGAGTGTCGACAGCCTTGTCTTGTTCCTGACTTTAGTGAAATCACTTTGAGTTTCTCTCCATTTAATTTGATGTTGGCTGTTGGCTTGCTGTGTATCGCCTTTAATATGTTTAGATATGTTCCTTGTATCCCTGCTGTCTCCATTTGCATTTCCCTAGGACCGTGATAGTGTACGCCCGGCTCTACACTTTGTCTCCAGACAACTATCTATGACCTTGGTGTTGTGGAGTGCATCTAACAGGATGCTCAGATTCTGTAAGGAAATCAAGGTGTTCAGCCGTTGTTTCCATCAGCTATGACAAGTGGATGACAATCCTACAACTTAAGCTTGGGAACAGGTCACTTCAATATCTGTAATTTTCTCTTTTTGGAGTCTGACGTCTTTGGCCACAGGATTCCTTGTGAGGACATGGCGAGCTGGCTTTGAAGAGTCAGACACTGCATTCTTCCCTCTGTCAGGCTTCTTCTGAGGATCGATGGGCTTTGTGCCCGGCCCCTTTCCCTTCCTTGATGTGTCCTGGGCTTCAGTTCCTCAGCTATTGCTCAGGGACTAGAGGAAAATGCATTTGCAGTGAGTACTCATCAGATAATAGAGAGTGGGGTCCCAGTGAGGCCTCTTCCAGCTCTGCAGGGGCTGTTGCTCTCTGGGTCCTCCTATGATGGGGACTTCTTTCTAGCTGCACTTAAGTGCATGCTGAAAGCCTGTCCCTATGACAAAATCTACAGAAGGCCTGTCACCAATCACCATCAGGGGGAAGGGTCTTGCCATCAATCTGGGAAGATACCAGTGTCCACACACCATCAGACAGGGGGAAGGACCTTGCCATCAATCTGGGAAGATACCAGTATGCAAACACCATCAAACAGGGAGAAGGCCTTGCCATCAATCTGGGAAGATACCAGTGTGCATTTATTTTGAGCTGCAGGCAGCAAAAGAATCATGGAAGGCATGCCTTCATCCCCCTCCCTGCCTCTTCTGGGCTCCTTTCAGTGTGGAAGCAGTTTGCAAAATCAGGGTGCTGCCCCAGGTGGCAAGGGCATTGCTTCTGAGAGTTTGCTGAATCTCATGCAAAGGAAAGGCACAGCTGAACATGGGGGGAACTGGGCACTACCGGTGGAGGTGGATGGCTCTACTTCTTGGGACAATAGAAGAAGACAAAAAGCATGGAGACACTTCTCTCCCCTGTGACATGTCCTCAAACAGGTGCTTACCTGAGAGCAGATGCCCTAAAGGCCAAGGGCAGGATACTGGCTCTTGGTTTCTGTAGGAAAGCAGAAGGGGTAGAATTTGTGTGGCACCGGAAGGTATATGATCTTTGCAGAGGTATTTCAGACAAGCCCAAGGTACTGGACACCCTTTCAGGGTGAGAAATATCCCCATGTTTCTTTTTCTCAGAATCTCTCTTCTGCACTGAGGCACAGATCATATTCATGTCATGCCCAAGAGCGGAGAGCACAGTGCTAAGTTGCTGTGGCCTGGGCAGATCTCACTTGGAATAGTCTGTGGACTTTGCTCATATTTAGTGAACCATAGGAGTTTCTGAGTATCTTGTAGTGGGTGACCTCTGTGGTACAACTGCCAAAAGTTGGTGCATGAGGGTTTTTAGCTGCCCAGAGGCATGACCTGGAATTTTGTATGTCCCTATTAGGATGCATTGCACTCTGTGAATGCTGTTCCCTAAGCAGGGGCGGTGTCAAGTGTTCAAAACTCAGAAAGCATCCTGCCCAAATTCTACCCATTATTTTCATCATATCCTTTTCTGAGAAAGGGTTTGGGAGCATTAAAGAGCTTAGTTCATGCCCAACTCTACCCTTAGAATTGAGACCAATGGCAATGACCTTGACATTGCTGTCTGCATCCAAGTGGGTGGTTCCAACTTTGTTTTCTGGCAGCATTTGATCGCTGTTATGATCTGTTCAGATTGTTTCTTGACCTCTTCTGCCAGCAGAAATCAGAATTCCTCCCCAGCACATTCAGTTCTTAATTAAAAACAGATGCCGTCATGATATGGAGCAAGCAGGTTGCATGCAAATGCTGTGACCTTTGGAAAACAGGCATTTCCAACAACAAAAGAAAAAAAAACATAGCACAGATACTTCTCTGTGCTTTCTAAGATAAGATTTGTGTGCCTGCTGGGTCCCTTGCGAGGCCAGAAGAGGCTAATTTTACAGGGTCAAGCCCACACAACCTTAGTAAGAAGTAACACCTACTTTCTCCTGAGGCTCTTTTTCTGAAGGGGCTGGCCTAGAAGTGAGGCAGAGCAGCTGCCTTGCTCCTCTCCTGACAGGTCCTGGGAAAATCTCAATCCAACAACTGGAAATGAAACCAACATAGGTACATATGAGTTCCTTAGGTTGCAAAAAGAACAGCTTCCTAGAGTGTAGGGACAAAACTCAAACCCAGAGCACAGACTTATATACATGCTCACAACTGTTCCCGGTGAACAAGAAACAGTTCCCACACTGCTCACCTTAACCCACAGTGACTGTCACCTCTTTTGCCCTCAATAACTTTTTCTGTTCTTGTGATAATGCTAAGGATCTCTGAAGTGATTGAAGGAGAACAGTTCCCATAGTCTCCTGTGTCATTACTTGGTCCTCAGTCCATGGAACTCTTTGAGAAGGATTAGGAGGTGTGGCCTTGTTTGAGCAGGTGTGTCACTAGGGGTGAGTTTGGCAGTCTCAAAAGCCCATGCATTTCCCAGTGATTGCCTCTCTGCCTCCTACTTGTAGGTCAAAGCATGCTCTTAGCTGTTCCTACCATCATGGACACTAATTCCATAAACTGTAAAACTAAATTAAACTCTCTCCTTTACAAGTTTCTTGCCTTCTCATGGTGTCTTATTACAGCAAGAGTAAAGAAATGAGGGCACCATAGTAGCTTCTGCCTCAATGATCAAAAAGGCCGACATTTCCTTATTCATGAGTCTAAGCCAATATGACGCTTCAGTGGCCTTTGCACTTGAGGATCTCAGATCATTTCAGGCTTTTAGGAAGGAGGCTCTCAGAGGGAGGAGCCATAAATAGTCGTACCGAGCTGGGATGTCTATGAACCACAATGGCCAGCAGGGCATGATATCCAGGTTGTCAGAGAGCTCCAGAAATGCAACTTTTTTCAGCTGAAGCCAGTGCTGGGACAGGCATCGCGATGCAACTGCCATGAGTCACCCCTTCTTGTAAGTCACTCCACACCCACACTTCTGCAAGGAGCTCCAATTGTCTGAATGAGCTGGACTCGGGTAGAATCCTTTCTTCAGTTTGCTGTTAATACCGGATCCAGGTACACTGATATTTTTCATGCATCTCCAAGGAAGGCCTCTGAACACACATTTAAGGAAGGCAGGGGGCGGGGCTGGAGAGATGGCTCAGAGGTTAAGAGCATTGCCTGCTCTTCCAAAGGTCCTGAGTTCAATTCCCAGCAACCACATGGTGGTTCACAACCATCTGTAATGAGGTCTGGTACCCTCTCCTGGCCTGCAGGCATACACAAAGACAGAATATTGTATACATAATAAATAAATAAATAAATAATCAATCAATCAATCAATAAATAGAAATAAAAAAAAGGAAGGCAGGGGGCATCAGTCCTGCCTCATGGTTTCTCCCAGTGGCCACTGCCTGACTGCGTTGTTAGCAGATGACTTCACTTAGTAAGCACTCAAATTTTGACTCTAATTTAAAATGACCCATGAGAGGCCACGGGGATCATCAGCCTAGCCCACAACAAAAGCACCTCTGGTGAGTTTTCTTCCCAGGCCCCTGGGGAACAAACCTGGACAAACTCTGTTTAGAAGAGAGGCTGTGCCCTCAGATTCCCCGTCCCAAGGCTCCTCCTACTTTTTCACTTATGCCATGTGTTCAGGTTGGTATTGGGGCCAATTCTGACAGAGTTCCACACCCAGGACTTCTTGAACCCTAATCAGAAAGGTAGGAGAGGGGAAGTTATCTGTCCCACCATCCACCTCTCCGAGGATGGCTGTCCAGGCTGTCACTAGTGTGGTTGAGCTCAGTGGCCAGCATCCCCCAATGTGTCACTTCATGTTCCTACGAGTGGACTGGCCTGGGGCAGACTCTCAGAGCACAGCTACTAGTCACCATTGGACCAATCAGGGTTGAGCACATCCTGAAGGGTAGCACAAGGCCTTGCTGCTATAACAAGATGGCCCCATGCCTTTGTCTACCCCATGGTGCTCTCACGCTGTGTGAACCTGCCGACCTGTTGAACAGCACCAGAAAGGGGCCTGAGGATTAAGAAAGAGATAAAAGACAGAAGATAGAATCAGGAGAGCTTCAGTGAATACTGCAGCAGCCCCAAGTTCATTTCTCAAAGCCCTTTTATACCCAAAGTGAAAGAGGTTCTTACCATGGTTCAAAGAACAAACAAGCATAATCACCTCCTTAATTCGCAAAACATCTAATAACCACATCTTTGGTCAGACATCCTGTTATTTGGCCTTGAGGAGCAAGAACAAACTTGAAGTCTCTGACCTTGAGTCAAGATGGAATGGAGATACTGTAGGCTCCCCCATTACTCTATCCCCACTCAATAATAGGCAATGTCTTGTTCAGGCCAGCATTTTGAGAGGTCCTGCTCCTGCACCATGACCACTAGTCCTCATTCCTGATCGTTAATGACCTGCCTTCAGTGTTCTGTTAATGCAAAAATTACAGCTCTTACCTCAAAAGGGATGAAAGACCATTCTGGAGCAAAATTTGATTTTGTTTCCCAGGAAACACAGAGTCCAGTTAACCTAGGTTCCATGTCCCCACATGGAAGCAGTTTCAGAGCAGTAACAGAACAAAGAAAGTTACAAATCATGGCTCTGAAAAAATGCAGCTTTTGGAACCCATTCACTTTGGAAGGACACTTACTCAGCCTAAATATAGTGGGGAGGCCTTACTTTGTTGACCTCCCATGGGAAACCTTACCCTCTCTGATGGGGCTGGGAGGAGGGAAGGGAGTAGGAACTGAGATTGGTATGTAAAATGAAAAAAGATAGTTTTTAAAAACAATTTAATTTTTAAAACTGCATTGGTGGAAACATTTAGAAAGCAGTTACAGAAGGCAGTGGAGTGGTGTGTAGGGATGACTCCTAAAACAGGATGAAGTGTAAAATTTGACAAAGCTACAGTAAGGGATGTTCAGGAATCTTTGGGTTTTTTTTTTCTTTTTGCCTTGGAAGTTTCTCTTTATTACAAAAGGCAATGTGAGGAGCTAGTCTACAGCAACTTGATACACCATGCTTTGTTGATACCCATTCCAGAACAGAAACAGAGTAGATGGGTGGGGGCAGAGGAGAGGTGGGGGGAGATAGGAAGAGTAGAGGGGGGGAGAAATTGTGATTGGGATGTAAAATAAATAAATTTAACAAAATAAATGTTGTTGCTTGGATTATTTTAGGGATGTATCTCTTCCTCAGGATTCTTTAGCTGTAGATAAGAGACATTGTCTCCACCTCTTTTATGCAGGAAGACACAGCTTTACTGATAAGAACTTTAGATCTCAAACTTGGCCATCTTCTTGTGTTATACCCATGTCATAAGACCCTCAATGAGACCAGCAAGGACTTGGTTTCCAGTGCAAACACACAAGGGTCTTTATTGACAAGCTCAAGCCTGGTCTGCAACCCAACACTCCAACACAGCAGATGGAAAAAATATGACCCCAAACTCAGAGAAGGGTAAGTTTTTAAGGGGAACAACCACAAGCAGGGAGTTCCATGTCTTGGCATTTCAGGATTGGGTCGAGGATATGGGGCCAGGTGATTTTTAAAATCATTGGTCAGGCTATTGCCCAAAGACACAAATGCCAACAGGATATCTGACCATCCGGACCTTGTAAAGTTCATTGTCCTATCTTCTAATTGGCTGTGTCTAGGGGTCAGTGTTTAAGTTTCTCTGCCACTGCACATTTTGTTGTTTTTTTTTCTGGAACTGAATTCAACCCCTGGTTACCAGATGTCTAAAGATGGAGGCCCTTTTTCAAAATGGAGTCTATGAGGCCAAGTCGATTTTCTTAGGTCCCCACACCTCTACCCATTCTGCCTCAGATCTGATTACACTGAGTGAGGAATGGAAGCACAGAGATGGGGAAGACAAGGCAAGGATGCTGAATAGGGGCAGCTCTGTATTCACAGCAGGTCAGGCAAGTGGTTTCTAAAATGGAGTCTGCCTCACAGGTGGAGTTAGGGTACTTTAGTAGTCAGAGAACAACAGAGGCATGATTAGGCTTGGTTGTCATAAACACCACAAGTGGAGCAGGGGGAGGGAAAGAATAGGTGGTTTTGTCAGGATCATTCTGAAGTTGAGGGACCTGGTGTTTTCCCTCATATTGAGTAGGAGAGATATGAGCATCAAACAGCAAGCCCTAGAGTTAAGGGATTTGGAGGAATGGAGCTATAGGTGAGGGAGGTAGGAAGAGGCAGTGGAGGGAGAGTCTATCTATGATCAGCTCACAGTTAGATGTTTCTACCAAGAACAGCAATGAAATCCCTATGGAAATATATCCCAAATTAAAAGAATTCTCCCTCCACTGCCTCTTCCTACCTCCCTCAACTATAGCATACATCAAATCCCACACTCTAATAGTAGGAGATTTCAACACTGCTCTCTCACTAATGGACAGGTCAACCAAACAGAAGCTTAACAGAAAAATAAAAAAACTAACAGATGTAATGAACCAAAAGGACTTAACAGATATCTATAGAACATTCCACCCAAACAGAAAAGAATATACCTTCTTCTCAGCATCGCATGGAACCTTCTCAAAACTTGATCACATAATTGGTAACAAAGCAATATACAGCAAGCCAACAGCTAACATCAAATTAAATGGAGAGAAACTCAAAGCCATTCCACTAAAATCAGTAACAAGACAAGGCTGTTCACTCTCTCCATACCTCGTCAATATAGTGCTTGAAGTTATAGCAATGGCAATAAGACAACATAAGGAGATCAAGGGGATTCAAATTGGGAAGGAAGAAGTCAAACTTTTGATATTTGCAGATGATATGATAGTGTACAGAAGTGACCCCAAAAACTCTACCAAAGAACTCCTACAGCTGATAAACACCTTAAGTAATGTGGCAGTTGCCCTCCTATACACAAAGGATAAAGAATCAGAGAGGGAAATCAGAGAAGCATCACCTTTCACGATAGCCACAAATAGCATAAAGTATCTTGGGGTAACTCTAACCAAGGAAATGAAAGATCTATTTGTCCTACAGCACGTACTGGCTTTGGGGGAGCCTAGGTAGTTTGGACGCTCACCTTACTAGACCTGGATGGAGGTGGGCAGTCCTTGGACTTCCCACAGGTCAGGGAACCCTGATTGCTCTTCGAGCTGATGAGGGAGAGGGACTTGATCGGGGGAGGGGGAGGGAAATGGGAGGCGGTGGCAGGGAGGAGGCAGAAATCCTTAATAAATAAATAAATTAAAAAAAAAATGTACCACGTGCCAACACTCTAAGTCTAAAAAAAAAAAAAGAAAAGAAAGATCTATTTGACAAGAACTTTAAGTCTTTGAAGAAAGAAATTGAAAAGGATAACAGAAAATGGATCTCCCATGCTCTTGGATTGAGAGGATCAACATAGTAAAAATGGCAATTCTACCAAAAGCAATCAATAGAGTCGATGCAATCCCCATCAAAATCCCAATGAAATTCTTCACAGACCTTTAGAGAACAATAATCAACTTTATATGGAAAAACAAAAAACCCAGAATAGCCAAAACAATCCTATACAATAAAAGTACTTCTGGAGGCATTATCGTACCTGACTTCAAACTCTAATACAGAGCTACAGTAATGAAAACAGCTTGGTATTGGCATAAAAACAGAGATGTTGACCAATGGAATCGAATTGAAGACCTGAATATTAACCCACAAACCTATGAACACCTGATTTTCGACAAAGGAGCTAAAAGTATACAATGGAAGAAAGAAAGCTTCTTCAACAAATGGTACTGGCATAACTGGATGTCAATCTGTAGAAGAATGAAAATAGATCCATATCTATCACCATGCACAAAACTAAGTCCAAATGGATTAAAGACCTCAATATAAATCTGATCACAATGATCCTGATAGAAGAGAAGTAGTCTGCAATGCATAGACACACGAGACCATCTCCTACATATAACCCCAGTAGTACAGACAATAAGAGCAAAAATGAATAAATGGGACCTCCTGAAACTGAGAAGCTTCTGTAAAGCAAAGGACACAGTCAATAGGGAAAAAAAGATAATCTACTGAATGGGATAAGATCTTCACAAATCCCAAACCAGACAAAAGACTGGTCTCCAAAATATATAAAGAACTCAAGAAACCAGACATTAAAATTCTAAATAACCAAATTAAAAAATGGGGTACTAAACTAAACAGAGAATTCTCAACAGAAGAAATTCAAATGGCCAAAAGTTACTTAAGGACATGTTCAACTTCCTTAGCTATCAGAGAAATGCAAATCAAAACAACTTTGAAATACCACCTTACACCTGTCAGAATGACTAAGATAAAAAAACACCGATGACAGCATATGCTGGAGAGGATGTAAAGTAAGGGGAACACTCCTCCATTGCTGGTGGGAATGCAAACTCGTGAAATCACTTTGGAAATCAGTGTGGTGGTTTCTCAGAAAATTGGGAATCAACCCACTTCAGGATGCAGCAATACCACTCTTGAGAATATACCCAAAAGATGTCCAATCATACTATAAAAGCATTTGTTCAACTATGCTTATAGCAGCATTGTTTGTAATAGCCAGAACCTGGAAACAACCTAGATGCCCAACAATGGAAGAATGGATAAAGAAAATGTGGCACATATACATATTAGAGTGCTACTCAGTGGTAAAAAAACAATGATATCTTGATTTTGCATGCAAATGGATGGAACTCGAAAACACTATACTGGGTGAGATAACACAGACCCAAAAAGATGAATATGGTATTTATTCACTCATTCATGGATTCTAGCCATAAAGAAAGGACATTGAGCCTATAGTTCATGATCCTAGATAAGCTAAGTAATAAGGGGAACCCAAAGAAAACCATATAGAGAGAGATCTACCTGGAAACTGAAAGCAGACAAGATCGCCTAGCAAAAGTTGGGAACATGGGGACAAAGGAGAGAGAGAAGGGGAGAGAGGGAGGGAAAGGGGAGAAAAGGAGGTTTGGAGATAGCTTAGTGGAATGGGATGGTTGAGATGGAGGAAGGATGGATATGGGAGTAGGGAAGGAGATATCTTAATTGACGGAGCCACTTTGGGGTTGGCAAGAGGTTTGGCTCTGGAGGGTTTCCCAGGAGTCCATAGGGATGACCCCAGCTAGGACACTGGGCGGTGGAAGAGATGGTGCCTGAACTGGCCTTGTCCTATAGTCAGACTGATGATTATCTTGAATATCACCATAGAACCTTCATCTGGCGATAGATGGAGACAGACAGAAACCCACATTGGAGCACTGGACTGAGGTCCCAAGGTCCAGTTGAAGAGCAGAAGGGGGGAGAATATGAGCAAGGAAGTTAGGACCATGAGGGGTTCACAAACTGAGGCAGTGTGCCTGAGCTAATGGGAGCTCACCAACTCCAGCTAGACTGGGAATGAACAAGCATGGGCTCAAACTGGTCCCTCTAAATGTGGTTGACAGTTGGGGCAGACCGAGGGACCAATAACAATGCCACTGGGATTTGTCTCTACTGCATGTATTGGCTTTTGGGGATCCTACTCTCTTTGGATGCATACTTTGCTCAGCCTGGATGTAGTGAGGAAGGCCTTGGACTTCCCACAGAATAGGGTGCCTTGCCCTCTCTTAGGACTGGAGGCGGTGAGGAGGAGAGTAGGGGGGTTGGGAGGGAAGCGAGAGGAGGGGAAGAAGTGGGAATTTCTTCTAAAGAAAATTTAGAATTAGATTGGTATATTTTTAAAGTAATAAAAAATATAATAAACACTGAAAAAAACAAAATTAACAAAACCAGAATTGAAAAGGACAATACAACAGACACTGAGGAAATGCAGAGAATCATTAGGTAATACTACAAAAATCTATACTCCACAAAATTGGAAAATGTAAAAGAAATTGACAATTTTCTGGATAGGTATCACATACCAAAATTAAATCAGGACCAGGTGAACAATAGACCTATAACCTACAAAGAAATAGAAGCTTTCATCAAAAGCCTCCCAACCAAAAGAAGCCCAGGAACAGTGCAGAATTCTACCAGAACTTCAGAGAAGAGCTAATACTTATACTCTTCAAAGTGTTCCACAAAATAGAAACAGAAGGAACACTGCTAAACACTTTTGATGAGGCTACAGTGTAGTATTAGGAGCGGCGGGGCTGCGTCCTCAGCACCCCAGCCACCTGCTAGCTTACGCCTCGAAATAATTACACGGACACTGTTTTCTTTTAAACACTGCTTGGCCCATCAACTCTAGCCCTTACAGGCTAATTCTCATATCCCGATCAACCCATCTCTAATAATCTGTGTAGCATCAGTCTTACTGGGAAAGATTCTAGCCTACGTCCATCCTGGGTCTGAGCTTCATGCTTTTGCCTGGGAGAGGGGAGCATGGCCTCTGCTCCAGAGAGCAGAGCTGTCGAGTCTGAGCTCACTTCCTCTTCCTCCCAGCATTCTGTTCTGTTTACTCCACCCACCTATGTTCTAACCAATAAAATGGGCAAAGGCAGTTTCTTTATTTTTTAACCAATGACCTTCCTCCATCACTATAGTTACCCTAATACCAAAACCACACAAAGACTCAACCAAGAAAGAGAATTACAGACCAATCTCATGCATGAATATAGATGCAAAAACACTCAATAAAATGCTGACAAACTGAATCCAAGAATATATCAAAAAAAAATCTTTCACCAAGATCAAGTTGGCCTTATCCCAGAGATGCAGGGATGGTTCAGCATATGAAAATCTATAAATGTAATCCACTATACAAATGAATTGAAAGAAAAAAACCATATGATCATCTCATCAGCTGCTTTAAAAGGATCCAACAAAATCTAATAGCCCTTCATGATAAAGGTCTTGGAGAGATCAGGGATACAAGGAATATACCTAAACATAATAAAGTCAATATATAGCAATCCAACAACCAACATCATATTAAATGGAGAGAAACCCAAAGCAATCCCACTAAAATCAGGAACAAGATGAGGCTGTCAACTCTCTCAATATCTATCCAACAAAGTTCTTGAAGTTCTGGCTAGAGCAATAAGACAAAAGGGGATCAAGGGGATTCAAACTGAAAAGCAAGAAGTCAAATTTTTGTTATTTGCAGATGATATGATAATATACATAACTGATACCAAAGACTCTACTAGGGAACTTCTACAGATGATAAATACCTTCAAAAATGTGACAGAAAACAAGAACAACTCAAAGAATCAGTAGCCCTGCTATATACAAATAATAAAGAATCTGAGGCAATCAGAGAAGTATCAACCTTCACAACAGCCACAAATAACACAAAATATCTTTGGGTAACACTAGTCAAAGAAATGAAAGACCTGTTCAACAAGAAACATATCTAAACATAATAAATGCAAAAAACAGCAAGTCAACAGCCAACATTGAAATAAACAGAAAGAAATTCTAAGTGATTGCACTAAAAACAGGAATAAGACAAGGCTGTCCACTCTCTCCATATCTATTCATAAGTGATCCCAAGAATTCTACCAGGGAACACCAACAGCTGAAAAACATTTTCAGTAATGTGGCATAATACAAGATCAACTCAAAAAAAAATCAGTAGCCCTCCTGATAGATACAAATGATAAAAAAAGCTGAGAAAGAAATCAGAGAAATATCGCCATTCACAATAACAACAAATAACATAAATTATCTCAGGGTAACACTAACCAAAGAAGTGAAAGACCTGTTCTACAAGAAGTTAAAGTCTTTGAAGAAAGAAACTGAAAGAGATATCAGAAAATGGAAAGATCTCTCACACTCTTGGATAGGTAGGATCAACATAGTAAAAACGGCAGTCCTACCAAAATCAATCTACAGATTCAATGCAATCTCCATCAAAATCCCAACGCAATTCTTCACAGACCTCGAAAGAACAATACTCAACTTCATATGGAAAAAAAAAACAGGATAGCAAAAGCAATGTTGTATAATAAATGAACTTCCAGGGGCATCACTATCCCTGACATCAAGCTCTATTATAGAGCTATGGCAATGAAAACAGCTTGATATTGGCATGAAAACAGAGAGGTAGACCAATGGAATTGAAATGAAGACCTGGGTATTAATCCACACACCTAGGAATTCCTGTTTTTTGACAAAGAAGCTAAAATTATGCAATGGAAAAGAGAAAGCATCTTCAACAAGTTATGGTGCTGGCATAACTTGATGTCAACATATAGAAGAATGAAAATAGATCCAAATCTATCTCCATTCACAAAACTCAAGTCCAAATTGATTAAACACCTCAATATAAATCTGACCACACTGAACCTGATAGAAGAGAAAGTTAAAAGTAACCTTCAAGGGAGCCACTTTAGGGTGGGCAAGCGACTTGACCCTAGAGGGGCTCCCTAGTGCCCAAGATGAGGTTCCCAGTTAGTTCCTTGGGCAGCTGAGGATTGGGAACCTGAAATGACCCTATCCTAGAGCAATACTGACGAATATCTTGCATATCATCATAGAATCTTCATCTGGTGATGGATAGAGATCGAGACAGTGACCCACACAGGAGCACTGGACTGAGCTCCCAAGGTCCCAAGGAGGAGCAGAAGGAGGGAGAACATGAGCAAAGAATTCGGGACCACGAGGCGTGCATCCACCCACTGAGACAGAGGAGCTGATCTACGGGGAGCTCACCAAGGCCAGCTGGACTGTGACCGAAAAAGCATGGGATAAAACCGGACTCTCTGAACATGGCGAACAATGAGGGCTGATGAGACACCAAGGACAATGGCAGGGGGTTTTGATCCTACTTAATGTGCTGGCTTTGTGGGAGCCTAGCCAGTTTGGATGTTCACCTTCCTAGATATGGACGGAGAGGACCTAGGACTTACCACAGGGCAGGGAACCCGGACTGCTCTGTGGACTGGAGAGGGAGGGGGAGAAAAGCGGGGGGAGGGGGAAAAGGGTGGGAGGAGGGGGAGAAGGGTGGGAGGAGGGGGAGAAGGGTGGGAGGAGGGGAAGGGAAATGGGAGGCTGGGAGGAGGTGGAAACTTGTTTTTTGTTTATGTTTTTTTTTTCTTTTCGCAATAAAAAAAAATAAGTAACAAAAAAAAAGTAACCTTCAATACATGGGCACAGGAGATCACTTCCTAAATTTAACATCAGTAGCACAGACACTGAGAACAACAATAATTTAAATTAGACCCCCTTAAATTGAGAAGCTTCTATAAGACAAAGGACACAGTCAATAAGACAAAAAGACAGCCTACTGAATGGGAAAAGATCTTCACCAACCCCACATCAGACAGAGGACTGATCTCCAAAATATATAAGAAATTCAAGAAAATAGACATCAAAATATCAAATAATCCAAATAAAAAATGGGGTACAGATCTAAACATAGAATTCTCAACAGAATTTCAAGTGGCTGAAAGACACTTAAAGGAATGTTCAACATCCTTAGCCATCAGGAGAACACAAATCAAAATGACTCTGAGATACCATCTTACACCCGTCAGAATAGCTAAAATCAAAAACACCAATAATAGCTTATGCTGGAAAGGATGTGGAGTAAGGGGAACACTCCTCCACTGCTGGTGGGAATGCAAATTTGTACAACCACTGTGGAAATCAGTATGGCAGTTTTTCAGAAAATTGGGAATCAACTTACCGCAAGGCCCAACAATACCACCCAAAGGATGCTAAACCATATTGAAAGACATTTGTTCAACTATGTTTATAGCAACATTATTTGTAACAGTCAGAACCTGGAAACAAATGTAGATGCCCCTCACTTAAAGAATGGAACAAGAAAATGGGGGTACATTTGCACAATGGAATACTACTCAGTGATTAAAAAAAGTGATACCTTAAAGTTTGCATGCAAATGGATGGAACTAGAAGAAACCATCCTGAGTGAGGTAGCCAGACCCAGAAAGATGAGCATGGTAAGAACCCACTCATAGGTGAATACTAGCTCTAAAGCAAATAATAAGGAGCCTATAATCAATGACCCCAGAGAAGTTAAGTAACAAGAAGAACCCTATGAAAAACATGCATAGATCCCTTGGAAGGGGAAATAGATAAGATCTCCTGAGAAAATTGGAAGCATGGGGGTGATAGAAAAGGGAAAGTAGAAGGGGAGGAGGGGAGAATTGGAGGGAGAGGAGAACTTAGAGGGAATAGAAAGCTGAGATGTGGGGAGGACAGAGATGAGAGCAAGGGATGAGATATCTTGATTGAGGGAGCCATTATGGGGTTAGCAAGAAGCCTAGCACTAGAGAAATTCCCAGGAATCCACAAGGATGACCCCAGCTAAAACCCTAAGCAATAGAGGAGAGTGTGCCTAAACTGGCCTTGCCCTGTAGTCAGATTGATTACTATTTTAAATGCCATCATAGAACCTACATCCAGCAACTGATGGAAGCAGATGTAAATAACCACAGTGGAGCATTGGTCTGAGCTCCCAATGTCCAGTCAAAGAGAGGGAGGAGTGAGAATATGAGCAAAGAGGCTAAGACCATGATGGGGATACCAACTAAAATAGCTTACCTGAGCTAATGGAGCCTTCCAACTCTGGCCTGACAGCAAGGGAACCAGCTGAATGTGGGTGACAGTTATATGGCTGAGATGACTGTAGGGCTACTGGCAGTAAAACCAGGATTTATCCCTACTGCTTGTTCTGGCTTTTAGAAATTCATTCTCTCAGAAGGGATACCTTGTTCAACCTAGATACCCTGAGGGCCTCAAAGCAATGTGCTAGACTTTGTTGACTCCCCATTGGAAGATATACCCTCTCTGAGGAGTGGATAGGGGTGTGATGGTGTGTGGGAGCAGGAAAGGTGGAGGGAGCAGGAGGAGGAAAAGGAGAGGAAAATGGATTTGGCATGTATAATTAGAAAAAATACTTTTTTAAAAAAATTAAAAATAATAATAAAAACCTGGAGTCAGATATAAGGATTAATACAAAAAAATCAGGGAAGCAGAACAGTCAAACACTGGAGAGTTCTTATCTCTTTCAATGCTCAGACCAAAGGCATGATCCTGTCTATTCAAATCCTCAGACTGCTGCTGTCTCTATGAAACCTCAGACTACATTTGGCTCAGTGAATCCTCAGACTACATCTGAGTTCCTATCTCCTTCACCTTATATTCAGTCCTCTATTTGCCCATCCATATCTCTGTCTCCACCTTCCTAGTGCAGGGATTAAAGGCATGTGATCCCAAGTGTTGAATTCAATCTCATGTAGCCCAGCGTGTTGAACTCACAGAGATTCAGCTGCCTATGTCTTCTGACTGCTGGAATTAAAAGGTGTGTACACCAAAGCCTGGTTACTATAGATAACTACTGGCTTAACTCTGCACTCTGATCTTCAGACAAGCTTTATTTGTTAGATTACAAACAAAATATCACTACAAAAAAGTCCTTGGAGCGTGGCTAGAAGAGACCTTACAATCATCATGGCAACACCCACAGTGTGAATCCACGGGCTGATTTGGAGGTCTACCACACTCCAGAGAGAGTCAACATTGGACTTTGGGGAGCCATTGCATGCCTACAGGACCCTCTAAAACTGAGAATGCAGAAAGTCACTGATGCAGCTAAGTGATGGACTTGTCCCTGTGCTTCCTTAGTACAAACCTGCTGGGGTTTCCAGTCAGGCCATCAAGGGGGACAACAACCACCACCTACCCTTGTTCTCACATGGAAGATCATAAACACTGACTCAGAAAAGATCCTGGGCCATACTTCCCAAGAAGCCTCTTTAGGGACTGACTCTCCTGATTTGTACTTTATCTTGGGGATGCTTTATGGTTGGACTAAGATATCTGATGCTAAGTTATAAGAAGTCACCCATTTTTATGTTTGCCCTGGACATGATAGAGATAGGCCCAGATAGGGAATAGTGGGGGGTCAGCAACTATTTCTGTGCTTCATGGAGCTGTCTCCATGGGTCACACATGGTGGAAGGCCCCCAAGAGATAGAGACTTTATCAAACTAAAAAAGGTGAATGAAACAATGTGGGAGCTTGATGGTCTTAATTTTCTGGAGAAGGGGCATGCAAATCTAATTCAATTCACTGATGCTGGTAAGAAGACATATGGTTGGAGTCAGGAAAACCTGGGGCCTTAGGTTATATCACCAAATGAAAGGATCAATAGGGAAAGACCTAGAGGCATTATTCACCCTGTAATTAGAATTTTGGCCCCTACAGCCATGAAAACCCTTGAGCCACAATAAGGTAATGGTTACCCAAAAGCCTAGAAAATTAGGTCTAAGAAAGCTAAAACAGTGTCTTTGACAAGGACTGACCTCACAAGCCTGCCCTTCAAACCAGGTCACTTTAACCTATTGAGACACTATGGGAGCTCCTTCTGCTCCTTCAGGTAATAGCTTTAAGATACCAGTCCACTTAGGCATGGTCTCTTATACTATAAATGCAGCTGTAAATCATGCGCTCACTTTCTTGCTTCCAGCTCTCACTTCCAGCTGCTAGACTCTGTTCCTGTTCCCCATTTGTGAAGAAAATTGTGATTTAGGAGAATGATCTATAAGTATTCCCTAAATAAATAACCCTTTATCATACATAATTCTGAACTAGTGTGGGATTATTTTGTATCTTCCTCCATCATCTGGCTCCCAAATCTGGGGACCAGTCCACACTTTTTGGGATCAGTCCACCAACCATGTGGTGCATTACAGACTGACTCTCCTGTCCACGGCTTTAGCCAGCCCTCAGACTCAGCAGGCTGCAGCTCGAGGATCCCAGTTCATGACCCACACACCAGCCCACACACTGCTGCCTGCGATCCTTGAAGTGTACACAGCCCACAACTTGCACTAACGGAAAACTTTGAGTCATCTCTTTATCCTGGGCCCCAACTCTCAGAATCATTTGATTGCATTAATAACTGTTCTTAATTTGTTAAACAAAGCATATTTTCCATACCTAAGTAAGCAACACATGCTGTTCACTGCTGCTAATGTCTCTCGGTCACATGGCTGCGAGTGCGACACCTGCTGGCCGCTAACGATTATTACACCTGCTCCAATTCATTAGAATTACTTTACGACAGGTAAGATCTGAAAAACTACAAAAAATGACTGATAACATCTAGGATTTCAATAATTATTTTGCTTATATTATGGAAGATATTGTACAAGACTTAGGCTATTTTCCTTCCTATTTTTTGATTCTAGGGATTTGCTTTGTTTTCAATATTATCTCATTAAAAATGGTTCAATACTATGGAGAGGGATAATATCAGATTGGCAAAATTTTCTGAAAAAATTTGTGGTGTTGAATCTGTCAGAATCTGTTGAAAAGTTATATGTCCAAGGATGAGACATTATCTTTACTGGACAAGTCGGAATCCTCATTAGAACAGACCACTGGACAGGAGATTCAGACTTTTAAAAAGGCAGTAGTAAAAGATTTGAAAAGATTGAAGAATTTATTGAAATTGATGAGCAGGGACAGAAGGTACAAGGACAGGATTTAGCCTCATCAGTACATGCCAAACCCCTGGATGAGTTATACAGAGTTTCAAGAGCATGTCGAGTAATTTCCTCAGAGAAACCATCTAGTACAAAGAATGCTAAGGTAGTCAAAGAATATGCATGGGAACCAATACATATGAGTGAACTAAAAGAAGTAAAATAAGCACTAGTTTCTTATGGGCTACATTCACCATTTGTCAGGGAAGTGGTGAAAATGTGGTCTTTAAGCACTAAAGCAACCCCACAAGACTGGCTTCAATTAATCTCAGCAGTCCTAGAAAATGGACCTTAGCTGCTTTGGAACTGTTATTGGAGAGAAGAGGCAAAAAATTTAGAACAACAGGGGAAAGTAAAAGGATTGAGACTTCCCAAGATAAAATTCTTGGCAAGGGTCATTACTCTGATCCTCAGGAACAAGCTCGCTATGATGAACACACCTTGTCCCTATATAGTACAACAGCTTTAAACACATGAGATGGGATTCAGGAACCAGAAAAGAGGACTGAGTCATATATTAGGGTTAAACAGGGCCAGAGAGAATTCTTTACTGACTTCCTGCAAAGATTAACTAAGGCTGTGACAGACCCTGAAGCTAGACATGTAGTAATTGAATTCGTGGCTTTTGAAAATGCCAGCATAGAATGTAAGATTATCCTTGGACCTTTAAAGGTTAGATCAGCACCCTTAGATAAATGGATCTTGCATAAAATTAATGTTTAAACATTTGATTGTAGTACTGAAGCTTGGGTAGGAGAAGTGATTTCCAATGGTATGAGAAGACAGCAAAATGCCAAATGTTTTAATTGTGGAAGAATGGGACATCTAAGAAGGGACTGTAGATAAGAAATTCCTAGGAATAATGTCTCCTCTAGGAATGGCAAAAATAGGAGGATTCACCCTTTTGGTATATGTAGGTGTGGCAAAGACCAACTGAAGCTTGGGTAGGAGAAGTGATTTCCAATGGTATGAGAAGACAGCAAAATGCCAAATGTTTTAATTGTGGAAGAATGGGACATCTAAGAAGGGACTGTAGATAAGAAATTCCTAGGAATAATGTCTCCTCTAGGAATGGCAAAAATAGGAGGATTCACCCTTCTGGTATATGTAGGTGTGGCAAAGACCAACATTGGACTAATGAATGTCAGTCAGCAAGAGACAGACAAGGCAAACTGATACCACTGGGAACTCCTTGGGGCACCTCTCACAGGCCACTATGTCAAAAAGGCCCAGCCATTCCCATGAACTGTGGAGAACATGTCTCACCAGAAATATTAAACAATCCAGTGAATACTGTAAAAAAAAAAACATACCATAGTTCTGGACGATGGAATAGACCTGGAGGACTAGTCAAAAATTCCAGTGGGAAATAGGAAACGTATATTTTGGCAGACTTTTATAAATGATCAGAGACCAAAGGTAAGAGTGCATATAAATGACATTGTAATTGAGGAATTACTAGACACAGGTGCAGATGTGACTATCATTACTCCAGAATCTTGGCATCCAAATTGGCCTATTCAAGAGGCAGATATTCAATTCCAAAGAATTTGAACCCTATCTCAAGTAAAACAAAGCATGAGGTGGGTTGAATGCATAGGGCCAGAAGGACAGAAAGGAAGGCTAAGGCCATATGTAGCTAATATTGCAGTTAATTTATGAGGCTGAGACCATTTGCAGCAATGGAATACACAGGTTGACAATGCTGCAGTCCCAAAAACTCATGTTTCTGGGAAGGATATAAGATATTATAAAGGAAGGTCACCAGCCATTCAGGCTGGACAAGAACACAAAGTAACTATCAAACCTTCAGAGGTACTAACAGCCTTGTACTGAGAAACCCATATAGGTTAAAAAGTAGCATTTAATAGAAGACAAACTGCAGGCTTTAGAAAAGCTGGTACAGGAGCAATTAGATGTTCACCATATTGAAGAATCAAGCAGCCCTTGGAATTCTCCTGTATTTGTTGTTAAAAATATGGAAAATGGAGAATGGTGACAGATCTAAGAGCTCTCAACAAGGTTACCCAACCTATGGGCCCTCTACAATCTGGATTAAAAATTGCTCCTGAAAAAATATAAACAGGAGATTCTGTCAATTACCTAGGTTATAAAATAGGTTTATAGAAAATTAGAACACAAAAGAAACAGATTAGGAGAGAATGGTTGTGGACTCATAATGACTTTTAAAATTTTTTAGATGATATTTCCAGTCTATGGCTGGCTGTTGGGATAATACCTGACTTAATAGTTAATTGAAACAAAACCTTAAATGGTGACAAAGACTTAAGTAGTCCCAGAGAATTAACAGCTTACGCTGAAAAAGAATTGATAGTCATTGAAGAAAAATTACAGGAGGCACATGAAGATAAGAGTAAATCCAAAATCTTAATTTTATTCTAGTCATATTGCCTTCCAGAACATCCCATACAAGAATCTTAATGCAGAGGGAAGATATCTTATAATAGATAATTTTACCACATAAGCCAAGTAAAAAAAATTAAAAACTTATGTGGAAAAAGTATCTGAGTTCATTATAAAAGGTAAATTGCAACTTCATCAATTAGCAGGCATAAACCCAGCAGAGAGTATAGTTCCTTTTACTACTGATGAAATAAAAAAAAATGGGAAGACAAAGAACCTTGGCAAAGAGCTTGTGCTAAATTTTGGGGAGAAATTAATAGCAATTATCCCAAAAGCAATAGACTTAACCTTATAAAGAGAACTACTTAGATTCTTCTCTGAATTGTACATGACGCACCAATAACTAGGGCCTGTACATTTTATACAGATGCAAATAAACCAGGAAAGGCAGGTTACAAATCAGAAGATTAAGGTGGAACAAAGCCCTTATACTTCTGTCCTAAAGGCCGAATTATATGCTATTCTCATGGTACTAAGGGATTTTAAAGAACCTCTCATAGAGTTACTGATCGCAATATTCAGAAAGAGTTGTCTTGCATATTGAAACCACTGAATTTATACCAGATGATGCAGAATTGAGTTTATTATTCATATAGGTTCAAGATATAATCAGGAATAGGCTTTGTTCTATATACATAACCAACATCCGATTCCATACAGGTCTGCCAGGTCCTCTAGCACAAGGTGATGCAGAAATTGATCAATTATTGATTGGAAGTGTATTTCAGGCCTCTGAATTTCATTTTAAAAACATCATGTCAATAGCCAAGGCTTAAGAAAGTTTTCTATTACATGGCAACAAGCTAAGGAGATTATAAAGAGATGTGCTACTTGCTCTTTCTATAGTCAAACACCATTGCTTGCAGGGAATAACCCAAAGGGTACTCAGAGGAATGAGATACGGCAGATAGATTTGTTCCACTCTATGAAATTTGGTAAATTAAAATATGTACACCACACCACAGACACGTACGTATTCAGGTTTTCAATGGGCAACTGCCTTGAACTCAGAAGTTTCCAGGAAGAAGATGGGGCCTGACAGCAAGACCTCTGCCTGACTGAGATGATAGCATGATGCTGATAGCGCTCTATAAGACTGGTATTTATGGGTACCAGCTTCTGAAATGGTGCGCCTTCTCATGATGTTCTGGCCAGAACTCCAAATAAGATCTTCAGGAAAATAAAAAAACAACCCTATCAACTGCTCAGAAATCATTTGCATCTATACATCTAGTTAACCATCACTTTACTTTTGCAGGATCCCATTAGGATAACATTGCCCCCATGATAGTGGAAAGCAATCCTAGGAGACAACTCCCCCATACCCCCCTAAAAAAAGTTTGTCCTTAGGGTTGGGAACACTGTTTAGGGGTTGTTGATTATTACTTGTACTAGATAGAGGGTTGGGGTGAAAACTGTGTTTGTAGAAAATAAAGGGATAATAATAGTTGATAATAGAGTGAATAATTGTGAGCTATTATTTATGGATAATTTACATTGGTATGGTTTTGTATATTGATACAAGTTCAAATTATATTTATTATTTTTGTTTACATTATTTGTATACCTATGCAAAGTTATTCTGTCAGATTGTATATATGCATGTTTCTACCTCTTTTAGAACATTTTGTATATTGATACAACTTTTAGAATATTTTCTCATATTGCATTTAGCATGTGTTCCTTGCTTAATATTGTTTATGCTGGTTGTAATTCTAATTATACTTGATATCTGTTCCTAGTGTATATAGTTTTGTATTGGGTTTGGAACTCTCTTATTAAAACAAAAGGGGAAGGTACTGTGCAAGCACATTCCACTTCTTCAGCCAATAGCCTTTAAGATACCAGCCCAATTGGGTATGGTCTCTGATACTCTAAAAGCAGTTGTAAAGCATGTGCCTGGTCTCTTGCTTATGGCTCCCACTTCTGGCTGCTAGACTCTGTTCCTGTTCACACAGAGGACTGTTATCTAGGACAGTGATCTGTAAGTTTTCTTCTTAAATAAATAACCCTTTGATTATTCATAATTCTGAACTGGTATGGGATTATTTTTGTGACTTCCATCATCAGCTAACCTCACAATGGAAACCAGGATGGCATAGGTGGGTCTTCTATCTATCTGTTGTTTCATTGGTTAATTAATAAAGAAAACTGCTTGGTCTGATAGGTCAGAACATAGGTGGGTGGAGTAGACAGAACAGAATGCTGGGAAGAAGGGAAGAAAGTCAGACGCCATATCTCTCCTCTCCGAGATGGATGCAGGTTAGAATCCTCCCAGTAAGCCACCACCTCGTGGTGCTACATACCTTAATAGAAATGGGTTAATCAAGATGTGAGAGTTAGCCAGTAAGAGGTTAGAGTTAATGGGCCAGGCAGTATTCAAATGAATACAATTTGTGTGTTATTATTTCGAGTGTAAAGCTAACCATGCGGGAGCCGGGCGGGACAAAAAGCAAGCCTGCTCACCTCATCACTTCACCAGGAGATGTGCTACATTGGGGAAGGGGTTTTGAACTTGTTTCCACAGGGGAAAAAGCTATGGATACCATCAAAATTGATAAAGATTCAGTTTGAAAAGGAGAAACCTCTTGAGAAATAGAAATGATGGTTCATACACAAAGATGACAATTATGCAGGTGGTAAGAAAACCTCATAAGGATTGGGGCAGGGTTCTGTTCTTGTCCTTGCAGGAAAATATTCATCTTCAAAGAGTAGAGAGACCTTGAACATCTAGATGCCTAAAGATAAAAAGATAGCTATCCATAAAGAATCAACAAGCAAAAAGAAATCTGCTTTATGATGCTGTATTATCAGCATTGTAAATTTTGATTATTTAGACACATATACATCTCTACTTAAAAATAAGAGCTGGCTTTGGAGCTGGACAATGGCTATCCTTCTCTAAATCCAAGCAAGGAGTTAAAAGAAAAGTTCAGAATTTCTGTCTCATGTCAAGAACCATCTGGTATGGTACAGAAAGAAGATATATTTAAAGGAAATATTTTACTTTCTCCGTGACCATTTTATTTATATCATATCTTTCATTGAACATATGTCTATATGAATAATGCTTTAGTTTTCCCACAATGAACAGTAGATTTTCCTGCCATAACATTTGAAGCTTCCAGGAAGAAGATGGTGCCCCACAACAATGACTCCACCTGATTGATATGACGTCATGATGCTGGTAACGCTATTATGAGACTAGTTTTTGGGTACCACCAGCAGAAATGGTGCACCTTCTTACAACATTCTGGCCAGAACTCCAAATAAGAACTTCAAAACAAACAAACAAAAAGACCCTATGGACTACTCAGAGACCATTTGCACAAAACAGTAATCTTGAAACTTAACCATCATTTTATTTTTTACAAGATCCCATTGCCCCATGACAGCAGGAAGCAATTCCACAAAGCACAAAGTTTGTTCCCTCTCCCCACAAAGTTTGTCCTCACGGTTAGAGACACGATTTAGGGTTTGATTATTACTCACATAGGATTGAGGGTTGGGGTAGAAATTATGTAGGCCTAGAGATAAAAAAAGGAAGATTGAATAGGATAATAGGTAATTTAGTGTGAACTTATTCATACTGATAATAGTAATAATAGTGAGTAATAGAGTGAATACTTGTGAGCTATTATTTATGGAAAATTTACACTGGTATAGTTTCTTTTTTTATTTATTTATTATTTATTTATTATCTTTACAGTGTTCTGCCTGCATGTATCCCTGCAGGCCAGAAGAGGGCACCAGATCTCATTACTGATGGTTGTAAGCCACTACGTGGTTGCTGGGAATTGAACTCAGGACCGCAGGTAGAGCAGCCAGTGCTCTTAACCTCTGAGCCATCTCTCCAGCATGGTATAGTTTCTTGTATATTGATACAAGATCAAATTATATTTGTTATTCCACTTTACAACATCTGTACACCTACGTGAAGTTATTTTGTCATATTGTATGCATTCATGCATGTCTCTACCTCTGTTTAAGACATTTTGTATATTGATACAATTTTAGGATGTATTTATCATATTGCATTATATATTTCTACCTCTGATTAAGATATTTATACATTGTAACTCTAACCAAACAAGTGGAAAACTTCTATGACAAGAACTTTAAATCTTTAAAGAAAGAAATTGAAGAAGACACCAGAAAGTGGAAAGATATCCCATGCTCTTGGGTAGACAGAATTAACATGGTAAAAAATGGCAATCTTACCAAAAACAATCTACAGATTCCATGCAATGCCCATCAAAATCCCAGCAAAATTCTTCACAGACCTTGAAAGAACGGTATTCAATTTCATATGGAAAAGCAAAATAACCAGAATAGCCAAAACAATCCTATGTAATAAAAGAACATCTGGAAGCATTACAATCCCTGACTTGAAACACTACTACAGAGCTACAGTACTGAAAACAGCCTGGTATTGACATAAGAAAAGACAAGAGGACCAATGGAAACAAGTAGAAGACCCAGATATCAATCCACACATCTTCAAACACCTGATCTTTGAAAAAGAAGCAAAAAATATCAAACAGAAAAAAGAAACCATATTTAACAAGTGGTGCTGGCATAACTGGATATCAACATGTAGAAGAATGAAAGTAGACCCATATCTATCACCATAAACAAAACTCAAGTCCAAATGGATCAAAGACCTCAACATAAAGCCAGCCACAGTGAACCTCATAGAAGAGAAAGTGGGAAGTACACTTGAACACATTGGCACAGGAACCACTTCTTAATAGAACCCCAGCAGCACAGACACTGAGAGAAACAATTAATAAATGGGACCTCCTGAAGCTGAAAAGTTTCTGTAGAGCAAAGGACACGGTCAACAAGACAAAACGACAGCCTACAGAATGGGAAAAGATCTTCACTAACCCCACATCAGACAGAGGTCTGATCTCCAAGATATGCAAAGAACTCAAGAAATTGGACACCAAAAGAACATATGATCCAATAAAAAAAAAAGGAGTACACACCTAAACAGAAAACTCTCAACAAAGGAATCTAAAATGGCTGAAAGACACTTAAGGAAATGTTCAACATCCTTAGTCATCAGAGAAATGCAAATCAAAACAACTCTGAGATTCCATCTTATACCTGTAAGAATGGCCAACATCAAAAACACTGATGACAACTTATGCTGGAGAGGTTGTGGGGAAAAGGGAACACTTCTGCACTGCTGGTGGGAGTGCAAGCTGGTACGTCCCCTTTGGATGTCAGTGTGGCGATTTCTCAGAAAATTAGGAAACAACCTTCCTCAAGACCCAGCAATACCACTTTTGGGTATATATCCAAAGGATGCTCAATTGTGCCACAAGGACATGTGCTCAACTATGTTCATAGCAGCTTTGTTTGTCATAGCCAGAACCTGGAAACAACCTAAATGCCCCTTGACCGAAGAATGGATAAGGAAAATGTGGTACGTTTACACAATGGAGTACTACACAGCAGAAAAAAATGACGACAGCTTGAATTTTGCAGGAAAATGGATGGAGCTAGAAAACATTATTTTTTGGGTGTGGTAACCCACACCCAGAAAGACAATTATCATATGTACTCACTCATAGGTGGTTTTTAAACATAATGCAAAGAAAGCCAGCCTACAAACCACATACCCAGAGAACTTAGACAACAATGTCAACATGAAGGGAGACTTACATAGATATAATCTACATGGGAATCAGAAAGTAAAAAAAGAAAAGATCTCCTGAGTAAATTGGAAGCATGGCCGGGTGGTGGTGGCGCGTGCCTTTAATCCCAGCACTCAGGAGGCAGAGTCAGGCGGATCTCTGTGAGTTCGAGGCCAGCCTGGTCTACAAGAGCTAGTTCCAGGACAGGAACCAAAAAGCTATGGAGAAACCCTGTCTCGAAAATCAAAAAAAAAAAGAAAAGAAAAGAAAAAAGAAAAAAGAAAAAAAACATAAATTGGAAGCATGGGGGCCTTGGGGGAGGATTGAAGTGGGAAGAGGAGAGGAGGGAGGGGAGCAGAGAAAAATGTAGAGCTCAATAAATATCAATAAAAATGTATAAAAGAATAAAAAGCTATGATATGAATCTCTATTCACTTGGTCACCCTGGTTAATTACTCTCCTGTCATCATTGGCTGTGCCTTTGATCCACTTAATGTTGGCCTTAACCTATGGACCTTGCATCATTAACGCGCTAGTCAAATTTATAAAGAAGCAGATCTCTATGGTCCAACTAGTGGTTCTAAAAAACAATACAAGCCTATAAATTTAGAAGAAAAACATCTCAAGGATTTTAAATTCTACTCAAGGGGGGATGAGAGGGCCAGGGAGCCAGACCACAGGCATGACAGGTTTCTTTTTTTTTTTTTTTTTTTTTTTTTATTTTAATTTATTTATTTATTAAGAATTTCTGCCTCGTCCCCACAACCGCTTCCCATTTCCCTCCCCCTCCCCCGATCAAGTCGCCCCCCCCCCCCTCATCTGCTCGAAGAGCAATCAGGGTTCCCTGACCTGTGGGAAGCCCAAGGACTGCCCACCTCTATCCAGGTCTCCTAAGGTGAGCATTCAAACTGCCTAGGCTCCCACAAAGCCAGTACGTGCAGTAGGATCAAAAACCCACTGCAATTGTTCTTGAGTTCTCAGTATTCCTCATTGTCCGCTATGTTCAGCTAGTCTGGATTTATCCCATGCTTTTTCAGACCTAGGCCGGCTGGCCTTGGTGAGATCCCAATAGAACATCCCCATTGTCTTAGTGTGTGGGTGCACCCCTCGTGGTCCTGAGTTCCTTGCTCGTGCTCCGTCTCCTTCTGCTCCTGATTTGGACCTTGAGATTTCTGTCCGGTGCTCCCGTGTGGGTCTCTGTCTCTGTCTCCTTTCATCGCCTGATGAAGGTTAATATTCCTGAGGATGCCTATGTGTTTGTCTTTGGATTCACCTTATTTAGCTTCTCTAGGAACATGAATTATAGGCTCAATGTCCTTTATTTATGGCTAGAAACCAAATATGAGTGAGTACATCCCATGTTCCTCTTTTTGGGTCTGGCTTACCTCACTCAGGATAGTGTTTTCTATTTCCATCCATTTGTATGCAAAATTCAAGAAGTCCTTGTTTTTTACTGCTGAGTAATACTCTAATATGTATATATTCCATACTTTCTTCATCCATTCTTCCGTTGAAGGGCATCTAGGTTGTTTCCAGGTTCTGGCTATTACAAACAATGCTGCCATGAACATAGTTGAGCATATACTTTTGTTGTATGATAGGGCCTCTCTTGGGTATATTCCCAAGAGTGGTATTGCTGGATCCAGGGGTAGGTTGATCCCGAATTTCCTGAGAAACCGAAACACTGCTTTCCAGAGTGGTTGCACAAGTTTGCATTCCCACCAGCAATGGGTGAGTGTACCCCTTTCTCCACAACCTCTCCAGCAAAGGCTATCATTGGTGTTTTTGATTTTAGCCATTCTGACAGGTGTAAGGTGGTATCTTAAAGTTGTCTTGATTTGCATTTCCCTGATCGCTAAGGAAGTTGAGCATGACCTTAAGTGTCTTTTGGCCATTTGAAGTTCTTCTGTTGAGAATTCTCTGTTCAGATCAGTGCCCCATTTTATAATTGGGTTGATTAGCCTTTTACGGTCTAGTTTCTTGAGTTCTTTATATATTTTGGAGATCAAACCTTTGTCAGTTGCAGGGTTGGTGAAGATCTTCTCCCAGTCAGTGGGTTGTCTTTTTGTCTTAGTGACAGTGTCCTTTGCTTTACAGAAGCTTCTCAGCCTCAGGAAGTCCCATTTATTCAATGATGCCCTTAGTGTCTGTGCTGCTGGGGTTATACATAGGAAGTGGTCTCCTGTGCCCATGTGCTGTAGAGTACTTCCCACTTTCTCTTCTATCAGGTTCAGTGTGTTCGGACTGATATTGAGGTCTTTAATCCATTTGGATTTGAGTTTTGTGCATGGTGATAGATATGGATCTATTTTCATTCTTCTACAGATTGACATCCAGTTTTGCCAGCACCATTTGTTGAAAATGCTCTCTTTTTTCCATTGTATACTTTTAGCTCCTTTATCGAAGATCAGGTGTTCATAGGTTTGTGGGTTAATGTCAGGGTCTTCTATTCGATTCCATTGGTCGACTTCTCTGTTTTTATGCCAATACCACGCTGTTTTCAATACTGTAGCTCTGTAATAGAGTTTGAAGTCAGGGATGGTAATGCCTCCAGACAATCCTTTATTGTATAAGATTGTTTTGGCTATCCTGGGTTTTTTGTTTTTCCATATAAAGTTGATTATTGTCTTCTCCAGATCTGTGAAGAATTTTGATGGGATTTTGATGGGGATTGCATTGAATCTATAGATTGCTTTTGGTAGAATTGCCATTTTTACTATGTTGGTCCTCCCAATCCAAGAGCAAGGGAGGTCTTTCCATTTTCTGGTGTCTTCTTCAATTTCTTTCTTCAAAGACTTATAGTTCTTGTCAAGTAGATCTTTCACTTCCTTGGTCAGGGTTACCCCAAGGTATTTTATGCTATTTGTGGCTATCGTGAAAGGTGATGCTTCTCTGATTTCCCTCTCTGCTTCCTTATCCTTGGTGTATAGGAAGGCAACTGATTTTTTGGAGTTGATCTTGTATCCTGCCACGTTACTAAAGCTGTTTATCAGCTGTAGGAGTTCTTTGGTAGAATTTTTGGGGTCACTTATGTACACTATCATATCATCTGCAAATAACGAAAGCTTAACTTCTTCCTTTCCAATACGAATCCCCTTGATCTCCTTATGTTGTCTTATTGCTATTGCTAGAATTTCAAGCACTATATTGAAGAGGTATGGCGAGAGTGGACATCCTTGTCGTGTTCCTGATTTTAGTGGGATGGCTTTGAGTTTTTCTCCGTTCAATTTAATGTTAGCTGTTGGCTTGCTGTAAATAGCTTTTATTATATTTAGGTAGGACCCTTGTATCCCTATTCTCTCCAAGACCTTTATCATAAAGGGGTGTTGAATTTTGTCGAATGCTTTTTCCGCATCTAGTGAAATGATCATATGGTTTTTTTCTTTCAGTTTATTTATATGGTGGATTACATTGATAGATTTGCGTATGTTGAACCAGCCCTGCATCTCTGGGATGAAGCCTACTTGATCATAATGGATAATTTTTCTTATGTGTTCTTGGATTCGGTTTGCCATTATTTTATTGAAGATTTTTGCGTCGATGTTCATGAGTGAGATCGGTCTGTAATTCTCTTTCTTGGTTGGGTCTTTTTGTGGTTTTGGTATCAGGGTAACTGTAGCTTCATAAAAGGAATTTGGCAATGACTCTTCTGATTCTATATTGTGAAATACCTTAAGGAGTATAGGTATTAATTCTTCTTGGAAGTTCTGGTAGAATTCTGCATTGAAACCATCTGGTCCTGGGCTTTTTTTCGAAGGGAGATTTTTGATAACCATTTCTAATTCTTCGCGAGAAACCGGTCTATTTAGATCATTCACCTGGTCTTGGTTTAGCTTTGGTATATGATACTTATTTAAAAAAATGTCCATTTCTTTTGTATTTTCCAGTTTTGTGGCATACAGGCTTTTGTAGTAAGATCTAATGATTCTCTGAATTTCCTCTGTGTCTGTGGTTATGTCCCCCTTTTCATTTCTGATCTTATTTATTTGCGTGTTCTCTCTCTGTCGTTTAATTAGTTTGGATAGGGGTTTGTCGATCTTGTTGATTTTCTCCAAGAACCAGCTTTTTGTTTCATTGATTCTTTGGACTGTTTTCTGTGTTTCTATTTTGTTGATTTCAGCCCTCAGTTTTATTATTTCCAGTCTTCTACTTCTCCTGGGCGCGTCTGCTTCTTTTTTTTCTAGAGCTTTCAGGTGTGTTTTTAAGTCCCCAATGTATGCATTCTCCGTTTTCTTTAAGTGGGCACTTAGTGCTATGAACTTTCCTCTTAGCACTGCTTTCATTGTGTCCCATAGGTTTGAGTATGTTGTCCCTTTATTTTCATTAAATTCAAGGAAGACTTTAATTTCTTTCTTGATTTCTTCCTTGACCCAGGCGTGGTTCAGTAGTTGACTGTTCAGTTTCCATGAGTTTGTCGGTTTTTTGGGGGCAGCGTGGTTGTTGCCTTCTAACTTTAATCCGTGATGATCTGATAAGACACAGGTGGACACTGAGATTTTTTTGTATCTGTGGAGGTTTCCTTTGTTTCCGAGTATGTGGTCAATTTTTGAGAAGGTTCCATGAGCTGCAGAGAAGAAGGTATATTCTTTCCTATTTGGGTGGAATGTTCTATAGATGTCTGTTAAGTCCATTTGCTTCATTACCTCCAATAATTCTCTTAATTCTCTATTAGGTTTCTGTCTGATTGACCTGTCCCTTGGAGAGAGAGGTGTGTTGAAGTCTCCTACTACTAGTGTGTGTGGTTTGATGGCATGACAGGTTTCTAACAACCCCTGTCAGTGACCAGGCCTTAGTTTTGGTTTACTGGAACTGGCTGGAGTTGAGCAAGCAGTTCTTGGAAAAATCACAACTCAGGAGCAACCAGTCACCAGGGACCCCACAGCCTTCTACTAGCTCAGCAGATGCCCCACAGCCTCCTACTAGCTAAAGATAGCTTTCCCTACCCTGCTGTTGCAAAGTTCCTAGAGCCACCTGCCAATCCCATGAAAGTTTGATTTATACCCACCAACCATCCCTCAGAATAACCTCTCCTCTCTAGAATTCCCTCACCCTGTATAAAACATAAGTGTGAGCTTCTCTGGGGATTGCCATTTGCCACCCCAACATGTTGGCAGTTTTTTTAATAAATGTTCTTGCTGACTGCATACATGACAGGTGGTCCTTTATGGGACTTCTCTCGGACCCTAATAGACAGCTCATAAAGCAGATCAGCTGAAATGGTTTCCCACCTGAGTTCCCTCAACCTAGGTGTTCCTCTCCTTCCTGCCCAAGGCTACCGACTGTATGGACAGGGTAGGCTGATGGGGCATCATGCACAGCTTCATCAGTGAACCTTAGAAGAAGCACTGCCATGATAGCCTAGGCTAAACACCATGGGAAGCAGGATTTCTGTACCATAATTTCCTCCTTTCATTAGCCCAATTTCAGCCTTCATGACTGCTGTTGGTCTTCTGGCATCTGCTCTATCCAATCCCATCTTTTAGCTAGGAATCAGACATCCCCATTGGCTGCTGCCTATTTATGACATCATTCTCCCTCCTACCCTACCAGCACCTGGTAGAATCTTGGTGTTTCCATGGTGATGCCTGTAAACAAATTTGGATCATCACAGATCACTTGTGACCAGTGACCAGTAAGTGCTGTCTGATACTGGACACACTTGCCACTGAGGTCAGCTGATCAGACAAGGATGACCTTCCTCCATTGTACTGTGGATTGCTGATCCTCTCCCCCGACCATGTCAGGTAAGGAAAGAAACTTTAACATGTTTCTTTTGATCACTTCTCTTACTTTCACTATGCTTTTAAATCTTTGTTTAATGGGCACACTATTCATGTTGATATAGATATCTCCGGTTGAATGTTACAGTTAGCTTTGGTTCTTACCAGGGGTTAGAAAACAGAAATAAAAGAAGATAAACTGCACAGATGGCTGTAGAGGTACATGTAGGTAGTTGGGAATTGAATGTTACAGACAGCCAGAGATTTTAAATCTAAAGGCACAAGATAGCATTATATTCCAAGCCATTTTTAGGCAACCACACTGCTGAGATTCCCTATCAAATATAGAAAACAACATCCCACTCTGGTCTCTGGCTCTTAACATCTACCCAGCCCAACTTCCAGAGCATTCCCAACACCTTATGTGCACTGTTGTGCTGGATGATTTCAACAGGGGCTGGGTACTCCATGGTCAGTTGTTCTCTGGACAAGAACTGACACATGGGGTGGGGGGAATTCTCACAAGGATGCCCACTAGAAAGAGTTACAAGAAATTAACAGTTACTGAGGAACTGATCATTTAAGATTCAGTTACCAACTATTAGATTAAGAAACTATCTTGTTCAGAGAGGAACCCATACTACATTAGCATTCCCAAGATGTCACATGAAACACAGGCAAGCAATGTGAAATGTTATCACCAGGCTATTCGTGCAGTCATATATGCATACGCACTCAATGGCTATACAAAATAAGACATCATGACTTATACAAGAAGTAGAGGGAAACAGGAGGCGTTAGGGGAGGAACATATAATTACCTAAATATAGTACTTATATATGAAATTCCTGATACATCATTTACTTAAAAAGCTCAGAGTAGAGACAAGCCCGGTGGACATGGCAAATGTCTATGGAGCCAGAACTCTGGATAGAGAAGCAGGCCTATCTGTGTGATTTCAAGACCAGAATGAGACCCTGTGTCTACACAGAGTAAAAATCTGCACAGAATAGGGTAAAGATACAGCCATGAGAAGCTGTTAAGGTTCTCCTACCTCTAAACACTTTTGTTCTAGGACACAGTTGTAAGGCGGTGTCAAAGCAGGTATTAGAGCAAGACAAAGCAGGGGAAAGAACAGTGGTGTCTAGAGCACAGTGAGAGTTAAAGCAGATCAACTGGGAATTACAGTTCCACACAGGAAGAACCGGCAGCTTATTAAATGAGTGCCATCCTATATAGTAACAAGAATCATTCTGAACCCATTTGTCTGGGATATGTGAGGGGACATAGGTGTTAGACTCCTCCGGATAGTACAACCTGGAGACAGCACTGCTCCTCACAGGAAGCGAGAAAGCTTCCATCTCACCATTTTCCCACTGTCCTCTTGTTTCCTACAGAAAATTGTCAAAGTGCACCATTCTTTGGGGCAGAAAGTGCTCTGCAGCCCTCTGTGCCTGTGCTGAGGAATGCCACACCCTCAGCAGGAAGTGTGTGCAACTTCTATGGGGTATCCACCCCAGCCGCGAGCTCAGCATGGCTCCTGCCATCAGACTCCAGCACTTGTTGCCAGCAGCTCGTAGACAGTGCCTCCCTTTACCAACGAGCTGGCACTACCACGTTGACTGCACTGACCAACCAGAACCAGATCTCCACCCTGCCACTCCCCTATGCAGGTGTTCTCCAGTGTGATCTCACAGGAAGCTCTGACAGGAGAGAAACTGCATTCCAGGACTTCACTGTAACTATCATTGACCAGAATACCACACTCTCCTCCCTGGCTATGACAGCCCAGTGTGATAACATTCTAGATCCCAATGCCTTAGTCCCTCTTTATCCGACACTCTCTGCCAGCCTCGTCCAGGCCACACCATCAGAGGTGCCAAATCAAGGATACAACCTGGCACCTTCCTACCAGGATGGCAGCCAGCTCTATTACTACAGCCTCAACAGCCTGGGCCCTCTGATGGCTGGAGAACTCGAGCAGTGCCTGCAGGCCTATCGCCTTGTGTCCTACTCTGGAACTCAGGCCTCCTCCCTGCAACCAGAGATGGTGATGATGCTAAGGGAGTTTCATTCAATGAACGTTCAAACACCTTTCTCCACCTCTGCCTTCTACTATCCCTCATCTGCTCAAGCCATGCCGGACAGCAGCCTTCAAGGTGAGAACAGAGCCAGGAGGGGAAGGAGTGAGATCAACCCTCGAACAAAGAGGGCACAACTTACCTCTCAGTAGTGGACAGTCCATACAAAGGGAGAATGTAAGTTCTGATAGGTTAGGTTTGCCTCGGGCTAATCATCGCAGTCTTCAGTCTCTATAATGAGAGAATGTAGGGCAATGAGTGGCATCCATCACTCATTAAGACATGTCCAAGGACTACCCCCACAGACACGTATGTCACCCTGCAAGCTAATTCATCCCATCCATCAACACACAGCAGTCACCTCTTTCCTAATTTATTGCTCAGGGCTCTAGAGGACACAAAGGCCTTTCTGTTTCCATAACACTTGATTTTCCCTGTGTTGAGATCTGACTCTGGAACAATGCAACTCCAAACCAGTCCTGGAGGAACTACTCCCAGATTCCAAGTGCTGGCCCTGCAATTCTCTTACAAATATAAGTGCATCCAGAGTCCAGTATAACCCATGTACAATTGCTAAGTTGGGTAAAGCTTCTCTCTCTCTCTCTCTCTCTCTCTCTCTCTCTTTCTCTCTCCCTCTCTCTCTAAGACCATGATCATTAGGACATGTTTTCTACAACACAGTCACACTCAAGCCCAAAGATTTTACAATTTTGTTTGTTTGTTTGTAGTGATGAGATGAGCAGGCCTGCTTTTCATCCCGCACAGCTCCTGCACGGCTAGCTTAGCTCCAGAATAATTACACAGAAACTGTATTCATTTAAACACTGCCTGGCCCATTAGTTCCAGCCTCTTATTGGCTAATTCTCACATCTTCCTTCAACCCATATTTAATAATCTGTGTAGCACCACGAGGTGGTGGCTTACCTACGTCTATCTTGGGCCAGAGCTTCATGGAGACTGCCCCATTGCCTTCTTCCCAGCATTCTGTTCTGTCTACTCCACCCACCTATGTTCTAACCTATCAGGCCAAGCAGTTTCTTTATTAATTAACCAATAAAAGCAACACATAGAAAGAAGACCCACCTACATCATTTATTCTCTTTGCTTTGCTTTTCGAGACAGGGTTTCTCTGTTCCACCCTGACTGTCCTGGAGCTTGCTTTGTAGACCAACCTGGCCTCGATCGTAGAGATCTGACTGCCTCTGCCTCCTAAGTGCTGAGATAAAAGGTGTGTGCCACCATTCCCTGGCTGATTTTACTTCTTAAACCAATTTTTTGTCACTACTAACAAGACTTTGAAATGTTGGGTTGGAGGAAATCCTGGGTTGTTGAACTGCCTGACTTGTAGGAGTGGAGAAACTTGGTTTGGATACCTAAAGCCACATAAAAAGCCAAGATTCTGGGGGTATTTAAGTAATGACAAAAACTTAAAGAAGTTGGAAGATATGGATTAAGTTCTTAAAAATGATGGACCAGACAACCTGCCTAATAACAAACTTGCAAGGAAATGAGGGGTACACTTTCAAAGACAAAGGGTAAAGCAAGAGAGGGGCACACACAGGGAATTCTGTAACCTCCCCATGGTGAAGACGCGTGCACACACCACACAAACACAAAGGAACACACAATTATCTGTGAAAACATGACTTTGCATTATCACCAGAAAGAACAGAGCACTCACTACGAGTCTCCCAAAAGAGGTGCTGCCCCTTGCTATTCAAGCAGAGCTCATAGGAATGCCTGCCCCACTGCTGTAGGGTCTCAGTACTGAGGAGCACTAAAAGGAGGGGAAGAGGAGGGGAGCATCTCACTTACCAGGCACTGACTTCTTACTTGACTCTTTTTCAGTGGTGGAAATGGAGACACCCCTGGAATTGACACCTTCAGCTCAGACATTCTGTTTGCTGCAGAGTCCAGACCTTGGCAATGCCTGCACCCATGACACCTGGATGAGGACACCACCTGTCAGTGAGGACAGGTCATTAACTGCCCCCATCCACAGTCCTTCAGAATTCCTGCCCTTGCCTCCAGCTCCAAGCCTGGAACAAACAGAAAATAACAACTTGGATTTCAAGATAGCCAATCTATCAACACCTCTGGTTACCTATGAGGGCACAAAAGAAAACCAAGAACTAGCACTTCTACCTTTAGTGCACCCCAACATGCAGCAGACCCTGAAATACACTGATGCTGAAAGCCTACAGCAGAACCTTGTTCTTGACAATGACACCTTGGGAAACAGCAGCCTAGGTCAGGAAGAGCCTGGGGTGCTTCAGAGTGTGGTGGGCTCCAACAAGGACTTTGCAGACATGACTGCACTCGTGGCAGATATTCACCTTCCCCAACTCTTCAACTCCCTCACAGAGCTAAACCAATTCCAAGATCCCAGAGCAGCTCAATCCAAAGACTCCACAGTCATCGGGAGGGATCAGGCCCAGGAAAGCTCCAGCGTCATCAGTGCACTCTCAGACCAAGTAAGAAAGAATGACCAGAAAGTCTCTGAGCTGCCTGATGGAGCTCCTCAAGCCAGAATCCAGCTCCAGAAACTGGTGGAGGGAGAAGAGGCTGTGGGCAGTGCTGGGTTCAGTGAAGGGGCTTTCGACAACGTGGCCAAGCACTTGGAGGGCAAAGCTCAGAAAGTCACACCCAGAAAGCGCAGCAGAGCTAGGGCACATGGGCAAGACAAGGCCAAGAAGACTAGAGAAAACAACTCCAAGAAAACAGAGGAGCTGAAGCCATCAAGTCACAGAGTCAAGGCAGAAGAGAAGCCCGCCATCCCAAAGACCAAGAGGAAGAGGAATCCACCTGAGCTCAGCCATGACAGCTTTAAGAAGCCTCGAACTCACCTCGGCATGCACATGCTGGCGTCTGTGCAGGTCTTTCACCCACTGGGGAAGAAGAGTGAGAGGAAAACTGGCGTCTCCTCCTCCCGGGCTCTGCTGAACTTGAGCAGCAACAAAGATCCCAGGACAGGCCCTGATACCACATCACTGCTGGATATGCCACGTGAGGGCCAAAGCCTTGACAAAAGCCTGGGCAAGATTCAGAGACCAGCGAGCAGTGCTCCCAAGCGGTGTCCATCTCCATCCCAGTATGAGCTGCCCCCACCTGGGAAGGTCAAATTAGTACCTCTGCCTTTCCCAGTCCCGGACAAGCCTCAAACTAAACCTGTTTCTAGAAAGCTTCTCTGCCTGGCTTCACGCAGGTCCACTATGGCTTACCCAGTGAGGCCTCACTCCCACTCAGCTCAGCCTCCCACGCTCAAGCCATCCCAACCAGCTCCTGCCAGCACATCTTTGATGGCCTCTGACAAGCCAGCTCCGCCAAATGGCACCAGTGCCACACGAGCCAACATAACCAAGCCTTGCACTGGGCCTCAGCCGGCTGCCTCTTTGCCTGCACCCTACAGAGCATCATCTCACACTTTACTCCACAGGGAGCCTCTTTCTGCTGCCAGGAACAAGGCCCTTTCATCTCCCAAAGCTAAAACCCAATACCTGCTGCTAGACTTCAGTTGCCAACCCATCCCATGGAGGAAAGTGGACATTCCAGGGCCAGTCATCTCACAGCCTATCACTGAAGAGCAGAGGCCAGAGAGGGAAGCCATGAAGAGGCGGGCTCAACAGGAGCGAGAGAATGCTGCCAAGTGTACCTCTCTGGGAAAACTGCAGTTTTTCCTTCAGAGGGAGAAGGATATGGAAATTTCAAAATATTATGGGTATGCAATGTAAGAGCTAGCCAGGTTTTCAGAGTAAAGTGCTGTTCAATGTGACTAAGAAGAGATATAAGTACCAAAACACAGGCATACATAGGTTTTAAAGACTTGTGTGAATATATTGATACATTGGCACAAGTATAGGCGTACAGATGACATGTAGATATAGATGGATATGTAAAATATTTCTATTCACACATAATTGAGTACTTAGTAAAACTCTCTAAAAATCTTAAGTCTGTTATTTTATTTGTGAGTAATGAGTGGTTGAATATTTCTCTCTGATAATTTAACATTTATGTTTTCTAATTGCAGTATCATATTCTATATGAAATAAAGCTCACAAAATATGTATTTAATCTTGGATCAATTAATAAAAAGCTATAGTGGTATTAAAACCGTTCTCCTTGTGACTTCATTCACTGGACATGGGATGTCTTGAAGCACATACTGAGTATGAGCACACTCCTTGTTACCACAGTCCGCCCAGCTCTCATCTCTCCCCGCAGTGCTTTGTCATCATTTTCCGCTACAGAGCTTTGCCTCTAGTCTCCTGAAACATATGCACACAGGAGCTCATTATGTAAATATAATCTGGGAACCACATCTGCTAGAAAACATGGATAGCTTATGGAACCTGGCTAACTTATATGACTATCTCCACTCAATTTTTTTCCTGCAAAAAAAGCATAATTTCCATTCTTTTATGAATAAATAATTTTCCATTATGCTGATACGTCACATTTTCTTTATACCTTTCTCTGATTCTGACACCCAGACTATTTTCCTAATGTAACTACTGCGTACTGTCGCAATGACTACTGTTGGTGTCAACCTGAACACATGTGGAATTAACTAAAACCCAACTGATTGGGTACACCTGTAAGGGATCTTTCTTAATTAAAAAATTAAATCATTTGAAGTAGGAATACCCAACTTAATCCAGCTCTTTTGAAATGGGAAGCTTTGTTTTTAACTTTGGCCACATCTTCAGGTGGCAGCCTACATAAAGGATAAAGAATAAGAAAGCCCTTTGCTCTTTGCTGGCTGGCCCTTTCTCTTGCTAGCATGTCCATTCCTTCACTGGGATTAGAGCCTACTTCTTCAGAATTCCAGAATATACCGAAGACCAGCTGAGATATCTACCCTCATGGTGTGAACAACTACTCTACTCTTGCCATCTCTGATGGTAGACAGCCATTATTGAAATAGGTAGACTATGACCTATAAGCCACGTTAGTAAATCACCTTTCTATAAATACACAGATGGATAGATTCTATCAGTTCTGTTCCTCTAAGGAAGCCTGACTAGTTTAAGTATGCTGCAATCAATATTGATGTGCAGATATGCCTCTAATATAAAGAACTGAAATGCTGTGTGTATATACCCGTGAGTGGTATAACTGATTCACTTTTAATTTTTTGAAGAGCCTCCACTGTGATTATGTTGTGTGGTAATTCTAACAAAGAACACACATGGACACTCTTAAAGTTGAGTACAAAGTCTTTATTTCTGGCCAGCAGCTGCCTGGGAAACTTGCATAAATGATGCAGCCCCAAGACTCACTGCCTCTGATCTTCTAAGCACAAAAACTACCTCCTGGGTTGACATAATTTAGTTAGCAAGAAGCAGAACTATAGAAGCCAAAAGGTAAGGCTAGTACATTTAGACTTTCCTGTATCCTGGAACTATTGACTATGTCTTTGAGGATTAGGTCTTTGTTCCCATTTTAGCAGGTGTTGGGACCCACTTGCTGGGTTCTAGGGTCAGAATGGTCCCTACAACATGGTGTCGGTTGTGCTAAGGTCAGGGGACTGATATCCAAGATATATAAAGAACTCAAGAAAGTAGACATCAGGGGCTGGAGAGATGGCTCAGCGGTTAAGAGCACTGATTGCTCTTCCACAGGTCCTGAGTTTAATTCCCAGCAACCACATGGTGGCTCACAACCATCTGTAATAAAATCTGGTGCCAACTTCTGGCCTGCAGGGACACATGCAGGCAGAACATTGTATACATAATAAATAAATCTTTAAAAAAAACATTTAAAAAAAAAGAAAGTAGACATCAAAATACCTAATAATTCCATTTTTTAAAGGGAACAGATCTAAACAGAGAATTCTAAACAGAAGAATCTCAATTGGCCGAAAGACATTTAAAGAATTACTCAACATCCTTAGTAATCAGGGAAATGCAAATCAAAATGACTCTGAGAAGCCATCTTACTCCTGTCAAAATGGCTAAGATCAAAAGCACTGATGACTGCTTTGTTGCAGATGTGTTGGAGTAAAGGGAACACTCCTCCACTGCTGGTGGGAGTGCAAACTTGTACAGGCACTTTGGAAATCAGTAGGGCTGTTTCTCAGAAAATTAGGAGTCTCTACCTCAAGAACCAGTGATACCACTCTTAGGTGCTCAATCATAGCACAGGGACACTTGCTCAATGATGTTCATAGCAGCATTGTTCAGAATAGCCAGAACCTGGAAACAAGCAAGATGCCCTCAACTGAAGAATAGTTAAGGAAAATGTGGTACATTTACACAATCGAGTATTACTCAGCAAAAAAGAAAAAAGGAAAAAAAAAAGACATTTTGAAATTTGCTGACAAAAGGATGGAACTAGAAAAAAATCATCCTAAGTGAGGTAACCCAGACCCAGAAAGACAAAAACAGTACGTACTAACTCCTAAGTGGATATTAGATGTAAATCAAAGAATAACCAGGATGCAATCCACAGTCCCAGAGAAGCTAGGTAACAAGGAGGACCCTAAGAGGGATATGTGGATTTCCCTGGGAAGGGGAAACCGATGAGATCTCCTGGATAAACTGGGGCTGAGGGAGACAGAGGGCAGGGAATGGGAATGGGAGCGATCCGGATTGTCCATAGGGGGAGTGACAGAGAGGAAGAGCAATGAAAGAGATATCTTGATAGAGGGGTCATTTGGGGGTTAGAGAAAAACCTGTGCCAGGAAAACTTCCAGGAATCCACAAGGATGACTCCAGCTAAGATTCCTAACAATAGTGGAGAGGGTACCTGAACTGGTCTTCTCCTGTAATCAGATTGGTGACTGCCCTAATTGTCATCACAGACCCTTCATCCAGTAACTGATGGATGCAGATGCAGAGATGCACAGCCAAGTACTAGGCCAAGCTCTGGGAGTCCAATCGAAGAGACGGAGGAGGGATTAGATGATGGGGGGGGGGTCAATATCATGATGGGGAAACCCACAGAGACAGATGACACAAGCCTGTGGGAGTTCACAGACTCAAGACCACCAGCTAGGCTCTCTGTATGTGAGTGACAGTTGTGAAGCTTGGTCTATTTATGGGACCCCTACCAGTGGGACTAAGATCTGTCCCTGGTGCATGGAACCCACTCCCTAAGGTGGGATTCCTTGCTCAGACTTGATGCAGGGGGAGGAGCTTGGTCCTGCCTCAACTTGATAGTCTATGCTTTGTTGATTCCCCTTACTTTCTGAAGAGTGCATGGAGGGCAGAAAGGTGGTGGGGGAGGAATGGCAGGAGAGGAGGGTGGGGAAAGTGTGGTTAGTATGTAAAATAAATTAAAAAATTAAAATAAAAAAAGTCAAAAAGGAGCCAGGATCTTACACTCCTCTTTATGACCTAACTTCTCCCATGTCCCCAAATCCTAAAAGTTTCATTGCCTCCCAGTAGTGACTCCCATCTGGATCAGAAGGGACAGAGGCTCCTGCCAGCTCTGCACTGTCATTTTCTTGTCACTGGAACCCAGAGAGCATAAATGGTCATTCATGTGACATAGGGAACAACTTTTAAACATCTGTCTTCAGGACCAGCTACAAGGAATGTTTCCCCATTTCATTACCTGTTAGCTAGGTGGGTAAAAGCAAACCTCCTGGACACCCTTTAAGTGTGTGTCTTTCCTAGATCTCACACCGTGATCCACCACACAGCTTTATCCCTTCCAATCAGTGCCTACTGCAGAAATCGTGTGCTGAAAATTAGCATCACTGATTACCATCCATCCAGGAACATGGTCAACAGGCAGAGTTTTTTCATCCATGTTACTGATCAATCTCCTAATTAAAGAGAAGGAAGAGCCTCTCTGCCCACCAGAGTGCATTTATGGGCAGTTCTCATATCCATTGGGGCTGCCTCTCTACTGGGGTTCAGCATTAACAGGGATCACTTTGCAAGAACAGTGAGAAAGATGTGTGCTCTGTGGCTCCAAAAGAGAGTGCATCTCCAGGAAGTGGGGGGGACACTTTGAAAAGTACAGTGTGTGGGACAAACAGAACTCAGCTTGAGTAGACAGAACTCAGTAGGCAAAGTAAAGTGGTCAGTTCAGGGAGGTGACAAACAGGGGTGAGCTCTTCAAACTGTGTCTCCTCACATCCCGCCTTCCTGCAACCTTTTGTGGGGATCCTTGGTGGGTGGGGCCCAGTGGATAAGAAGACAAGCTACTTTTCCCTAGTTACACACACCAGAGATGAGCCAAGCTCCCAGAGGCTCTGTCCTAGTCAGGTGGAATCTTATTGTCCTTAGGGGGAAAACTGGAATCTGTGTGTGTAGCTTGTCTGATCCTCAGTCCTCCCCACCCCCAATCGTGATCTTTACCTACTCACTTGCTCCCTCCACATCCTGACTCTATCAGCGATACAGGCTACAGATGTACCTTGGGTACGGCTCACATCCTGACTCCATCAGTGATGCAGGCTACAGATGCACCTTAGAACACAGCTCACATCCTGACTCTATCAGTGATACACGCTACAGATGTACCTTGGGCACGGCTCACATCCTGACTTCATCAGTGATGCAGGCTACAGATGCACCTTAGAACACAGCTCACATCCTGACTCTATCAGTGATACAGGCTACAGATGTACCTTGGGTACGGCTCACATCTTGACTCTATCAGTGATGCAGGCTACAGATGTACCTTGGGTACGGCTCACATCTTGACTCTATCAGTGATGCAGGCTACAGATGTACCTTGGGACACGGCTCACATCCTGACTCTATCAGTGATGCAGGCTACAGATGTACCTTGGGACACAGCTAACATTCTGACTCTATCAGTGATACAGGCTACAGATGTACCTTGGGCACGGCTCACATCCTGACTCCATCAGTGATGCAGGCTACAGATGCACCTTAGAACACAGCTCACATCCTGACTCTATCAGTGATACAGGCTACAGATGTACCTTGGGACACGTCTCACATCCTGACTCCATCAGTGATACAGGCTACAGATGCACCTTGGGACACGTCTCACATCCTGACTCTATCAGTGATGCAGGCTACAGATGCACCTTGGGACACTGCTCACATCCTGACTCCATCAGTGATGCAGGCTACAGATGTACCTTGGGATACAGCAGGGTTCTTTTTGTACCCGCTCAAGAGCATGTGCATTCCAGAATATGACCCTGAAGAAAGCTGGCCACCTCTGCTGATGGAAGGACTCTCCTCTCTGCTGTTGGGAACTTGGGCCCTGCAGTTCCTTGGAACAAGAGCTTGCTTGTTACTATGCTGATAGAAACAGGGAATCTGACATGCTATGGTGCTCCCTGGAATCACACCACTTAGGAAGCTACCTGAGCATGGGCCAGTCACTCAGTCATTGCTACACTCCTTCACAAATGCTGTCTGCACCCCGCACACACCTCAGCATTTTGGGATCCTGCCATCACACATGTCTGAAGCCCCTCTCACAAAAACTTGTCTCTCATGTTGATGAAGAAGGAAAATTGAAATCCCAATGACATGACACCAATAAATGTCATCATATACACACTAAGTGTGAAAATAGATAATCTCATTTGGCAACAATTTCCCTGTGACTGCTTGAGTTTTACTTGTCACAGGAAAATAACACCAGCACCTTAAATTCATGAGCTTGTGGACATACATAATACACAATGGTGGACACATATATACTGTTCAATGCAGAGAACTTTGCAGATATGAATGTCCTTCCATGGCCATAACAAAGTCACCAGGCAGAGAAGCCTTTCATGGGAAAAGAGAAAAGGATACCATCAAAAATAAATAAGAAATAAACACGAGATGAAGCCAGAGTGACAAGTCAAGCCCCTTGGGTTTATAGGAGCAGCCCTGTGTTGGGCTCACTAAGATCTACCTGTGCATCCTCTCCTCTGGGATGGCTGGCCGCCTGCTCTTCCAACACCTTGAGCAGCCACCAGTTCATGAATGTCATCTGCAAACATGCCTCTTCTCCTTTTTAACATCTGTTAAACTGAAGCCACCTAGCTGTTGAAGTATTAAATCAAAATCCAATCAGGATGTGGACAGAGAAATAATTCTGATCCTGAATGTCCACAGCTCCTTCTCACAAGAACCAGCTGCATTCCTCAGAAATGGTGGGTGATCCTGACTTTAAACAGGCACAGGTGAAAATCACTCTCTTCCCCAGGAAGGGACTGGTCTTATTTCAATTCCTGATGCTACACTGACATCTAGTGGGCAACTCGAGTATTATTCTGAAGACCCTCCTGCGATTTTGCAGGCTTGTATTTATTTCTCCAAGCTGAGCACTTCGATGTCCCAGAGGTTCAGGGAAAGATCTCAGAGCTGGCAGAAGATAATTGTTGCTAGGCCCGGTGATGCGAACTGTTTTCCAGCCTACTTGAGAGGCTGAGGCCGGGAAATCACAACTTCAAGAGTAGCCTGGGCACCTACCCTGGGCTCCAAATAAAACGCATAAAGAGGGTAGAGATCAAGCTGGGTGGCAGAACATTTGCCTAGTACACGTCAGCTGCTAGGGTCAATCGCACATATAACTGTTTATCAAACGACTGAGCATGAAGTGTGTCTGTGACTTTAGGGTGGGTTTATGCTCAGTAATAATCCATGAGCTTACTTTATGCGTGCAGCCACCAATGAGAACAAGGAGCAAGGTCTTTAGCATTTCTGAGGATCATTTGCTCACCTATTCAGCCATCTTTTCCTCTAAGCTGTTGATGTGTCTGTCGTAGTATTTCATGGATCCTTCCGGTTCAGGCATCTCAGATGTCCACAGCACTGTTCAATCCTGGTCTAGCCTGCAGATTCCTTTATCTGATAGCACTGTCCTCTCCTGGTTTAGACTGCAGCTTCCTGCATCTGATAGCACTGTCCTCTCCTGGTCTAACCTGCAGCTTCCTGCATCTGATAGCACTGTCCTCTCCTGGTCTAACCTGCAGCTTCCTGCATCTGATAGCACTGTCCTCTTCTGGTCTAACCTACAGTTCCCTGCATCTGATATCACTGTCCTCTCCTGGTCTAACCTGCAGATTCCTGCATCTGATAGCAATGCCCTCTCCTGGTCCAGCCTACAGTTCCCTGAATCTGATAGCACTGTCCTCTCCAGGTCTAATCTACAGTTCCCTGCATCTGATAACACTGTCCTCTCCTGGTCTAACCTGCGGTTTCCTGCATCTGATAGCACTGTCCTCTCCTAGTCTAACCTACAACTTCCTGCATATGATAGCTCTGCCCTCTCCCTGTCTAGCCTACAGTTCCCTGCATCTAATATTACTGTCCTCTCCTGGTCTAGCCTACAGTTCCCTGCATCTAATATTACTGTCCTCTCCTGGTCTAACCTGCAGTTTCCTGCATCTGATATCACTGTCCTCTCCTGGTCTACCCTACAGTTCCCTGCATCTAATATTACTGTCCTCTCCAGGTCTAACCTGCGGTTTCCTGCATCTGATAGCAATGCCCTCTCCTGGTCCAGCCTACAGTTCCCTGAATCTGATAGCAATGCCCTCTCCCTGTCTAGCCTACAGTTCCCTGCATCTAATATCACTGTCCTCTCCTGGTCTAACCTGCAGTTTCCTGCATCTGATATCACTGTCCTCTTCTGGTCTAGCCTGTGGTTCCCTGCATCTGATAGCACTGTCCTTTCTGGTCTAACCTGTGGCTTCCTGCATCTGCATCATTTTCTCCTTTGTTCTTTTTTATATATTCTCCTATACTGCTTTTTATATTTTAAGCTGCATGTTGCACATTACAGGACAGAAGAAGCAGGAGAAGCTAAAGGTATTTCCTCATCTCAGAAGACACAGGGCTTTTAAACTGTTGCAAGCAGCTATGCTGAGGGGCTCTCTTCTTCACAGAACCAGGCTAAGGTAGCTCCAAGTCTACTGTGGCCTGAAGGGGAGGTAGGGCTCTTCCTCCCAGCTAGGTGTTAGGACACATCACCACAGCCGAACTTCAGTCTCTGCTTCCACCACTTTCCCCCTCTCTCACTTGCCAGTATTAGGAACCACCATGGCAACATGCACAGGGAACTCTTGAGGCCTGCAGCCAGTGCCAACTTCTCTGAGACTGAACTTGTGAGAAAGGGAAGTACAGTGTGAACTGAGTGCATACCCTTGCAGCCTACAGTGCGACCCTTGCAAACTCCTCCAGTGTCTCAGGAATAGCCCCCAAATCCAAAGAGCCTCAAATTTATGTGAGCCCTGCACAGAAAACCAAACCAAGTTTTACTCAATGGGATCAACACACAGCAAGACCCTTCAGCTCACCTAAACAATCTACTGAAAATGTAAAGTAGTGGTTCATACTATAATCCCAGCACTCAGGAGGTAGAGGCCAGTGGATCCCTTTGAGTTCAAGGCCACTCTGATCAACACACAGTGAGGACCAGGACAGCCAGGACAACATAATGAGACACTGCCGTGGAACAGAAATCTACCAGAGCCCTATTGTATACAACATGGGGTCAAGATAGCCTGAAAAGTCACTTTCACAAGTTGAAAGACCAGGGAATTGAATCTGACAAACTGATGTTGGGCTATACATGTTATGTGCCAAAGCTTCTAATGTTGATAATTCCAAATATTAAAATACAGTGCCACCTCTTGACCAGGGGGGTGCATATAATCAGGCCTGGAATTTCTATATCCAGTGTGTCTACTTATTCAATGCAGGAAACGGTCTGCCCAGGAGAAATGCTCAATGTGGAGCTGGGCTAGAGTTCAATAGTAGATCTGTTGCATGGAAAGTGGGAAAACTGGGTCCATCCACAACATTGTGGGGACTAACAAGATAAATGGATGAACGTAAAGTCTAACTAAGGTCAGTCTCTTGATTCTTCAGTGGCATCTGGAGACATTATTAAACTAGAAGACCATGGCCAGAAAAGTGGGTCAGTGGGTAAGAGAGCAGCCTGCCACGCCTGATAACCAAAGTTCAATATCCTAAACTAGATAGAAGGAAAAGAGCAACTCTTCTGAGCTGTCTTCTGACGTCCACATACATGGCATGGTGAACATACACACGTATACTCCCAAACACAATAGGTAATCACCAACCTGAAGCGTGCTGGTGCCACTGTACCCATGTTCTCCTCTATCCACAACCTCCAAGCCCTGCATGGCAATCCTCTGTACTGAGGCCAGTATTTGGATCAAGTGCAAAGCAGGGCCAGGAAGTTCATAATCTGTGTCTTAATTGTTGAGGGCATAGATAAAGCTGGGTATCCTGTCAGGCAGTGTTGTATCGCAGAGTACTCCAAGTCAGCTATGAAGCAAGCACAGGAGAATTCACAATTAAAATCGGAAGTAACCCAGAATCCAAAGTATCTTGAAAAACCATCAGATTTTCAGGACAATTTCCAGCTTCGCGTTTTCAGATTAAGATACTTCAATCAGCAGATTCATGCCAATATTCCCCCAGTTCAGAAAACTCCAAAGAAAGAGGCACTTCTGGTCCCAGACATTTTGGATAAGATGGGAAATATTCACCCTCTGTTGTTCTCATGCTGTTACACAAGGGGATTTCTTCTGTGAAAGCACAAAAAGGCCTCTCTCTCTCTCTCTCTCTCTCTCTCTCTCTCTCTCTCTCTCTCTCTCATGCATATTCAAAAGAGCCAGAATTGGACACAGTAGTGATCTACAATCCCATCACTGGGCAGGCTGAGACACATGTATGCATGGGTGTACACACATTTCATACAGCAAATGAAATAAAAGAGTAAGGAAACTTGGTAGATTACACCTCTGATGATTAACCAGGCCTTCTGGCTCTAATTGCACGCTTGGAGGTAATTCATCTAATCCCTAAGTTTTAAGTGGTGTTGGGAAACTCCTGTAGAAATGTGATTCCCTAATTTGAAAGTGAAGGAGGCTACAGAAAGTAATTCCCACCGTCACCAGAAGTCATTAGATAAACGGATCTCCGTCACCTACGGAACACATGGCTTGAATCTGCAATGTCCCCCAGAGGCTCATGTTTTGAGTACTTGTTCCCTAGCTGGTGGTAATATTTGGGAAGGCTATGGAACCCTCAGGAAGCCCAGCCTTCCTGGAGGAAGTGGATAAGTAGGAGTGGCCTTTGAGTTTAGAGCCCAGACAGTCCTAGCCGCTCTGCTTTTCTTGGTCAGCCATGACATAAGCAGTCACTGCCACACACTTCCGCTGCCATGAACTGGGCCACTCCAGCACGCCCACTCTGCTGTGACAGACTGCAGATCACAGACCCTGAGCCAAAGTTAACCTTCCCACCCTATTTTTTGTGTGTATGGTGTCACGGCAGCAAGAAATAAACTAAGGGGCTAGCAAGTTGGTTCTGTGAGTATGCTGGCTAGTTTTGTGCCAACTTGATACGAGTTCACCCGACTGCAGGGTGAAACTGAGGTTTCAGTTGAGAAAATGCCTCCAGAAAGCATTTTCTAAATTAGTGATTGATGTAAGAGGCCCACCTCACTGTGGCTGCTACCACTCCTGGGCAGGTGGTCCTAGGTTCTGTAGGAAAACAGACTGAACAAACACTGAGGGGTTAGCCAATAAGCATCGCTCCTCCATGGCCTCCGCATCACCCCTACCTCCAGACTCATTCGCCTTTGAGTTCCTGCCTTGGCTTCCCTCAACGGCCTGTGACTCAGGATGTGAATAAATTTATATAAACCCTGTCCTCTCCAAGTTGCTTTTGGTCGTAGTCTTCATCACAGCAACAGAAATCCTAACTAACACAGTGGGTGAATATGCTGCTGCCAAACCTGATGGCAGGGCTTCGATTTCAGGGGCACAGAGTGAACGGAGAGAACTGACCCCTACACCGGTCCTTAGACTTCACACATGCGCTGTGGTGCGCACATACAAACACACACAGACACACATAATAACTGTAAAAGAAAAAAAGGGGGCTGGAGAGATGGCTCAGTGGTCAAGCGCTCTGGTTGTTCTGGTGGACGTGGGTTCAATTCCAAGCACCCACACGGCAGCTCACAATTCTAACTCCAGTTTCAGGGTACCTGATGCCCTCATATAGATACACATGCAGGAAAAAAACCAATGCACATAAGTAAAAATAAAAAACAATAATAAAATAAAAAGGGAAAAAAAGAAAGTAATTCAAGTCAATCACTTGATTTTCAAATACTCATGTGTTTAATGACTGAAACTTACTCTTGATTTTCTATATGAAAAATTCTTCAGTCTTCAGTATGGCAAGCTGAAGGTCTTAGGGCAGCAAGCAAAATAATCTAGCTATAGAAACATTTACAGCCTGGAGAGGGTGAGTGTAAACGCTGGTACACGCGTGTCATGGCATGTGTGGAGGTCAGAGGTCACTCTCTGGAGTCAGTTCTTTTCTGTCCTAGTGGAATTTGTCGATGAAATTCAATGGTCAGATTTAGATGGTAAACACTTTACCTGCTGAGCCAACTCACCAATCCTACTTCAACTTTTCCATACTAAGTTGTTGGAGGTGGGTGGAGTCACTGTCATGTCACTGAACCGCAACTTCTCGCAGAATTTCCACAGATTCGCTTGTGGAAAAATATGTGCACATCCATGATGCAAAGGTTACCGCTCATTGCTATAAAGGGGAAAGTTAAGGTGTCACTTCTATAAGATGAATTTTTTAAATGAGCAAAAACATTTCGTGACCCATTATGATATCTTTCAATGTAATTGTATAATTTTTCAGTGTAGATTTGGTGTCATTTACCATTTTTCCATAACCATCCTAAACATTGTGATTATCTAACCTGTAAGGTGACCCTACTTCAGCTGTTCTTTAAGAACACCTCACCTGAGAACATCCTCTAAAAATACAGATTCTGGGCTGCAAGATGGCTCAGGGGTTAAGATATCTTGCTGTTCATCCAGAGGTCCCAGCACCCACAGCAGGTGGCTCCACAAACTCCAGATTCAGTGGAACTCTTCTCTAGCCTCTATGACTACTGGCACAGGTACAGTGAGCACACACGTGCACATGTGTGTGTACACACACACACATGCACACCACACACACACAAACATGCAAATTTGTTTTGTTTTGTTTCGAGACAGGGTTTCTCTGGCAAATTTTTAAAATCCTTTTTAAAAACAGATTCTAGGTACTCATCTGCTAGGCAACTCTCATAAGAGACGCCTAGGAATCAGAATTTTTGAAGCCTTTCATTTGTTTGCTTTTTCAAACAGGGTCCTACTGTGTATGCTAAGAGGGTCTCAAACTCTCTACCCTCCATATAGGCATCCTCCTGAATACTAACCTTCATCAGGCGATGACAGGAGACAGAGACAGAGACCCACATTGGAGCACCGGACTGAAATCTCAAGGTCCAAATCAGGAGCAGAAGGGGAGAGAGCACGAGCAAGGAACTTAGGACCGCGAGGGGTGCACCCACACACTGAGACATTGGGGATGTTCTACCGGGAACTCACCAAGGCCAGCTGGCCTGGGTCTGAAAAAGCATGGGATAAAACCGGACTCGCTGAACATAGTGGACAATGAGAACTACTGAGAACTCAAGGACGATGGCATTGGGTTTTTGATCCTACTGCACGTACTGGCTTTGTGGGAGCCTAGGCAGTTTGGATGCTCACCTTACTAGACCTGGATGGAGGTGGGTGGTCCTTGGACTTCCCACAGGGCAGGGAACCCTGATTGCCGGTTGAGCTGATGAGGGAGGGGGACTTGATCGGGGGAGGGGGCGGGAAATTGGAGGCAGTGGCGGGGAGGAGGCAGAAATCTTTAATAAATAAATAAATTTAAAAAAAAAACTCTCTACCCTCCTGGCCTAGCCTTCTGTGTGCTAGGATTATAGACATGCCCTCTATCACCTACATGATAAATTTACCAAATAAATTAGCACATATTTTATTTGCTCAGCCCATGACTGTCAAATATTGTTCTGAGACTTTGCTATCATAAAGAATAATCACAAGAATTCTAATAGATATTTCTTGTATTGCACTGTTTTCTGAAGATGATAAAGTGGGGGCATCTCCTTCTTAAAGAGCAAATATTTAGTAAGCAGACAACTGTGCTCTAGGGAACTCATTACCCTACTGTAATCTGAGTATCACAGGGAACATTGGCAGATACCCAAAGCTATGCTGGCTATCTGAAAAGAGTTCATTAAGTGGTTTCTAATAACTAGGCTAGAGAGAGGGCTCAGCAGCTAAGAGCACCTGCTATTCTTCCCAAGGATCAGGATCAATGCACATGGAACCCACAAAGGGTTACAACTGTCTGTGTTAAGTCCAGTTCCAGAGAATCTGGCTCCCTCTTCTGGCCTCTAAAGGCACTGCATACACAGTGCGCATAGCTACGTAAAGACAAAAGACTATAAAATTGAGCCAGGCATGGTAGTACACACCTTTAATCCCAGCACTTGAGAGGCAGGCAGGATGATCTCTATGAGTTGCAGACCAGCCTGGTCTACAAAGTGGATTACAGGACAGCTAAGGCTGTTACACAGAGAAACCCTGTCTTGGAAAACCAAAGCAAAACCACTCACAAAATAAAAATAGTTCTTTTAAAAATAGAAACTCCTAAGATCCTGAAAGAGACTGGCCTTTGCCTCTGTCACTGTGTCCACGGAAGTCATATACGACCCACAAAATGACTGCTGCTTTTGTTGTCTAACCCAACCTCATCCCTGCAGCTCTGGGAATCAAACTCAGAGCCTCATTGTACAAAGCAAGTGTTCTACCACTGAGCTACACACCTAGTCCGCTGTTGTCTTGTGCTTCTCTAAGTTCATAACTGTGAGGAGGAATAGTTTAGTGGTATACAGCATAAGTTAGTCCTGGGTTGATCCTAAGCATCAATAATTAATTAATTAACTTTTTAAAGAAAACCAAAAGTTCACATATAATATTCTAATTATGTCATAGTAACTATAGCAACATCATTTGCTTGAAAAACATCACTACAATTTTAAATGTCTCACCACAAAAACAATTATATGAGGGTATTGGGTTAATTGGTCTGATTTAGCTATTCTTCACAATATATAAATTTGAAAGTGTCATTTTAAATGTCATACATATATACAATTTTTGTCAAATAATCTTTTAAAATGTTTTAATCCCAGCACTCTTGGGATTGAAGCAGGTAGAGTTTGTGGCCAGTTTGATCTACATATCCAGTTCCAGGACAGTCAGGCCTACAAAGACCCAGTCACAAAAAGAAATCAAGTGGTACAATACTGAGTTCACATGTTGAGTCCCCAAGGGCACTTTCTCTCCACAGTCTTATAGATGCTAAACTAGTCACAGGCCTTTGCGAATGCCACACAGAATGTCCATCCTGTTGCTGTCAGGCTGGCCTCAAGCTCTAAACCATATGTGTGTTAGCATGTCCTATACTGCCTAAGATCAAAATGGCACACAACTATCACCCAAAGAGATACAAAGCCTATGTTTCTTAAACAAGGATGTGGTGGTGTTTGCCCAAGTTTCTCTGAGAATTCTTTGTCCTTCTTTAAAAGGAGGTTGTATGCATAGTACTCAGTATTAAAAAATCACTGACTTAAGAGAGTACAGGGACAATAACTTTGCTTTCTCTCACCCACCATCCAAGTTAGAGGCAGCACTCATGAGAAGTTAAGGGCAGTGTCTGGACAGAACCCAAGCAACCTGAGAAGGCTGGGCTGGGCCTCTGTGTCCCAGATCTCTAGCCATGAGAATTACTTGTTGTCTTTTATCTTACCGACAGAAATTAATGTTCCCAGTCTCAAGAACGCTGTCTGGGTTAGAGGCAGTCAGAGAGGCAGGGAAATTCTAGTGCTCCAGGAGCTGTGACAGGACTGACACTTCCATCCTCAGTCTGGGCTACATAGCAAGTGTCTGGGCTCCACAGGGAGACTTTTGTCTTCACAGGGGAAAATTAATTTAAAAAAGCACGCGTTCTGAGAGCAAAAGCAGATAAAGCTACTCTCCTTCTTTACTCATAGAAAAGAGACCCTTAAACGGGATCATAAAACTTAGTAGCTGTCCTTAGTAGACAGAAGGAAATTCCCGGACACCGTTACAAGATGGGAATAGTATCTGTGAGGGAATTCTAGACCAGTCAGCGTCACAAGAGCCCCTTGCTAAACAAACAAACAAATAAACAGTTGGCGGTGGTTCACGCCATAATAGAGAGAAGAGAGAGAGCGAGAGCGAGAGAGAGAGAAGGGGGGAGGGGAGGGGGAGGGGGAGGGGGAGGGAGGGAGGGAGGCAGGCAGGCAGACAGACAGACAGACAGACAGACAATCGGGGCAGTAGTGGTCAGGCCTTTAATCCCAGCACTCAGGGGGCAGAGGCAGGCAGATGTCTAAGTCTTAGGGCACCAGGTCTACAGTGAGTTCCAGGGCGGCCCGGACTGTTACACAGAGAAACCCTGTCTCAAACACGCTGAAGGAATCCTAAGACCTCACTACAGCCATTACCTCCACTATTTCAGACCCATTTCTGCCCTCCCTGTCCCCAATCTCCCTTGCGTCTCCTCCATGACAGCTTGCCTCGCTGTACTTCATTAATTCTGACCCGTGACCCGACTCTTTCAACCGGTGAGAGACTCAAACGAAAGATGACACAACGAACGGACTCCTCCCGGCACAGAAGGGGCGGTTAGCTCGCCCCTCCCTTGGCCGCGGAGCTAAACCTAAGGCGCAGGTACCGCCAGACGACAACGCGCGTTGATGACGTCACGCAAGGCGCCATCTCCGAAATCTGGTCGCAGTCCACTGTTGCCCGCTGGAGCAAGTCTGTTTGTGTACTGTGCCTACGTTGTTTCTTGGTTTTCTAGCGGAAATTTAGACAAGAAAGAGTCCTGGTGACCGAAAGCTGCAGAACAAAACGAAGAAAAAGAAAGAATCGTGAGGCCCGAAGGAGACGTCATCAGAGCGCTCCGGAAGTGTTCCGACGATGAAGGGTAAGCGGGATGAGAGACACGAAATTGGGCACGGATCACAGTATAGAAAGGGTCGGGACTGGAAGATGAATCAGGGATACCTGTCCCAAAGAGTCCCAGGACAATATCCATGGAGTTGACTCAGCACACAAAAGAAATCGAGACCCAGAGTGTGAATCGGCCCGACTCTCTCTAAGCTAGGAATAGATGTCACGATCGATCGAGTGTGTTCTCACCCGGGAAACTAGAAGAGGTGGATCCAAGGCCTTGGCCAGAACTAGGCATTGCCTGCCCTGATAACTGTGGCCAAGTGCCTGCTCCCCTCTACAGCCTGGCTTTTCACGCTTCATCCTGTAAAAAAATCTTCCCAGGCGCAGTATCTCAAACCTAAGGCGGTGGTATTTGATCAGAACACAGATGTGTCAGGAAGGGGAAGCAAGCACTGGAGCACTATTAGAGGGGAGAGTGGATACGATCAAGATGATTCGCACTCCTGCCCTGTCCTGTTCTCAGAGATCGCGTGCCTTGGCATATCTCGACTTCAGTATTATGTGCATAGAGAAATTCCCAGGAATCCACAAGGATGACCCCAGCTAAGACCCTAAGCAATAGTGGAGAGGATGCCTGAACTGGCCTTACCTGTAGTCAGATTGATGACTATCTTAAATGTCATCATAGAACCTTCATCCAGAAGCTGATGGAAGCAGATGCAGAGATCCACAGTGAAGCACTGGTCTGAGCTCCCAATGTCCAGTCGAAGAGAGGGAAAGCGATAATATGAGCAACGGGGTCAAGACCATGGTGGAGATACCCACTGAAACAGCTTACATGAACTGGGAGCTCACCGACTCCAGCCTGACAGAGAGGCAACCAGCATAGGACCAAACTAGGCCCTCTAGTTTATAGTGACAGCTGTATGACTGGGGCAGACTGGGACCACTGACAGTGAGACCAGAGTTTACCCCTACTGCTTGTACTGGCTTTTGGGAACCCATTCTCTTTGGAGGGATACCCTGCTCGGCCTTATACTGGGGAGGGCCTTGGTCTTGCTAGACTTTGGTGACTTCCCATGGGAAGTCTTTCCCTCTCTGAAGAGTGGATGGTGGTAGGGTGGGGGAGAAGGTGAAGCGAACGGGAGGAGGGGGATGGGGTAGAAGCTGGGATTGGTATGTAAAATGTAAAGAGATGGTTTTTTAAGAAAATAAATTTGGGCTGGAGAGATGGCTCGGCGGTCAAGAGCATTGCCAGCTCTTCCAAAGGTCCTGAGTTCATTCCCAGCAACCACGTGGTGGCTCACAACCATCTGTAATGAGGTCTGGTGCCCTCTTCTGGCCTTCAGGCATACACGCAGAAAGAATATTGTATGCATAATAAATAAATAAATACTTTTTTTTTAGAAGATTAGGGGCTGGAGAGATGGCTCAGTGGTTAAGAGCACAGGCTGCTCTTCCAGAGGTCCTGAGTTCAATTCCCAGCAACCACATGGTGGCTCACAACCATCTGTAATGAGATTTGGCGCCCTCTTCTGGAGCACGGGCATACATGGAGGCAGAATGTTGTATACATAATAAAAGTAAATAAATCTTTTAAAAAGAAAAAAAATAAAAAATAAATAAAATTTTGAAATATTATGGGCATAGTTAGGAATAACTAATTTAAAATTGCTTAGAAGAATTAATGAGACTAAAGTAAATGTGCACACACACTTCTGAGTGTATTTGTGTCCTTTTAAATCAACTGCTTGACAAGCAATGAGTATACCAGAGCTGTTACATGTGTACTGATGCATAAAGACTTCTAATCCTGATGATAGGCATCTGGCGTAGGTAAAACAAAGTTATTCCTAGGGTCCCAGGCCCTGCACAATTTTCTCAGTAAACAAACTCAATCTACAGTTCAAGGGAGAACCAGATTCTCCATGTAAAACTGCTAACTACCTTGGTTTGTTTACTTGGGCAAACATGTACTCAGGGAAGCCCAAGAGAACAGAGATGGGTTTTTGTTTCTTTGTTTGTGTTGTTGCTGTTGGGATAAGGCGAGCTATGTGGTGGAACTCACAGTGTAAACTAGGCTGGCCTCTCCCTCTGAAGTGACAGGATTAACCATGTGTGTCACTACACTCACCTTAGAAATAAATGTATAGGGGGTCGTGTGAGCTACATTTTCTGGTCATTTGCTCTTTCTTATCCCATTTACTCCTGTACTCTGTCCCCCAGTGCCACCATGATGGTTTCCTCCAAACAAATAAGAAACAGGAGCATGGATGGTTAAAGGGACTTCAGCATCATGCTGGACATATTTAGAACTTGAAAAAAAGACTGTTGTATTTTATCTTGTCAGGATTCTGAACTGTGAAAAATCTGTTTCGAATTTCTTGTAGTCAGCAAATTGTAGTATTTCAACCAACCACATGCCCTAGCCATTAATGTCACCTCACCTTTAGAGTCTTCACTACTTAGTGAGCGCTGCCCACGTGTAACTATAACCAGTATTTTAAATGAGATCAACTCTAGAGTGCTCCAGTGAGGACTTCTTTTAGACAGGCAGAATCTGGAGTAGGAACTAAACCCATGCTTTAATAAGATACCAGTGATTCTTAAACATGTTAAGCTTTGAGAAGTGTTCTTTTTAAACCTCATCCTGGGAATTTCTAGGACAAATCCAGCCAGAGGAAAGAGGAAGAAGTATGTAAGACAGTTGAGGTGGTACATGTCTATTATCCCAGCAACTAGCACTGGGAGCCTGAGACCAGAGTGTTGGGGGATTAAGGCCACTGTGGGCTCCATAGCAATTTCTAAGCGAGCCTAGGATACAAAGTGAGGCCTTGTTTAAGTAATATGTAACTAAGCAGTGTTCAGTAGGGTCAGGACATGGATCCAAGGTGAAGCACTTGCCTGGCGTGTATAAAACACCACTGAGTTTAACCCCCCAACACTGCAGAGTAAAACAGGAGGATCATCCAAGAAAGCTTTGCCGTTTCCTACTAACTCAGTATTCCTTCTCTAAATAAGTGTAGCTATTGTCATAGTTAGAAAAGCCTTGGGTATTATACTCATTCCTAACAGAAGTAATCGTCTATTTTTGTGTTTGTCCCCAGCTGTGATTTACCGTGCATTTCCTCACAAAGAAGCCAGAGAGCACGAGGTGCAGGTACAGTCGTTCAGAGGAGGCTGGGAGCAGTAGACTTGACAGCAGAGCAGGCTCAATGTCTTCTTAGACTCATCTAGCTGTTCTTTTCCATGGATTACTCATCTGCACAGGTCGTACTTTAGGCCAAATCAAGGTCTTTTTGGTTGGTGTCTTCATGTTCTAGGCTCCTTTCTTAGGGTACCGGAGTCAGCTCTTAATTTCATGTCATCTCCCACTCTGTATGGAACGACAGACAGCCTGTGCTTACCAGAAACATGTCTTGATCTTGCTTCTGTGCCCCATTCAGTGCTCAGCCCATTCCATAAGTGGATGTTACAGATTCTCTCTGGATGCTTCACAGGCTTTGTCAATTGGGCAGAAGCTTTACCTGTGGCTCCTATCCTGCCAGGTTGTGTGGGGCACGCCTTTAATCCCAGCACCTGGAGGCAGAGGCAGGCAGCTCTCTAAGTTCAAGGACAGTCAGAGCTACAGAGAAATCCTGTCTCAGAGAGAGAGAGAGAGAGAGAGAGAGAGAGAGAGAGAGAGAATAAGAGAGAGAGAGAGAGAGAGAGAGAATGAATATCCTTTAAATCAAGATGTTAAAAGGCCAGTTAACCACCTTTAATTGTATTTCCCCTTGAAAGAGAGACCACATATGTATTTAAAAGAACCAAATTGTCCTTCTATTGATGATGAATGTTTAGCCATCCCTGACTTGAACTACCTCAAAGATTATGTATTCTTTTTATCTCCTGTATTAGCACAAAGAGGGTATCATTTACTATTGATATGCTAACCTAAAGCTGGCAGTTAGCCTCAGACTTGTTTTTACTGTCTGGGTGATGCAAAAAGAACCCAGCAAATGGCCCAGCCAAGAGGTAGGTGCTCAGGAAAGAACACTGCCCAGAGCTGCAGCAGATGAAGGCCAAGCGAGGTACCTGCCGGCCAGTGTAGAGTAGACTGTTGCTACCCCAGCCTGAGAGGTGGGAAACGAAGCATGTTTCAGGACTGATGCGGCTGTGAAACAGTCTCCCAACCTTCCCCAGGAGTCCATATAACTCTGTATATGTCCTGTGGTTGAGAGTGAGTGTGCCCGAGATGCACTTCACAGTTTCTGCCTCAAAGTGGGCCTGGAGCAGACCTCTCCAAGGGCAGCCGCGTGGAGTCCACAAGGCTGAAAGCAAGGGAAGAGGACTGTGCTGCTCACTGTCAGAATTTCTCCTCCTTGACCTACCTGGAACCCCCAGACAGTTTCCCCTAATACTGAAATGGCTCATTTCCCTAACAACCCCAGTTCTCTTTCACTTCAAGATAGTCTTGTGGTCATGACTTATTAAATAACCTGTGTAGTTCATTTCTCAAGCTTCCTTCCCCACAAGGATTAGAGAAGATTTGCATTACAAAGGATTTTGAATGCTCAGTAGAGTAACCTCAAGGAAGCAGGACTGGTCAGCGTTTGACCTGGCTGCAGTGTGGGGCGGTGTCACAGTTAGCACATGAGTGTGACTTTTACATTTTGGTAGTTGTGTGTAGGAAACACTAGGCAGACAGGAGATGTGTGAGCCTAGCTCAGCAGAGATGGTGGCTCTCAGGAACGGGATGAGTGCCCTGGTGTCTGAGAGCGGAACAGTGAACCACACCACCCTGTCTCTGAGCAGGAGCTGGGAACCCAGCGGGCTGAGGCCTTTGTGAGGGCCTTCCTGAAGCGGACCATCCCTCATTTGAGCCAGCAAGACTGTGAGAGCCATCTGCAGCGCAAGGCTGTGGTCTTGGAATACTTCACTCGCCAGAAACCAAAGCAGAAGAAGAAATCCAAAGGCCTCTCTTCCAAACAGAGGAGAGACAGAGGCTCTTTGACTTTAGCCCAGAGCAACAGAGGTACTCCAGTCTTCCCATGGCCTTGCCACTCACCATTGCCTAGCCTTCCTGGTAGGGCTCTGGACTGGGGATCCCAAGGATTCCCTGGACAGCTCTGCCCCATTAGTCTCAGGGGCTTCTTCGCCATCTGCCACAAGGGGGCGGCTTCCCGATACCAATTTTCTTATGTCATAGTTTGGCCTCTAAAAGACAGGCATTGGTCAGACTGAGGACTTTTCATCATTTAACTTCTCTCCTAGCCTCACTAGTAAGTGTCTCTGTTTCCCATAGCAACAGGCTGATATTCTTTAATATGTGCTTTCCTATACCCTTTAACATCACCAGACAGAATCATCCACTAAGAGGTTGCTGCCAGAGAGAGGTCCTGCCTTGGCATTTCAGAAGTTTCTGAAAGGAATGTGTCACTGTTTTGTGGAAGGATGTCTCCCTCGAGATGGTTCTGAGTTTGTGTTTACAGCCACTATGTTTAGGCTTTGTATAACACTCCATAGCCACGCAGCCTTTCTTGTCCCAGAAGGCAAGAGAGTGTCACTTTGCACTGGGGCTGCCTTCCTGGAGTCCTTGCAGGAAGTGCCTGTTTCAGATTCGAGCCTGGTGTTCCTGACTCTGATCCTGGATTGGTATGAATGGGCACCAAGACAAAGGATAACCCCAGAGAAAAGCTCTTGGTCCTTTACCCTCCCTTCCAGACGATCCTGCCACCTTATACAAGGGCCTGCCTGGAAACCTGCACCTGGGTTGTTATGGCTGAGGCTACATCACCACCTTCAGATGCTCTCCTGCTCAGAGCCAGGGGCTCCTCCATCATGTCTACAACTGGCCAGGAGGAAGGGCATCAAGGCAAAGGGCCCCCTCTTCCCTTCTCGAGAGCAGTAATTTAGCCCTGAAAAGGTTCTGCCAGGGAAGAAATTGAGGTTCAAGGAGGGGAATGTACTTGGCCTTCGTCACATTGTCGTCAGGGCACCTACGGCTTCCACGCAGTCTCGGGTATTCCCTCGTGCTTACTCTCGGCCTTGAGCCCAGCTCTGGTTTGCCGAACACTGGAAATCCCAAGCTCGTGTTTCTGACTCTGACAGATACAGTCTCTTCCTCCCTCTGCATGAACTCTGGAAGCAGTACATCCGTGACCTGTGCAACGGGCTCAAGCCAGACACGTGAGTTTTATTTCTGATGCCTGCCATGGGATTAGATCCCAAGTCTTGCGTGCACTAGAGACGCAGCCTGGGAAACCAGCTGGCTGTGGGCGTTTGTGATCCTGTTTGCTTTGTTACCAGCTCTTCTTTGTGGGCTCTCTTGACCTCCTAGGCAGCCACAGATGATTCAAGCAAAGCTCCTGAAGGCGGATCTTCACGGTGCTATTATTTCAGGTAATTTCTGTGAGAGCATATGGTCATCTGGAGACTGCTACTCAGTGGCAGTACTCAGCCTGGAATCTGTCACTTGCCATCCTGAGGTTTCTCTAAGTTACAAGCAGTGAGGATCTAAGGTGGTTGTGTCCTGACCCGTGCTGGGACTTGTTAAACACGCACTAAGTGGTGTCTGCATGCCGTCAGCTCATACTGTTGTCACCTCGCCTCTAGTGCAGACTCTGGGGGACAGATCCCCCTCTTCATGTTTCCAGGGTGCCATCACCAGTGCAGACTTTTTCCATGATTGCCAGACTCATTCACCCCATGGCACCCAACAGCTACTTGGACAGCCAGGAGGGGCCTCAAAGTACCTCACACAGAGCCCTTGGTCTCCCCTGAGGTCAGCTCTCTGATTATGACATATCTCCATATCAGTTTGTTCAGGCTAGAGACCTAGAAGTACATACACATTACCTCTTTCCTAATCCTGCACCTCAAGTCGGTTAACACACCTAGTTCCTGAATCTGACCTGCCTCTAACTCCCTCAAGCTGCTGTGGAAGCTTCTCTCACCCTCCCCCGGCTCACATACTGTTTTATTCCCACATACACACCAGAAGAAATACACAGAATGAAGGCTGTCATCAGACATCAGACTCCCGACTGCCATTTGCCTGTCCTAAGCCTCCAGCAGCTTCCCATCCAGTCAGAGTAAAAATCTATGGTGTCCTTTGGCTGCCCTCTGTGTGACTTGCACACCTGGTACCTTGGCTTGGCTCCTTCTCTCCACGAAGGGGCTCTGAAGGTTCGTGCATTGACTCCTGCTGTAACTCAGGTCCCTTTCCTAATGTCACTTCCTGAGAGTCTACCACCACTAAGGTTTCCCCTCCACTCTCATTGTGCTGTTCTTATTTTCCTCATAGCCATTATCAGTATCAAGAAATAGAATAGCCCGTGCTGTCTATCACTGTCCTCCATGAGAGCTTCAGCTCACAGGAGCAGGATACAGGCCATCACGTTCAGTGTCCTGTCCCAGCACTGACCTAGCACACTAAGCACATAGTTAGCTCCAAGTGCTGATTACATGGAGGAGGCAGGGCCCTGCCAGTGAGGTGAATCGCCTGTCACTTCTGGGCAGCTCTACAGGAGGACTGCATTCAAGGAAATGTTCAGGAGAGTCAAAAGTGAATGATGGATGTCCTGCCCATGGCACTTACTCCATCAAAGCAACACGACTGGACTTAGTTCTTTATGTGTATGGCCTTGTGGCTCCAGAACCCTGCATAAAACCCAAAGGATACCTGAGAACAGCCCAGAGATTGCAAAGCTCAGGACTAAGAGTTGGGAATCCTGGGCTCTTGCTGGCTTGGTCATTGCCCAGCTACAGAGCCACTATCCTCTGGGCCTTCTCTTCCTCAGCTTAGAAGGGCCAGGCTCCTAGTCCCTGAGGCCAAGCTGTGACTGCTGGCACTACCCAGGCCTTACCCTCATCTGCTTTTCTCCTTTGCAGTGACAAAATCCAAGTGCCCCTCCTATCTGGGGGTCACAGGAATGCTCCTGCAGGAGACCAAGCGTGTCTTCAAGATCATCACCAAAGAAGACAGACTGAAAGGTGTGTGCTGTGTCCCTAGGGAGAGAGAGAGAGAGAGAGAGAGAGAGAGAGAGAGAGAGAGAGAGAGAGAGAGAGCATTATCCTTTCCTTGAGGTTTTCAGGTTCTACTTGACAATGGAGTCAGAGTCTGCAGGTTCTTGCTATGTTATGAACTGCAGAGAGAGGCCCCTGCCCCTATGGCTACCAAGAGACATCATGAACACAGCAGCCTGTCCATAAATAGGACAGAAGAACTGCTTATCTGGGTCTTCGGCACTCATTGCTAAGGTCACCACCTCTCAAATGAATAACTAAAAGACAGGCAGAAGAAACCAAAACAGCCTGCCACTGGAGTTCTGAAAACTGCACCCTTGCTGGAGATACTCTTGAGTTTTAGTGTTGTTGGGAGGAGAGAGCCATTTGTTCATCCCTAGCCACTTATCCCTGAAATAATCACACATATTTAAATCACTGCTTGGCCCATTAGCTCTAGCTTATTGGCTAATTCTTACATGTTAATTTAGCCCATTTCTCTTAATCTGTGCATTGCCACAAGGCTGTGGCTTACCAGGTAAAGTTCCCAGAGTTTGTCTCTGGCAGAGGCTCCATGGCTTCTCTCTGACTCAGCCCTTCTTTCTCCCAGCATTCAGTTTAGTTTTCCCCACCTAGCTAAGTTCTGCCCTGCTATAGATCCAAAGCAGTTTTTCTATTCATTAATGGAAATCATAGCATACAGGGGGAAATCCCACACCATAGCATGGTTATTGCCACTCCAGCAGGTACTTTTGAATCTTCCAATACCCCAGTACCTGACCTTGCCCACAAATCCAAAGTTCAAACAACAGTTGAGGGGTTTGTACTCATTTCTGTTGATGCTAGAAATCAAGACCAAGCTAATCCTGGGCTCTACGCCTGAGCTACCCCCACAGCCTTGCTTCATTGTTTTTCCATTTCCCTGTATGTTCTTCTGCTCACTTTATAAGTCTAAGGAAGTAATGTAGAAGTTTCCCCACTCTGCACAAATCTAAGAACCAATTCAAGACTGTATGGGAAATTGGCTTTGGTGGTGTGAGAGCCCTCAGTTCTGGGAATTAAGTTAATCACCCCTAAATCTGGAAATTAGGCAGTGAGTTATATTTAGACTGTGAATCAAATAGCCCAGGTCTTTTTTGCGTACTTCTGGCATGGGTCTTCTCATTCCTGTACACTTTTTTAAAGACAGTCTTAGATGCAGTCCTGGCTAGCTTGGAGCTTGCTATGTAGACCAGGCTGGCCTTGAACTCTCAGATCTGCCTGTTTTGTCTCCTAAGTGCTGGCCATAAAGGTCTAGCATCACCTTAATAATGTTGTGGGAAGTCCTTTTGTATTGTTGCTTTTATTGGTTAATGAATAAAGAAGCTATTTGGGCCTATGACAGAGCAAAACAGAACAAGGCAGGAATTCCAAGCAGAGATAGAGGAGAAAAAGCAGAGTCAGAGAGATGTCGTGTAGCTGCCGAAGGAGACAGATGCCAGAACCTTACCGGTAAATCACAAGCCTCATGGCAATAATAGAATTAATAGATTAATAGAAATGGGTTAATTTAAGATGTAAGAGTTACTTAGTAAGAAGCCTAAGCTATTGGCCAAGCAGTGTTGCAATTAATATAGTTTCTGTGTGATTATTTTGGGTCTTGGCAGCTGGGAAGTGAACAAGCAGCCTCCGACTACTTTAATACAATTTAAATTGTAAACGTGCATGAATCATGCTTACATGAACATGAACGCACTGTCTGTATTGTTCCTCATTCTTTTTCCTTTCTTCTTTTCCATTCAGTTATCCCCAAGCTAAATTGTGTGTTCACCATAGAAATTGATGGCTTCATTTCCTACATTTATGGAAGCAACTTCCAGCTTCGGTCAAGTGAGAGATCTGCCAAGAAGTTCAAAGTAAAGGGAACAATTGACCTGTGAACTCTTTGCCACTGGCTACAGATGTACCTGGCAGCTGAGAACTGGAAACACCTTAAATACACACTTTTCCATGAAGCACTTTCTGGCTGTGGCTCGTCTTGACTCCAGGGAAAAAAGAGTGGCTAAAGAACATTGAACAACAAAGGAAGAAGTCGGGGATAGAGATTTGTCTCTCCAGGGAGGAAAGACTAACAGAAAATATACCAGGACTAACCTTGGGTGATTTGAAGAAGGTGGCCATTAGGTTCTGTCTTTCATACTTTCCTGTGTTTCTGGAACATTCTGTGCTAATAATGATAAATTTGGACATCTTAGTTCCATTTTGGCTGCTATATTTTTAACATTTCTACTGTGTAAGACCAGATGAGGTCTTTCTGCACGTGGCCATTGGAACTACAGGTCAGGACCAGCATTAAAAATGGCTGGGGTCCAGCTACTCTGTGCCAGTAGCCTTGAGGAGGCCTTGTCATTGACACCTAGTTCGGAGGGGCCAGTTGCCCCTTGTTTGTAAGAGGTGTGTGACTGCTGGCCGGCTCAGAAACTGCCCTGGCAATAGTAGGTGACGGCACATCCAGCACTCACCCCAGGTCAGCAGTGGTGCTGGGGGTCTTTGCTCGGTGCCTCCCACTCAGACTGCACTGGATGGAAGAGGAATGAGTGAGCCTGATGATCTTTATATGACAGAAAAACAGAAAGCCTACTCCCTCTCAGAAACCAAAGTGCTCCCCCAAGTCCCCGAGATTATCTAGGCCCTGGTTCTGTCAACATCATCTAGACATTCCTCATGGCACTGCCCCGTCCCACCTGGCCCCCGTGTTATCACAGTCCTTGCCACCCAGGTTCAGGGCACACATGACCTCTCAGCCTGAAAATGATCATTGTCTTACGGACTGGTAAAGAAAGGCTAAGATCTGGACCAGAAGAGCTGGCTCCAGAGTCAAGTTCTTCCCAGGAGGACAGCCACAGGGGGGTGAGAGAGACAGCTAAGTGTGTGTGTATGTTCCTTATTTACCCAGCGCTCTACCAAGGAACTCTTCTGTGTAGAGTGACTGCTGTTCTAGCTGGCTCAAAGTGCACAGGTGCTGCACCTTCAGAGCAGACCTGTCCAGCCCCACCCTCTGTGATGTAAGGGGCGCGCTATGTTGCATAAACACAGTTGCTTCCCAGAAAAGCTGCTGGTGCCACTTGCCAAGTGAAGCATGTTACTGCTGGCCCCAACTCAAGTGTCCATTAACTCGCTAAGGACATTCTCCCTCAAGGGAGACAATGTACTGCTCACCTGAAATAGAGTCTCTGCTCTTTGCCTTGTCTGGGATGTGCTGCTGTTGTCTCCCTGACCTCCCCAGCATCCTCCAGACTCTGGTCCTGAGGAAACTGCACTTGGTATTACATACAGCATGACTATCCAAGTCCCCACAACTTCATGGAGGGGGTATGGTACTGGTACTTGTGACTGTCTCCAAGGAATAGGACTGGTAGAAATGAGATTTGGGGTGTAGAGAGTCACATGACAACCAACTCTGTTGAATGTAAACCATGCACTACAGAAACATGAGCCCCATGCAGAGTGCCATAGAAGCCAATGGGAAGAACAGTTGGCACCTCAAGAAAGGGCTCAGACTGCTGTCTAAATTGGTTTCTGCTAAGGCTTCCTCCTGACTGGTCAACAGCTACCTCTCTGTGCGCATGGTCTGTCCTCAAGAAGGGAGCTCTAGTGTGCCTCTTCCGACGGTGTGATGAGATGAGATAACACCTCATCTATGACCCGTTTATCCTTTGTTACCTCATAAAGATCCTATCTCCAAACAGTCGTGTTGGAGGTTAGACCTTCAACACGGGAATTTGAGGGTAGTTAGTAACGACTGTAAAATGTTCCTAATTAGAAAAGTTGGCTTTACCTCCAAGGAAGGTGGCAATGTCCAGTCTGGACCCCATCCACAGACAGTGGCCTGGGTTTCTCTGCTGGTTTTTTTGCTGTATGCTATGCTTGGGACACCAGGCAGCTCAGCCTAACTGCTAGGCTACGAGCTCACATTTTCCTGAATTTCATGGGCTTTGACTTAAGGTGCACGCACAGTATCCAGAGTCCCGAAGTTGTGAGCAGCCAAACTCCTCCCTCCTTGTTCCACTGGAGCCAGCAGAGTCCGGGGGGAAATGTGTAGAGGGAGGGGATGGTTAATGTCTACATGGCTGGATTGGGAAATGCTTTGAAAAGGGCACTTCTTGGTGTGTTTCTGAGGCTTCCAGAGAGGATTAACTGAGGTGGAAGATCCACCCTATACATGGGAAGTTTCATTCCCTAGGGTCAGGAGCTGGAAACAATAGAAGGAAGCTTGCTCTCCACTTCTCTGTCACGTGTCCTGTCCCACTGTGCCTTCCCTGCCATAATGGCTGACGGCTGTAGCAAAATAATGCCTTCCTCATGTCACTTGTGTCAGGGATTTTATCACAGGGACAAAAAGTCCAACATGGGAGATGGGCAGAGTTGGCCCCTGAGGGGAGCTGTGGAATATGAAGAATTAAATCACACCCAGGTCAGAAACCTGAAGAACCCAGGAAATCAGAGCAAGGCTTGGGAAGGTCTATCTAGGGGAGGAGAAATGGGAAGGGGACATGTGACCACTGGCCTCAATGGCGATGCCTCAGGTTGCACCCAGCTCTCTAATGGTGGGGAAGACACAGCAGGAACTAGCTTTGTAAACCAAGGGGCAGGTTACAAAATTCTGATCAGTTCATCAACACCTGAAATCTTTCAGGGTCTCCAAGCTACCTACCATCTGTCAAGTGAGACAACTTACTGCATGAAGGCCTCCTAGATCAGGGTGCTGGGATTCCTGCAGCAGCATAAGCAGGCACATGTCTGCAGCAGCTGTCCTATGCTGCACTTCAGCCATACAGAGTCAGGTCCCAGGAGTGGAACTCGCATGTCTATGTGTTTGTGTAACACCACCTGCTTCCTCCAGTCACCAATATTTGAAGATGGTACATTCCAGATGGCATCTAAGTCTCTCAGTCCTGACATCTGATTTGACCATAGATTCTTGGGCCAGTCTTTTCTGGATGCGGGAAAGGATCATCCAGTGACCAGGCTCTCAGATTCTGAATAATAAACATGAAGATTCTTCCCAAATACATAATTATGGTAAAAAGGCTCACTTTCTGGACAATGGGTTTTGTATTAATTTAGTTTGCATTTCTTATCTATAATGACTCATTAAGACATCTGTTAAATGTCTATAATATTAATTTAATTCTAATAGAACTGTATTGGAATTGTCCGTTTAATTAACCTCATAGGCCTTTAATGGGTATCTTAAATAGACATCATTAACAAGACTGCTAGACAAATTAGAATTAGAGTCAATAACATTCTTGGTAATTTCTCATGAGCCGTGAAGGACAAGCATTGCTAAGTAGGCAGAGACGACTGCAAAAGAAAAAGTGTTAGAGCGGCAGGAAATCCAGAATGGACAGGACCCCGAGGGTTCACCATTCTGTGTCCCAGGAGATTTCGGCAAAGATGTTTCCCGGCCACCAAGATCGTACTCAGGAACAAAGGCTTCAGCTTTCATATGCATTTACAGAAAATATTCTGTGTTCCCTTGGACTGAGCTCCAGGTAGGGAAGAGAGGAAAGAGATGGGGAGCATGAAACGAATGGAGAAAGAGAAGTGTTAGAGAGGGGAGGGTCATGACATTGTATGATAGAGCAGGGGAACTGGGACTCACTAGGATAAGGCAGGTTGGTTGGGACGGAGTGTGGAATGGGATGAGATGTAGAACACTACTCCATTCCTCACCCGGGCACTCCTCTTTATCCCCACCCTCCTAACTTTCACCACTTTCTTGGCCACTCCCTCTAGAGTCCTTCAATGGACCTTATATTCCAGATGCATAAATGTTGAGCTGCCCTCATTCCAATTGTTAGACTTCTCTCCAACTTCCCTCCCTATCTGGTCACATGGCCACAAACCCAGGTACACCTAAAGTTCTCACAATCATATTTTCAAGCAGAGAGGAAGTATGTTCATTGTGTTCCTCCCCCAAGTTAAATTAAAAGCTCAGTAACAATAAAGCCTGTGTTTTGATCATTCTGGATCCCAAGTTATCTAGAAAGAACCTGACCCATGATAGAGTCTCATTGAGTGCTGGTGTGAAAACACTGCCCTTTGACCTCTCCATGTAAGTACATCAACCCCCACCTCATGGAATTGTCTCATTGCCTCTGAAACTCAGGTACAAGATCCAGTTATGCCTTGCTTCTTCTCCTTTGCCACAACCACATCCGACCTTTCTTGAAGTCCTATTGGACATCAATAAGAACTGAAGTCTCCTCCCACCTCTGCTCACGTCTTATCTCTTGACCTCATCCTCCCACAGCAACTGCCCAGCCAGCCCCAGCCCCAGCTCTCCCATGGCTTCCCTGACTCTATACTCAGCCACGTACAAACAAGATGGCCATTGGAACAGGACTCAGACTGTGCCATCCTTCAACTTAAAACCCACAAGTAACTTTCCCCTAAGTTGATGTTAAGTCATGCTCCTGACCAGAATTCCCAAATCCCTCCCTGATGGCGCTATGCTCCCCCTCCCCAGCACCTGTCTTGTCCACTCTGGAACCCTCAAGTGTGCACTGCTCCACTCTCAGTGTTTGCTCTTGAGTTCTTTGTGGGATTTTCTTTCTGTTGTCCCTCAACCCACGTCAGCCTTATCTTCTGCATTTGTCTCTGTTCTACTGGAAGGTTCTCTCATGACCTTCCTAGATCACTCCCACCTTCCTAGCTTTGCAGCCCCTCCTCCACCAACCTATCACTTCTTATGTGCACTACAACCCTTGTCAGCTGGGACTTTGCCTACCTATTTGTCATTAGAGCCATCAAACATCCCCATATTGTGTCAACACTGCTTTGCATAGTCACTGGGCATGGTGGCACACACCTGTAATCTCAGGCAGAAGGATCATGAGTTCCAGGGCAGCCTGAGCTACATAGAAAATCCTGTCTCAAAAACCACAAAGAAGACCTCAAAGTGTAGTCCAGTGGTAGAGAGCCTTGTCTAACATGGTCAAAGCCCTAACACCCACTCTCAGCACAGGAAGAAAAACATGTTCATAAGTATTTGTTGTTTATCTAGTTGTAGTGGCTCATACTAGTAGTCAAATCACTTGGGAGACTGAGACAGAAGGAGAACCATGAGTTCAAAGTCAATAGTGAGTTCTAGGCCAGCCTGGGCTACACAGGCTGTCTCAAACACACACACACACACACACACACACACACGACTTATATGTGCATTGTCTTGTTAGAGAGAGGGAGCCAAGGGTGGACTATGATGAATGAGTGGGCATTGGTTCTCACAGCTGCCACGATGACAGCAGTGACTCCATCCTTGTGACTTGTCCAGAGCATGTCCATATGCTACCCTCCCATACAAGCAGGCACTGCATCCAGCAAGAGTCCCCAGATGCCACAACTTCCCTGTGTCATCAGACCCTGCCCCCAACACACAAAGATAATCACAAGTCTACACTCCACAAACAGCAGGACCATGTAGCAGTCCAGCATTATATGCCTTAGCTCCACCCATTGAAGCAGAGTGTGAGCCTCTGTGCTGTCATCTTTGATAGTCAGGAAATCAGAGGTCAAGGCCAACTCACTATCCACCCTCATTTTCAACAACAGAAGATGAGGAATAAGGAGTAGTGTCTACTACAGAAGCATTTAGTATGCACACATTAACTTGTACCTTCAGCCAGAAGTGAGGGAGAGAGAAATGTCTTATTGAATGCTTCCATGGGCCCTCCACAGAAAGCTTGCCTTGCAAGGATCATGAGGTGGAGAGCCCTTGGCTGCCTCAGTTTCCTCCTCCAGTGTATTATACTGTGTTCCATGACCACACAGCGCACACAAACATATTCTACAGGTGTGTGCCTCTCTTCCTGACACATGTTTGTGGTGACAGCATGGAACTGACATGGCAGGACTCTCAACATTACAAATTATACAAGAACAAATGGGGTTCCTTCCAGATGTTGCTGTTTGGAAATTGGGTTGTATCCCTGCCCTCAGCAGAGGTTGTGACAAGGTCAAGCCAAGAGCAGGAGCCCTGAAGCCCCAGGATCAGCTGTTGCCATGCCCTTCCTGTTTGGACCTGAAAGGTTGCCTTCAGACTTAGCCCCACAGACAGCCCAATGCTACAGTTCAGGGGCTGAAAACACGGGTTATATGCTGGTGGGAAATGGAGAGAATTATAAACTTAGTATTTGTGCTTTCTCTGACTCCCACCCTTCTCCACTGGAACAAACAGCAAGCCTTCCTTGCCATGATGGACAGAGTCCTCTGAAACTGAGACAAAACAAATCCTTTCTAGTTATATTGCTTCTGTCAAGTATTTTGTGACCACAGGGGAAAATGTATATATACGTGAATGAAAAAGTGTTAGCCAGGTAAGGTAGTTCATGACTGGAGGAGGCTCGGGCAGAAGGATCACAAGTGAAAGGCCTGCCTATGATACCGCTAAGACTCAAAGTCAACCTGGAAGACTTAAACACTGTTTTGTTAAAGGAAAAAGGATGCTGGGGTTTGTTGCTGCAATTCCTTTTCTTCAGGAGATGTAAAGAATGTCTACCTCCTCCTCCTAAGGTGCCAACAACAACCCAAGAGGTGATTCAATCAGAGCTTGCACTGGGGAACCAGTGAGTTGTTAGACTTACTTACAGAGCCATGGGAGAGTGGAAAACAGCCACATTGAAAGTTCTGCATCCAGTATGGAGATCCCTCCCCCATAGCTGTGTGCATGGTGTCCCCTTTCTTAAGTAGATTTCTATTGCTGTGATAAAGCACTGTGGCCAAAAGCGACATGAGAAAGAAAGAGTTTAATTTCACTCTCGTGCTGGCTAGTCTTCTGTCAACTTGACACAAGCTAGAGTCATTTGAAAGGAGGAAACATCAATTGAGAAAATGCCTCCATAAGATTCAGCTATAAGCCTGTCAAATTATTTTTTAAATCTTTTATTTATTTATTTTGGTTTTTTCAAGACAGGGTTTCTCTGTAGCTTTGGAGTCTGTCCTGGAACTAGCTCTTGTAGACCAAGCTGGCCTTGAACTCATAGAGATCTGCCTGCCTCTACCTCCCGAGTACTGGGGTAAAAGGCACGTGCCACCACCGCCCAGCTTAATTCTTTTTATTTTTAAAACAATCTTATTTTACATACCAATCCCAGTTTCCTCTTCCTCCCATCCTCCAGCTTCCCTACCTTCTCCCCTCTCCACCCCCCATACACTCATCAGAGAGGGTGAGGCTTCCCATGGGGAGTCAACAAAGTCTGTTGCATCACTTGAGGCAGGACCAAGATCCTCATCCCTGTATCTAGGCTGAGCAAGGTATCCCTCCATAGGGAATGGGCTCTAAAGAGACAGTTCACGCACTAGGGATAAATACTGGTTCCTTTGCTAGTGGCCCCACAGACTGCTCAAGCCACACAATTGTCACCCACATTCGGAGGGCCTAGTTTGGCATTATGCATGTTCCCCAATTGTTAGTCTGGAGTCAGTGAGTTCATACTTGCTTGCGTCAGCTATTTCTGTGGGTTTCCCCCATAATGGTCTTGGCCCCTTTGCTTATAATTATTGCCCCTCACTCTCTACAATTGTAATCAAGGAGGTCGGCCCAGTGCTTAGCTGTGGATCTCTGCATCTCCTATCATCAGTTAGTGGATGAAGGTTCTACGATGACAATTATGGTAATCATCAATCTGATTACATTTTAGGTACTCTTCCCACTATTGCTTAGATTCTTACCTGAGGTCATCCTTGTGGATTCCTGGGAATTTCTCTAGTGTATTATGCATTTTAATTAGTAAATGATGGGAGAGAGCCCAACCCATTGTGGGTGGTGCCATCCCTGGGCTGATGGTCCTGAATTCTATAAGAAACCAGGCTGAGCAAAGCATGGGAAGGAAGCCAGTAAGCAACACTCCTCCATGACCTCTGTATCAGCTCCTGCCTCTAGGTGCCTGAGTTCTTGTCCTGAATTCCTTCAGTGATGAACAGAATTATGGAAGTATAAGCCAATTAAACCCTTTCCTCCCCAACTTGCTTTGGGTATGGTGTTTTGTTGCAGAAATAGAAAACTAAGACAGCCCACATTGAGCTGTGGTCCATCGTGATGGGAAGTCAGGGCAGGAACTCAAGGCAGGAACAGAAGCCAGGAAGCAGAGAGAATGTTCCTTAGTGGCTTATTCCTCATGAGTTGCTTACTCTGCTTTCTTATACCATCCTGGGCCTCCTGCATCAATCTTTAAGCAAAAGAATGCCCTACAGACAACCCAATGGGGGCATGTTTTTTAACTGAAGTTGCTCCTCCCAGATAATTATACATTGTGTTGAGTTGACAAAAACCAACCAGGAAAGTCTTTTTCCTGACTAGCCCTTTCTAGAGACCCAGAGGCCACATGAAATAGGGCAGAATTAGACAACTAAAGATGTGAATAGTCAGATGAGGGCTCCACGAGCATCCTTAGCCCCTCCTTCTAAGAGGAAACATCAACAGCCAACAGGCCAGCTGTGATGATCTTTGAAGAGAAAACCCAGACAGGCTAAGTGAGAGGGGATGGAAGGGGCTCTCTAAAAGGTGACACCCAGCTTCCATCCCTTTGAGGCACCGACAGGAGCTAGACAGACTGCTGAACCCTGAATACTTGTGTTCCCTCAAAAGTCACATGCCGAAGCCAATCCCCAAATGTGATAATCGACTGGTTACATGATTGTAACAAGGATACCTGACAGAAACACTTAAAGGAAGGGATGCATTGCTTTAGCTCACGAGTTGAAGTATTTCAGACAATGTAGTGGGTATGATGGGGCAGCATGGTCTGTGTGGTGGGAGATTGTGGCTGTTTCTTCACATGGTGCAGATCTGGGTGCAGACAGCACAAGATGGAACCAAAGTCAGGCTATAAAGTTCAGATCTCAGATCTCGCAAAATGGCACCTCTGCCTGGGAACTGGGTAATAATCAAACCCATGAGTCCATGGGGGGCTTTTAAGACCCAGTCTAACAGATGGTGTTAAGAGACTTTGTTGTTTGTGGTAATTTACTGCCTGGAATCCCAGCTGATGCAAGAGGTTTAACAGGAGTTTGGGGTCATCTTGGCTTGCTTAGTAATTCAATCAGAGGTCCATTGCAAAATCCTGTCTCAAAAACAAACAACAACAACAAATGATGGAAGGGGTAGGGCCTTTAGGGGAGATTGGGTCAGGATTGGTGAGCACTGTGTCTTATTGAAAGATTGGTGAGCACATGATTAGAGAATGTTGTGTCTTTTTGAAAGAGGCCCAAGAGACCACACTGACCATTGACCAAGTGAGGTCTCAGCCAGACAGCTATCTTAAAGAATGGGGCCTTACTTAACATCAAATCTTTTGAAACTTTGACCAGCATCCAGAGTCATGCTGTGGTATGTTATGGACTTTGAACTCAAAGAAATCTACCAGTTACCCTGATACCAAAACCACACAAAGACTCAACCAAGAAAGAGAATTACAAACCGGTTTCATTCATGAACATCGACACAAAAATTCTCAATAAAATACTGGCAAACCGAATCCAAGAACACATCAAAAAAATTATTCATTATGATCAAGTAGGCTTCATTTCAGAGATGCAGGGCTGGTTCAACATACGAAAATCTATCAATATAAATAAAATCATCATATATAAATAGACTGAAAGACAAAAACCATATGATCATTTCATTAGATGCCAAAAAAGCATTTGACAAAATTCAACACCGCTTTATGATAAAGGTCTTGGAGAGATAAGGGATACAAGGGCCATACCTAAATATAATGATGTTAGCCGACAGCTAACATCAAATTAAACTGAGAGAAATTCAAAGCCATCCCACTAAAATCAGGAACACGACAAGGCTGTCCACTCTCTCCATACCTCTTCAATACAGTGCTTGAAGTTCTTGTTTTGTTTTTTTGTTTTTTTTGTTTTTCGAGACAGGGTTTCTCTGTGGTTTTGGAGCCTGTCCTGGAACTAGCTCTTGTAGACCAGGCTGGTCTCGAACTCACAGAGATCCGCCTGCCTCTGCCTTGTGCTTGAAGTTCTTGCAATAGCAGTAAGACAACATAAGGGGATCAAGGGGATTCGTATTGGAAAGGAAAAAGTTAAACTTTCGTTATTTGCAGATGATATGATTAGTATACATAAGAGACCCCAAAAACTCTACCAAAGAACTCCTACAGCTGATAAACACCTTTAGTAATGTGGCAGGATACAAGATCAACTCCAAAAAATCAGTTGCCCTCCTATACACTAAGGATAAGGAAACAGAGAGGGAAATCAGAGAAGCATCACCTTTCACCATAGCCACAAATAGCATAAAATATCTTGGGGTAACTCTGACCAAGGAAGTGAAAGATCTATTTGACAAGAACTTTAAGTCTTTGAAGAAAGAAATTAAAGAGGATACCAGAAAATGGAAGGCTCTCCCTTGCTCTTGGATTGGGAGGATCAACATAGTAAAAATGGCAATTTATAGATTCAATGCAATCCCCATCAAGGTCCCATCAAAATTCTTCACAGATCTTGAGAGGACAATAATCAACTTTATATGGAAAAACAAAAAGCCCAGGATAGCCAAAACAACCTTATACAATAAAGGAACTTTTGGAGGCATTACCATCCCTGACTTCAAACTCTATTACAGAGTTACAATATTGAAAACAGCTTGATACTGGCATAAAAACAGAGAAGTCGACCAATGGAATCGAATAGAAGACCCAGATTTTAACCCACAATCCTATGAACACCCGATTTTTGATAAAAGAACTAAAAGTATACAATGAAAAAGAGAAAGCATCTTCAATAAAGGGTGCTGGCATAACTGGATGTCAACCTGTAGAAGAATGGAAATAGATCCATATCTATCACCATGCACAAAACTCAAGTCCAACTGAATCAAAGACCTCAATATCAATATGAACACACTGAACCTGATAGAAGAGAAAGTGGAAAGTACTCTACAACATATGGGCACAGGAGATCGCTTCCTATGTATAACCCCTGCAGCACAGACATTAAGGGCAATATTGAATAAATGGGACCTCATGAAACTGAGAAGCTTCTGTACAGCACTAAAACAAAAAGGCAACCTACTGACTGGGAGAAGATCTTCACCAACCCCGCAACAGACAAAGGTCTGATCTCCAAAATATATAAAGAACTCAAAAAACTAGACTTTAAAATGCGAATTAACCCAATCAAAAAAAAAAAGAGCACTGAACTGAATAGAGAATTCACAACAGAAGAAGTTCAAATGGCCAAAAGACACTTAAGGTCATGCTCAACCTCCTTAGTGATCAGGGAAATGCAAATCAAAACAACTTTGAGATACCATCTTACACCTGTCAGAATGACTAAAATCAAAAACACCAATGATAGCCTCTGCTGGGGAGGTTTTGGAGTAAGGAGTACACTCATCCATTGCTGGTGTGAATGCAAACTTGTGTGACCACTTTGGAAATCAGTGTGACGGTTTCTCAGGAAATTCGGGATCAACCTACCCCTGAACCCAGCAATACCACTCTTGGGAATATACCCAAGAGATACCCTATCATATTACAAAGGCATTTGTTCAACTATGTTCATAGCGGCATTATTTGTAATAGCCAGAACTTGGAAACAACCTAGATGCCCTTCAATGGAAGAATAGATGAAGAAAGTGTGGAATATATACATATTAGAGTACCACTCAGCAGTAAAAAACAAGGACTTCTTGAATTTTGCATGCAAATGGATGGAAATAGAAAACACTATCCTGAGTGAGGTAAGCCAGACCCAAAAAGATGAACATGGGATGCACTCACTCATAATTGGTTTCTAGTCATAAATAAAGGACATTGAGCCTATAATTCGTGATCCTAGAGAAGCTAAATAAGAAGGTGAACCCAAAAAAACACATATGGGCATCCTCCTGAATATTAACCTTCATCAGGCGATGAAAGGAGACAGAGACAGAGACCCACATTGGAGCACCAGACTGAAATCTCAAGGTAAAAATCAGGAGCAGATGGAGAGAGAGCACAAGCAAGGAACTCAGGACCGCGAGGGGTGCACCCACACCCTGAGACAATGGGGATGTTCTATCGGAAACTCACCAAAGCCAACTGGCCTGGGTCTGAAAAAGCATGGGATAAAATCGGACTCGCTAGCCGGGCGATGGTGGCACACTCCTTTAATCCCATCATTCGGGAGGCAGAGGCAGGCAGATCTCTGTGAGTTCGAGACCAGCCTGTTCTACAGAGCTAGTTCCAGGACAGGCTCCAAAGCCACAGAGAAACCCTGCCTCGAAAAAACCAAAAAAAAAAAAAAAAGGACTCACTGAACATAGCAGACAATGAGGACTACTGAGAACTCGAGAACAATGGCAATGGGTTTTTGATCCTACTGCACATACTAACTTTGTGGGAGCCTAGGCAGTTTGGATGCTCACCATACTAGACCTGAAAGGAGGTGCGTGGTCCTTGGACTTCCCACAGGGCAGGGAACCCTGATTGCTCTTTGGGCTGACAAGGGAGGGGGACCTGATCGGGGGAGGGGGAGGGAAATGGTAGGCAGTGGCAGGGAGGAGGCAGAAATCTTTAATAAATGAATGAATGAATAAATAAATAAATAAATAAATAAATAAATAAGAAAGAGATGTCATGATTGAAAGACACATTGGGGTTAGCAGAAACGTAGCTCTAGATAAATTTCCAATAATCCACCAGGATGACTCCGGCTAAGACCCAAAGCAATACAGAGGGGGCCTGATCTTCACTTGCCCTGTAGTAAGAATGATGAATATCTTAAATATCACCATAGAAACTTCATCTACCAACTGATGAAAATAGAGGAAGACACCATCGGAAAACTGAGCTGAGCTCCCAAAGACCAGTTGAAGAGTAGAAAGAATAAGAATATGAGAAAAGTTGTGAGGACTGTGATGGGTTCACCCACTGAAACAGTTTACATGAACTAATGGAAGATCACTAACACTAACCGAACTGGGAAGGAACAAGCATGGGACCAAAATAGTCCCTCTGAATGTAGCTGAGAGTTGACTTGCTGGGGCAGACTTGGGGGGTCACTGGCAGTGGCACCAGGATTTATCCCAAATTCATGTCCTAGATGTGTGGGATCCTATTCTCTTTGGATGTATACCTTGCTCAACCTAGATATAGTAGGGAGGGCCTTGGACTTTCCACAAACCAATGTGCATTACCCTCTCTGAGGACTGGATGAGGGTTGTGTGGGAGGATGTGAGGAGGGACTGGGAGAAGGGAAGAAGTGGTAACTTGGATTGGTAATTTTTTAAAACATAATCAATTAAAAACCATTCAGAGTAGCTGAGTCTAGGCAGCACAACAGCAACAAGAGACTGAAAAGGGGAACAGTTGTATCCATGCCCACCTTCAGCCATTATGTTGCCTGTTCCTACCAGCAGCATCCAAATAAAAGCATCTTCATCATACACAGTGGACCACCGATCTGGAAGTTCAAAGTGGCATCACCCATGAGTGTAATGATGAAGGGTCAGGCTGGTCCAAGAGTAAAAACATACAAAGAAGAGATGAAAGAATACAAGAGAGTTGTCAGTCCAGCATGGGCCAGCACAGAATAAGGAAGGACTGTAGGAGAAGCTGTTCTTCCTTTTGGAGACTACAGCTCCCAGCATCCCCCTGGACTGGAAGCCCCAAAGGCACAGGGCATTTCTCCCAGAAGCCCGTGTGTTCCCCGTTAAAAACAGGGGTCACCACGAGCTCTCTCTCTCTCTCTCTGCCCTTCTCTCCTTTCATCTCTGTCCCTTACTTGTTGTTACCCCCCCCATTAAAGTGCACCCACGTGGGATCACCGCATGTCTGTGTCTCCTTCCTAACCCCGCATCGCCCTGTGTCTCGCGTAATGTCTCCACTCTCTAACCCCACAGACAGACAAACAAGACAAAAAAGAATAACAGAAGCAACAAGAAGACAAGTGTCTTAGAGTTCATCAACATGCACGCAGCACACTGAGCCCTGACCTTGCACATAGTCACAAAGGAACACTTTGATCTCTTCCTTGGGTCATGGACAGATGCTGATGGCACAAAAGCCAGATGCACTGCAATGGCCTATCACCTGAGTTCCCTCAACAGCAGTTCTCCTTCCTGCCCAAGACTACTCACTGTATGTAAGTGTAGGCTGATGGGACACTTTCTGTTGGAAGGTGACGCATCATGTGTACATTACACACCGCTTCATCAGTGAACCTTATGAGAGCACTGCCATGATAGCCTAGGCTAAACGCCATGGGAAGTGGCACGTCCATGCCATGACTGCCTCTTTCACTAGCCCACACCTCAGCCTCCATGGCTACTGTTGGTCTCCTGGCATCTTCTCCAACCAATCCCATCTTCTAGTTAGGAATCGAACCTTCCCATTGGCTGTTGCCTCATTTATGACATCATTCTCCCTCCAACCCTACCAGCACCTGGTAGAATCTTGGTGTTTCCATGGTGATGACTGTAAACAACTTTGGATCATCACAGGTCCAGGTGACCAGTGACCAGTGAGTGCTGTCTAATACTGGACACACTTGCCACTGAGGTCAGCTGATCAGAAAGAGCCGACTGATTATCTTGCTCCATTGTACTTTGGATTGCTGATCCTCTCCCCTTGACCATGTCAGGTAAGGATAGAGACTTTAAAACATGTGATCTTCTCCATTGACTTTTACTATACTAATAAATCTTTGCTGAATGTGGATAGTATTGATGTTGATATAGATATCTAGATTTGAATGTCACATTTAGCTTTGGTTCTTACTAAGTAGGTGATTTTAGACAAAAAGTTTATTCTCAAGTGTTTTCCATCCGCCTCAAGGAGTGAACAGTGTCACTATGCTTGGGTCCTGTACTGTTGGGTTTTCAGAAGAAAGTGAAGAGGGAATAAAATCAGGCTCTTTTGGATGGTATTAAACTACAGAGACACGGGAACATGAACAAGGCACGCAGAGATCTAGCACTCCACACCACTAATGAGACAGTCTCCCCCCACTACTGTTTCCAGTCTTAGTTTAAAATTCAGGGCGACTCTAACAGTATTGGTCACACCACGGATGGTGGCACACAACTATAATCACAACACAGAGAGAACTGGGTGGGATGGAGATCAGTTCAAGTCTGACATGCTCTACACTGGCCTCTCTCCATACTCACCAAATGAATATTGACTATGGACAAAATGGCGACTGCCATGTTGTGCAGTCACTTGGACTTCCCTGGATTAAACATGGAGAGTGGAAGAGAATAAGAGGACTGTGGAATCTGAGAAGGCAGTTGTTGTACTGAAATTAATATTGACAGTGTTGCTGGAAGGACAGACCCACAGGAAGTCAGGGAAGGGGGCAAACACAGTACGGGTCTAGAAAGTATATAAATATATGAAGGCACACTGCAGAGGGGACCCTGGTGGTCCACAATGGTAGTTTAGAACACAATGTTGAAGACGACCACAGATTATAATCAAAACAGACAAGGCATTGTCATTTCCCAAGCCATGTTTAACCAAACGTACTGTTCAGATTAGTCTATACAAAGGTTCCCTGGCACATATAGAAAGAATATCCTGATCTGGTCCCTGGCTCTTACACTCCATCCAGACCACTTTCTGCCCAGTTCCCCATGTCTCATGTGCACTGGTGGTGTTGGATAGGATCAACTGAAGCTGCGAAGTCCAGTCAGTTAGAGTCTGACCATGGCAACTGACACGCTGTTGTGAGGGGGGATTCTCACACGGATTCCCCCTTAGAAGAGATAAAAAAACTAAGTTACTGAGGAGCTGTTAAGAAAACAATTTAATCAACAGATATTAAATTGAGAAGCAATCATATTCAGAGATGAACCCCATAAAACATTAGCAGTCTCAAGAGGACACACTAAACTGGTGCAAACACGAAGAAATGTTGTCAGTAGGTTGTATTTCTGAAATCATATTTGAATAATGCTTAAAAGTTATAAGATTATAAGAGATCCTCAATTATACAAGAAATGCAAGGGGAAAAAAGAGAGAGGGGGAAGGAATAATTACCTCAATTTGGTACACATTTGTTAAACATCATTTCAGAAAAAAACTCAATAAAATAGAGATTGGCCTGGTGGACATGGCAGGGGCTCCAGCACCAGCACTTTAGAGGCAGAAGCAGACCTGTCTGTGTGATTTCAAAGCCAGACTGATCAACGTAGAGTGAGTTTAGGTCACTCTATACTGTAAGATCTGCAGAGAACAGGACAAAGTTCCAGGTATGGAATATGCCTATGGGTCTCTTCCCAATAATAACCTCTGTTGTAGAATATATTTGCGAGGAAGTGTCCCAACAGGCATTATTATATTACAATCAGGGAAAAGGAGCATCGTGTCTAGATCTGAGTGAGGATTAAGCCAGATTGACCAGGATTTCCATGCCCACACAGGAAAAAGCAGACAGTTCATCTCGTGATTGTCATCCTTCATAGCCCCACCGATCAATCTTAACCCACTTGCTTGGCAAATGTAAGGGAACATAGATGCTAGACTCTCCCACTCAGTACAACCTGGAGATAACACAGTCCCTCCCAGGGGGTAGAAAGCCTCCATCTCAACTTTTTCCAACTCTCTTCTTGCTTCCTACAGAAAATTGCCAAAGTGCACCTTTCACTGGGACAGAATGTGCTCTGCAGCCCTCTGTGCCTGTGCTGAGGAATGCCACACCCTCAGCAGGAACTGTGTGCAATTTCTACGGGGTCTGCACCCCAGCTGTGAGCTCAGCATGGCTCCTGTCATCAGACTCCAGCACATGCTGCCAGCAGCTCATGGACAGTGCCTGTCTTTACCAACGAGCTGGCACGACCATGCTGACTGAGCCAACTGACCAGAACCAGATCTCTACTTCGACATTTTCCTATCAAGGTGTTCTCCACTGGGATCTCAGAGAAAGCACCACCAGAAGGGAAGCTCCATTCCTGGATGCCCCTGTAACTGTCATTGACCAGAATACCACCCCCTCGTCTAGGTCTATAACAGCCCAGTGTGACAATACTTTCCATATCAATGCATTACCGCCATCCTATCCAACACTGTCTGCCTGCCTTGTACAGGCAACGCCATCAAATCTACCAGATCAACGATATATCCTGGCACCTTGCTACCTGGATGGAAGTCAGGTCTATTACAATGACCAGAACAGCCTGGGTCCTCCGATGGCTGAAGAATTCTGGCAGTGCCTGCAGGCCTATGGCTCTGTGTCCTGCTCTGGGAATCAGGCTTCCTCTCTGCACCCAGGGATGGTGATGGCACTACAGGAGATTCAGCCAATGAACATCCAAACACCTCTCTCCACCTCTCCCATCTACTGGCCCACATCTGCTCAAACCATGCCAGACACCAGTCTTCAAGGTGAGTAAAGCCAGGAAATGAGGTGTGAGAACAGCCCTCAGAGGAGACACAGCTCTACCTTTCAGAAGTGGATGTCCACACAGAGGAAGATTGGGGGTCCTGACATGTAGGCTGTGGCTCAGGCTCATTACCCCTAAATTCAGTCTCTATAATGAGAGAGAATACAGGAAAGTGAGTGACATTCAACCTTCATTAAGACATGTCCAAGGACCACACCACAGGAACGCATTTCACTGCCAAGGCTAATCAGGCCCATGCAGCAGCTCACTAAAATCACCTCCTTCCTAATCTATGTCTCCAGATTCTAGATGACATCGAGAATTTTATCTGTTTTTCTACAACTAAGTTTCCCCTGAGTTGAAACTAGTATCCAGAGAAATGGAACCCTGAATCTGACCTGGAGGAAGTCTTCTCCCACACTCCAAGTGTCTGCTGTGACATTCTCTAACACTTAAGCTCTAGTGACAGTCTGCTTTGACCTGTGTAATATTGATAAGCAGGGTTGAAGCATCTCACCCTATCTGTCACGATCAACCTCTCTCTTTTTCTCTGTCTCTTTTCCTCCTCTACATCTCTCTTCCACTTTCTCTTTTTCTTTTACTCTTTCTTTCTGAATCTTCAGCAGTGACCCAAGGCCAAGACTATGTAGACATGTTCTCTGTTACAAAGTTGATGCTCAAAGCTTTCGCAGTCTTACATTTTGACATCACTAACAAAAATTCTGTGAAACGTGAACCTTAAGGAATGTCAGGGCTTTTGAACCGCTTGCCTTTCAGAATTGAGGAACTGATATGGATACCTAAACCCAAATAAAAATCCAGGCTTCAGGGGCCATATGAGTAATACAATGAACAGAAAGAAACTGGTGGAGATGAGTAAGATTAGGAAACAGTGAGCAACACAACCTGTCTCAGAGCAAACTCCCAAGGCAATGAGAGGCACTGTTTCAAAGGAAAATGGGGGAGAAAGGGAAGAGCGCACACCAAGGAATTCTGTCACCTCCCCATGATCACTAAGCATGTACACACCACACAAACACAAGAGAAAACGTGATCTCACACGGTCATGAGAAACAAATGAGTAGTTACTATGTGTCTCCAAAGAGGGCTGCTTTCCCTGCTCCTCCAGCAGAGCTCATAGCAATGCCTGCAACACTGCTGCACGAGCCTCAGTGCTCAGGTACACTGAAAGCGGGGGTAGCATCTCACTTACCAGGCACTGACTTCGAACTTCCTCTTTTTCAGTGGTGGAGAGGGAGACAACCCTGGGGTTGACACCTTCAGGGCAGACACTGTGTCTGCTGCAGAGTCCAGACCTCGGCAATGCCTGCACCCAGGATGCCCAGATGAAGACAGCACCTGTCAGTGGGAACAGGTCATTAATTGCCCTCATGCACAGTCCTTCTGAATTCCTGGCCTTGCCTCCAGCCCCAAGCCTGGAAAAGACACAGAAGAACAATGCAGATGAGATGAATGCTGAGCAATCAACACCTCTGGATTCCTATGAGGGCACAAAATGTAACCAAGACGCATCACCCCTCCCTTCAGCATACCCTGGCATGCAGCAGCCCTTGAACTACAGTGATGTTGGGAGCCTGAGGCAGAAGCTAGCTTCTCAAAATGCCACTTTGGGAAACAGTAGCCTTGGTCTGGAAGACCCTGAGGCTCTGCAGAGTGTCATGGAGTCTAGCAATGACTTTGCAGACATGACTACTCTGGTGGCAGATATTCACCTTCCCCAACTCTTAAACTTCAACACTGGCCTTGACCAAATGGAAGATCACACAGCAAGCCAAACCAAAGACTCCAAAGACATCAGGAGGGACCAGGCCCAGTCACGCACCAGCATCTTTAGTGGACTATCTGAACTGGGCATCAAGAAAAACCAGAAAGTCTCTGATGTGTTTCATGGAGCTCTTCAGGCCAGAACCCATCACGAGGATATGCTGAAGGAAGATGATCCTGGAACCATAGACAACACGGCCAACCACGTGCAGAGCAAATCTCAGATATTTGTACCCAAGAGGCCCAGCGTAGCAAGGGCACAGGGGAAAGAAAAGGCCAAGGACACCAGAGGAAACAGCTCCAAGAAAACAGAGGAGCTGAAGCCATCAAGTCACAGAGTCAAGGCAGAAGAGAAGCCCGCCATCCCAAAGACCAAGAGGAAGAGGAATCCACCTGAGCTCAGCCATGACAGCTTTAAGAAGCCTCGAACTCACCTCGGCATGCACATGCTGGCGTCTGTGCAGGTCTTTCACCCACTGGGGAAGAAGAGTGAGAGGAAAACTGGCGTCTCCTCCTCCCGGGCTCTGCTGAACTTGAGCAGCAACAAAGATCCCAGGACAGGCCCAACCGCCACATCCCTGGGAGATGCGCCCCGTGAGGGTCGAGGCCCTGGTAGAATCCCGGGCAATGCTCAGAGAACAGAGAGCAGTGCTCCCAAGCGGTGTCCATCTCTGTGCCTGGATGAGCTGTCCCCAGCTGGGAAGGTCAAATTAGTACCTCTGCCTTTCCTAGCCCTGGACAAGCCTCAAGACAGACCTGTTTCCAGAAAGCTTCACTGCCTGGCTTCGCACAGGCCCACTACAGCTTACCCAGTGAGGTCTCAATCCCACACTGCTAGGCAACCCAAACTCAAGTCATCCCAACCAGCTCCTGCCAGCACATCACTGATGGCCTCTGACAAGTCGGCTCTGCCAGTTGCCACCAGTGCCACACGTCCAATTAGAAGCAAGCCCATCCAGTCTTGCCCTGGGCCTCAACCGCCTGCCTCTTTGCCTGCACCCTACAGAGCATCATCTCACACTTCACTCCACAGGGAGCCTCTTTCTTTTGCCACAAACAAGACCCTAGATCCTCCCCAGCCTCAATCCCAATACCTGCGGCAAGATTTCAGCCACTTACCAATTCCTTGGAAGAAAGTCAACATTCCGGGGCCAGTCATCTCACAGCCTATCACTGAAGAGCAGAGGCCAGAGAGGGAGGCCATGAAGAGGCGGGCTCAACAGGAGAGAGAGAATGCTGCCAAGTGTACCTCTCTGGGAAAACCACAGCTTTTCCTTCAGAGGGAGAAAGATATGGAAATTTCGAGATATTATGGCTATGCAGTGTAAGTGCTGCCCAAACCTTTGGGACACAACGCTATTCATCACACACAGGTAAGATGTAGATACACATAGATATTCATGCATACATGAAGTTTAGAGGCTTAGCTGAATGTGTAGATATGTAGATACATACATAGTAATGCAGAATAATATTTAGATATATGCATATATGTGAAGGGAAATAAATAGTTTATAAATTTATAAATACTTGAAGACACTATAAGTGACTGTAGAAACTTAAGACTGCGATTTTATCCATGAGTATATAGAGAGGGCTTTGATGTCTTCCTTAGAACTTTACTATTATTAATTTATGTTTCCTAATTATGTAATAATACATGTGACATAGATACAACATATGCTATAAGTCAGTGGTACTACTTATTTAATGTTAAAGCTGTAGCAAAAAGCTCTAGTGGCAATAAGATTATTTTCCTGGAATTTAATTTTCAAGATTCTAGGATGATGTGGGAGTCCCCTCTGTATGCTGTGAATATGTTTTATTACCACTGGTCATTAATAAGTAAATCTGTTTCAGCCAGTGACTGAGCAGGTCAAAGCCATGTAGGAAATTCGAACTGAGATGTAGAGAGAAAGCAGGCAAACTCAAAGAGATGCCATGTAGCTGCCGAAGGAGAAAGATGCCTGAATGCCCGAACATTGCCAATAGGTCACAGACTCACGGTGATAACAGGTTAATATTACTTGGCTTTATTAAGATGTTAGAGTTAGCCAGGAATATGCTGGGGTCATTGGCCGAACAGTACTGTAGTTAATGTGGTTTCTGTCTGATTATTCACGTCAGAGTTACTGAACATGGTAAGTTTCCTAGAGTGCATACTGTAAAGTGAACACACTACTGCTGTCGCCACATCTCCTCCCATTTCAAACCTCAAACACGAGCCCTTTAGACATCAGTACTCTGCCTGCATTTCATGATATGAAACATAGGGTCCATGTGTGCATAATCAAGATCCTACCTTGAAAGAAATTCTACAAGGCGGAGTATCTTTCTGAGATGGGTTGATTTGGATTACTGGGTTTATCTCAAATTGTATCAATCTTTGAAATTATCCATTTAACATGTTTGTTTTTCGTGTGTGTGTGTGTGTGTGTGTGTGTGTGTGTGTGTTGTCCACATGAACTACTGCGTAACAAATGTATGGAGTGCCCAGAGAGGCCAAACCTGGGCATCAGTTCTCTGGAGTCTGTAATTAAGAGAGACTGAAAACCATCATGAGGTGCTCTGAATTCTACCTGGGGATTCTGCGAGAAAATCAAGTGTTCTTCTCTAAGGAGCCATCTCATCGAACCCGAGTTGAGTACACATAATGGACTGACATTTGATCGCCTGATATTTTCCTCCATCCTGACCTGTCCCTGAATCTTAACCTCCTTGCACTATTCTGTGCTCTAACTGTTTCAGAGTTTGTAACACATTGTCCTCTGAGGCATATGGCATTAACCTTGTATGGGGTGACACATAAGAAATAGAATTAATTTATATATAAGTTTAGTTTCTTGAGACAATGTTTCTCTTCATATCACTGAATATTTGGGAACTGACCTCGCTAATCAGGCTAGCCTTGAAATCACAAAGATCTGCCTGACACTGCCTTTGTAATGCCTTTGCCTGTGTCCCTGCCTCAAGAGTGCTGGGACTAAAGGAATGCACCAAAATCCCAGGTGAAAGCACCTTCCTTTCTGTATATGTGGGTCACCGATTTCCCCACCATGATTATGTGAGGATGTATGTTAGCAACAGTACATTTTTGATAGCTACCAAAAGTCACAGAGGCTGAACTGCTTGCGCTTACAACTGTAATTCAACACAGGTTCATTGTTCTGAAAAATTGCTACTCAAACAGAGATCATAGGAACGCCTTCCCCATCACTATAAGGGCCTAAGTGGAGAGGGCACAGAAGGAGGGGAGCATCTCACTTACCAGTCACTAACTTCTTCCTTGACTCTTTTTCAGTGTTGGAGAAGGGGGTGTCCCTGGGACTGACACCTCAGGACAGACAGTCCATCAGTTGCAGTCCACAATGTTGCTAGTATTCCACCCTGGATTCACAGATGAGGATGCCACCTGTTGATAGGGACAGGTCATTGACTGCCCCTATCCAAAGGTCTCCCAAATTCCTGGCCTTGCCAACAGCTCTCATCCTAGGCGGAAAAAAGGGAAAACAATGTGAATTAGACGACAGCCAATCTATCAATGCTTAAGGATCCCTTAAAGGCACACAGGAAACCTAGTCCCATCACTTCTCCCTTTAGCACACCCCAACTTGCAGCACACGCTGTGCTTTACTGACACTAACACCCTGAGGCAGAAGCGTGCTGTTGACCATGTCTCTTGCTAAGCAGCACCTTTGGCCATCATGAGCCTGGCACATGCACACTGTGATGGTCTCCAGCATAGACTTTGCTGACATGACTACACCGGGGCCAGATATTCACCTTCCACAATTTTTCAAATAACTCAATGTATTAAACATATTCAGAGATGCACAGCATCCTTATCCAAAGACTCCATAGTCATCAGGAGGGAATAAGCTGGGGCTCATGAGCAAGACAAAACCAAGAGGACCAGAGGAAACAGCTTCAAGAAAACAGAGGAGCTGAAGCAGTTTAGGAAGAGTCAAGTCAGAAGAGAAGCACACCATCCCAGGACCAAAAGGAGGAGGAATCCACCTGTGCTCAGCCACCACAGATTTAAGAAGCCTCGAACCCACCCCAGCATGCACAGGCGGGAGTCCGGGAAGGGCTTTCACCTCTTGTGGGGGAAGTGAGAGAAGAAAACTGGCCTCCCCTGAACTCTGTCAACTCTTCCTGCTTCTCTGTACTCTATTATTACAAGAGTTTATTGAACTTTGATCTCTGAGGAAGTGGCATTGGATATTCGCAGGGTGACCTTTATTCACTTTCTTTTAGTTCCTTGAGAGAGACTTCTCTCCAAAGCACTATATGTCCTGGTAATAACATCATAGACCAGGTTAGCCTTGAACTCAGTGATCTGCTAGACTCTGCCTCTGCCGCTTCCTCTGTCTTTTGAGTCCCTTCCTCAAGAGTGCTGCGACTAAAGATGTGCTTCAACAATGCAGGTAGAATCAAGATTCTTTCTGTACATGTGGATCACCAGGTTTCCCAGCATGATTTGATGAAGAGTCCATGTGTAGGCAAGGCGATTCTTGCTACTGACCTAAAATCACAAGAGACTTAACTGAATGTATTGACTTAGCTGTATGTATTTACAACTGCAACTCAACTCAGATTCTTTTTTCTGACAGTACCTTTGTTTCACTTGTAGGCTGGACTTCTGACAATGCCTATCTACTTCCAGATAGTACAACATCTGGATTTGACTCAAGGAATGTATTCAACCTGTCCCTAGATATTTATGGTGTTTGTATTTTCTCAATAGGTAATCCCCAGCTACTGTGTAGACACAATACTGTCCATTCTAACAAAGCCTATTTGCTGTCCAGAGTCACTGGTCTAGATAAATATAACACAGCCAGCCGGAAAGGATCCCACAACCTGTATCCAAGCATCCTGACAGGGGCACGATTGACTACAAGAGAATGAAGGAAAGCAATAGTTTAGGGAGGTCTCTGGTTTGATCACTCTCTCTGTGTTTTTTAACTACAGAATTTGGGACTCCATGAGTCTACTGGGCTTCACTGTACTCCTCAGAAAAACAGAAAGGCATTTGAATGGATATACATTCATGTTAAGATTATTATTTTAATATTTATGTTTTCAAATTAAGACTACAGTGAATACTGCCCAAACCGCCTCTCTCTTCCTATACCATTCAGCTTACATCCAGATCCCCACATCCCCTGTCTCCCTCCCTCCCTCCCTCCTTTGGGGCATAGCGCCTCCCTGCCCAGCCTGCTAGGACGCTGGGACCGAATCCAAACCGGGAGGACAAAGGGGTGGCCGGTAGCTCCTTTGTTCCCATAGCCTCCCCATGGGAGCGTGGTGGGCCCTTTGTTCGTGAGCTAACCAAGCAGCATGGAGTTTCAATCTGGGCACCAAGTGAAACATCATTGTGGTGAGTGAGTGCTGCGGCAGCTGGGAACATACCTCAGCCCGCCCACACTTCCTGGCCATCCTACAGGGGCTATACTGCCCAAACCGCCTCTCTCTTCCTATCCCATTCAGCTTACATCCAGATCCCCACACCCCCTGTCTCCCTCTCTCCCTCCCTCCTTTGGGGCATAGCGCCTCCTTGCCCAGCCTGCTAGGGCGCTGGGACCGAACCCGAACCGGGAGGACAAAGGGGTGGCTGGTAGCTCCTTTGTTCCCATAGCCTGCCCGCAGCGAGCAGGGTGGGCCCTTTGTTCGCGAGCTAACCAAGCAGCGCGGAGTTTCGATCTGGGCACCGAGTGAAACATCATTGTGGAGAAACATCTCTGGGGAGTGACATCACTGGGAAGGTACATCAGTGGGCAAGAAGACCTGATCCTGTAAAAGAAGATCCAAAGGGGAGTATTGGGAGGAAGAGATGGGCAGACGCCAATGCAGGAATTCTCCCAACAATCTGAAAAACAACACGAAACCACCAGAAGCCAGTGACCCCACAACAGGAGGACATGAACACCTTAATCAAGAAAAAGTAGAAAAAACTGACTTCATGAAAGTGATTGACACCCTTAAACAGCATATAACAAACACGCTTATAGAAATGGATGAGAAGTATAATAGAAACTTCGAGGAATTGAGTAAATCAGTGAATGATACCCTAGGAAACCAAGGAAAAACAATCAAGCAGATAAAGGAAACAGTTCATGACTTGAAAACTGAAATGGAGGCAAAGAAGAAAACACAAACAGAGGGCCGGCTGGACATGGAAAATCTAGGTAAACGAATAGAGACTACAGAATCAAGTATAACCAGCAGAATACAAGAGATAGAAAAAAGAATCTCAGATTCTGAGGATAACATAGAGAAAATAAACACTCTGATCAAAGAAAACAGCAAGTCCAACAAACTCTCATCACAAAACATTCAGGAAATATGGGACACAATAAAAAGACCAAACCTAAGAATAATTGGAGTAGAAGAAGGAGAAGAAGTGCAGCTCAACGGTACAGAAAATATACTTAATAAAATTATAGAAGAAAATTTTCCCAACCTGAAGACAGATGTACCTATGAAGGTTCAAGAAGCATACAGAACACCAAATAGGCTGGATCAAAAGAAAACATCCCCTCGCCATATAATAATCAAAACACAAAATATACAGAATAAAGAAAGAATATTAAGAGCCGCAAAGGAAAAAGGCCAAGTTACTTATGAAGGTAAACCTATCAGACTTACACCTGACTTCTCTATGGAAACCATGAAAGCCAGAAGGTCCTGGATAGATGTTCTCCAAAAACTAAGAGACCACGGATGCAAGCCCAGACTACTATATCCAGCCAAACTTTCATTCACTATAAATGGAGAAAACAAAATTTTCCAGGATAAAAACAAATTTAAACAATACGTAGCCACAAATCCAGCCTTACAGAAAATAATAGAAGGAAAATCACTAACCAAGGAGTCCAACAATGACCACAATAACTCAGACATCTAGAGACTCTTCACCAGCGCAAATCAAAGAAGGAAAACACACAAACCCTACTACTAAAAAAGTGACCGGAGTTAACAACCACTGGTCATTAATATCACTTAATATCAATGGGCTCAACTCACCTATAAAAAGGCAAAGGCTAGGGCGGGGACCAACTGGGACAGGCTGGAACCGGCGGGGACCAGAGCGGCAGCAGAGGACACAGGCTGCTGGTGGCGGGAACCATCCCAGCAGCAGAAGCAGGCTGCAGGGACCGCGCGAAACACCGAGAACAGATCGCCCCACTACAATTAAACCAAAGAGGTAGGCATTCGGTTGGGGAGGTCCCTGGCAGAGGAGGAGCCCGGTCCTATTCTTGAAGACCCTTCTGAGGGGTGAGAGGGATCTTGGCCCCCCCGGCAGGAACCAGGAAACAGAGCAAGGGCATTTTGTAAGAGGAGCCCCTGGCCAGCAGGGAAACCTGAACCAGTTTTAACAGACCCCTTAGATAGCATCGATAGGAGGAGATGGGCAGGCATCAAGGAAAGAATTCACCCAATAATCTGAAAATCAGCATGAAAACACCAGAACCCAATGATCTTACAACAGAAGGTCTCCAACACCCTAACACAGAAGAAGTGGAAAAAATTGACTTTTTGAAAGCAGTAGAGTCCCTTAAACAACATGTGAAAAATGCCCTTATAGAAATGGATGAGAAGTATAACCAAAAATTTGAAGAAATGAGTAAATATGTACATAATACCCTGGGAAACCAAGAAAGAACGATCAAACAGGTAATGGAAACAGTTCAAGAATTGAAAACTGAAATGGAAGCAAGGAAGAAAACACAAACTGAGGACCAGCTGGATATGGAAAATCTAGGTCAATGAGCACAGCCTACAGAAACAAGCATAATCAATAGAATACAAGAAATAGAAGAAAGAATCTCAGATTCTGAGGACACCATAGAGAAAATAAACACTCTGATCAAAGAAAACTGCAAAGCCAACAAATTCTCATCACAAAACATTCAGGAATTATGGGACACAATAAAAAGACCAAATATAAGAATAATAGGAATAGAAGAAGGAGAAGAGTCACAGCTCAAAGGCCCAGAAAATATTTTGAACAAAATTATGGAAGAAAACTTTCCCAACTTAAAGAAAGATATTCCTTTGAATATTCAAGAAGCATACAGAACACCAAACAGACTGGATCAAAGGAAAACATCCCCTCGCCATATAATAATCAAAACACAAAATATACAGGTTAAAGAAAGAATACTAAGAGCTGCAAAGGAAAAAGGCCAAGTAACTTATAAAGGTAAACCAATCAGACTTACACCTGATTTCTCTATGGAAACAATGAAAGCCAGAAGGTCCTGGATAGAAGTACTGCAGAAGCTAAGAGACCATGGATGCAAGCCCAGACTACTATACCCAGCCAAGCTTTCGTTCACTATAAATGGAGAAACCAAGACATTCCAGGATAAGAACAAATTTAAGCAATACGTAGCCACGAATCCAGCCCTACAGAAAGTAATAGAAGGAAAACCGCAACCCAAGGAATCCAACATTGCCAACACTGCCTACAATAACTCAGGCATCTAGCGACCCTTCACTAGCACAACTCAAAGAAGGGAGACACACAAATTCTACTTCCAAAAACAACAAGAATATCCGGCATGAACAACCACTGGTCATTAATATCACTTAATATTAATGGTCTCAACTCACCTATAAAAAGGCACAGGCTAAGAGATTGGATACGAAAACAGGATCCAACATTCTGCTGTTTGCAAGAAACACATCTCAACCACAAAGACAGGCATCTACTCAGAGTAAAGGGTTGGGAAAAGGTCTTTCAAGCAAATGGTCCTAAGAAAAAAGCAGGTGTGGCCATATTAATTTCTAACAAAACTGACTTCAAACTAAAATCAATCAGAAGAGATCGAGATGGACACTTTATACTCATAACAGGAACAATTTGTCAGGATGATGTCTCAATCCTGAATATTTATGCCCCTAATATAAAAGCACCCATGTATGTAAAAGAAATATTACTAAAACTCAAGGCAGGTATCAAACCACACACACTAGTAGTAGGAGACTTCAATACACCTCTCTCAGCAATGGACAGGTCAATCAGACAGAAACCTAATAGAGAAGTAAGAGAACTACTGGAGGTAATGAAGCAAATGGACTTAACAGACATCTATAGAACATTCCACCCAAATAGGAAAGAATATACCTTCTTCTCTGCAGCCCATGGAACCTTCTCGAAAATTGACCACATACTCGGAAACAAAGGAAACCTCCACAGATACAAAAAAATATCAGTGTCCACCTGCGTCTTATCAGATCACCACGGATTAAAGTTAGAATTCAACAACAATCCTACCTCCAGAAAGCCGACAAACTCATGGAAACTGAACAGTCAACTACTGAACCACACCTGGGTTAAGGAAGAAATCAAGAAGGAAATTAAAGTCTTCCTGGAATTCAATGAAAATAGAGAAACAACATACTCAAACCTATGGGACACTATGAAAGCAGTGCTAAGAGGAAAGTTCATAGCACTAAGTGCCCACTTAAAGAAAACAGAGAAAGCATACATCAGAGACTTAACAGCACACCTAAAAGCTTTAGAAAAAAAAAGAAGCAGACATGCCCAGGAGGAGCAGAAGACTGGAAATAATCAAACTGAGGGCTGAAATCAACAAAATAGAAATGCAGAAAACAGTCCAAAGAATCAATGAAACAAAAAGTTGGTTCTTGGAGAAAATCAACAAGATCGACAAACCCCTATCCAAACTAATTAAACGACAGAGAGAGAACACGCAAATAAATAAGATCAGAAATGAAAAGGGGGACATAACCACAGACACAGAGGAAATTCAGAGAATCGTTAGATCTTACTACAAAAGCCTGTATGCCGCAAAACTAGAAAATGCAAAAGAAATGGACATGTTTTTAGATAAGTGCCACATACCAAAGCTAAACCAAAACCAGGTGAACGATCTAAATAGACCTGTTAGTCGCGAAGAACTAGAAACCGTTATCAAAAATCTACCTTCCAAAAAAAGCCCAGGACCAGATGGTTTCAATGCAGAATTCTACCAGAACTTCCAAGAAGAGCTAATACCTATACTCCTTAATGTATTTCACAATATAGAAACAGAAGAGTCATTGCCAAATTCCTTTTATGAAGCTACAGTTACCCTGATACCAAAACCACACAAAGACCCAACCAAGAAAGAAAATTACAGGCCTATCTCACTCATGAATATCGACGCAAAAATTCTCAATAAAATACTGGCAAACCGAATCCAAGAACACATTAGAAAAATTATCCATTATGATCAAGTAGGCTTCATCCCAGAGATGCAGGGCTGGTTCAACATACGCAAATCTATCAATGTAATCCAGCATGTAAATCAACTGAAAGAAAAAAACCATATGATCATTTCATTAGATGCTGAAAAAGCATTTGACAAAATTCAACAACCCTTTATGATAAAAGTCTTGGAGAGATTAGGGATACAAGGGTCATACCTAAATATAATAAAAGCTATTTACAGCAAGCCGTCAGCTAACATTAAATTAAATGGAGAAAAACTCAAAGCCATCCCACTAAAACCAGGAACACGACAAGGATGTCCACTCTCTCCATACCTCTTCAATATAGTGCTTGAAGTTCTAGCAATAGCAATAAGACAACATAAAGGGATCAAGGGGATTCGTATCGGAAAAGAAGAAGTTAAGCTCTCGTTATTTGCAGATGATATGATAGTATACATAAGCGACCCCAAAAACTCTACCAAAGAACTCCTACAGCTGATAAACACCTTTAGTAATGTGGCAGGATACAAGATCAACTCCAAAAAATCAGTGGCCTTCCTATACACTAAGGATAAGGAAACAGAGAGGGAAATTAGAGAAGCATCACCTTTCACGATAGCCACAAATAGCATAAAATATCTTGGGGTAACTCTGACCAAGGATGTGAAAGATCTATTTGACAAGAACTTTAAGTCTTTGAAGAAAAATTGAAGAGGACACCAGAAAATGGAAAGATCTTCCTTGCACCTGGATTGGGAGGATCAACATAGTAAAAATGGCAATTCTACCAAAAGCAATTTATAGATTCAATGCAATCCCCATCAAGATCCCATCAAAATTCTTCACAGATCTGGAGAAGCCAATAATCAGCTTTATATGGAAAAACAAAAAACCCAGGATAGCCAAAACAATCTTATACAACAAAGGAGCGTCTGGAGGCATTACCATCCCTGACTTCAAACTCTACTACAGAGCTACAGTATTGAAAACAGCTTGGTATTGGCATAAAAACAGAGAAGTCGACCAATGGAATTGAATAGAAGACCCTGACATTAACCCACAAACCTATGAACACCTGATTTTTGATAAAGGAGCTAAAAGTATACAATGGAAAAAAGAGAGCATCTTCAACAAATTGTGCTGGCAAAACTGGATGTCAACCTGTAGAAGAATGAAAATAGATCCATATCTATCACCATGCACTAAACTCAAGTCCAAATGGATTAAAGACCTCAATATCAGTCTGAACACACTAAACCTGATAGAAGAGAAAGTGGGAAGTACTCTACAACACATGGGCACAGGAGACCACTTCTTACATACAACCCCAGCAGCACAGACATTAAGGACCTCATTGAATAAATGGGACCTCCTGAGACTGAGAAGCTTCTGTAAAGCAAAGGACACTGTCGCTAAGACACAAAGGCAACCCACTAACTGGGAGAAGATCTTCACCAACCCCGCAACTGACAAAGGTCTGATCTCCAAAATATATAAAGAACTCAAGAAACTAGACTGTAAAAGGCTAACCAACCCAATTATAAAATGGGGCATTGAGCTGAACAGAGAATTCTCAACAGAAGAACTTCAAATGGCCAAAAGACACTTAAGGTCATGCTCAACTTCCTTAGCGATCAGGGAAATGCAAATCAAGACAACTTTAAGATACCATCTTACACCTGTCAGAATGGTGAAAATCAAAAACACCAATGATAGCCTTTGTTGGAGAGGTTGTGGAGAAAGGGGTACACTCATCCATTGCTGGTGGGAATGCAAACTTGTGCAACCACTTTGGAAAGCAGTGTGGCGGTTTCTCAGGAAATTTGGGATCAACTTACCCCTGGACCCCGCAATACCACTCTTGGGAATATACCCAAGAGAGGCCTTATCATACAACAAAAGTATATGCTCTACTATGTTCATAGCAGCATTGTTTGTCATAGCCAGAACATGGAAACAACCTAGATGCCCTTCAATGGAAGAATGGATGAAGAAAGTATGGAATATATACATATTAGAGTATTATTCAGCAGTAAGAAACAAGGACTTCTTGAATTTTGCATACAAATGGATGGAAATAGAAAACACTATCCTGAGTGAGGTAAGCCAGACACAAAAAGAGGAACATGGGATGTACTCACTCATATTTGGTTTCTAGCCATAAACCAAGGACATTGAGCCTATAATTAGTGATCCTAGAGAAGCTAAATAAGGAGAACCCAAAGAAAAACATATAGGCATCCTCCTGAATAGTAACCTTCAGCAAGCGATGAAAGGAGACAGAGACAGAGACCCACATTGGAGCACAGGACTGAATTCTCAAGGTCCAAATCAGGAGCAGAAGGAGAGAGAGCACGAGCAAGGAACTCAGGACCATGAGGGGTGCACCCACACACTGAGACAATGGGGATGTTCTACTGGGAACTCAACAAGACCAGCTGGCCTGGGTCTGGAAAAGCCTGGGATAAAACCGGACTCTCTGAACATAATGGACAATGAGGACTACTGAGAACTCAAGAACAATGGCACTGGGTTTCTGATCCTATTGCACGTACTGGCTTTGTGGGAGCCTAGGCAGTTTGGATGCTCAACTTACTAGACCTGGATGGAGGTGGGGGGTTCCTTGGACTTCCCACAGGACAGGGAACCCTGATTGCTTTTCGGGCTGAGGGGGGGGGGGACTTAATTAGGGGAGGGGGAGGGAAATGGGAGGCGGTGGCTGGGAAGAGACAGAAATCTTTAATAAATAAATAAATTTAAAAAAAAGGCACAGGCTAAGAGATTGGATAAGAAAACAGGATCCAACATTCTGCTGTCTACAAGAAACACACCTCAACCACAAAGACAGGCACCTACTCAGAGTAAAGGGCTGGGAAAAGGCTTATCAAGCAAATGGACCTAAGAAACAAGCAGGTGTGGCCATACTAATTTCTAACAAAGTTGACTTCAAACTTAAATCAATCAGAAGAGATGGAGAGGGACATTTTATACTCATAACAGGAACAATTCATCAGGAAGAAGTCTCAATCCTGAACATCTATGCCCCTAATATGAAAGCACCCACGTACGTAAAAGAAACATTACTAAAACTCAAGGCAGCCATCAAACCGCACACACTAATAGTAGGAGACTTCAACACTCCTCTCTCACCAATGGACAGGTCAATCAGACAGAAACCTAAAAGAGAAATTAGAGAATTAATGGAGGTAATGAAGCAAATAGACTTAACAGACATCTATAGATTATTCCACCCAAAGAGGAAAGAATATACCTTCTTCTCTGCAGCTCATGGAACCTTCTCGAAAATTGACGACATACTTGGTAACAAAGCTAACATACACAGTTACAAAAAAATATTAGTAACCACCTGTGTCTTATCAGATCACCATGGATTAAAGTTAGAATTCAACAACAATGCTACCCCCAGAAAGCCTACAAACTCATGGAAACTGAACAGTCAACTACTGAACCATACCTGGATTAAGGAAGAAATAAAGAAAGAAATTAAAGTCTTCCTTGAATTCAATGAAAATAAAGAAACAACATACTCGAACTTATGGGACACTATGAAAGCAGTCCTGAGAGGAAAGTTCATAGCACTAAGTGCCCACCTAAAGAAAACAGAGAAAGCACATATTGGAGACTTAACAGCCCACTTGAAAGCTCTAGAAAAACAAGAAGCAGACTCACCTAGGAGGAGTAGAAGACTGGAAATAATCAAATTGAGGGCTGAAATCAACAAAATAGAAACACAGAAAACAATCCAAAGAATCAATGAAACAAAAAGCTGGTTCCTGGAGAAAATCAACAAGATTGATAAACCCCTATCCAAACTAATCAAACGACAGAGAGAGAACACGCAAATTAATAAGATCAGAAATGAAAAGGGGGACATAACCACAGACACAGAGGAAATTCAGAGAGTCATTAGATCTTACTACAAAAGCCTGTATGCCACAAAACTGGAAAATGTAAAAGAAATGGACGCTTTTTTAGATAAATACCATTTACCAAAACTAAACCAGGACCAGGTGAACAATCTAAACAGACCTGTAAGTCGTGAAGAATTAGAAGCTGTTATCAAAAACCTCCCTACCAAAAAAAGCCCAGGACCAGATGGTTTCAATGCAGAATTCTACCAGAACTTCCAAGAAGACCTAATACCTATACTCCTTAATGTATTCCACAAGATAGAAACAGAAGGGTCATTACCAAACTCCTTTTATGAAGCCACAATTACTCTGATACCAAAACCACTCAAAGACTCAACCAGGAAAGAGAACTACAGGCCAATCTCACTCATGAATATCGACGCAAAAATCCTCAACAAAATACTGGCAAATCGAATCCAAGAACACATCCGAAAAATTATCCATTATGATCAAGTAGGCTTCATTCCTCAGATGCAGGGCTGGTTCAACATACGAAAATCTATCAATGTAATCCAGCATATAAATAAACTGAAAGAAAAAAACCATATGATCATTTCATTAGATGCTGAAAAAGCATTTGACAAAATTCAACATCCATTTATGTTAAAAGTCTTGGAGAGATTAGGGATACAAGGGTCATACCTAAATATAATAAAAGCTATATACAGCAAGCCGACAGCTAACATCAAATTAAACGGAGAGAAACTCAAAGCCATCCCACTTAACTCAGGAACACGACAAGGCTGTCCACTCTCCCCATACCTCTTCAATATAGTGCTTGAAGTTCTAGCAATAGCAATAAGACAACATAATGGAATCAAGGGGATTCGAATTGGAAAGGAAGAAGTTAAACTTTCGTTATTTGCAGATGATATGATAGTGTACATAAGCGACCCCCAAAACTCCACCAAAGAACTTATACAGCTGATAAACAGCTTTAGTAATGTGGCAGGATACAAGATCAACTCCAAAAAATCAGTCGCCCTCTTATACACAAAGGATATGGAAGCAGAGAGGGATTTCAGAGAAGCTTGACCATTCACGATAGCCACAAACAGCATAAAATATCTTGGGGTAAATCTAACCAAGGAAGTGAAAGATCTATTTGACAAGAACTTTAAGGCATTGAAGAAAGAAATTGAAGAGGATACCAAAAAATGGATGGACCTCCCTTGCTCTTGGATTGGGAGGAACAACATAGTAAAAATGGCAATTGTACCAAAGGCAATTTATAGATTCAATGCAATCCCCATCAAGATCCCATCAAAATTCTTCACAGATCTGGAGAAGACAATAATCAACTTTGTATGGAAAAACAAAAAACCCAGGATAGCCAAAACAATCCTATACAATAAAGGATTGTCTGGAGGCATTACCATCCCTGACTTCAAACTCTATTACAGAGCTACAGTAATGAAAACAGTGTGGTACTGGCATAAAAACAGAGAAGTCGACCAATGGAATCGTATAGAAGACCCGGATTTTATCCCACAAACCTATGAACACCTCATTTTCGATAAAGGAGCTAAAAGTATACAATGGAAGAAAGAAAGCATCTTCAACAAATGGTGCTGGCACAACTGGATGTCAACCTGTAGAAGAATGAAAAGAGACCCATATCTCTCACCGTGCACAAAACTCAAGTCCAAATGGATTAAAGACCTCAATATCAGCCCGAACACATTGAACCTGATAGAAGAGAAAGTGGGAAGTACCCTACAGGAGATGCGCACAGGAGATCGCTTCTTATGTGTAACCCCAACAACAGAGACATTAAGGGAAACATTGAATAAATGGGACCTCCTGAGACTGAGAAGCTTCTGTAAAGCAAAGGACATTGTCACTAAGACACAAAGGCAACCTACTGACTGGGAGAAGATCTTCACCAACCCCGCAACTGACAAAGGTCTGATCTCCAAAATATATAAAGAACTCAAGAAACTAGACTTTAAAATGCTAATTAACCCAATTAAAAAATGGGGCACTGAACTGAACAGAGAATTCTCAACAGAAGTTCAAATGGCCAAAAGACACTTAAGGTCGTGCTCAACTTCCTTAGCAATCAGGGAAATGCAAATCAAAACAACTTTGAGATATCATCTTACACCTGTCAGAATGGCTAAAGTCAAAAACACCAAGGATAACCTTTGCTGGAGAGGCTGTGGAGGAACGGGTACCCTCATCCATTGCTGGTGGGAATGCAATCTTGTGCAACCACTGCGGAAGTCAGTGTTTCGGTTTCTCAGGAAATTCGGGATCAACTTACCCCTGGACCCAGCAATACCACTCTTGGGAATATACCCAAGAGATGCTCTATCAAATGACAAAAGCATTTGTTCAACTATGTTCATAGCAGTATTATTTGTAATAGCCAGAACCTGGAAACAACCTAGATGCCCTTCAATGGAAGAATGGATGAAGAAAGTATGGAATATATACACGCTAGAGTACTACGCTGCGGTAAAAAACAATGACTTCTCGAATTTTGCATGCAAATGGATGGAAATAGAAAACACTATCCTGAGTGAGGTGTCCCAGACCCAAAAAGATGAATATGGGATGTACTCACTCATAATTGGTTTCTAGCCATAAATAAGGACCACGGAGTCTACAATAGGTGAACCTAAAGAAGCTAAGTAAGAAGGTGAACCCAAGGAAAAACATATAGTTGTCCTCTTGGCTAAGGGAAGTAGACCAAATTTCCGGGGAGAAAATGGGATCTTGGGGGTGGGGTGGGATGGGGGTAAGGGGAGATGGGGAGAGAAAAGGTAGAAGGGAAGGAGGGGGGACCTGGGAAACAGGAGAATTGGGATAAAGGAAAGGTGGATAGGGGAGCACGGAACCACAATTCTTAGTTAAGGGAGCCACTTTAGGGTGGGCAAAGACTTGACCCTAGAGGGGCTCACTAGTGCCCAAGATGAGGTTCCCAGTTAGTTCCTTGGGCAGCTGAGGATTGGGAACCTGAAATGACCCTATCCTAGAGCAATACTGACGAATATCTTGCATATCATCATAGAATCTTCATCTGGTGATGGATAGAGATAGAGACAGAGACACACACAGGAGCACTGGACTGAGCTCCCAAGGTCCCAAGGAGGAGCAGAAGGAGGGAGAACATGAGCAAAGAATTCGGGACTACGAGGAGTGCATCCACCCACTGAGACAGTGGAGCTGATCTACGGGGAGCTCACCAAGGCCAGCTGGACTGTGACCGAAAAAGCATGGGATAAAACCAGACTCTCTGAACATGGCGAACAATGAGGGCTGATGAGACACCAAGAACAATGGCAGGGGGTTTTGATCCTACTTAATGTGCTGGCTTTGTGGGAGCCTAGCCAGTTTGGATGTTCACCTTCCTAGATATGGACGGAGGGGGGAGGACCTAGGACTTAACACAGGGCAGGGAACCCGGACTGCTCTGTGGACTGGAGAGGGAGGGGGAGAAGAGTGGGGGGAGGGGGAGAAGGGTGGGAGGAGGGGGAGAAGGGTGTGAGGAGGGGGAGAAGGGTGGGAGGAGGGAAGGGAAATGGGAGGCTGGGAGGAGGTGGAAACTTGTTTTTTTCTTTATGTTTTTTTTTTCTTCTTTTCGCAATAAAAAAATCAAATTAAGTGTCTTGTAGAATAACACTTGTTGAACAAAGCTCAGGAATTATTTTACATATTAAAGCAATTAACAAAAAGATGTACTGAATTCTTCTCATGGACTTTAAGTCTCATTGTACTATTTATTCAATGAACAGATTTTATTCTGTATATTGTATACTGACAACAGCACTCAGTTCCCACCACCTGGCCATTCCTTAGCTCTCACCAAATATCTTAGGCAATGTTCTTCTGCTTTATACTACTGCTTACAATTTCATGAATGTCTATATGTAGAGATGTGTCACCAAGGATCCACATAGTGAGACTGGATAAGAAGATGTTTCTGTGGGACTGGATACATTTGGTACAATATAATTATCTCGAGTTCCAAGGATTCTCCTGCAATCACCTTGACTGCATTCATTGTTTTTACTGTAACCAGTTCCACTGTGTGCAGACGTCATGTATTTCTTATCATTTGCTCTGCTACTGGACACCAAGTTCAGGCCCTAACACAGGTATCCGAATCCTGAACAAACTGCAATGTACAGCAATGTGCAGAGCAATAACCCATCCAACGCCTTGGAACAGCATGGACAGGAGGAGTGGTAGACCTGGTTTGGTGTTTAAAGACACTGTATACTGAAATACACAGAGGGTACAATACTTCACATTACACCCACCAACTGATCTCCTGCTCCTACGGAAGCAATACTTGCAAGTCCCCAACTTTCAGATAACTCTCCACTTCTTTTTTTCTGTACCATCTAGAAAGATCAAGTCCAACTGATCTTAGCTAAAATATCTCGATGGGATAGTCATTTTATTCTAGGGTAAAACACCAGGCTACACTACTCTACCTGACTGCATTAGCTCTTACACTGCATTCCTGCTTGCATGACAGCCCCTGATATTTGGATGGACTGCATTGTACATGATCCATTTTGCCATAAGAGGCAATCATCTCACCACAACAGCAGCCACAGCCACTGAGTATCAGCAGCCAAAACTTTTACAGTTTTTCCATCAGCACCAAAAGCACACAGAAAAGGAAGTCGAGAAAGGAGACAGACTGGAGCAGTTCCATCAACACTTGCAGCTACACTAATCTCACGCAGAAGCACAAAGGTTTAGAAGGGAAATACAAAGGCCCATCCATTCCCTTCAATAAAGCAGTAGGAGTTCCCTTCCCACTGTGACCTGTGATCCTCTGAGTCACAGGAGATTCTGTTGTGCATCACGGTACAACATAAAAATTCCCTTCTATGAAAGCCAGCCTGTTAGCAGGAAGGGAGATTACAGTTCAGTCCAAGTCTGACTTCTAGATATCCTACATCTGAAACAGAGGGACGGGACAATCATCTACTTCTTACTCATACCAAATAAAAGGATCCAAAGAGCTTCATCTTTTGGGAGGTCTTGAAGAGTTTCTTGACCGACATCTCCTGAGTCTTAAGATCATTTCTGGGACATAGAATATAGCAGGCATATGGCTTCAGTGAGTGCCACATTTCCACTCATTCAGGGTCCCATTTCTCAACTTCTCTAACTTACTTTTGCTCTCCTTGGAGATGCAATCCATAATTTTCAGGCACTGTGATGATACCACGGTACCACCGACGATAAGAAATGTTTCGTACACATGTGAGCAGGCTCTGTGCAGACCTGCCAATGCCAATTCTATCAGGGGATAGCCTTTGTGCAAAGTCACACACTAAGCAGATTCTCTAAATAGGGAGGGCAGTCTATTCCACTGCAGCTTGCAAAGATCCCCTCTCATGGAATTTTGTAATCTAGATAATACAACAAGTCCCTTCAGCTCCTAGTTTTCAGGATTCTCATGGGGCCAGGGCACATCATAACAGCTCTTACACATCTGGTAGTATCAAACCAATCTCTTTACACTGACTCAAAGACAAGAACATGGCCATCATATACCCATCCACATGAATGCAGTGTTGAATTTACTTGAGTGTATTATTGAACACAGCATGGTCTGTGTTTTAGTTTGCTCTCACCTATATACTTGGCACAACTAAGAGTTTTGTCATTTTGAGTTAAAGACTTCAGGAGTTCATTGACAGGGTATGTGGATTTTAGTTAATTTCTTTCATAAAATGCAGTCAGCGTGAGTAATGTCACCTAACAATGTACATTCCTACAGAATGGGAGAACAAACACCTTCTCACCCAAGTCAACAGTAATGATCTTGTGGGATTACCCACGTTACTTGAAAGTGAAGGAATGGTGGGTTACAAGCACTGGGCATCATTTTTATATGTAGATGTGTAAAATAAAGCAAAAACTCACATGGATATGGTATATGGGACAGGAAATCAAAGTCCCTAGGGCTCTTTCATTAATGGAAGCCAGCAACACAGCTATGTAAAGTGCTCCCCTAGTAATGGGGCAAGGCACAAGAAAGACATCAGAGATCACCCACAATGCACTATTCCATTGACACCTCTGGACCATGTTATTAATGGGAACCCCAAAATTGAATAATAATGAACAAATTGGTCAGAAAAATGCTTACTTTGCGATGCTACTTGGAGCACAACTGAGATACAACAGAGGGGCAATAGTGACGACTTCAAGTACCAATGCACACACTCCTATTTAGCTTATATAGCATAAAACAAACCAGGATCCGAAGGAAAGAGGATAGTTCAATTCAGTGGTTGCCTCCCGGAAGTAGCCTCTCAGACTGATTGTGAAACATGATCTTTTTTTTTGAATATTTATTTATTATGTATACAATATTCTGTCTGTGTGTATGCCTGCAGGCCAGAAGAGGGCACCAGACCCCATTACCCATGGTTTTGAGCCATCACGTGGTTGCTGGGAATTGAACTCAGGACCTTTGGAAGTCAGCAGGCAATGCTCTTAACCTCTGAGCCATCTCTCCAGCCCCTGGAGCATGATCTTTATCATTAAATGACAGAGAAGGACCTAGTCTATGCTCGGCAATACTATACAAACACAGTGGAACTTGGAATATATAAGAATGTTGGCTGAGCAAATCTAAAGAGTGCCAGGAAGGAGAAATCCCCTGTGGTCTCTGATTTACCTCTTACCTCAATGTACTGCCTTGGTCTCCTGTTCTGGATTGCTTAAACAATGGTCTGTAAAGCATAACATGAAAGACACTTGATCCTGCACCAAGTTAGCTGAGATTTCTCTGTTTAGGTCTGTATCTCATTTTTTAATTGGGTTATTTGAAATGTTGATGTCTAATTTCTTGAGTTCTTTACATATTTTGGAGATCAGTCCTTTGTCTGATGTGGGGTTGGTGAAGATCTTTTCCCATTCAGTAGGCTGCCTTTTTCTCTTATTGACTGTGTCCTTTGCTTTACAGAAGTTTCTCAGTTTCAGGAAGTTCCATGTATTAATTGTTGCTCTCAGAGTCTGTGCTACTGGGGTAATATTTAGGAAGTGGTCTCACGTGTCCATGCATTGAAGACTACTTCCCACTTTCTCTTCTATTAGGTTCTGTGTGGTCAGATTTATATTAAGATCCATTTAGACTTGAGTTTTGTGCATGGGGATAGATATGAATGTTCAACATCCTTAGCAGTCAGGGAAATGAAGATCAAAATAACTCTGAGATACCATCTTACACCTGTCAGAATGACTAAGATCAAAAACTCCAACGATGCTTATGCTGGAGAGGATGTGGAATAAGGAGAATACTCATCCATTGCTGGTGGGAAAGAAAACTTGTACAACCACTTTGGAAATCAGTATGGTGGTTTCTCAGAAAATTGGCCATCAACCTACCTCAGAATCCAGCAATGCCACTCCTAGGCATATTCCCAAAAGATGTTCAATCATACTCTAAAGACGTTTGTTTGACTATGTTCATAGCAGCATTATTTGTAACAGCCAGAACATGGAAACAACCTCAACCAATGAATGATATCTTGAAATTTGCGTGCAAAAGGGTGGAACTAGAAAACACCATCCTGAGTGAGGTAACCCAGACCCAAACAGATGAATATGGTATGTACTCACTATGTATGTATGTAAAAAAGTGGATACTAGCTATAAACAAAGGATATTGAGGCTATATTTCATAATCCTAGTGAAGTTAAGGAACAAGGTGAACCCTAAGAAAAACGTATATAGATCCACCTGGGAAGGGGAAAGAGCCAAGATCACCTGACAAAATTGGGAATATCGGTGTAGAGGGGAGAATGGAGGATGGAAGGGGAAGAGGAAAGTAGAAGGGGAGGGGTGAGGAGAACTTGAGGGAATAGGATAGTCTAGATGGAGGAAGGTCAGAGATGAGAGCAAGGAAAGAGATATTTTGATTGAGGGAGCCATTATGGGACTAGTATGAAACCTTCGCTCTAGAGAAATTCCCAGGAATCCAAAAGGATGACCCCAGCTAAGACTCTAAGCAACAGAGGAGAGGGTGCCCGAACTGGCCTTGCCCTGTGAACAAACTGATGAATATTTTAAATATCACCATAGAACCTTCATCCAGCAATTGATGGAAACAGAGGCAAAGACCTGCATCAGAGCACGGAACTGAGCTTCCAAAGTCCAGTTAAAGAATGGGAGGAGTAAGAATATGAGCAAAGAGGTCAAGACCATGATGGGGACACCCACTGAAACAGTCTACCTGAGCTAATGGGAGCTCACCAAATCCAGCCATACTGGGAAGGAACAAGAAGCTAAATAAGAAGGTGAACCCAAAGAAAAACATATAGTTATCCTCCTGGATATTGGGAGTAGACAAGATTGCCGGGCAAAAAACTGGGATCTTGGGAGTGGGGTGGGATGGGGGTAAAGGGAGATGGGGAGAGAAAAGTGAGAAGGGGAGGATGGGGGGTACTTGGGGGAATGGGATGGTTGGTATACAGGAAGGGTGGATATGGGAGCAGGGAAGTATATATCTTAATTAAGGGAGGGATCTTAGGGTTGGCAAGAGACTTGAACTAAAGGGGCTCCCAGGTGCCCAGAGAAATGTCCCCCGATTAGTTCCTTGGGCAGCTGAGGATAGGGAACCTGAAATGGCCCTATCCTATAGCCATACTGATGAATATCTTGCATATCACCATAGAACCTTCTTCTGGCGATGGATGGAGATAGACACAGAGACCCACATTGGAGCACCGGAATGAGCTCCCAAGGTCCCAATGAGGAGCAGAAGGAGGGAGAACATGAGCAAGGAAGTCAGGACCGCGAGAAGTGCACCCACCCACTGAGACAGTGGGGCTGATCTATTGGGAGCTCACCAAGGCCAGCTGGACTGGGACTGAAAAAGCATGGGATAAAACCGGACTCTCTGAACATGGTGGACAATGAGGGCTGATGAAAAGCCAAGGACGATGGCACTGGGTTTTGATCCTACTGCATGTACTGGCTTTGTGGGAGCCTAGCCAGTTTGGATGCTCACCTTCCTAGACCTGGATGGATGGGGGAGACCTTGGACTTCCCACAGGGCAGGGAACCCTGACTGCTCTTCAGACTGGAGAGGGAGGGGGAGAGAAGTGGGGGGACTGGGAGGGAAATGGAAGGCTGGGAGGAGGCAGAAATGTTTTTTTTTCCATAAAGAAATAAATAAATAAAAAGAAAATGTAACACCCGATTTTGTGTTACACCCTCGGTACAGTTCGCGAGCCACTGTACCGAACGCGAGTCCAGCAAGAGCATGGAGATTGAAAAGAACAACACACAGAGACCAGTGTCATTCAAAGGAAGATCAGCCAAATGCCATTTATTCAGACTTGGGGAGATCTTTATGTTCCTAACTACTGCACAAGCATCTCTGCCCAGGCAGGTGGGAAATGACCATATTAACAAAGGAGTAAATGCCCTGCAGCTAATCACCAGGCAGGGCAGGGAGAGCACAGAAACACACAGGAAGCTTAGTTAGCTGATCATAAACTGTCCCCACGAATGCACCCCAGGAATAGGGGGACCAGGACCCTACAAGAAAAGCCAAAACAAAAAGAAAAATAATAAAAGAAAAAAGAAAAGAAAAAAAAAAGAATAGGACCAAACTAGTCCCTCTGAAAGTTGTTGACAGTTGCATGGCTGGGGCAGACTGAGGGGCCACTGACAATAGCACCAGAATTTATCCCTACTGCTTGGGCTGGCTTTTTGGGAACCCATTCTCTTTGGATGTATACCTTGCTCAGCCTAGATATAGTAGGGAGGGCCTTGGACTTTCCACAAACCAATGTGCATTACCCTCTCTGAGGATTGGATAAGGGTTGTGTGAGAGGATGTGAGGAGGGACTGGGAGAAGGGAAGAAGTGGTAACTTGGATTGGTAATTTTTTAAAACATAATCAATTAAAAACCATTCAGAGTAGCTGAGTCTAGGCAGCACAACAGCAACAAGAGACTGAAAAGGGGAACAGTTGTATCCATGCCCACCTTCAGCCATTAGGTTGCCTGTTCCTACCAGCAGCATCCAAATAAAAGCATCTTCATGATACTCAGTGGACCACTGATCTGGAAGATCAAAGTGGCATCACCCATGAGTGTAATGATGATGGGTCAGGCTGGTCCAAGAGTAAAAACATACAAAGAAGGGATGAAAGAATACGAGAGAGTTGTCAGTCCAGCATGGGCCAGCACAGAATAAGGAAGGACTGTAGGAGAAGCTGTTCTTCCTTTTGGAGACTACAGCTCCCAGCATCCCCCTGGACTGGAAGCCCCAAAGGCACAGGGCATTTCTCCCAGACGCCTGTGAGTTCCCCGTTAAAAACAGGGGTCACCACGACCTCTCTCTCTCTCTCTCTCTCTCTCTCTCTCTCTCTCTCTGCCCTTCTCTCCTTTCATCTCTGCACACCTGTCCCTTACTTGTTGTTACCCCCCCATTAAAGTGCACCCACGTGGGACCGCAGCATGTCTGTGTCTCCTTCCTAACCCCAAATCGCCCTGTGTCTCGCGTAATGTCTCCACTCTCTAACCCCACAGACAGACAAACAAGACAAAAAAGAATAACAGAAGCAACAAGAAGACAAGTGTCTTAGAGTTCATCAACATGCACGCAGCACACTGAGCCCTGACCTTGCACATAGTCACAAAGGAACACTTTGATCTCTTCCTTGGGTCATGGACAGATGCTGATGGCACAAAAGCCAGACGCACTGCAATGGCCTATCACCTGAGTTCCCTCAACAGCAGTTCTCCCTCCTGCCCAAGACTACTCACTGTATGTAAGTGTAGGCTGATGGGACACTTTCTGTTGGAAGGTGACGCATCATGTGTACATTACACACCGCTTCATCAGTGAACCTTATGAGAGCACTGCCATGATAGCCTAGGCTAAACGCCATGGGAAGTGGCACGTCCATGCCATGACTGCCTCTTTCACTAGCCCACACCTCAGCCTCCATGGCTACTGTTGGTCTCCTGGCATCTTCTCCAACCAATCCCATCTTCTAGTTAGGAATCGAACCTTCCCATTGGCTGTTGCCTCATTTATGACATCATTCTCGCTCCAACCCTACCAGCACCTGGTAGAATCTTGGTGTTTCCATGGTGATGACTGTAAACAACTTTGGATCATCACAGGTCCAGGTGACCAGTGACCAGTGAGTGCTGTCTGATACTGGACACACTTGCCACTGAGGTCAGCTGATCAGAAAAAGCCGACCGATCATCTTGCTCCATTGTACTTTGGATTGCTGATCCTCTCCCCTTGACCATGTCAGGTAAGGATAGAGACTTTAAAACATGTGATCTTCTCCATTGACTTTTACTCTACTAATAAATCTTTGCTGAATGTGGATAGTATTGATGTTGATATAGATATCTAGATTTGAATGTCACATTTAGCTTTGGTTCTTACTAAGTAGGTGATTTTAGACAAAAAGTTTATTCTCAAGTGTTTTCCATCCGCCTCAAGGAGTGAACAGTGTCACTATGCTTGGGTCCTGTACTGTTGGGTTTTCAGAAGAAAGTGAAGAGGGAATAAAATCAGGCTCTTTTGGATGGTATTAAACTACAGAGACACGGGAACATGAACAAGGCACGCAGAGATCTAGCACTCCACACCACTAATGAGACAGTCTCCCCCCACTACTGTTTCCAGTCTTAGTTTAAAATTCAGGGCGACTCTAACAGTATTGGTCACACCACGGATGGTGGCACACAACTATAATCACAACACAGAGAGAACTGGGTGGGATGGAGATCAGTTCAAGTCTGACATGCTCTACACTGGCGTCTCTCCATACTCACCAAATGAATATTGACTATGGACAAAATGGCGACTGCCATGTTGTGCAGTCACTTGGACTTCCCTGGATTAAACATGGAGAGTGGAAGAGAATAAGAGGACTGTGGAATCTGAGAAGGCAGTTGTTGTACTGAAATTAATATTGACAGTGTTGCTGGAAGGACAGACCCACAGGAAGTCAGGGAAGGGGGCAAACACAGTACGGGTCTAGAAAGTATATAAATATATGAAGGCACACTGCAGAGGGGACCCTGGTGGTCCACAATGGTAGTTTAGAACACAATGTTGAAGACGACCACAGATTATAATCAAAACAGACAAGGCATTGTCATTTCCCAAGCCATGTTTAACCAAACGTACTGTTCAGATTAGTCTATACAAAGGTTCCCTGGCACATATAGAAAGAATATCCTGATCTGGTCCCTGGCTCTTACACTCCATCCAGACCACTTTCTGCCCAGTTCCCCATGTCTCATGTGCACTGGTGGTGTTGGATAGGATCAACTGAAGCTGCGAAGTCCAGTCAGTTAGAGTCTGACCATGGCAACTGACACGCTGTTGTGAGGGGGGATTCTCACACGGATTCCCCCTTAGAAGAGATAAAAAAACTAAGTTACTGAGGAGCTGTTAAGAAAACAATTTAATCAACAGATATTAAATTGAGAAGCAATCATATTCAGAGATGAACCCCATAAAACATTAGCAGTCTCAAGAGGACACACTAAACTGGTGCAAACAAGAAGAAATGTTGTCAGTAGGTTGTATTTCTGAAATCATATTTGAATAATGCTTAAAAGTTATAAGATTATAAGAGATCCTCAATTACACAAGAAATGCAAGGGGAAAAAAGAGAGAGGGGGCAGGAATAATTACCTCAATTTGGTACACATTTGTTAAACATCATTTCAGAAAAAAACTCAATAAAATAGAGATTGGCCTGGTGGACATGGCAGGGGCTCCAGCACCAGCACTTTAGAGGCAGAAGCAGACCTGTCTGTGTGATTTCAAAGCCAGACTGATCAACGTAGAGTGAGTTTAGGTCACTCTATACTGTAAGATCTGCAGAGAACAGGACAAAGTTCCAGGTATGGAATATGCCTATGGGTCTCTTCCCAATAATAACCTCTGTTGTAGAATATATTTGCGAGGAAGTGTCCCAACAGGCATTATTATATTACAATCAGGGAAAAGGAGCATCGTGTCTAGATCTGAGTGAGGATTAAGCCAGATTGACCAGGATTTCCATGCCCACACAGGAAAAAGCAGACAGTTCATCTCGTGATTGTCATCCTTCATAGCCCCACCGATCAATCTTAACCCACTTGCTTGGCATATGTAAGGGAACATAGATGCTAGACTCTCCCACTCAGTACAACCTGGAGATAACACAGTCCCTCCCAGGGGGTAGAAAGCCTCCATCTCAACTTTTTCCAACTCTCTTCTTGCTTCCTACAGAAAATTGCCAAAGTGCACCTTTCACTGGGACAGAATGTGCTCTGCAGCCCTCTGTGCCTGTGCTGAGGAATGCCACACCCTCAGCAGGAACTGTGTGCAATTTCTACGGGGTCTGCACCCCAGCTGTGAGCTCAGCATGGCTCCTGTCATCAGACTCCAGCACATGCTGCCAGCAGCTCATGGACAGTGCCTGTCTTTACCAACGAGCTGGCACGACCATGCTGACTGAGCCAACTGACCAGAACCAGATCTCTACTTCGACATTTTCCTATCCAGGTGTTCTCCACTGGGATCTCAGAGAAAGCACCACCAGAAGGGAAGCTCCATTCCTGGATGCCCCTGTAACTGTCATTGACCAGAATACCACCCCCTCGTCTAGGTCTATAACAGCCCAGTGTGACAATACTTTCCATATCAATGCATTACCGCCATCCTATCCAACACTGTCTGCCTGCCTTGTACAGGCAACGCCATCAAATCTACCAGATCAACGATATATCCTGGCACCTTGCTACCTGGATGGAAGTCAGGTCTATTACAATGACCAGAACAGCCTGGGTCCTCCGATGGCTGAAGAATTCTGGCAGTGCCTGCAGGCCTATGGCTCTGTGTCCTGCTCTGGGAATCAGGCTTCCTCTCTGCACCCAGGGATGGTGATGGCACTACAGGAGATTCAGCCAATGAACATCCAAACACCTCTCTCCACCTGTCCCATCTACTGGCCCACATCTGCTCAAACCATGCCAGACACCAGTCTTCAAGGTGAGTAAAGTCAGGAAGGGAGGTGTGAGATCAGCCCTCAGAGGAGACACAGCTCTACCTTTCAGAAGTGGATGTCCACACAGAGGAAGAATGGGAGTCCTGACATGTAGGCTGTGGCTCAGGCTCATTACCCCTAAATTCAGTCTCTATAATGAGAGAGAATACAGGAAAGTGAGTGACATTCAACCTTCATTAAGACATGTCCAAGGACCACACCACAGGAACGCATTTCACTGCCAAGGCTAATCAGGCCCATGCAGCAGCTCACTAAAATCACCTCCTTCCTAATCTATGTCTCCAGATTCTAGATGACATCGAGAATTTTATCTGTTTTTCTACAACTAAGTTTCCCCTGAGTTGAAACTAGTATCCAGAGAAATGGAACCCTGAATCTGACCTGGAGGAAGTCTTCTCCCACACTCCAAGTGTCTGCTGTGACATTCTCTAACACTTAAGCTCTAGTGACAGTCTGCTTTGACCTGTGTAATATTGATAAGCAGGGTTGAAGCATCTCACCCTATCTGTCACGATCAACCTCTCTCTTTTTCTCTGTCTCTTTTCCTCCTCTACATCTCTCTTCCACTTTCTCTTTTTCTTTTACTCTTTCTTTCTGAATCTTCAGCAGTGACCCAAGGCCAAGACTATGTAGACATGTTCTCTGTTACAAAGTTGATGCTCAAAGCTTTCGCAGTCTTACATTTTGACATCACTAACAAAAATTCTGTGAAACGTGAACCTTAAGGAATGTCAGGGCTTTTGAACCGCTTGCCTTTCAGAATTGAGGAACTGATATGGATACCTAAACCCAAATAAAAATCCAGGCTTCAGGGGCCATATGAGTAATACAATGAACAGAAAGAAACTGGTGGAGATGAGTAAGATTAGGAAACAGTGAGCAACACAACCTGTCTCAGAGCAAACTCCCAAGGCAATGAGAGGCACTGTTTCAAAGGAAAATGGGGGAGAAAGGGAAGAGCGCACACCAAGGAATTCTGTCACCTCCCCATGATCACTAAGCATGTACACACCACACAAACACAAGAGAAAACGTGATCTCACACGGTCATGAGAAACAAATGAGTAGTTACTATGTGTCTCCAAAGAGGGCTGCTTTCCCTGCTCCTCCAGCAGAGCTCATAGCAATGCCTGCAACACTGCTGCAGGAGCCTCAGTGCTCAGGTGCACTGAAAGCGGGGGTAGCATCTCACTTACCAGGCACTGACTTCGAACTTCCTCTTTTTCAGTGGTGGAGAGGGAGACAACCCTGGGGTTGACACCTTCAGGGCAGACACTGTGTCTGCTGCAGAGTCCAGACCTCGGCAATGCCTGCACCCAGGATGCCCAGATGAAGACAGCACCTGTCAGTGGGAACAGGTCATTAATTGCCCTCATGCACAGTCCTTCTGAATTCCTGGCCTTGCCTCCAGCCCCAAGCCTGGAAAAGACACAGAAGAACAATGCAGATGAGATGAATGCTGAGCAATCAACACCTCTGGATTCCTATGAGGGCACAAAATGTAACCAAGACGCATCACCCCTCCCTTCAGCATACCCTGGCATGCAGCAGCCCTTGAACTACAGTGATGTTGGGAGCCTGAGGCAGAAGCTAGCTTCTCAAAATGCCACTTTGGGAAACAGTAGCCTTGGTCTGGAAGACCCTGAGGCTCTGCAGAGTGTCATGGAGTCTAGCAATGACTTTGCAGACATGACTACTCTGGTGGCAGATATTCACCTTCCCCAACTCTTAAACTTCAACACTGGCCTTGACCAAATGGAAGATCACACAGCAAGCCAAACCAAAGACTCCAAAGACATCAGGAGGGACCAGGCCCAGTCACGCACCAGCATCTTTAATGGACTATCTGAACTGGGCATCAAGAAAAACCAGAAAGTCTCTGATGTGTTTCATGGAGCTCTTCAGGCCAGAACCCATCACGAGGATATGCTGAAGGAAGATGATCCTGGAACCATAGACAACACGGCCAACCACGTGCAGAGCAAATCTCAGATATTTGTACCCAAGAGGCCCAGCGTAGCAAGGGCACAGGGGAAAGAAAAGGCCAAGGACACCAGAGGAAACAGCTCCAAGAAAACAGAGGAGCTGAAGCCATCAAGTCACAGAGTCAAGGCAGAAGAGAAGCCCGCCATCCCAAAGACCAAGAGGAAGAGGAATCCACCTGAGCTCAGCCATGACAGCTTTAAGAAGCCTCGAACTCACCTCGGCATGCACATGCTGGCGTCTGTGCAGGTCTTTCACCCACTGGGGAAGAAGAGTGAGAGGAAAACTGGCGTCTCCTCATCCCGGGCTCTGCTGAACTTGAGCAGCAACAAAGATCCCAGGACAGGCCCAACCGCCACATCCCTGGGAGATGCGCCCCGTGAGGGTCGAGGCCCTGGTAGAATCCCGGGCAATGCTCAGAGAACAGAGAGCAGTGCTCCCAAGCGGTGTCCATCTCTGTGCCTGGATGAGCTGTCCCCAGCTGGGAAGGTCAAATTAGTACCTCTGCCTTTCCTAGCCCTGGACAAGCCTCAAGACAGACCTGTTTCCAGAAAGCTTCACTGCCTGGCTTCGCACAGGCCCACTACAGCTTACCCAGTGAGGTCTCAATCCCACACTGCTAGGCAACCCAAACTCAAGTCATCCCAACCAGCTCCTGCCAGCACATCACTGATGGCCTCTGACAAGTCGGCTCTGCCAGTTGCCACCAGTGCCACACGTCCAATTAGAAGCAAGCCCATCCAGTCTTGCCCTGGGCCTCAACCGCCTGCCTCTTTGCCTGCACCCTACAGAGCATCATCTCACACTTCACTCCACAGGGAGCCTCTTTCTTTTGCCACAAACAAGACCCTAGATCCTCCCCAGCCTCAATCCCAATACCTGCGGCAAGATTTCAGCCACTTACCAATTCCTTGGAAGAAAGTCAACATTCCGGGGCCAGTCATCTCACAGCCTATCACTGAAGAGCAGAGGCCAGAGAGGGAGGCCATGAAGAGGCGGGCTCAACAGGAGAGAGAGAATGCTGCCAAGTGTACCTCTCTGGGAAAACCACAGCTTTTCCTTCAGAGGGAGAAAGATATGGAAATTTCGAGATATTATGGCTATGCAGTGTAAGTGCTGCCCAAACCTTTGGGACACAACGCTATTCATCACACACAGGTAAGATGTAGATACACATAGATATTCATGCATACATGAAGTTTAGAGGCTTAGCTGAATGTGTAGATATGTAGATACATACATAGTAATGCAGAATAATATTTAGATATATGCATATATGTGAAGGGAAAGAAATAGTTTATAAATTTATAAATACTTGAAGACATTATAAGTGACTGTAGAAACTTAAGACTGCGATTTTATCCATGAGTATATAGAGAGGGCTTTGATGTCTTCCTTAGAACTTTACTATTATTAATTTATGTTTCCTAATTATGTAATAATACATGTGACATAGATACAACATATGCTATAAGTCAGTGGTACTACTTATTTAATGTTAAAGCTGTAGGAAAAAGCTCTAGTGGCAATAAGATTATTTTCCTGGAATTTAATTTTCAGGATTCTAGGATGATGTGGGAGTCCCCTCTGTATGCTGTGAATATGTTTTATTACCACTGGTCATTAATGAGTAAATCTGTTTCAGCCAATGACTGAGCAGGTCAAAGCCATGTAGGAAATTCGAACTGAGATGTAGAGAGAAAGCAGGCAAACTCAAAGAGATGCCATGTAGCTGCCGAAGGAGAAAGATGCCTGAATGCCCGAACATTGCCAATAGGTCACAGACTCACGGTGATAACAGGTTAATATTACTTGGCTTTATTAAGATGTTAGAGTTAGCCAGGAATATGCTGGGGTCATTGGCCGAACAGTACTGTAATTAATGTGGTTTCTGTCTGATTATTCACGTCAGAGTTACTGAACATGGTAAGTTTCCTAGAGTGCATACTGTAAAGTGAACACACTACTGCTGTCGCCACATCTCCTCCCATTTCAAACCTCAAACACGAGCCCTTTAGACATCAGTACTCTGCCTGCATTTCATGATATGAAACATAGGGTCCATGTGTGCATAATCAAGATCCTACCTTGAAAGAAATTCTACAAGGCGGAGTATCTTTCTGAGATGGGTTGATTTGGATTACTGGGTTTGTCTCAAATTGTATCAATCTTTGAAATTATCCATTTAACATGTTTGTTTTTCGTGTGTGTGTGTGTGTGTGTGTGTGTGTGTGTCGTCCACATGAACTACTGCGTAACAAATGTATGGAGTGCCCAGAGAGGCCAAACCTGGGCATCAGTTCTCTGGAGTCTGTAATTAAGAGAGACTGAAAACCATCATGAGGTGCTCTGAATTCTACCTGGGGATTCTGCGAGAAAATCAAGTGTTCTTCTCTAAGGAGCCATCTCATCGAACCCGAGTTGAGTACACATAATGGACTGACATTTGATCGCCTGATATTTTCCTCCATCCTGACCTGTCCCTGAATCTTAACCTCCTTGCACTATTCTGTGCTCTAACTGTTTCAGAGGTTGTAACACATTGTCCTCTGAGGCATATGGCATTAACCTTGTATGGGGTGACACATAAGAAATAGAATTAATTTATATATAAGTTTAGTTTCTTGAGACAATGTTTCTCTTCATATCACTGAATATTTGGGAACTGACCTCGCTAATCAGGCTAGCCTTGAAATCACAAAGATCTGCCTGACACTGCCTTTGTAATGCCTTTGCCTGTGTCCCTGCCTCAAGAGTGCTGGGACTAAAGGAATGCACCAAAATCCCAGGTGAAAGCACCTTCCTTTCTGTATATGTGGGTCACCGATTTCCCCACCATGATTATGTGAGGATGTATGTTAGCAACAGTACATTTTTGATAGCTACCAAAAGTCACAGAGGCTGAACTGCTTGCGCTTACAACTGTAATTCAACACAAGTTCATTGTTCTGAAAAATTGCTACTCAAACAGAGATCATAGGAACGCCTTCCCCATCACTATAAGGGCCTAAGTGGAGAGGGCACAGAAGGAGGGGAGCATCTCACTTACCAGTCACTAACTTCTTCCTTGACTCTTTTTCAGTGTTGGAGAAGGGGGTGTCCCTGGGACTGACACCTCAGGACAGACAGTCCATCAGTTGCAGTCCACAATGTTGCTAGTATTCCACCCTGGATTCACAGATGAGGATGCCACCTGTTGATAGGGACAGGTCATTGACTGCCCCTATCCAAAGGTCTCCCAAATTCCTGGCCTTGCCAACAGCTCTCATCCTAGGCGGAAAAAAAAGAAAACAATGTGAATTAGACGACAGCCAATCTATCAATGCTTAAGGATCCCTTAAAGGCACACAGGAAACCTAGTCCCATCACTTCTCCCTTTAGCACACCCCAACTTGCAGCACACGCTGTGCTTTACTGACACTAACACCCTGAGGCAGAAGCTTGCTGTTGACCATGTCTCCTTGCTAAGCAGCACCTTTGGCCATCATGAGCCTGGCACATGCACACTGTGATGGTCTCCAGCATAGACTTTGCTGACATGACTACACCGGGGCCAGATATTCACCTTCCACAATTTTTCAAATAACTCAATGTATTAAACATATTCAGAGATGCACAGCATCCTTATCCAAAGACTCCATAGTCATCAGGAGGGAATAAGCTGGGGCTCATGAGCAAGACAAAACCAAGAGGACCAGAGAAAACAGCTTCAAGAAAACAGAGGAGCTGAAGCAGTTTAGGAAGAGTCAAGTCAGAAGAGAAGCACACCATCCCAGGAACAAAAGGAAGAGGAATCCACCTGTGCTCAGCCACCACAGCTTTAAGAAGCCTCGAACCCACCCCAGCATGCACAGGCGGGAGTCCGGGAAGGGCTTTCACCTCTTTTGGGGGAAGTGAGAGAAGAAAACTGGCCTCCCCTGAACTCTGTCAACTCTTCCTGCTACTCTGTACTCTATTATTACAAGAGTTTATTGAATTTTGATCTCTGGGGAAGTGGCATTGGATATTCGCAGGGTGACCTTTATTCACTTTCTTTTAGTTCCTTGAGAGAGACTTCTCTCCAAAGCACTATATGTCCTGGTAATAACATCATAGACCAGGTTAGCCTTGAACTCAGTGATCTGCTAGACTCTGCCTCTGCCGCTTCCTCTGTCTTTTGAGTCCCTGCCTCAAGAGTGCTGCGACTAAAGATGTGCTTCAACAATGCAGGTAGAATCAAGATTCTTTCTGTACATGTGGATCACCAGGTTTCCCAGCATGATTTGATGAAGAGTCCATGTGTAGGCAAGGCGATTCTTGCTACTGACCTAAAATCACAAGAGACTTAACTGAATGTATTGACTTAGCTGTATGTATTTACAACTGCAACTCAACTCAGATTCTTTTTTCTGACAGTACCTTTGTTTCACTTGTAGGCTGGACTTCTGACAATGCCTATCTACTTCCAGATAGTACAACATCTGGATTTGACTCAAGGAATGTATTCAACCTGTCCCTAGATATTTATGGTGTTTGTATTTTCTCAATAGGTAATCCCCAGCTACTGTGTAGACACAATACTGTCCATTCTAACAAAGCCTATTTGCTGTCCAGAGTCACTGGTCTAGATAAATATAACACAGCCAGCCGGAAAGGATCCCACAACCTGTATCCAAGCATCCTGACAGGGGCACGATTGACTACAAGAGAATGAAGGAAAGCAATAGTTTAGGGAGGTCTCTTGTTTGATCACTCTCTCTGTGTTTTTTAACTACAGAATTTGGGACTCCGTGATTCTACTGGGCTTCACTGTACTCCTCAGAAAAACAGAAAGGCATTTGAATGGATATACATTCATGTTAAGATGATTATTTTAATCTTTATGTTTTCAAATTAAGTGTCTGGTAGAATAACACTTGTTGAACAAAGCTCAGGAATTATTTTACATATTAAAGCAATTAACAAAAAGATGTACTGAATTCTTCTCATGGACTTTAAGTCTCATTGTACTATTTATTCAATGAACAGATTTTATTCTGTATATTGTATACTGACAACAGCACTCAGTTCCCACCACCTGGCCATTCCTTAGCTCTCACCAAATATCTTAGGCAATGTTCTTCTGCTTTATACTACTGCTTACAATTTCATGAATGTCTATATGTAGAGATGTGTCACCAAGGATCCACATAGTGAGACAGGATAAGAAGATGTTTCTGTGGGACTGGATACATTTGGTACAATATAATTATCTCGAGTTCCAAGGATTCTCCTGCAATCACCTTGACTGCATTCATTGTTTTTACTGTAACCAGTTCCACTGTGTGCAGACGTCACGTATTTCTTATCATTTGCTCTGCTACTGGACACCAAGTTCAGGCCCTAACACAGGTATCCGAATCCTGAACAAACTGCAATGTACAGCAATGTGCAGAGCAATAACCCATCCAACGCCTTGGAACAGCATGGACAGGAGGAGTGGTAGACCTGGTTTGGTGTTTAAAGACACTGTATACTGAAATACACAGAGGGTACAATACTTCACATTACACCCACCAACTGATCTCCTGCTCCTACGGAAGCAATACTTGCAAGTCCCCAACTTTCAGATAACTCTCCACTTCTTATATTCTGTACCATCTAGAAAGATCAAGTCCAACTGATCTTAGCTAAAATATCTCGATGGGATAGTCATTTTATTCTAGGGTAAAACACCAGGCTACACTACTCTACCTGACTGCATTAGCTCTTACACTGCATTCCTGCTTGCATGACAGCCCCTGATATTTGGATGGACTGCATTGCACATGATCCATTTTGGCATAAGAGGCAATCATCTCACCACAACAGCAGCCACAGCCACTGAGTATCAGCAGCCAAAACTTTTACAGTTTTTCCATCAGCACCAAAAGCACACAGAAAAGGAAGTCGAGAAAGGAGACAGACTGGAGCAGTTCCATCAACACTTGCAGCTACACTAATCTCACGCAGAAGCACAAAGGTTTAGAAGGGAAATACAAAGGCCCATCCATTCCCTTCAATAAAGCAGTAGGAGTTCCCTTCCCACTGTGACCTGTGATCCTCTGAGTCACAGGAGATTCTGTTGTGCATCACGGTACAACATAAAAATTCCCTTCTATGAAAGCCAGCCTGCTAGCAGGAAGGGAGATTACAGTTCAGTCCAAGTCTGACTTCTAGATATCCTACATCTGAAACAGAGGGACGGGACAATCATCTACTTCTTACTCATACCAAATAAAAGGATCCAAAGAGCTTCATCTTTTGGGAGGTCTTGAAGAGTTTCTTGACCGACATCTCCTGAGTCTTAAGATCATTTCTGGGACATAGAATATAGCAGGCATATGGCTTCAGTGAGTGCCACATTTCCACTCATTCAGGGTCCCATTTCTCAACTTCTCTAACTTACTTTTGCTCTCCTTGGAGATGCAATCCATAATTTTCAGGCACTGTGACGATACCACGGTACCACCGACGATAAGAAATGTTTCGTACACATGTGAGCAGGCTCTGTGCAGACCTGCCAATGCCAATTCTATCAGGGGATAGCCTTTGTGCAAAGTCACACACTAAGCAGATTCTCTAAATAGGGAGGGCAGTCTATTCCACTGCAGCTTGCAAAGATCCCCTCTCATGGAATTTTGTAATCTAGATAATACAACAAGTCCCTTCAGCTCCTAGTTTTCAGGATTCTCATGGGGCCAGGGCACATCATAACAGCTCTTACGCATCTGGTAGTATCAAACCAATCTCTTTACACTGACTCAAAGACAAGAACATGGCCATCATATACCCATCCACATGAATGCAGTGTTGAATTTACTTGAGTGTATTATTGAACACAGCATGGTCTGTGTTTTAGTTTGCTCTCACCTATATACTTGGCACAACTAAGAGTTTTGTCATTTTGAGTTAAAGACTTCAGGAGTTCATTGACAGGGTATGTGGATTTTAGTTAATTTCTTTCATAAAATGCAGTCAGCGTGAGTAATGTCACCTAACAATGTACATTCCTACAGAATGGGAGAACAAACACCTTCTCACCCAAGTCAACAGTAATGATCTTGTGGGATTACCCACGTTACTTGAAAGTGAAGGAATGTTGGGTTACAAGCACTGGGCATCATTTTTATATGTAGATGTGTAAAATAAAGCAAAAACTCACATGGATATGGTATATGGGACAGGAAATCAAAGTCCCTAGGGCTCTTTCATTAATGGAAGCCAGCAACACAGCTATGTAAAGTGCTCCCCTAGTAATGGGGCAAGGCACAAGAAAGACATCAGAGATCACCCACAATGCACTATTCCATTGACACCTCTGGACCATGTTATTAATGGGAACCCCAAAATTGAATAATAATGAACAAATTGGTCAGAAAAATGCTTACTTTGCGATGCTACTTGGAGCACAACTGAGATACAACAGAGGGGCAATAGTGACGACTTCAAGTACCAATGCACACACTCCTATTTAGCTTATATAGCATAAAACAAACCAGGATCCGAAGGAAAGAGGATAGTTCAATTCAGTGGTTGCCTCCCGGAAGTAGCCTCTCAGACTGATTGTGAAACATGATCTTTTTTTTTGAATATTTATTTATTATGTATACAATATTCTGTCTGTGTGTATGCCTGCAGGCCAGAAGAGGGCACCAGACCCCATTACCCATGGTTTTGAGCCATCACGTGGTTGCTGGGAATTGAACTCAGGACCTTTGGAAGTCAGCAGGCAATGCTCTTAACCTCTGAGCCATCTCTCCAGCCCCTGGAACATGATCTTTATCATTAAATGACAGAGAAGGACCTAGTCTATGCTCGGCAATACTATACAAACACAGTGGAACTTGGAATATATAAGAATGTTGGCTGAGCAAATCTAAAGAGTGCCAGGAAGGAGAAATCCCCTGTGGTCTCTGATTTACCTCTTACCTCAATGTACTGCCTTGGTCTCCTGTTCTGGATTGCTTAAACAATGGTCTGTAAAGCATAACATGAAAGACACTTGATCCTGCACCAAGTTAGCTGAGATTTCTCTGTTTAGGTCTGTATCTCATTTTTTAATTGGGTTATTTGAAATGTTGATGTCTAATTTCTTGAGTTCTTTACATATTTTGGAGATCAGTCCTTTGTCTGATGTGGGGTTGGTGAAGATCTTTTCCCATTCAGTAGGCTGCCTTTTTCTCTTATTGACTGTGTCCTTTGCTTTACAGAAGTTTCTCAGTTTCAGGAAGTTCCATGTATTAATTGTTGCTCTCAGGGTCTGTGCTACTGGGGTAATATTTAGGAAGTGGTCTCACGTGTCCATGCATTGAAGACTACTTCCCACTTTCTCTTCTATTAGGTTCTGTGTGGTCAGATTTATATTAAGATCCATTTAGACTTGAGTTTTGTGCATGGGGATAGATATGAATGTTCAACATCCTTAGCAGTCAGGGAAATGAAGATCAAAATAACTCTGAGATACCATCTTACACCTGTCAGAATGACTAAGATCAAAAACTCCAACGATGCTTATGCTGGAGAGGATGTGGAATAAGGAGAATACTCATCCATTGCTGGTGGGAAAGAAAACTTGTACAACCACTTTGGAAATCAGTATGGTGGTTTCTCAGAAAATTGGCCATCAACCTACCTCAGAATCCAGCAATGCCACTCCTAGGCATATTCCCAAAAGATGTTCAATCATACTCTAAAGACGTTTGTTTGACTATGTTCATAGCAGCATTATTTGTAACAGCCAGAACATGGAAACAACCTCAACCAATGAATGATATCTTGAAATTTGCGTGCAAAAGGGTGGAACTAGAAAACACCATCCTGAGTGAGGTAACCCAGACCCAAACAGATGAATATGGTATGTACTCACTATGTATGTATGTAAAAAAGTGGATACTAGCTATAAACAAAGGATATTGAGGCTATATTTCATAATCCTAGTGAAGTTAAGGAACAAGGTGAACCCTAAGAAAAACGTATATAGATCCACCTGGGAAGGGGAAAGAGCCAAGATCACCTGACAAAATTGGGAATATCGGTGTAGAGGGGAGAATGGAGGATGGAAGGGGAAGAGGAAAGTAGAAGGGGAGGGGTGAGGAGAACTTGAGGGAATAGGATAGTCTAGATGGAGGAAGGTCAGAGATGAGAGCAAGGAAAGAGATATTTTGATTGAGGGAGCCATTATGGGACTAGTATGAAACCTTCGCTCTAGAGAAATTCCCAGGAATCCAAAAGGATGACCCCAGCTAAGACTCTAAGCAACAGAGGAGAGGGTGCCCGAACTGGCCTTGCCCTGTGAACAAACTGATGAATATTTTAAATATCACCATAGAACCTTCATCCAGCAATTGATGGAAACAGAGGCAAAGACCTGCATCAGAGCACGGAACTGAGCTTCCAAAGTCCAGTTAAAGAATGGGAGGAGTAAGAATATGAGCAAAGAGGTCAAGACCATGATGGGGACACCCACTGAAACAGTCTACCTGAGCTAATGGGAGCTCACCAAATCCAGCCATACTGGGAAGGAACAAGAAGCTAAATAAGAAGGTGAACCCAAAGAAAAACATATAGTTATCCTCCTGGATATTGGGAGTAGACAAGATTGCCGGGCAAAAAACTGGGATCTTGGGAGTGGGGTGGGATGGGGGTAAAGGGAGATGGGGAGAGAAAAGTGAGAAGGGGAGGATGGGGGGTACTTGGGGGAATGGGATGGTTGGTATACAGGAAGGGTGGATATGGGAGCAGGGAAGTATATATCTTAATTAAGGGAGGGATCTTAGGGTTGGCAAGAGACTTGAACTAAAGGGGCTCCCAGGTGCCCAGAGAAATGTCCCCCGATTAGTTCCTTGGGCAGCTGAGGATAGGGAACCTGAAATGGCCCTATCCTATAGCCATACTGATGAATATCTTGCATATCACCATAGAACCTTCTTCTGGCGATGGATGGAGATAGACACAGAGACCCACATTGGAGCACCGGAATGAGCTCCCAAGGTCCCAATGAGGAGCAGAAGGAGGGAGAACATGAGCAAGGAAGTCAGGACCGCGAGAAGTGCACCCACCCACTGAGACAGTGGGGCTGATCTATTGGGAGCTCACCAAGGCCAGCTGGACTGGGACTGAAAAAGCATGGGATAAAACCGGACTCTCTGAACATGGTGGACAATGAGGGCTGATGAAAAGCCAAGGACGATGGCACTGGGTTTTGATCCTACTGCATGTACTGGCTTTGTGGGAGCCTAGCCAGTTTGGATGCTCACCTTCCTAGACCTGGATGGATGGGGGAGACCTTGGACTTCCCACAGGGCAGGGAACCCTGACTGCTCTTCAGACTGGAGAGGGAGGGGGAGAGAAGTGGGGGGACTGGGAGGGAAATGGAAGGCTGGGAGGAGGCAGAAATGTTTTTTTTTCCATAAAGAAATAAATAAATAAAAAGAAAATGTAACACCCGATTTTGTGTTACACCCTCGGTACAGTTCGCGAGCCACTGTACCGAACGCGAGTCCAGCAAGAGCATGGAGATTGAAAAGAACAACACACAGAGACCAGTGTCATTCAAAGGAAGATCAGCCAAATGCCATTTATTCAGACTTGGGGAGATCTTTATGTTCCTAACTACTGCACAAGCATCTCTGCCCAGGCAGGTGGGAAATGACCATATTAACAAAGGAGTAAATGCCCTGCAGCTAATCACCAGGCAGGGCAGGGAGAGCACAGAAACACACAGGAAGCTTAGTTAGCTGATCATAAACTGTCCCCACGAATGCACCCCAGGAATAGGGGGACCAGGACCCTACAAGAAAAGCCAAAACAAAAAGAAAAATAATAAAAGAAAAAAGAAAAGAAAAAAAAAAGAATAGGACCAAACTAGTCCCTCTGAAAGTTGTTGACAGTTGCATGGCTGGGGCAGACTGAGGGGCCACTGACAATAGCACCAGAATTTATCCCTACTGCTTGGGCTGGCTTTTTGGGAACCCATTCTCTTTGGATGTATACCTTGCTCAGCCTAGATATAGTAGGGAGGGCCTTGGACTTTCCACAAACCAATGTGCATTACCCTCTCTGAGGATTGGATAAGGGTTGTGTGAGAGGATGTGAGGAGGGACTGGGAGAAGGGAAGAAGTGGTAACTTGGATTGGTAATTTTTTAAAACATAATCAATTAAAAACCATTCAGAGTAGCTGAGTCTAGGCAGCACAACAGCAACAAGAGACTGAAAAGGGGAACAGTTGTATCCATGCCCACCTTCAGCCATTAGGTTGCCTGTTCCTACCAGCAGCATCCAAATAAAAGCATCTTCATGATACTCAGTGGACCACTGATCTGGAAGATCAAAGTGGCATCACCCATGAGTGTAATGATGATGGGTCAGGCTGGTCCAAGAGTAAAAACATACAAAGAAGGGATGAAAGAATACGAGAGAGTTGTCAGTACAGCATGGGCCAGCACAGAATAAGGAAGGACTGTAGGAGAAGCTGTTCTTCCTTTTGGAGACTACAGCTCCCAGCATCCCCCTGGACTGGAAGCCCCAAAGGCACAGGGCATTTCTCCCAGACGCCTGTGAGTTCCCCGTTAAAAACAGGGGTCACCACGACCTCTCTCTCTCTCTCTCTCTCTCTCTCTCTCTCTCTCTCTCTCTCTGCCCTTCTCTCCTTTCATCTCTGCACACCTGTCCCTTACTTGTTGTTACCCCCCCATTAAAGTGCACCCACGTGGGACCGCAGCATGTCTGTGTCTCCTTCCTAACCCCAAATCGCCCTGTGTCTCGCGTAATGTCTCCACTCTCTAACCCCACAGACAGACAAACAAGACAAAAAAGAATAACAGAAGCAACAAGAAGACAAGTGTCTTAGAGTTCATCAACATGCACGCAGCACACTGAGCCCTGACCTTGCACATAGTCACAAAGGAACACTTTGATCTCTTCCTTGGGTCATGGACAGATGCTGATGGCACAAAAGCCAGACGCACTGCAATGGCCTATCACCTGAGTTCCCTCAACAGCAGTTCTCCCTCCTGCCCAAGACTACTCACTGTATGTAAGTGTAGGCTGATGGGACACTTTCTGTTGGAAGGTGACGCATCATGTGTACATTACACACCGCTTCATCAGTGAACCTTATGAGAGCACTGCCATGATAGCCTAGGCTAAACGCCATGGGAAGTGGCACGTCCATGCCATGACTGCCTCTTTCACTAGCCCACACCTCAGCCTCCATGGCTACTGTTGGTCTCCTGGCATCTTCTCCAACCAATCCCATCTTCTAGTTAGGAATCGAACCTTCCCATTGGCTGTTGCCTCATTTATGACATCATTCTCGCTCCAACCCTACCAGCACCTGGTAGAATCTTGGTGTTTCCATGGTGATGACTGTAAACAACTTTGGATCATCACAGGTCCAGGTGACCAGTGACCAGTGAGTGCTGTCTGATACTGGACACACTTGCCACTGAGGTCAGCTGATCAGAAAAAGCCGACCGATCATCTTGCTCCATTGTACTTTGGATTGCTGATCCTCTCCCCTTGACCATGTCAGGTAAGGATAGAGACTTTAAAACATGTGATCTTCTCCATTGACTTTTACTCTACTAATAAATCTTTGCTGAATGTGGATAGTATTGATGTTGATATAGATATCTAGATTTGAATGTCACATTTAGCTTTGGTTCTTACTAAGTAGGTGATTTTAGACAAAAAGTTTATTCTCAAGTGTTTTCCATCCGCCTCAAGGAGTGAACAGTGTCACTATGCTTGGGTCCTGTACTGTTGGGTTTTCAGAAGAAAGTGAAGAGGGAATAAAATCAGGCTCTTTTGGATGGTATTAAACTACAGAGACACGGGAACATGAACAAGGCACGCAGAGATCTAGCACTCCACACCACTAATGAGACAGTCTCCCCCCACTACTGTTTCCAGTCTTAGTTTAAAATTCAGGGCGACTCTAACAGTATTGGTCACACCACGGATGGTGGCACACAACTATAATCACAACACAGAGAGAACTGGGTGGGATGGAGATCAGTTCAAGTCTGACATGCTCTACACTGGCGTCTCTCCATACTCACCAAATGAATATTGACTATGGACAAAATGGCGACTGCCATGTTGTGCAGTCACTTGGACTTCCCTGGATTAAACATGGAGAGTGGAAGAGAATAAGAGGACTGTGGAATCTGAGAAGGCAGTTGTTGTACTGAAATTAATATTGACAGTGTTGCTGGAAGGACAGACCCACAGGAAGTCAGGGAAGGGGGCAAACACAGTACGGGTCTAGAAAGTATATAAATATATGAAGGCACACTGCAGAGGGGACCCTGGTGGTCCACAATGGTAGTTTAGAACACAATGTTGAAGACGACCACAGATTATAATCAAAACAGACAAGGCATTGTCATTTCCCAAGCCATGTTTAACCAAACGTACTGTTCAGATTAGTCTATACAAAGGTTCCCTGGCACATATAGAAAGAATATCCTGATCTGGTCCCTGGCTCTTACACTCCATCCAGACCACTTTCTGCCCAGTTCCCCATGTCTCATGTGCACTGGTGGTGTTGGATAGGATCAACTGAAGCTGCGAAGTCCAGTCAGTTAGAGTCTGACCATGGCAACTGACACGCTGTTGTGAGGGGGGATTCTCACACGGATTCCCCCTTAGAAGAGATAAAAAAACTAAGTTACTGAGGAGCTGTTAAGAAAACAATTTAATCAACAGATATTAAATTGAGAAGCAATCATATTCAGAGATGAACCCCATAAAACATTAGCAGTCTCAAGAGGACACACTAAACTGGTGCAAACAAGAAGAAATGTTGTCAGTAGGTTGTATTTCTGAAATCATATTTGAATAATGCTTAAAAGTTATAAGATTATAAGAGATCCTCAATTACACAAGAAATGCAAGGGGAAAAAAGAGAGAGGGGGCAGGAATAATTACCTCAATTTGGTACACATTTGTTAAACATCATTTCAGAAAAAAACTCAATAAAATAGAGATTGGCCTGGTGGACATGGCAGGGGCTCCAGCACCAGCACTTTAGAGGCAGAAGCAGACCTGTCTGTGTGATTTCAAAGCCAGACTGATCAACGTAGAGTGAGTTTAGGTCACTCTATACTGTAAGATCTGCAGAGAACAGGACAAAGTTCCAGGTATGGAATATGCCTATGGGTCTCTTCCCAATAATAACCTCTGTTGTAGAATATATTTGCGAGGAAGTGTCCCAACAGGCATTATTATATTACAATCAGGGAAAAGGAGCATCGTGTCTAGATCTGAGTGAGGATTAAGCCAGATTGACCAGGATTTCCATGCCCACACAGGAAAAAGCAGACAGTTCATCTCGTGATTGTCATCCTTCATAGCCCCACCGATCAATCTTAACCCACTTGCTTGGCATATGTAAGGGAACATAGATGCTAGACTCTCCCACTCAGTACAACCTGGAGATAACACAGTCCCTCCCAGGGGGTAGAAAGCCTCCATCTCAACTTTTTCCAACTCTCTTCTTGCTTCCTACAGAAAATTGCCAAAGTGCACCTTTCACTGGGACAGAATGTGCTCTGCAGCCCTCTGTGCCTGTGCTGAGGAATGCCACACCCTCAGCAGGAACTGTGTGCAATTTCTACGGGGTCTGCACCCCAGCTGTGAGCTCAGCATGGCTCCTGTCATCAGACTCCAGCACATGCTGCCAGCAGCTCATGGACAGTGCCTGTCTTTACCAACGAGCTGGCACGACCATGCTGACTGAGCCAACTGACCAGAACCAGATCTCTACTTCGACATTTTCCTATCCAGGTGTTCTCCACTGGGATCTCAGAGAAAGCACCACCAGAAGGGAAGCTCCATTCCTGGATGCCCCTGTAACTGTCATTGACCAGAATACCACCCCCTCGTCTAGGTCTATAACAGCCCAGTGTGACAATACTTTCCATATCAATGCATTACCGCCATCCTATCCAACACTGTCTGCCTGCCTTGTACAGGCAACGCCATCAAATCTACCAGATCAACGATATATCCTGGCACCTTGCTACCTGGATGGAAGTCAGGTCTATTACAATGACCAGAACAGCCTGGGTCCTCCGATGGCTGAAGAATTCTGGCAGTGCCTGCAGGCCTATGGCTCTGTGTCCTGCTCTGGGAATCAGGCTTCCTCTCTGCACCCAGGGATGGTGATGGCACTACAGGAGATTCAGCCAATGAACATCCAAACACCTCTCTCCACCTGTCCCATCTACTGGCCCACATCTGCTCAAACCATGCCAGACACCAGTCTTCAAGGTGAGTAAAGTCAGGAAGGGAGGTGTGAGATCAGCCCTCAGAGGAGACACAGCTCTACCTTTCAGAAGTGGATGTCCACACAGAGGAAGAATGGGAGTCCTGACATGTAGGCTGTGGCTCAGGCTCATTACCCCTAAATTCAGTCTCTATAATGAGAGAGAATACAGGAAAGTGAGTGACATTCAACCTTCATTAAGACATGTCCAAGGACCACACCACAGGAACGCATTTCACTGCCAAGGCTAATCAGGCCCATGCAGCAGCTCACTAAAATCACCTCCTTCCTAATCTATGTCTCCAGATTCTAGATGACATCGAGAATTTTATCTGTTTTTCTACAACTAAGTTTCCCCTGAGTTGAAACTAGTATCCAGAGAAATGGAACCCTGAATCTGACCTGGAGGAAGTCTTCTCCCACACTCCAAGTGTCTGCTGTGACATTCTCTAACACTTAAGCTCTAGTGACAGTCTGCTTTGACCTGTGTAATATTGATAAGCAGGGTTGAAGCATCTCACCCTATCTGTCACGATCAACCTCTCTCTTTTTCTCTGTCTCTTTTCCTCCTCTACATCTCTCTTCCACTTTCTCTTTTTCTTTTACTCTTTCTTTCTGAATCTTCAGCAGTGACCCAAGGCCAAGACTATGTAGACATGTTCTCTGTTACAAAGTTGATGCTCAAAGCTTTCGCAGTCTTACATTTTGACATCACTAACAAAAATTCTGTGAAACGTGAACCTTAAGGAATGTCAGGGCTTTTGAACCGCTTGCCTTTCAGAATTGAGGAACTGATATGGATACCTAAACCCAAATAAAAATCCAGGCTTCAGGGGCCATATGAGTAATACAATGAACAGAAAGAAACTGGTGGAGATGAGTAAGATTAGGAAACAGTGAGCAACACAACCTGTCTCAGAGCAAACTCCCAAGGCAATGAGAGGCACTGTTTCAAAGGAAAATGGGGGAGAAAGGGAAGAGCGCACACCAAGGAATTCTGTCACCTCCCCATGATCACTAAGCATGTACACACCACACAAACACAAGAGAAAACGTGATCTCACACGGTCATGAGAAACAAATGAGTAGTTACTATGTGTCTCCAAAGAGGGCTGCTTTCCCTGCTCCTCCAGCAGAGCTCATAGCAATGCCTGCAACACTGCTGCAGGAGCCTCAGTGCTCAGGTGCACTGAAAGCGGGGGTAGCATCTCACTTACCAGGCACTGACTTCGAACTTCCTCTTTTTCAGTGGTGGAGAGGGAGACAACCCTGGGGTTGACACCTTCAGGGCAGACACTGTGTCTGCTGCAGAGTCCAGACCTCGGCAATGCCTGCACCCAGGATGCCCAGATGAAGACAGCACCTGTCAGTGGGAACAGGTCATTAATTGCCCTCATGCACAGTCCTTCTGAATTCCTGGCCTTGCCTCCAGCCCCAAGCCTGGAAAAGACACAGAAGAACAATGCAGATGAGATGAATGCTGAGCAATCAACACCTCTGGATTCCTATGAGGGCACAAAATGTAACCAAGACGCATCACCCCTCCCTTCAGCATACCCTGGCATGCAGCAGCCCTTGAACTACAGTGATGTTGGGAGCCTGAGGCAGAAGCTAGCTTCTCAAAATGCCACTTTGGGAAACAGTAGCCTTGGTCTGGAAGACCCTGAGGCTCTGCAGAGTGTCATGGAGTCTAGCAATGACTTTGCAGACATGACTACTCTGGTGGCAGATATTCACCTTCCCCAACTCTTAAACTTCAACACTGGCCTTGACCAAATGGAAGATCACACAGCAAGCCAAACCAAAGACTCCAAAGACATCAGGAGGGACCAGGCCCAGTCACGCACCAGCATCTTTAATGGACTATCTGAACTGGGCATCAAGAAAAACCAGAAAGTCTCTGATGTGTTTCATGGAGCTCTTCAGGCCAGAACCCATCACGAGGATATGCTGAAGGAAGATGATCCTGGAACCATAGACAACACGGCCAACCACGTGCAGAGCAAATCTCAGATATTTGTACCCAAGAGGCCCAGCGTAGCAAGGGCACAGGGGAAAGAAAAGGCCAAGGACACCAGAGGAAACAGCTCCAAGAAAACAGAGGAGCTGAAGCCATCAAGTCACAGAGTCAAGGCAGAAGAGAAGCCCGCCATCCCAAAGACCAAGAGGAAGAGGAATCCACCTGAGCTCAGCCATGACAGCTTTAAGAAGCCTCGAACTCACCTCGGCATGCACATGCTGGCGTCTGTGCAGGTCTTTCACCCACTGGGGAAGAAGAGTGAGAGGAAAACTGGCGTCTCCTCATCCCGGGCTCTGCTGAACTTGAGCAGCAACAAAGATCCCAGGACAGGCCCAACCGCCACATCCCTGGGAGATGCGCCCCGTGAGGGTCGAGGCCCTGGTAGAATCCCGGGCAATGCTCAGAGAACAGAGAGCAGTGCTCCCAAGCGGTGTCCATCTCTGTGCCTGGATGAGCTGTCCCCAGCTGGGAAGGTCAAATTAGTACCTCTGCCTTTCCTAGCCCTGGACAAGCCTCAAGACAGACCTGTTTCCAGAAAGCTTCACTGCCTGGCTTCGCACAGGCCCACTACAGCTTACCCAGTGAGGTCTCAATCCCACACTGCTAGGCAACCCAAACTCAAGTCATCCCAACCAGCTCCTGCCAGCACATCACTGATGGCCTCTGACAAGTCGGCTCTGCCAGTTGCCACCAGTGCCACACGTCCAATTAGAAGCAAGCCCATCCAGTCTTGCCCTGGGCCTCAACCGCCTGCCTCTTTGCCTGCACCCTACAGAGCATCATCTCACACTTCACTCCACAGGGAGCCTCTTTCTTTTGCCACAAACAAGACCCTAGATCCTCCCCAGCCTCAATCCCAATACCTGCGGCAAGATTTCAGCCACTTACCAATTCCTTGGAAGAAAGTCAACATTCCGGGGCCAGTCATCTCACAGCCTATCACTGAAGAGCAGAGGCCAGAGAGGGAGGCCATGAAGAGGCGGGCTCAACAGGAGAGAGAGAATGCTGCCAAGTGTACCTCTCTGGGAAAACCACAGCTTTTCCTTCAGAGGGAGAAAGATATGGAAATTTCGAGATATTATGGCTATGCAGTGTAAGTGCTGCCCAAACCTTTGGGACACAACGCTATTCATCACACACAGGTAAGATGTAGATACACATAGATATTCATGCATACATGAAGTTTAGAGGCTTAGCTGAATGTGTAGATATGTAGATACATACATAGTAATGCAGAATAATATTTAGATATATGCATATATGTGAAGGGAAAGAAATAGTTTATAAATTTATAAATACTTGAAGACATTATAAGTGACTGTAGAAACTTAAGACTGCGATTTTATCCATGAGTATATAGAGAGGGCTTTGATGTCTTCCTTAGAACTTTACTATTATTAATTTATGTTTCCTAATTATGTAATAATACATGTGACATAGATACAACATATGCTATAAGTCAGTGGTACTACTTATTTAATGTTAAAGCTGTAGCAAAAAGCTCTAGTGGCAATAAGATTATTTTCCTGGAATTTAATTTTCAGGATTCTAGGATGATGTGGGAGTCCCCTCTGTATGCTGTGAATATGTTTTATTACCACTGGTCATTAATGAGTAAATCTGTTTCAGCCAATGACTGAGCAGGTCAAAGCCATGTAGGAAATTCGAACTGAGATGTAGAGAGAAAGCAGGCAAACTCAAAGAGATGCCATGTAGCTGCCGAAGGAGAAAGATGCCTGAATGCCCGAACATTGCCAATAGGTCACAGACTCACGGTGATAACAGGTTAATATTACTTGGCTTTATTAAGATGTTAGAGTTAGCCAGGAATATGCTGGGGTCATTGGCCGAACAGTACTGTAATTAATGTGGTTTCTGTCTGATTATTCACGTCAGAGTTACTGAACATGGTAAGTTTCCTAGAGTGCATACTGTAAAGTGAACACACTACTGCTGTCGCCACATCTCCTCCCATTTCAAACCTCAAACACGAGCCCTTTAGACATCAGTACTCTGCCTGCATTTCATGATATGAAACATAGGGTCCATGTGTGCATAATCAAGATCCTACCTTGAAAGAAATTCTACAAGGCGGAGTATCTTTCTGAGATGGGTTGATTTGGATTACTGGGTTTGTCTCAAATTGTATCAATCTTTGAAATTATCCATTTAACATGTTTGTTTTTCGTGTGTGTGTGTGTGTGTGTGTGTGTGTGTGTGTCGTCCACATGAACTACTGCGTAACAAATGTATGGAGTGCCCAGAGAGGCCAAACCTGGGCATCAGTTCTCTGGAGTCTGTAATTAAGAGAGACTGAAAACCATCATGAGGTGCTCTGAATTCTACCTGGGGATTCTGCGAGAAAATCAAGTGTTCTTCTCTAAGGAGCCATCTCATCGAACCCGAGTTGAGTACACATAATGGACTGACATTTGATCGCCTGATATTTTCCTCCATCCTGACCTGTCCCTGAATCTTAACCTCCTTGCACTATTCTGTGCTCTAACTGTTTCAGAGGTTGTAACACATTGTCCTCTGAGGCATATGGCATTAACCTTGTATGGGGTGACACATAAGAAATAGAATTAATTTATATATAAGTTTAGTTTCTTGAGACAATGTTTCTCTTCATATCACTGAATATTTGGGAACTGACCTCGCTAATCAGGCTAGCCTTGAAATCACAAAGATCTGCCTGACACTGCCTTTGTAATGCCTTTGCCTGTGTCCCTGCCTCAAGAGTGCTGGGACTAAAGGAATGCACCAAAATCCCAGGTGAAAGCACCTTCCTTTCTGTATATGTGGGTCACCGATTTCCCCACCATGATTATGTGAGGATGTATGTTAGCAACAGTACATTTTTGATAGCTACCAAAAGTCACAGAGGCTGAACTGCTTGCGCTTACAACTGTAATTCAACACAAGTTCATTGTTCTGAAAAATTGCTACTCAAACAGAGATCATAGGAACGCCTTCCCCATCACTATAAGGGCCTAAGTGGAGAGGGCACAGAAGGAGGGGAGCATCTCACTTACCAGTCACTAACTTCTTCCTTGACTCTTTTTCAGTGTTGGAGAAGGGGGTGTCCCTGGGACTGACACCTCAGGACAGACAGTCCATCAGTTGCAGTCCACAATGTTGCTAGTATTCCACCCTGGATTCACAGATGAGGATGCCACCTGTTGATAGGGACAGGTCATTGACTGCCCCTATCCAAAGGTCTCCCAAATTCCTGGCCTTGCCAACAGCTCTCATCCTAGGCGGAAAAAAAAGAAAACAATGTGAATTAGACGACAGCCAATCTATCAATGCTTAAGGATCCCTTAAAGGCACACAGGAAACCTAGTCCCATCACTTCTCCCTTTAGCACACCCCAACTTGCAGCACACGCTGTGCTTTACTGACACTAACACCCTGAGGCAGAAGCTTGCTGTTGACCATGTCTCCTTGCTAAGCAGCACCTTTGGCCATCATGAGCCTGGCACATGCACACTGTGATGGTCTCCAGCATAGACTTTGCTGACATGACTACACCGGGGCCAGATATTCACCTTCCACAATTTTTCAAATAACTCAATGTATTAAACATATTCAGAGATGCACAGCATCCTTATCCAAAGACTCCATAGTCATCAGGAGGGAATAAGCTGGGGCTCATGAGCAAGACAAAACCAAGAGGACCAGAGAAAACAGCTTCAAGAAAACAGAGGAGCTGAAGCAGTTTAGGAAGAGTCAAGTCAGAAGAGAAGCACACCATCCCAGGAACAAAAGGAAGAGGAATCCACCTGTGCTCAGCCACCACAGCTTTAAGAAGCCTCGAACCCACCCCAGCATGCACACGCGGGAGTCCGGGAAGGGCTTTCACCTCTTTTGGGGGAAGTGAGAGAAGAAAACTGGCCTCCCCTGAACTCTGTCAACTCTTCCTGCTACTCTGTACTCTATTATTACAAGAGTTTATTGAATTTTGATCTCTGGGGAAGTGGCATTGGATATTCGCAGGGTGACCTTTATTCACTTTCTTTTAGTTCCTTGAGAGAGACTTCTCTCCAAAGCACTATATGTCCTGGTAATAACATCATAGACCAGGTTAGCCTTGAACTCAGTGATCTGCTAGACTCTGCCTCTGCCGCTTCCTCTGTCTTTTGAGTCCCTGCCTCAAGAGTGCTGCGACTAAAGATGTGCTTCAACAATGCAGGTAGAATCAAGATTCTTTCTGTACATGTGGATCACCAGGTTTCCCAGCATGATTTGATGAAGAGTCCATGTGTAGGCAAGGCGATTCTTGCTACTGACCTAAAATCACAAGAGACTTAACTGAATGTATTGACTTAGCTGTATGTATTTACAACTGCAACTCAACTCAGATTCTTTTTTCTGACAGTACCTTTGTTTCACTTGTAGGCTGGACTTCTGACAATGCCTATCTACTTCCAGATAGTACAACATCTGGATTTGACTCAAGGAATGTATTCAACCTGTCCCTAGATATTTATGGTGTTTGTATTTTCTCAATAGGTAATCCCCAGCTACTGTGTAGACACAATACTGTCCATTCTAACAAAGCCTATTTGCTGTCCAGAGTCACTGGTCTAGATAAATATAACACAGCCAGCCGGAAAGGATCCCACAACCTGTATCCAAGCATCCTGACAGGGGCACGATTGACTACAAGAGAATGAAGGAAAGCAATAGTTTAGGGAGGTCTCTTGTTTGATCACTCTCTCTGTGTTTTTTAACTACAGAATTTGGGACTCCGTGATTCTACTGGGCTTCACTGTACTCCTCAGAAAAACAGAAAGGCATTTGAATGGATATACATTCATGTTAAGATGATTATTTTAATCTTTATGTTTTCAAATTAAGTGTCTGGTAGAATAACACTTGTTGAACAAAGCTCAGGAATTATTTTACATATTAAAGCAATTAACAAAAAGATGTACTGAATTCTTCTCATGGACTTTAAGTCTCATTGTACTATTTATTCAATGAACAGATTTTATTCTGTATATTGTATACTGACAACAGCACTCAGTTCCCACCACCTGGCCATTCCTTAGCTCTCACCAAATATCTTAGGCAATGTTCTTCTGCTTTATACTACTGCTTACAATTTCATGAATGTCTATATGTAGAGATGTGTCACCAAGGATCCACATAGTGAGACAGGATAAGAAGATGTTTCTGTGGGACTGGATACATTTGGTACAATATAATTATCTCGAGTTCCAAGGATTCTCCTGCAATCACCTTGACTGCATTCATTGTTTTTACTGTAACCAGTTCCACTGTGTGCAGACGTCACGTATTTCTTATCATTTGCTCTGCTACTGGACACCAAGTTCAGGCCCTAACACAGGTATCCGAATCCTGAACAAACTGCAATGTACAGCAATGTGCAGAGCAATAACCCATCCAACGCCTTGGAACAGCATGGACAGGAGGAGTGGTAGACCTGGTTGGTGTTTAAAGACACTGTATACTGAAATACACAGAGGGTACAATACTTCACATTACACCCACCAACTGATCTCCTGCTCCTACGGAAGCAATACTTGCAAGTCCCCAACTTTCAGATAACTCTCCACTTCTTATATTCTGTACCATCTAGAAAGATCAAGTCCAACTGATCTTAGCTAAAATATCTCGATGGGATAGTCATTTTATTCTAGGGTAAAACACCAGGCTACACTACTCTACCTGACTGCATTAGCTCTTACACTGCATTCCTGCTTGCATGACAGCCCCTGATATTTGGATGGACTGCATTGTACATGATCCATTTTGGCATAAGAGGCAATCATCTCACCACAACAGCAGCCACAGCCACTGAGTATCAGCAGCCAAAACTTTTACAGTTTTTCCATCAGCACCAAAAGCACACAGAAAAGGAAGTCGAGAAAGGAGACAGACTGGAGCAGTTCCATCAACACTTGCAGCTACACTAATCTCACGCAGAAGCACAAAGGTTTAGAAGGGAAATACAAAGGCCCATCCATTCCCTTCAATAAAGCAGTAGGAGTTCCCTTCCCACTGTGACCTGTGATCCTCTGAGTCACAGGAGATTCTGTTGTGCATCACGGTACAACATAAAAATTCCCTTCTATGAAAGCCAGCCTGCTAGCAGGAAGGGAGATTACAGTTCAGTCCAAGTCTGACTTCTAGATATCCTACATCTGAAACAGAGGGACGGGACAATCATCTACTTCTTACTCATACCAAATAAAAGGATCCAAAGAGCTTCATCTTTTGGGAGGTCTTGAAGAGTTTCTTGACCGACATCTCCTGAGTCTTAAGATCATTTCTGGGACATAGAATATAGCAGGCATATGGCTTCAGTGAGTGCCACATTTCCACTCATTCAGGGTCCCATTTCTCAACTTCTCTAACTTACTTTTGCTCTCCTTGGAGATGCAATCCATAATTTTCAGGCACTGTGACGATACCACGGTACCACCGACGATAAGAAATGTTTCGTACACATGTGAGCAGGCTCTGTGCAGACCTGCCAATGCCAATTCTATCAGGGGATAGCCTTTGTGCAAAGTCACACACTAAGCAGATTCTCTAAATAGGGAGGGCAGTCTATTCCACTGCAGCTTGCAAAGATCCCCTCTCATGGAATTTTGTAATCTAGATAATACAACAAGTCCCTTCAGCTCCTAGTTTTCAGGATTCTCATGGGGCCAGGGCACATCATAACAGCTCTTACGCATCTGGTAGTATCAAACCAATCTCTTTACACTGACTCAAAGACAAGAACATGGCCATCATATACCCATCCACATGAATGCAGTGTTGAATTTACTTGAGTGTATTATTGAACACAGCATGGTCTGTGTTTTAGTTTGCTCTCACCTATATACTTGGCACAACTAAGAGTTTTGTCATTTTGAGTTAAAGACTTCAGGAGTTCATTGACAGGGTATGTGGATTTTAGTTAATTTCTTTCATAAAATGCAGTCAGCGTGAGTAATGTCACCTAACAATGTACATTCCTACAGAATGGGAGAACAAACACCTTCTCACCCAAGTCAACAGTAATGATCTTGTGGGATTACCCACGTTACTTGAAAGTGAAGGAATGTTGGGTTACAAGCACTGGGCATCATTTTTATATGTAGATGTGTAAAATAAAGCAAAAACTCACATGGATATGGTATATGGGACAGGAAATCAAAGTCCCTAGGGCTCTTTCATTAATGGAAGCCAGCAACACAGCTATGTAAAGTGCTCCCCTAGTAATGGGGCAAGGCACAAGAAAGACATCAGAGATCACCCACAATGCACTATTCCATTGACACCTCTGGACCATGTTATTAATGGGAACCCCAAAATTGAATAATAATGAACAAATTGGTCAGAAAAATGCTTACTTTGCGATGCTACTTGGAGCACAACTGAGATACAACAGAGGGGCAATAGTGACGACTTCAAGTACCAATGCACACACTCCTATTTAGCTTATATAGCATAAAACAAACCAGGATCCGAAGGAAAGAGGATAGTTCAATTCAGTGGTTGCCTCCCGGAAGTAGCCTCTCAGACTGATTGTGAAACATGATCTTTTTTTTTGAATATTTATTTATTATGTATACAATATTCTGTCTGTGTGTATGCCTGCAGGCCAGAAGAGGGCACCAGACCCCATTACCCATGGTTTTGAGCCATCACGTGGTTGCTGGGAATTGAACTCAGGACCTTTGGAAGTCAGCAGGCAATGCTCTTAACCTCTGAGCCATCTCTCCAGCCCCTGGAACATGATCTTTATCATTAAATGACAGAGAAGGACCTAGTCTATGCTCGGCAATACTATACAAACACAGTGGAACTTGGAATATATAAGAATGTTGGCTGAGCAAATCTAAAGAGTGCCAGGAAGGAGAAATCCCCTGTGGTCTCTGATTTACCTCTTACCTCAATGTACTGCCTTGGTCTCCTGTTCTGGATTGCTTAAACAATGGTCTGTAAAGCATAACATGAAAGACACTTGATCCTGCACCAAGTTAGCTGAGATTTCTCTGTTTAGGTCTGTATCTCATTTTTTAATTGGGTTATTTGAAATGTTGATGTCTAATTTCTTGAGTTCTTTACATATTTTGGAGATCAGTCCTTTGTCTGATGTGGGGTTGGTGAAGATCTTTTCCCATTCAGTAGGCTGCCTTTTTCTCTTATTGACTGTGTCCTTTGCTTTACAGAAGTTTCTCAGTTTCAGGAAGTTCCATGTATTAATTGTTGCTCTCAGGGTCTGTGCTACTGGGGTAATATTTAGGAAGTGGTCTCACGTGTCCATGCATTGAAGACTACTTCCCACTTTCTCTTCTATTAGGTTCTGTGTGGTCAGATTTATATTAAGATCCATTTAGACTTGAGTTTTGTGCATGGGGATAGATATGAATGTTCAACATCCTTAGCAGTCAGGGAAATGAAGATCAAAATAACTCTGAGATACCATCTTACACCTGTCAGAATGACTAAGATCAAAAACTCCAACGATGCTTATGCTGGAGAGGATGTGGAATAAGGAGAATACTCATCCATTGCTGGTGGGAAAGAAAACTTGTACAACCACTTTGGAAATCAGTATGGTGGTTTCTCAGAAAATTGGCCATCAACCTACCTCAGAATCCAGCAATGCCACTCCTAGGCATATTCCCAAAAGATGTTCAATCATACTCTAAAGACGTTTGTTTGACTATATTCATAGCAGCATTATTTGTAACAGCCAGAACATGGAAACAACCTCAACCAATGAATGATATCTTGAAATTTGCGTGCAAAAGGGTGGAACTAGAAAACACCATCCTGAGTGAGGTAACCCAGACCCAAACAGATGAATATGGTATGTACTCACTATGTATGTATGTAAAAAAGTGGATACTAGCTATAAACAAAGGATATTGAGGCTATATTTCATAATCCTAGTGAAGTTAAGGAACAAGGTGAACCCTAAGAAAAACGTATATAGATCCACCTGGGAAGGGGAAAGAGCCAAGATCACCTGACAAAATTGGGAATATCGGTGTAGAGGGGAGAATGGAGGATGGAAGGGGAAGAGGAAAGTAGAAGGGGAGGGGTGAGGAGAACTTGAGGGAATAGGATAGTCTAGATGGAGGAAGGTCAGAGATGAGAGCAAGGAAAGAGATATTTTGATTGAGGGAGCCATTATGGGACTAGTATGAAACCTTCGCTCTAGAGAAATTCCCAGGAATCCAAAAGGATGACCCCAGCTAAGACTCTAAGCAACAGAGGAGAGGGTGCCCGAACTGGCCTTGCCCTGTGAACAAACTGATGAATATTTTAAATATCACCATAGAACCTTCATCCAGCAATTGATGGAAACAGAGGCAAAGACCTGCATCAGAGCACGGAACTGAGCTTCCAAAGTCCAGTTAAAGAATGGGAGGAGTAAGAATATGAGCAAAGAGGTCAAGACCATGATGGGGACACCCACTGAAACAGTCTACCTGAGCTAATGGGAGCTCACCAAATCCAGCCATACTGGGAAGGAACAAGAAGCTAAATAAGGTGAACCCAAAGAAAAACATATAGTTATCCTCCTGGATATTGGGAGTAGACAAGATTGCCGGGCAAAAAACTGGGATCTTGGGAGTGGGGTGGGATGGGGGTAAAGGGAGATGGGGAGAGAAAAGTGAGAAGGGGAGGATGGGGGGTACTTGGGGGAATGGGATGGTTGGTATACAGGAAGGGTGGATATGGGAGCAGGGAAGTATATATCTTAATTAAGGGAGGGATCTTAGGGTTGGCAAGAGACTTGAACTAAAGGGGCTCCCAGGTGCCCAGGGAAATGTCCCCCGATTAGTTCCTTGGGCAGCTGAGGATAGGGAACCTGAAATGGCCCTATCCTATAGCCATACTGATGAATATCTTGCATATCACCATAGAACCTTCTTCTGGCGATGGATGGAGATAGACACAGAGACCCACATTGGAGCACCGGAATGAGCTCCCAAGGTCCCAATGAGGAGCAGAAGGAGGGAGAACATGAGCAAGGAAGTCAGGACCGCGAGAAGTGCACCCACCCACTGAGACAGTGGGGCTGATCTATTGGGAGCTCACCAAGGCCAGCTGGACTGGGACTGAAAAAGCATGGGATAAAACCGGACTCTCTGAACATGGTGGACAATGAGGGCTGATGAAAAGCCAAGGACGATGGCACTGGGTTTTGATCCTACTGCATGTACTGGCTTTGTGGGAGCCTAGCCAGTTTGGATGCTCACCTTCCTAGACCTGGATGGATGGGGGAGACCTTGGACTTCCCACAGGGCAGGGAACCCTGACTGCTCTTCAGACTGGAGAGGGAGGGGGAGAGAAGTGGGGGGACTGGGAGGGAAATGGAAGGCTGGGAGGAGGCAGAAATGTTTTTTTTTCCATAAAGAAATAAATAAATAAAAAGAAAATGTAACACCCGATTTTGTGTTACACCCTCGGTACAGTTCGCGAGCCACTGTACCGAACGCGAGTCCAGCAAGAGCATGGAGATTGAAAAGAACAACACACAGAGACCAGTGTCATTCAAAGGAAGATCAGCCAAATGCCATTTATTCAGACTTGGGGAGATCTTTATGTTCCTAACTACTGCACAAGCATCTCTGCCCAGGCAGGTGGGAAATGACCATATTAACAAAGGAGTAAATGCCCTGCAGCTAATCACCAGGCAGGGCAGGGAGAGCACAGAAACACACAGGAAGCTTAGTTAGCTGATCATAAACTGTCCCCAGGAATAGGGGGACCAGGACCCTACAAGAAAAGCCAAAACAAAAAGAAAAATAATAAAAGAATAAAGAAAAGAAAAAAAAGAATAGGACCAAACTAGTCCCTCTGAAAGTCGTTGCCAGTTGCATGGCTGGGGCAGACTGAGGGGCCACTGACAATAGCACCAGAATTTATCCCTACTGCTTGGGCTGGCATCTTGGGAACCCATTCTCTTTGGATGTATACCTTGCTCAGCTTAGATATAGTAGGGAGGGCCTTGGACTTTCCACAAACCAATGTGCATTACCCTCTCTGAGGACTGGATAAGGGTTGTGTGGGAGGATGTGAGGAGGGACTGGGAGAAGGGAAGAAGTGGTAACTTGGATTGGTAATTTTTTAAAACATAATCAATTAAAAACCATTCAGAGTAGCTGAGTCTAGGCAGCACAACAGCAACAAGAGACTGAAAAGGGGAACAGTTGTATCCATGCCCACCTTCAGCCATTAGGTTGCCTGTTCCTACCAGCAGCATCCAAATAAAAGCATCTTCATGATACTCAGTGGACCACTGATCTGGAAGATCAAAGTGGCATCACCCATGAGTGTAATGATGATGGGTCAGGCTGGTCCAAGAGTAAAAACATACAAAGAAGGGATGAAAGAATACGAGAGAGTTGTCAGTCCAGCATGGGCCAGCACAGAATAAGGAAGGACTGTAGGAGAAGCTGTTCTTCCTTTTGGAGACTACAGCTCCCAGCATCCCCCTGGACTGGAAGCCCCAAAAGCACAGGGCATTTCTTCCAGACGCCTGTGAGTTCCCCGTTAAAAACAGGGGTCACCACTAGCTCTCTCTCTCTCTTTCTCTCTCTCTCTCTCTCTCTCTCTCTCTCTCTCTCTCTCTGCCCTTCTCTCCTTTCATCTCTGCACACCTGTCCCTTACTTGTTGTTACCCCCCCATTAAAGTGCACCCACGTGGGACCGCAGCGTGTCTGTGTCTCCTTCCTAACCCCAAATCGCCCTGTGTCTCGCGTAATGTCTCCACTCTCTAACCCCACAGACAGACAAACAAGACAAAAAAGAATAACAGAAGCAACAAGAAGACAAGTGTCTTAGAGTTCATCAACATGCACACAGCACACTGAGCCCTGACCTTGCACATAGTCACAAAGGAACACTTTGATCTCTTCCTTGGGTCATGGACAGATGCTGATGGCACAAAAGCCAGACGCACTGCAATGGCGTATCACCTGAGTTCCCTCAACAGCAGTTCTCCCTCCTGCCCAAGACTACTCACTGTATGTAAGTGTAGGCTGATGGGACACTTTCTGTTGGAAGGTGACGCATCATGTGTACATTACACACCACTTCATCAGTGAACCTTATGAGAGCACTGCCATGATAGCCTAGGCTAAACGCCATGGGAAGTGGCACGTCCATGCCATGACTGCCTCTTTCACTAGCCCACACCTCAGCCTCCATGGCTACTGTTGGTCTCCTGGCATCTTCTCCAACCAATCCCATCTTCTAGTTAGGAATCGAACCTTCCCATTGGCTGTTGCCTCATTTATGACATCATTCTCCCTCCAACCCTACCAGCACCTGGTAGAATCTTGGTGTTTCCATGGTGATGACTGTAAACAACTTTGGATCATCACAGGTCCAGGTGACCAGTGACCAGTGAGTGCTGTCTGATACTGGACACACTTGCCACTGAGGTCTGCTGATCAGAAAAAGCCGACCGATCATCTTGCTCCATTGTACTTTGGATTGCTGATCCTCTCCCCTTGACCATGTCAGGTAAGGATAGAGACTTTAAAACATGTGATCTTCTCCATTGACTTTTACTATACTAATAAATCTTTGCTGAATGTGGATAGTATTGATGTTGATATAGATATCTAGATTTGAATGTCACATTTAGCTTTGGTTCTTACTAAGTAGGTGATTTTAGACAAAAAGTTTATTCTCAAGTGTTTTCCATCCGCCTCAAGGAGTGAACAGTGTCACTATGCTTGGGTCCTGTACTGTTGGGTTTTCAGAAGAAAGTGAAGAGGGAATAAAATCAGGCTCTTTTGGATGGTATTAAACTACAGAGACACGGGAACATGAACAAGGCACGCAGAGATCTAGCACTCCACACCACTAATGAGACAGTCTCCCCCCACTACTGTTTCCAGTCTTAGTTTAAAATTCAGGGCGACTCTAACAGTATTGGTCACACCACGGATGGTGGCACACAACTATAATCACAACACAGAGAGAACTGGGTGGGATGGAGATCAGTTCAAGTCTGACATGCTCTACACTGGCCTCTCTCCATACTCACCAAATGAATATTGACTATGGACAAAATGGCGACTGCCATGTTGTGCAGTCACTTGGACTTCCCTGGATTAAACATGGAGAGTGGAAGAGAATAAGAGGACTGTGGAATCTGAGAAGGCAGTTGTTGTACTGAAATTAATATTGACAGTGTTGCTGGAAGGACAGACCCACAGGAAGTCAGGGAAGGGGGCAAACACAGTACGGGTCTAGAAAGTATATAAATATATGAAGGCACACTGCAGAGGGGACCCTGGTGGTCCACAATGGTAGTTTAGAACACAATGTTGAAGACGACCACAGATTATAATCAAAACAGACAAGGCATTGTCATTTCCCAAGCCATGTTTAACCAAACGTACTGTTCAGATTAGTCTATACAAAGGTTCCCTGGCACATATAGAAAGAATATCCTGATCTGGTCCCTGGCTCTTACACTCCATCCAGACCACTTTCTGCCCAGTTCCCCATGTCTCATGTGCACTGGTGGTGTTGGATAGGATCAACTGAAGCTGCGAAGTCCAGTCAGTTAGAGTCTGACCATGGCAACTGACACGCTGTTGTGAGGGGGGATTCTCACACGGATTCCCCCTTAGAAGAGATAAAAAAACTAAGTTACTGAGGAGCTGTTAAGAAAACAATTTAATCAACAGATATTAAATTGAGAAGCAATCATATTCAGAGATGAACCCCATAAAACATTAGCAGTCTCAAGAGGACACACTAAACTGGTGCAAACAAGAAGAAATGTTGTCAGTAGGTTGTATTTCTGAAATCATATTTGAATAATGCTTAAAAGTTATAAGATTATAAGAGATCCTCAATTACACAAGAAATGCAAGGGGAAAAAAGAGAGAGGGGGCAGGAATAATTACCTCAATTTGGTACACATTTGTTAAACATCATTTCAGAAAAAAACTCAATAAAATAGAGATTGGCCTGGTGGACATGGCAGGGGCTCCAGCACCAGCACTTTAGAGGCAGAAGCAGACCTGTCTGTGTGATTTCAAAGCCAGACTGATCAACGTAGAGTGAGTTTAGGTCACTCTATACTGTAAGATCTGCAGAGAACAGGACAAAGTTCCAGGTATGGAATATGCCTATGGGTCTCTTCCCAATAATAACCTCTGTTGTAGAATATATTTGCGAGGAAGTGTCCCAACAGGCATTATTATATTACAATCAGGGAAAAGGAGCATCGTGTCTAGATCTGAGTGAGGATTAAGCCAGATTGACCAGGATTTCCATGCCCACACAGGAAAAAGCAGACAGTTCATCTCGTGATTGTCATCCTTCATAGCCCCACCGATCAATCTTAACCCACTTGCTTGGCATATGTAAGGGAACATAGATGCTAGACTCTCCCACTCAGTACAACCTGGAGATAACACAGTCCCTCCCAGGGGGTAGAAAGCCTCCATCTCAACTTTTTCCAACTCTCTTCTTGCTTCCTACAGAAAATTGCCAAAGTGCACCTTTCACTGGGACAGAATGTGCTCTGCAGCCCTCTGTGCCTGTGCTGAGGAATGCCACACCCTCAGCAGGAACTGTGTGCAATTTCTACGGGGTCTGCACCCCAGCTGTGAGCTCAGCATGGCTCCTGTCATCAGACTCCAGCACATGCTGCCAGCAGCTCATGGACAGTGCCTGTCTTTACCAACGAGCTGGCACGACCATGCTGACTGAGCCAACTGACCAGAACCAGATCTCTACTTCGACATTTTCCTATCCAGGTGTTCTCCACTGGGATCTCAGAGAAAGCACCACCAGAAGGGAAGCTCCGTTCCTGGATGCCCCTGTAACTGTCATTGACCAGAATACCACCCCATCGTCTAGGTCTATAACAGCCCAGTGTGACAATACTTTCCATATCAATGCATTACCGCCATCCTATCCAACACTGTCTGCCTGCCTTGTAGAGGCAACGCCATCAAATCTACCAGATCAACGATATATCCTGGCACCTTGCTACCTGGATGGAAGTCAGGTCTATTACAATGACCAGAACAGCCTGGGTCCTCCGATGGCTGAAGAATTCTGGCAGTGCCTGCAGGCCTATGGCTCTGTGTCCTGCTCTGGGAATCAGGCTTCCTCTCTGCACCCAGGGATGGTGATGGCACTACAGGAGATTCAGCCAATGAACATCCAAACACCTCTCTCCACCTCTCCCATCTACTGGCCCACATCTGCTCAAACCATGCCAGACACCAGTCTTCAAGGTGAGTAAAGTCAGGAAGGGAGGTGTGAGATCAGCCCTCAGAGGAGACACAGCTCTACCTTTCAGAAGTGGATGTCCACACAGAGGAAGAATGGGAGTCCTGACATGTAGGCTGTGGCTCAGGCTCATTACCCCTAAATTCAGTCTCTATAATGAGAGAGAATACAGGAAAGTGAGTGACATTCAACCTTCATTAAGACATGTCCAAGGACCACACCACAGGAACGCATTTCACTGCCAAGGCTAATCAGGCCCATGCAGCAGCTCACTAAAATCACCTCCTTCCTAATCTATGTCTCCAGATTCTAGATGACATCGAGAATTTTATCTGTTTTTGTACAACTAAGTTTCCCCTGAGTTGAAACTAGTATCCAGAGAAATGGAACCCTGAATCTGACCTGGAGGAAGTCTTCTCCCACACTCCAAGTGTCTGCTGTGACATTCTCTAACACTTAAGCTCTAGTGACAGTCTGCTTTGACCTGTGTAATATTGATAAGCAGGGTTGAAGCATCTCACCCTATCTGTAACAGTCAACCTCTCTCTCTTTCTCTGTCTCTTTTCCTCCTCTACATCTCTCTTCCACTTTCTCTTTTTCTTTTACTCTTTCTTTCTGAATCTTCAGCAGTGACCCAAGGCCAAGACTATGTAGACATGTTCTCTGTTACAAAGTTGATGCTCAAAGCTTTCGCAGTCTTACATTTTGACATCACTAACAAAAATTCTGTGAAACGTGAACCTTAAGGAATGTCAGGGCTTTTGAACCGCTTGCCTTTCAGAATTGAGGAACTCATATGGATACCTAAACCCAAATAAAAATCCAGGCTTCAGGGGCCATATGAGTAATACAATGAACAGAAAGAAACTGGTGGAGATGAGTAAGATTAGGAAACAGTGAGCAACACAACCTGTCTCAGAGCAAACTCCCAAGGCAATGAGAGGCACTGTTTCAAAGGAAAATGGGGGAGAAAGGGAAGAGCGCACACCAAGGAATTCTGTCACCTCCCCATGATCACTAAGCATGTACACACCACACAAACACAAGAGAAAACGTGATCTCACACGGTCATGAGAAACAAATGAGTAGTTACTATGTGTCTCCAAAGAGGGCTGCTTTCCCTGCTCCTCCAGCAGAGCTCATAGCAATGCCTGCAACACTGCTGCAGGAGCCTCAGTGCTCAGGTGCACTGAAAGCGGGGGTAGCATCTCACTTACCAGGCACTGACTTCGAACTTCCTCTTTTTCAGTGGTGGAGAGGGAGACAACCCTGGGGTTGACACCTTCAGGGCAGACACTGTGTCTGCTGCAGAGTCCAGACCTCGGCAATGCCTGCACCCAGGATGCCCAGATGAAGACAGCACCTGTCAGTGGGAACAGGTCATTAATTGCCCTCATGCACAGTCCTTCTGAATTCCTGGCCTTGCCTCCAGCCGCAAGCCTGGAAAAGACACAGAAGAACAATGCAGATGAGATGAATGCTGAGCAATCAACACCTCTGGATTCCTATGAGGGCACAAAATGTAACCAAGACGCATCACCCCTCCCTTCAGCATACCCTGGCATGCAGCAGCCCTTGAACTACAGTGATGTTGGGAGCCTGAGGCAGAAGCTAGCTTCTCAAAATGTCACTTTGGGAAACAGTAGCCTTGGTCTGGAAGACCCTGAGGCTCTGCAGAGTGTCATGGAGTCTAGCAATGACTTTGCAGACATGACTACTCTGGTGGCAGATATTCACCTTCCCCAACTCTTAAACTTCAACACTGGCCTTGACCAAATGGAAGATCACACAGCAAGCCAAACCAAAGACTCCAAAGACATCAGGAGGGACCAGGCCCAGTCACGCACCAGCATCTTTAGTGGACTATCTGAACTGGGCATCAAGAAAAACCAGAAAGTCTCTGATGTGTTTCATGGAGCTCTTCAGGCCAGAACCCATCACGAGGATATGCTGAAGGAAGATGATCCTGGAACCATAGACAACACGGCCAACCACGTGCAGAGCAAATCTCAGATATTTGTACCCAAGAGGCCCAGCGTAGCAAGGGCACAGGGGAAAGAAAAGGCCAAGGACACCAGAGGAAACAGCTCCAAGAAAACAGAGGAGCTGGAGCCATCAAGTCACAGAGTCAAGGCAGAAGAGAAGCCCGCCATCCCAAAGACCAAGAGGAAGAGGAATCCACCTGAGCTCAGCCATGACAGCTTTAAGAAGCCTCGAACTCACCTCGGCATGCACATGCTGGCGTCTGTGCAGGTCTTTCACCCACTGGGGAAGAAGAGTGAGAGGAAAACTGGCGTCTCCTCCTCCCGGGCTCTGCTGAACTTGAGCAGCAACAAAGATCCCAGGACAGGCCCAACCGCCACATCCCTGGGAGATGCGCCCCGTGAGGGTCGAGGCCCTGGTAGAATCCCGGGCAATGCTCAGAGAACAGAGAGCAGTGCTCCCAAGCGGTGTCCATCTCTGTGCCTGGATGAGCTGTCCCCAGCTGGGAAGGTCAAATTAGTACCTCTGCCTTTCCTAGCCCTGGACAAGCCTCAAGACAGACCTGTTTCCAGAAAGCTTCACTGCCTGGCTTCGCACAGGCCCACTACAGCTTACCCAGTGAGGTCTCAATCCCACACTGCTAGGCAACCCAAACTCAAGTCATCCCAACCAGCTCCTGCCAGCACATCACTGATGGCCTCTGACAAGTCGGCTCTGCCAGTTGCCACCAGTGCCACACGTCCAATTAGAAGCAAGCCCATCCAGTCTTGCCCTGGGCCTCAACCGCCTGCCTCTTTGCCTGCACCCTACAGAGCATCATCTCACACTTCACTCCACAGGGAGCCTCTTTCTTTTGCCACAAACAAGACCCTAGATCCTCCCCAGCCTCAATCCCAATACCTGCGGCAAGATTTCAGCCACTTACCAATTCCTTGGAAGAAAGTCAACATTCCGGGGCCAGTCATCTCACAGCCTATCACTGAAGAGCAGAGGCCAGAGAGGGAGGCCATGAAGAGGCGGGCTCAACAGGAGAGAGAGAATGCTGCCAAGTGTACCTCTCTGGGAAAACCACAGCTTTTCCTTCAGAGGGAGAAAGATATGGAAATTTCGAGATATTATGGCTATGCAGTGTAAGTGCTGCCCAAACCTTTGGGACACAACGCTATTCATCACACACAGGTAAGATGTAGATACACATAGATATTCATGCATACATGAAGTTTAGAGGCTTAGCTGAATGTGTAGATATGTAGATACATACATAGTAATGCAGAATAATATTTAGATATATGCATATATGTGAAGGGAAAGAAATAGTTTATAAATTTATAAATACTTGAAGACATTATAAGTGACTGTAGAAACTTAAGACTGCGATTTTATCCATGAGTATATAGAGAGGGCTTTGATGTCTTCCTTAGAACTTTACTATTATTAATTTATGTTTCCTAATTATGTAATAATACATGTGACATAGATACAACATATGCTATAAGTCAGTGGTACTACTTATTTAATGTTAAAGCTGTAGCAAAAAGCTCTAGTGGCAATAAGATTATTTTCCTGGAATTTAATTTTCAGGATTCTAGGATGATGTGGGAGTCCCCTCTGTATGCTGTGAATATGTTTTATTACCACTGGTCATTAATGAGTAAATCTGTTTCAGCCAATGACTGAGCAGGTCAAAGCCATGTAGGAAATTCGAACTGAGATGTAGAGAGAAAGCAGGCAAACTCAAAGAGATGCCATGTAGCTGCCGAAGGAGAAAGATGCCTGAATGCCCGAACATTGCCAATAGGTCACAGACTCACGGTGATAACAGGTTAATATTACTTGGCTTTATTAAGATGTTAGAGTTAGCCAGGAATATGCTGGGGTCATTGGCCGAACAGTACTGTAATTAATGTGGTTTCTGTCTGATTATTCACGTCAGAGTTACTGAACATGGTAAGTTTCCTAGAGTGCATACTGTAAAGTGAACACACTACTGCTGTCGCCACATCTCCTCCCATTTCAAACCTCAAACACGAGCCCTTTAGACATCAGTACTCTGCCTGCATTTCATGATATGAAACATAGGGTCCATGTGTGCATAATCAAGATCCTACCTTGAAAGAAATTCTACAAGGCGGAGTATCTTTCTGAGATGGGTTGATTTGGATTACTGGGTTTGTCTCAAATTGTATCAATCTTTGAAATTATCCATTTAACATGTTTGTTTTTCGTGTGTGTGTGTGTGTGTGTGTGTGTGTGTGTGTGTGTGTGTGTCGTCCACATGAACTACTGCGTAACAAATGTATGGAGTGCCCAGAGAGGCCAAACCTGGGCATCAGTTCTCTGGAGTCTGTAATTAAGAGAGACTGAAAACCATCATGAGGTGCTCTGAATTCTACCTGGGGATTCTGCGAGAAAATCAAGTGTTCTTCTCTAAGGAGCCATCTCATCGAACCCGAGTTGAGTACACATAATGGACTGACATTTGATCGCCTGATATTTTCCTCCATCCTGACCTGTCCCTGAATCTTAACCTCCTTGCACTATTCTGTGCTCTAACTGTTTCAGAGGTTGTAACACATTGTCCTCTGAGGCATATGGCATTAACCTTGTATGGGGTGACACATAAGAAATAGAATTAATTTATATATAAGTTTAGTTTCTTGAGACAATGTTTCTCTTCATATCACTGAATATTTGGGAACTGACCTCGCTAATCAGGCTAGCCTTGAAATCACAAAGATCTGCCTGACACTGCCTTTGTAATGCCTTTGCCTGTGTCCCTGCCTCAAGAGTGCTGGGACTAAAGGAATGCACCAAAATCCCAGGTGAAAGCACCTTCCTTTCTGTATATGTGGGTCACCGATTTCCCCACCATGATTATGTGAGGATGTATGTTAGCAACAGTACATTTTTGATAGCTACCAAAAGTCACAGAGGCTGAACTGCTTGCGCTTACAACTGTAATTCAACACAAGTTCATTGTTCTGAAAAATTGCTACTCAAACAGAGATCATAGGAACGCCTTCCCCATCACTATAAGGGCCTAAGTGGAGAGGGCACAGAAGGAGGGGAGCATCTCACTTACCAGTCACTAACTTCTTCCTTGACTCTTTTTCAGTGTTGGAGAAGGGGGTGTCCCTGGGACTGACACCTCAGGACAGACAGTCCATCAGTTGCAGTCCACAATGTTGCTAGTATTCCACCCTGGATTCACAGATGAGGATGCCACCTGTTGATAGGGACAGGTCATTGACTGCCCCTATCCAAAGGTCTCCCAAATTCCTGGCCTTGCCAACAGCTCTCATCCTAGGCGGAAAAAAAAGAAAACAATGTGAATTAGACGACAGCCAATCTATCAATGCTTAAGGATCCCTTAAAGGCACACAGGAAACCTAGTCCCATCACTTCTCCCTTTAGCACACCCCAACTTGCAGCACACGCTGTGCTTTACTGACACTAACACCCTGAGGCAGAAGCTTGCTGTTGACCATGTCTCCTTGCTAAGCAGCACCTTTGGCCATCATGAGCCTGGCACATGCACACTGTGATGGTCTCCAGCATAGACTTTGCTGACATGACTACACCGGGGCCAGATATTCACCTTCCACAATTTTTCAAATAACTCAATGTATTAAACATATTCAGAGATGCACAGCATCCTTATCCAAAGACTCCATAGTCATCAGGAGGGAATAAGCTGGGGCTCATGAGCAAGACAAAACCAAGAGGACCAGAGAAAACAGCTTCAAGAAAACAGAGGAGCTGAAGCAGTTTAGGAAGAGTCAAGTCAGAAGAGAAGCACACCATCCCAGGAACAAAAGGAAGAGGAATCCACCTGTGCTCAGCCACCACAGCTTTAAGAAGCCTCGAACCCACCCCAGCATGCACACGCGGGAGTCCGGTAAGGGCTTTCACCTCTTTTGGGGGAAGTGAGAGAAGAAAACTGGCCTCCCCTGAACTCTGTCAACTCTTCCTGCTACTCTGTACTCTATTATTACAAGAGTTTATTGAATTTTGATCTCTGGGGAAGTGGCATTGGATATTCGCAGGGTGACCTTTATTCACTTTCTTTTAGTTCCTTGAGAGAGACTTCTCTCCAAAGCACTATATGTCCTGGTAATAACATCATAGACCAGGTTAGCCTTGAACTCAGTGATCTGCTAGACTCTGCCTCTGCCGCTTCCTCTGTCTTTTGAGTCCCTGCCTCAAGAGTGCTGCGACTAAAGATGTGCTTCAACAATGCAGGTAGAATCAAGATTCTTTCTGTACATGTGGATCACCAGGTTTCCCAGCATGATTTGATGAAGAGTCCATGTGTAGGCAAGGCGATTCTTGCTACTGACCTAAAATCACAAGAGACTTAACTGAATGTATTGACTTAGCTGTATGTATTTACAACTGCAACTCAACTCAGATTCTTTTTTCTGACAGTACCTTTGTTTCACTTGTTGGCTGGACTTCTGACAATGCCTATCTACTTCCAGATAGTACAACATCTGGATTTGACTCAAGGAATGTATTCAACCTGTCCCTAGATATTTATGGTGTTTGTATTTTCTCAATAGGTAATCCCCAGCTACTGTGTAGACACAATACTGTCCATTCTAACAAAGCCTATTTGCTGTCCAGAGTCACTGGTCTAGATAAATATAACACAGCCAGCCGGAAAGGATCCCACAACCTGTATCCAAGCATCCTGACAGGGGCACGATTGACTACAAGAGAATGAAGGAAAGCAATAGTTTAGGGAGGTCTCTTGTTTGATCACTCTCTCTGTGTTTTTTAACTACAGAATTTGGGACTCCGTGATTCTACTGGGCTTCACTGTACTCCTCAGAAAAACAGAAAGGCATTTGAATGGATATACATTCATGTTAAGATGATTATTTTAATCTTTATGTTTTCAAATTAAGTGTCTGGTAGAATAACACTTGTTGAACAAAGCTCAGGAATTATTTTACATATTAAAGCAATTAACAAAAAGATGTACTGAATTCTTCTCATGGACTTTAAGTCTCATTGTACTATTTATTCAATGAACAGATTTTATTCTGTATATTGTATACTGACAACAGCACTCAGTTCCCACCACCTGGCCATTCCTTAGCTCTCACCAAATATCTTAGGCAATGTTCTTCTGCTTTATACTACTGCTTACAATTTCATGAATGTCTATATGTAGAGATGTGTCACCAAGGATCCACATAGTGAGACAGGATAAGAAGATGTTTCTGTGGGACTGGATACATTTGGTACAATATAATTATCTCGAGTTCCAAGGATTCTCCTGCAATCACCTTGACTGCATTCATTGTTTTTACTGTAACCAGTTCCACTGTGTGCAGACGTCACGTATTTCTTATCATTTGCTCTGCTACTGGACACCAAGTTCAGGCCCTAACACAGGTATCCGAATCCTGAACAAACTGCAATGTACAGCAATGTGCAGAGCAATAACCCATCCAACGCCTTGGAACAGCATGGACAGGAGGAGTGGTAGACCTGGTTTGGTGTTTAAAGACACTGTATACTGAAATACACAGAGGGTACAATACTTCACATTACACCCACCAACTGATCTCCTGCTCCTACGGAAGCAATACTTGCAAGTCCCCAACTTTCAGATAACTCTCCACTTCTTATATTCTGTACCATCTAGAAAGATCAAGTCCAACTGATCTTAGCTAAAATATCTCGATGGGATAGTCATTTTATTCTAGGGTAAAACACCAGGCTACACTACTCTACCTGACTGCATTAGCTCTTACACTGCATTCCTGCTTGCATGACAGCCCCTGATATTTGGATGGACTGCATTGTACATGATCCATTTTGGCATAAGAGGCAATCATCTCACCACAACAGCAGCCACAGCCACTGAGTATCAGCAGCCAAAACTTTTACAGTTTTTCCATCAGCACCAAAAGCACACAGAAAAGGAAGTCGAGAAAGGAGACAGACTGGAGCAGTTCCATCAACACTTGCAGCTACACTAATCTCACGCAGAAGCACAAAGGTTTAGAAGGGAAATACAAAGGCCCATCCATTCCCTTCAATAAAGCAGTAGGAGTTCCCTTCCCACTGTGACCTGTGATCCTCTGAGTCACAGGAGATTCTGTTGTGCATCACGGTACAACATAAAAATTCCCTTCTATGAAAGCCAGCCTGCTAGCAGGAAGGGAGATTACAGTTCAGTCCAAGTCTGACTTCTAGATATCCTACATCTGAAACAGAGGGACGGGACAATCATCTACTTCTTACTCATACCAAATAAAAGGATCCAAAGAGCTTCATCTTTTGGGAGGTCTTGAAGAGTTTCTTGACCGACATCTCCTGAGTCTTAAGATCATTTCTGGGACATAGAATATAGCAGGCATATGGCTTCAGTGAGTGCCACATTTCCACTCATTCAGGGTCCCATTTCTCAACTTCTCTAACTTACTTTTGCTCTCCTTGGAGATGCAATCCATAATTTTCAGGCACTGTGACGATACCACGGTACCACCGACGATAAGAAATGTTTCGTACACATGTGAGCAGGCTCTGTGCAGACCTGCCAATGCCAATTCTATCAGGGGATAGCCTTTGTGCAAAGTCACACACTAAGCAGATTCTCTAAATAGGGAGGGCAGTCTATTCCACTGCAGCTTGCAAAGATCCCCTCTCATGGAATTTTGTAATCTAGATAATACAACAAGTCCCTTCAGCTCCTAGTTTTCAGGATTCTCATGGGGCCAGGGCACATCATAACAGCTCTTACGCATCTGGTAGTATCAAACCAATCTCTTTACACTGACTCAAAGACAAGAACATGGCCATCATATACCCATCCACATGAATGCAGTGTTGAATTTACTTGAGTGTATTATTGAACACAGCATGGTCTGTGTTTTAGTTTGCTCTCACCTATATACTTGGCACAACTAAGAGTTTTGTCATTTTGAGTTAAAGACTTCAGGAGTTCATTGACAGGGTATGTGGATTTTAGTTAATTTCTTTCATAAAATGCAGTCAGCGTGAGTAATGTCACCTAACAATGTACATTCCTACAGAATGGGAGAACAAACACCTTCTCACCCAAGTCAACAGTAATGATCTTGTGGGATTACCCACGTTACTTGAAAGTGAAGGAATGTTGGGTTACAAGCACTGGGCATCATTTTTATATGTAGATGTGTAAAATAAAGCAAAAACTCACATGGATATGGTATATGGGACAGGAAATCAAAGTCCCTAGGGCTCTTTCATTAATGGAAGCCAGCAACACAGCTATGTAAAGTGCTCCCCTAGTAATGGGGCAAGGCACAAGAAAGACATCAGAGATCACCCACAATGCACTATTCCATTGACACCTCTGGACCATGTTATTAATGGGAACCCCAAAATTGAATAATAATGAACAAATTGGTCAGAAAAATGCTTACTTTGCGATGCTACTTGGAGCACAACTGAGATACAACAGAGGGGCAATAGTGACGACTTCAAGTACCAATGCACACACTCCTATTTAGCTTATATAGCATAAAACAAACCAGGATCCGAAGGAAAGAGGATAGTTCAATTCAGTGGTTGCCTCCCGGAAGTAGCCTCTCAGACTGATTGTGAAACATGATCTTTTTTTTTGAATATTTATTTATTATGTATACAATATTCTGTCTGTGTGTATGCCTGCAGGCCAGAAGAGGGCACCAGACCCCATTACCCATGGTTTTGAGCCATCACGTGGTTGCTGGGAATTGAACTCAGGACCTTTGGAAGTCAGCAGGCAATGCTCTTAACCTCTGAGCCATCTCTCCAGCCCCTGGAACATGATCTTTATCATTAAATGACAGAGAAGGACCTAGTCTATGCTCGGCAATACTATACAAACACAGTGGAACTTGGAATATATAAGAATGTTGGCTGAGCAAATCTAAAGAGTGCCAGGAAGGAGAAATCCCCTGTGGTCTCTGATTTACCTCTTACCTCAATGTACTGCCTTGGTCTCCTGTTCTGGATTGCTTAAACAATGGTCTGTAAAGCATAACATGAAAGACACTTGATCCTGCACCAAGTTAGCTGAGATTTCTCTGTTTAGGTCTGTATCTCATTTTTTAATTGGGTTATTTGAAATGTTGATGTCTAATTTCTTGAGTTCTTTACATATTTTGGAGATCAGTCCTTTGTCTGATGTGGGGTTGGTGAAGATCTTTTCCCATTCAGTAGGCTGCCTTTTTCTCTTATTGACTGTGTCCTTTGCTTTACAGAAGTTTCTCAGTTTCAGGAAGTTCCATGTATTAATTGTTGCTCTCAGGGTCTGTGCTACTGGGGTAATATTTAGGAAGTGGTCTCACGTGTCCATGCATTGAAGACTACTTCCCACTTTCTCTTCTATTAGGTTCTGTGTGGTCAGATTTATATTAAGATCCATTTAGACTTGAGTTTTGTGCATGGGGATAGATATGAATGTTCAACATCCTTAGCAGTCAGGGAAATGAAGATCAAAATAACTCTGAGATACCATCTTACACCTGTCAGAATGACTAAGATCAAAAACTCCAACGATGCTTATGCTGGAGAGGATGTGGAATAAGGAGAATACTCATCCATTGCTGGTGGGAAAGAAAACTTGTACAACCACTTTGGAAATCAGTATGGTGGTTTCTCAGAAAATTGGCCATCAACCTACCTCAGAATCCAGCAATGCCACTCCTAGGCATATTCCCAAAAGATGTTCAATCATACTCTAAAGACGTTTGTTTGACTATATTCATAGCAGCATTATTTGTAACAGCCAGAACATGGAAACAACCTCAACCAATGAATGATATCTTGAAATTTGCGTGCAAAAGGGTGGAACTAGAAAACACCATCCTGAGTGAGGTAACCCAGACCCAAACAGATGAATATGGTATGTACTCACTATGTATGTATGTAAAAAAGTGGATACTAGCTATAAACAAAGGATATTGAGGCTATATTTCATAATCCTAGTGAAGTTAAGGAACAAGGTGAACCCTAAGAAAAACGTATATAGATCCACCTGGGAAGGGGAAAGAGCCAAGATCACCTGACAAAATTGGGAATATCGGTGTAGAGGGGAGAATGGAGGATGGAAGGGGAAGAGGAAAGTAGAAGGGGAGGGGTGAGGAGAACTTGAGGGAATAGGATAGTCTAGATGGAGGAAGGTCAGAGATGAGAGCAAGGAAAGAGATATTTTGATTGAGGGAGCCATTATGGGACTAGTATGAAACCTTCGCTCTAGAGAAATTCCCAGGAATCCAAAAGGATGACCCCAGCTAAGACTCTAAGCAACAGAGGAGAGGGTGCCCGAACTGGCCTTGCCCTGTGAACAAACTGATGAATATTTTAAATATCACCATAGAACCTTCATCCAGCAATTGATGGAAACAGAGGCAAAGACCTGCATCAGAGCACGGAACTGAGCTTCCAAAGTCCAGTTAAAGAATGGGAGGAGTAAGAATATGAGCAAAGAGGTCAAGACCATGATGGGGACACCCACTGAAACAGTCTACCTGAGCTAATGGGAGCTCACCAAATCCAGCCATACTGGGAAGGAACAAGAAGCTAAATAAGGTGAACCCAAAGAAAAACATATAGTTATCCTCCTGGATATTGGGAGTAGACAAGATTGCCGGGCAAAAAACTGGGATCTTGGGAGTGGGGTGGGATGGGGGTAAAGGGAGATGGGGAGAGAAAAGTGAGAAGGGGAGGATGGGGGGTACTTGGGGGAATGGGATGGTTGGTATACAGGAAGGGTGGATATGGGAGCAGGGAAGTATATATCTTAATTAAGGGAGGGATCTTAGGGTTGGCAAGAGACTTGAACTAAAGGGGCTCCCAGGTGCCCAGGGAAATGTCCCCCGATTAGTTCCTTGGGCAGCTGAGGATAGGGAACCTGAAATGGCCCTATCCTATAGCCATACTGATGAATATCTTGCATATCACCATAGAACCTTCTTCTGGCGATGGATGGAGATAGACACAGAGACCCACATTGGAGCACCGGAATGAGCTCCCAAGGTCCCAATGAGGAGCAGAAGGAGGGAGAACATGAGCAAGGAAGTCAGGACCGCGAGAAGTGCACCCACCCACTGAGACAGTGGGGCTGATCTATTGGGAGCTCACCAAGGCCAGCTGGACTGGGACTGAAAAAGCATGGGATAAAACCGGACTCTCTGAACATGGTGGACAATGAGGGCTGATGAAAAGCCAAGGACGATGGCACTGGGTTTTGATCCTACTGCATGTACTGGCTTTGTGGGAGCCTAGCCAGTTTGGATGCTCACCTTCCTAGACCTGGATGGATGGGGGAGACCTTGGACTTCCCACAGGGCAGGGAACCCTGACTGCTCTTCAGACTGGAGAGGGAGGGGGAGAGAAGTGGGGGGACTGGGAGGGAAATGGAAGGCTGGGAGGAGGCAGAAATGTTTTTTTTTCCATAAAGAAATAAATAAATAAAAAGAAAATGTAACACCCGATTTTGTGTTACACCCTCGGTACAGTTCGCGAGCCACTGTACCGAACGCGAGTCCAGCAAGAGCATGGAGATTGAAAAGAACAACACACAGAGACCAGTGTCATTCAAAGGAAGATCAGCCAAATGCCATTTATTCAGACTTGGGGAGATCTTTATGTTCCTAACTACTGCACAAGCATCTCTGCCCAGGCAGGTGGGAAATGACCATATTAACAAAGGAGTAAATGCCCTGCAGCTAATCACCAGGCAGGGCAGGGAGAGCACAGAAACACACAGGAAGCTTAGTTAGCTGATCATAAACTGTCCCCAGGAATAGGGGGACCAGGACCCTACAAGAAAAGCCAAAACAAAAAGAAAAATAATAAAAGAATAAAGAAAAGAAAAAAAAGAATAGGACCAAACTAGTCCCTCTGAAAGTCGTTGCCAGTTGCATGGCTGGGGCAGACTGAGGGGCCACTGACAATAGCACCAGAATTTATCCCTACTGCTTGGGCTGGCATCTTGGGAACCCATTCTCTTTGGATGTATACCTTGCTCAGCTTAGATATAGTAGGGAGGGCCTTGGACTTTCCACAAACCAATGTGCATTACCCTCTCTGAGGACTGGATAAGGGTTGTGTGGGAGGATGTGAGGAGGGACTGGGAGAAGGGAAGAAGTGGTAACTTGGATTGGTAATTTTTTAAAACATAATCAATTAAAAACCATTCAGAGTAGCTGAGTCTAGGCAGCACAACAGCAACAAGAGACTGAAAAGGGGAACAGTTGTATCCATGCCCACCTTCAGCCATTAGGTTGCCTGTTCCTACCAGCAGCATCCAAATAAAAGCATCTTCATGATACTCAGTGGACCACTGATCTGGAAGATCAAAGTGGCATCACCCATGAGTGTAATGATGATGGGTCAGGCTGGTCCAAGAGTAAAAACATACAAAGAAGGGATGAAAGAATACGAGAGAGTTGTCAGTCCAGCATGGGCCAGCACAGAATAAGGAAGGACTGTAGGAGAAGCTGTTCTTCCTTTTGGAGACTACAGCTCCCAGCATCCCCCTGGACTGGAAGCCCCAAAAGCACAGGGCATTTCTTCCAGACGCCTGTGAGTTCCCCGTTAAAAACAGGGGTCACCACTAGCTCTCTCTCTCTCTTTCTCTCTCTCTCTCTCTCTCTCTCTCTCTCTCTGCCCTTCTCTCCTTTCATCTCTGCACACCTGTCCCTTACTTGTTGTTACCCCCCCATTAAAGTGCACCCACGTGGGACCGCAGCATGTCTGTGTCTCCTTCCTAACCCCAAATCGCCCTGTGTCTCGCGTAATGTCTCCACTCTCTAACCCCACAGACAGACAAACAAGACAAAAAAGAATAACAGAAGCAACAAGAAGACAAGTGTCTTAGAGTTCATCAACATGCACGCAGCACACTGAGCCCTGACCTTGCACATAGTCACAAAGGAACACTTTGATCTCTTCCTTGGGTCATGGACAGATGCTGATGGCACAAAAGCCAGACGCACTGCAATGGCCTATCACCTGAGTTCCCTCAACAGCAGTTCTCCCTCCTGCCCAAGACTACTCACTGTATGTAAGTGTAGGCTGATGGGACACTTTCTGTTGGAAGGTGACGCATCATGTGTACATTACACACCGCTTCATCAGTGAACCTTATGAGAGCACTGCCATGATAGCCTAGGCTAAACGCCACGGGAAGTGGCACGTCCATGCCATGACTGCCTCTTTCACTAGCCCACACCTCAGCCTCCATGGCTACTGTTGGTCTCCTGGCATCTTCTCCAACCAATCCCATCTTCTAGTTAGGAATCGAACCTTCCCATTGGCTGTTGCCTCATTTATGACATCATTCTCCCTCCAACCCTACCAGCACCTGGTAGAATCTTGGTGTTTCCATGGTGATGACTGTAAACAACTTTGGATCATCACAGGTCCAGGTGACCAGTGACCAGTGAGTGCTGTCTGATACTGGACACACTTGCCACTGAGGTCAGCTGATCAGAAAAAGCCGACCGATTATCTTGCTCCATTGTACTTTGGATTGCTGATCCTCTCCCCTTGACCATGTCAGGTAAGGATAGAGACTTTAAAACATGTGATCTTCTCCATTGACTTTTACTATACTAGTAAATCTTTGCTGAATGTGGATAGTATTGATGTTGATATAGATATCTAGATTTGAATGTCACATTTAGCTTTGGTTCTTACTAAGTAGGTGATTTTAGACAAAAAGTTTATTCTCAAGTGTTTTCCATCCGCCTCAAGGAGTGAACAGTGTCACTATGCTTGGGTCCTGTACTGTTGGGTTTTCAGAAGAAAGTGAAGAGGGAATAAAATCAGGCTCTTTTGGATGGTATTAAACTACAGAGACACGGGAACATGAACAAGGCACGCAGAGATCTAGCACTCCACACCACTAATGAGACAGTCTCCCCCCACTACTGTTTCCAGTCTTAGTTTAAAATTCAGGGCGACTCTAACAGTATTGGTCACACCACGGATGGTGGCACACAACTATAATCACAACATAGAGAGAACTGGGTGGGATGGAGAACAGTTCAAGTCTGACATGCTCTACACTGGCTTCTCTCCATACTCACCAAATGAATATTGACTATGGACAAAATGGCGACTGCCATGTTGTGCAGTCACTTGGACTTCCCTGGATTAAACATGGAGAGTGGAAGAGAATAAGAGGACTGTGGAATCTGAGAAGGCAGTTGTTGTACTGAAATTAATATTGACAGTGTTGCTGGAAGGACAGACCCACAGGAAGTCAGGGAAGGGGGCAAACACAGTACGGGTCTAGAAAGTATATAAATATATGAAGGCACACTGCAGAGGGGACCCTGGTGGTCCACAATGGTAGTTTAGAACACAATGTTGAAGACGACCACAGATTATAATCAAAACAGACAAGGCATTGTCATTTCCCAAGCCATGTTTAACCAAACGTACTGTTCAGATTAGTCTGTACAAAGGTTCCCTGGCACATATAGAAAGAATATCCTGATCTGGTCCCTGGCTCTTACACTCCATCCAGACCACTTTCTGCCCAGTTCCCCATGTCTCATGTGCACTGGTGGTGTTGGATAGGACCAACTGGGGCTGAGAAGTCCAGTCAGTTAGAGTCTGACCATGGCAACTGACACGCTGTTGTGAGGGGGGATTCTCACAAGGATTACCCCTTAGAAGAGATATAAAAATTAACAGTTACTGAGGAGCTGTTAAGAAAACAATTTAATCAACAGATATTAAATTGAGAAGCAATCATATTCAGAGATGAACCCCATAAAACATTAGCAGTCTAAAGAGGACACACTAAACTGGTGCAATCACGAAGAAATGTTGTCAGTAGGTTGTATTTCTGAAATCATATTTGAATAATGCTTAAAAGTTATAAGATTATAAGAGATCCTCAATTATACAAGAAATGCAAGGGGAAAAAAGAGAGAGGGGGAAGGAATAATTACCGCAATTTGGTACACATTTGTTAAACATCATTTCAGAAAAAAACTCAATAAAATAGAGATTGGCCTGGTGGACATGGCAGGGGCTCCAGCACCAGCACTTTAGAGGCAGAAGCAGACCTGTCTGTGTGATTTCAAAGCCAGACTGATCAACGTAGAGTGAGTTTAGGTCACTCTATACTGTAAGATCTGCAGAGAACAGGACAAAGTTCCAGGTATGGAATATGCCTATGGGTCTCTTCCCAATAAAAACCTCTGTTGTAGAATATATTTGCGAGGAAGTGTCCCAACAGGCACTATTATATTACAATCAGGAAAAAGGAGCATCGTGTCTAGATCTGAGAGAGCATTAAGCCAGATTGACCAGGATTTCCATGCCCACACAGGAAAAAGCAGACAGTTCATCTAGTGATTGTCATCCTTCAAAGCCCCACCGATCAATCTTAACCCATTTGCTTGGCATATGTAAGGGAACATAGATGCTAGACTCTCCCACTCAGTACATACAACCTGGAGATAACACAGTCCCTCCCAGGGGGTAGAAAGCTTCCATCTCAACTTTTTCCAACTCTCTTCTTGCTTCCTACAGAAAATTGCCAAAGTGCACCTTTCACTGGGACAGAATGTGCTCTGCAACCCTCTGTGCCTGTGCTGAGGAATGCCACACCCTCAGCAGGAACTGTGTGCAATTTCTACGGGGTCTGCACCCCAGCTGTGAGCTCAGCATGGCTCCTGTCATCAGACTCCAGCACATGCTGCCAGCAGCTCATGGACAGTGCCTGTCTTTACCAACGAGCTGGCACGACCATGCTGACTGAGCCAACTGACCAGAACCAGATCTCTACTTCGACATTTTCCTATCCAGGTGTTCTCCACTGGGATCTCAGAGAAAGCACCACCAGAAGGGAAGCTCCATTCCTGGATGCCCCTGTAACTGTCATTGACCAGAATACCACCCCCTCGTCTAGGTCTATAACAGCCCAGTGTGACAATACTTTCCATATCAATGCATTACCGCCATCCTATCCAACACTGTCTGCCTGCCTTGTACAGGCAACGCCATCAAATCTACCAGATCAACGATATATCCTGGCACCTTGCTACCTGGATGGAAGTCAGGTCTATTACAATGACCAGAACAGCCTGGGTCCTCCGATGGCTGAAGAATTCTGGCAGTGCCTGCAGGCCTATGGCTCTGTGTCCTGCTCTAGGAATCAGGCTTCCTCTCTGCACCCAGGGATGGTGATGGCACTACAGGAGATTCAGCCAATGAACATCCAAACACCTCTCTCCACCTGTCCCATCTACTGGCCCACATCTGCTCAAACCATGCCAGACACCAGTCTTCAAGGTGAGTAAAGCCAGGAAGGGAGGTGTGAGATCAGCCCTCAGAGGAGACACAGCTCTACCTTTCAGAAGTGGATGTCCACACAGAGGAAGAATGGGAGTCCTGACATGTAGGCTGTGGCTCAGGCTCATTACCCCTAAATTCAGTCTCTATAATGAGAGAGAATACAGGAAAGTGAGTGACATTCAACCTTCATTAAGACATGTCCAAGGACCACACCACAGGAACGCATTTCACTGCCAAGGCTAATCAGGCCCATGCAGCAGCTCACTAAAATCACCTCCTTCCTAATCTATGTCTCCAGATTCTAGATGACATCGAGAATTTTATCTGTTTTTGTACAACTAAGTTTCCCCTGAGTTGAAACTAGTATCCAGAGAAATGGAACCCTGAATCTGACCTGGAGGAAGTCTTCTCCCACACTCCAAGTGTCTGCTGTGACATTCTCTAACACTTAAGCTCTAGTGACAGTCTGCTTTGACCTGTGTAATATTGATAAGCAGGGTTGAAGCATCTCACCCTATCTGTAACAGTCAACCTCTCTCTCTTTCTCTGTCTCTTTTCCTCCTCTACATCTCTCTTCCACTTTCTCTTTTTCTTTTACTCTTTCTTTCTGAATCTTCAGCAGTGACCCAAGGCCAAGACTATGTAGACATGTTCTCTGTTACAAAGTTGATGCTCAAAGCTTTCGCAGTCTTACATTTTGACATCACTAACAAAAATTCTGTGAAACGTGAACCTTAAGGAATGTCAGGGCTTTTGAACCGCTTGCCTTTCAGAATTGAGGAACTCATATGGATACCTAAACCCAAATAAAAATCCAGGCTTCAGGGGCCATATGAGTAATACAATGAACAGAAAGAAACTGGTGGAGATGAGTAAGATTAGGAAACAGTGAGCAACACAACCTGTCTCAGAGCAAACTCCCAAGGCAATGAGAGGCACTGTTTCAAAGGAAAATGGGGGAGAAAGGGAAGAGCGCACACCAAGGAATTCTGTCACCTCCCCATGATCACTAAGCATGTACACACCACACAAACACAAGAGAAAACGTGATCTCACACGGTCATGAGAAACAAATGAGTAGTTACTATGTGTCTCCAAAGAGGGCTGCTTTCCCTGCTCCTCCAGCAGAGCTCATAGCAATGCCTGCAACACTGCTGCAGGAGCCTCAGTGCTCAGGTGCACTGAAAGCGGGGGTAGCATCTCACTTACCAGGCACTGACTTCGAACTTCCTCTTTTTCAGTGGTGGAGAGGGAGACAACCCTGGGGTTGACACCTTCAGGGCAGACACTGTGTCTGCTGCAGAGTCCAGACCTCGGCAATGCCTGCACCCAGGATGCCCAGATGAAGACAGCACCTGTCAGTGGGAACAGGTCATTAATTGCCCTCATGCACAGTCCTTCTGAATTCCTGGCCTTGCCTCCAGCCGCAAGCCTGGAAAAGACACAGAAGAACAATGCAGATGAGATGAATGCTGAGCAATCAACACCTCTGGATTCCTATGAGGGCACAAAATGTAACCAAGACGCATCACCCCTCCCTTCAGCATACCCTGGCATGCAGCAGCCCTTGAACTACAGTGATGTTGGGAGCCTGAGGCAGAAGCTAGCTTCTCAAAATGTCACTTTGGGAAACAGTAGCCTTGGTCTGGAAGACCCTGAGGCTCTGCAGAGTGTCATGGAGTCTAGCAATGACTTTGCAGACATGACTACTCTGGTGGCAGATATTCACCTTCCCCAACTCTTAAACTTCAACACTGGCCTTGACCAAATGGAAGATCACACAGCAAGCCAAACCAAAGACTCCAAAGACATCAGGAGGGACCAGGCCCAGTCACGCACCAGCATCTTTAGTGGACTATCTGAACTGGGCATCAAGAAAAACCAGAAAGTCTCTGATGTGTTTCATGGAGCTCTTCAGGCCAGAACCCATCACGAGGATATGCTGAAGGAAGATGATCCTGGAACCATAGACAACACGGCCAACCACGTGCAGAGCAAATCTCAGATATTTGTACCCAAGAGGCCCAGCGTAGCAAGGGCACAGGGGAAAGAAAAGGCCAAGGACACCAGAGGAAACAGCTCCAAGAAAACAGAGGAGCTGAAGCCATCAAGTCACAGAGTCAAGGCAGAAGAGAAGCCCGCCATCCCAAAGACCAAGAGGAAGAGGAATCCACCTGAGCTCAGCCATGACAGCTTTAAGAAGCCTCGAACTCACCTCGGCATGCACATGCTGGCGTCTGTGCAGGTCTTTCACCCACTGGGGAAGAAGAGTGAGAGGAAAACTGGCGTCTCCTCCTCCCGGGCTCTGCTGAACTTGAGCAGCAACAAAGATCCCAGGACAGGCCCAACCGCCACATCCCTGGGAGATGCGCCCCGTGAGGGTCGAGGCCCTGGTAGAATCCCGGGCAATGCTCAGAGAACAGAGAGCAGTGCTCCCAAGAGGTGTCCATCTCTGTGCCTGGATGAGCTGTCCCCAGCTGGGAAGGTCAAATTAGTACCTCTGCCTTTCCTAGCCCTGGACAAGCCTCAAGACAGACCTGTTTCCAGAAAGCTTCACTGCCTGGCTTCGCACAGGCCCACTACAGCTTACCCAGTGAGGTCTCAATCCCACACTGCTAGGCAACCCAAACTCAAGTCATCCCAACCAGCTCCTGCCAGCACATCACTGATGGCCTCTGACAAGTCGGCTCTGCCAGTTGCCACCAGTGCCACACGTCCAATTAGAAGCAAGCCCATCCAGTCTTGCCCTGGGCCTCAACCGCCTGCCTCTTTGCCTGCACCCTACAGAGCATCATCTCACACTTCACTCCACAGGGAGCCTCTTTCTTTTGCCACAAACAAGACCCTAGATCCTCCCCAGCCTCAATCCCAATACCTGCGGCAAGATTTCAGCCACTTACCAATTCCTTGGAAGAAAGTCAACATTCCGGGGCCAGTCATCTCACAGCCTATCACTGAAGAGCAGAGGCCAGAGAGGGAGGCCATGAAGAGGCGGGCTCAACAGGAGAGAGAGAATGCTGCCAAGTGTACCTCTCTGGGAAAACCACAGCTTTTCCTTCAGAGGGAGAAAGATATGGAAATTTCGAGATATTATGGCTATGCAGTGTAAGTGCTGCCCAAACCTTTGGGACACAACGCTATTCATCACACACAGGTAAGATGTAGATACACATAGATATTCATGCATACATGAAGTTTAGAGGCTTAGCTGAATGTGTAGATATGTAGATACATACATAGTAATGCAGAATAATATTTAGATATATGCATATATGTGAAGGGAAAGAAATAGTTTATAAATTTATAAATACTTGAAGACATTATAAGTGACTGTAGAAACTTAAGACTGCGATTTTATCCATGAGTATATAGAGAGGGCTTTGATGTCTTCCTTAGAACTTTACTATTATTAATTTATGTTTCCTAATTATGTAATAATACATGTGACATAGATACAACATATGCTATAAGTCAGTGGTACTACTTATTTAATGTTATAGCTGTAGCAAAAAGCTCTAGTGGCAATAAGATTATTTTCCTGGAATTTAATTTTCAGGATTCTAGGATGATGTGGGAGTCCCCTCTGTATGCTGTGAATATGTTTTATTACCACTGGTCATTAATGAGTAAATCTGTTTCAGCCAATGACTGAGCAGGTCAAAGCCATGTAGGAAATTCGAACTGAGATGTAGAGAGAAAGCAGGCAAACTCAAAGAGATGCCATGTAGCTGCCGAAGGAGAAAGATGCCTCAATGCCCGAACATTGCCAATAGGTCACAGACTCACGGTGATAACAGGTTAATATTACTTGGCTTTATTAAGATGTTAGAGTTAGCCAGGAATATGCTGGGGTCATTGGCCGAACAGTACTGTAATTAATGTGGTTTCTGTCTGATTATTCACGTCAGAGTTACTGAACATGGTAAGTTTCCTAGAGTGCATACTGTAAAGTGAACACACTACTGCTGTCGCCACATCTCCTCCCATTTCAAACCTCAAACACGAGCCCTTTAGACATCAGTACTCTGCCTGCATTTCATGATATGAAACATAGGGTCCATGTGTGCATAATCAAGATCCTACCTTGAAAGAAATTCTACAAGGCGGAGTATCTTTCTGAGATGGGTTGATTTGGATTACTGGGTTTGTCTCAAATTGTATCAATCTTTGAAATTATCCATTTAACATGTTTGTTTTTCGTGTGTGTGTGTGTGTGTGTGTGTGTGTGTGTGTGTGTGTGTTGTCCACATGAACTACTGCGTAACAAATGTATGGAGTGCCCAGAGAGGCCAAACCTGGGCATCAGTTCTCTGGAGTCTGTAATTAAGAGAGACTGAAAACCATCATGAGGTGCTCTGAATTCTACCTGGGGATTCTGCGAGAAAATCAAGTGTTCTTCTCTAAGGAGCCATCTCATCGAACCCGAGTTGAGTACACATAATGGACTGACATTTGATCGCCTGATATTTTCCTCCATCCTGACCTGTCCCTGAATCTTAACCTCCTTTCCCTATTCTGTGCTCTAACTGTTTCAGAGTTTGTAACACATTGTCCTCTGAGGCATATGGCATTAACCTTGTATGGGGTGGCACATAAGAAATAGAATTAATTTATATATAAGTTTAGTTTCTTGAGACAATGTTTCTCTTCATATCACTGAATATTTGGGAACTGACCTCGCTAATCAGGCTAGCCTTGAAATCACAAAGATCTGCCTGACACTGCCTTTGTAATGCCTTTGCCTGTGTCCCTGCCTCAAGAGTGCTGGGACTAAAGGAATGCACCAAAATCCCAGGTGAAAGCACCTTCCTTTCTGTATATGTGGGTCACCGATTTCCCCACCATGATTATGTGAGGATGTATGTTAGCAACAGTACATTTTTGATAGCTACCAAAAGTCACAGAGGCTGAACTGCTTGCGCTTACAACTGTAATTCAACACAGGTTCATTGTTCTGAAAAATTGCTACTCAAACAGAGATCATAGGAACGCCTTCCCCATCACTATAAGGGCCTAAGTGGAGAGGGCACAGAAGGAGGGGAGCATCTCACTTACCAGTCACTAACTTCTTCCTTGACTCTTTTTCAGTGTTGGAGAAGGGGGTGTCCCTGGGACTGATACCTCAGGACAGACAGTCCATCAGTTGCAGTCCACAATGTTGCTAGTATTCCACCCTGGATTCACAGATGAGGATGCCACCTGTTGATAGGGACAGGTCATTGACTGCCCCTATCCAAAGGTCTCCCAAATTCCTGGCCTTGCCAACAGCTCTCATCCTAGGCGGAAAAAAGGGAAAACAATGTGAATTAGACGACAGCCAATCTATCAATGCTTAAGGATCCCTTAAAGGCACACAGGAAACCTAGTCCCATCACTTCTCCCTTTAGCACAACCCAACTTGCAGCACACGCTGTGCTTTACTGACACTAACACCCTGAGGCAGAAGCGTGCTGTTGAACATGTCTCCTTGCTAAGCAGCACCTTTGGCCATCATGAGCCTGGCACATGCACACTGTGATGGTCTCCAGCATAGACTTTGCTGACATGACTACACCGGGGCCAGATATTCACCTTCCACAATTTTTCAAATAACTCAATGTATTAAACATATTCAGAGATGCACAGCATCCTTATCCAAAGACTCCATAGTCATCAGGAGGGAATAAGCTGGGGCTCATGAGCAAGACAAAACCAAGAGGACCAGAGGAAACAGCTTCAAGAAAACAGAGGAGCTGAAGCAGTTTAGGAAGAGTCAAGTCAGAAGAGAAGCACACCATCCCAGGACCAAAAGGAGGAGGAATCCACCTGTGCTCAGCCACCACAGCTTTAAGAAGCCTCGAACCCACCCCAGCATGCACACACGGGAGTCTGGGAAGGGCTTTCACCTCTTGTGGGGGAAGTGAGAGAAGAAAACTGGCCTCCCCTGAACTCTGTCAACTCTTCCTGCTTCTCTGTACTCTATTATTACAAGAGTTTATTGAACTTTGATCTCTGGGGAAGTGGCATTGGATATTCGCAGGGTGACCTTTATTCACTTTCTTTTAGTTCCTTGAGAGAGACTTCTCTCCAAAGCACTATATGTCCTGGCAATAACATCATAGACCAGGTTAGCCTTGAACTCAGTGATCTGCTAGACTCTGCCTCTGCCGCTTCCTCTGTCTTTTGAGTCCCTGCCTCAAGAGTGCTGCGACTAAAGATGTGCTTCAACAATGCAGGTAGAATCAAGATTCTTTCTGTACATGTGGATCACCAGGTTTCCCAGCATGATTTGATGAAGAGTCCATGTGTAGGCAAGGCGATTCTTGCTACTGACCTAAAATCACAAGAGACTTAACTGAATGTATTGACTTAGCTGTATGTATTTACAACTGCAACTCAACTCAGATTCTTTTTTCTGACAGTACCTTTGTTTCACTTGTTGGCTGGACTTCTGACAATGCCTATCTACTTCCAGATAGTACAACATCTGGATTTGACTCAAGGAATGTATTCAACCTGTCCCTAGATATTTATGGTGTTTGTATTTTCTCAATAGGTAATCCCCAGCTACTGTGTAGACACAATACTGTCCATTCTAACAAAGCCTATTTGCTGTCCAGAGTCACTGGTCTAGATAAATATAACACAGCCAGCCGGAAAGGATCCCACAACCTGTATCCAAGCATCCTGACAGGGGCACGAATAACTACAAGAGAATGAAGGAAAGCAATAGTTTAGGGAGGTCTCTGGTTTGATCACTCTCTCTGTGTTTTTTAACTACAGAATTTGGGACTCCGTGATTCTACTGGGCTTCACTGTACTCCTCAGAAAAAGAGAAAGGCATTTGAATGGATATACATTCATGTTAAGATGATTATTTTAATCTTTATGTTTTCAAATTAAGTGTCTTGTAGAATAACACTTGTTGAACAAAGCTCAGGAATTATTTTACATATTAAAGCAATTAACAAAAAGATGTACTGAATTCTTCTCATGGACTTTAAGTCTCATTGTACTATTTATTCAATGAACAGATTTTATTCTGTATATTGTATACTGACAACAGCACTCAGTTCCCACCACCTGGCCATTCCTTAGCTCTCACCAAATATCTTAGGCAATGTTCTTCTGCTTTATACTACTGCTTACAATTTCATGAATGTCTATATGTAGAGATGTGTCACCAAGGATCCACATAGTGAGACTGGATAAGAAGATGTTTCTGTGGGACTGGATACATTTGGTACAATATAATTATCTCGAGTTCCAAGGATTCTCCTGCAATCACCTTGACTGCAGTCATTGTTTTTACTGTAACCAGTTCCACTGTGTGCAGACGTCACGTATTTCTTATCATTTGCTCTGCTACTGGACACCAAGTTCAGGCCCTAACACAGGTATCCGAATCCTGAACAAACTGCAATGTACAGCAATGTGCAGAGCAATAACCCATCCAACGCCTTGGAACAGCATGGACAGGAGGAGTGGTAGACCTGGTTTGGTGTTTAAAGACACTGTATACTGAAATACACAGAGGGTACAATACTTCACATTACACCCACCAACTGACCTACGGAAGCAATACTTGCAAGTCCCCAACTTTCAGATAACTCTCCACTTCTTATATTCTGTACCATCTAGAAAGATCAAGTCCAACTGATCTTAGCTAAAATATCTCGATGGGATAGTCATTTTATTCTAGGGTAAAACACCAGGCTACACTACTCTACCTGACTGCATTAGCTCTTACACTGCATTCCTGCTTGCATGACAGCCCCTGATATTTGGATGGACTGCATTGTACATGATCCATTTTGGCATAAGAGGCAATCATCTCACCACAACAGCAGCCACAGCCACTGAGTATCAGCAGCCAAAACTTTTACAGTTTTTCCATCAGCACCAAAAGCACACAGAAAAGGAAGTCGAGAAAGGAGACAGACTGGAGCAGTTCCATCAACACTTGCAGCTACACTAATCTCACGCAGAAGCACAAAGGTTTAGAAGGGAAATACAAAGGCCCATCCATTCCCTTCAATAAAGCAGTAGGAGTTCCCTTCCCACTGTGACCTGTGATCCTCTGAGTCACAGGAGATTCTGTTGTGCATCACGGTACAACATAAAAATTCCCTTCTATGAAAGCCAGCCTGCTAGCAGGAAGGGAGATTACAGTTCAGTCCAAGTCTGACTTCTAGATATCCTACATCTGAAACAGAGGGACGGGACAATCATCTACTTCTTACTCATACCAAATAAAAGGATCCAAAGAGCTTCATCTTTTGGGAGGTCTTGAAGAGTTTCTTGACCGACATCTCCTGAGTCTTAAGATCATTTCTGGGACATAGAATATAGCAGGCATATGGCTTCAGTGAGTGCCACATTTCCACTCATTCAGGGTCCCATTTCTCAACTTCTCTAACTTACTTTTGCTCTCCTTGGAGATGCAATCCATAATTTTCAGGCACTGTGACGATACCACGGTACCACCGACGATAAGAAATGTTTCGTACACATGTGAGCAGGCTCTGTGCAGACCTGCCAATGCCAATTCTATCAGGGGATAGCCTTTGTGCAAAGTCACACACTAAGCAGATTCTCTAAATAGGGAGGGCAGTCTATTCCACTGCAGCTTGCAAAGATCCCCTCTCATGGAATTTTGTAATCTAGATAATACAACAAGTCCCTTCAGCTCCTAGTTTTCAGGATTCTCATGGGGCCAGGGCACATCATAACAGCTCTTACGCATCTGGTAGTATCAAACCAATCTCTTTACACTGACTCAAAGACAAGAACATGGCCATCATATACCCATCCACATGAATGCAGTGTTGAATTTACTTGAGTGTATTATTGAACACAGCATGGTCTGTGTTTTAGTTTGCTCTCACCTATATACTTGGCACAACTAAGAGTTTTGTCATTTTGAGTTAAAGACTTCAGGAGTTCATTGACAGGGTATGTGGATTTTAGTTAATTTCTTTCATAAAATGCAGTCAGCGTGAGTAATGTCACCTAACAATGTACATTCCTACAGAATGGGAGAACAAACACCTTCTCACCCAAGTCAACAGTAATGATCTTGTGGGATTACCCACGTTACTTGAAAGTGAAGGAATGTTGGGTTACAAGCACTGGGCATCATTTTTATATGTAGATGTGTAAAATAAAGCAAAAACTCACATGGATATGGTATATGGGACAGGAAATCAAAGTCCCTAGGGCTCTTTCATTAATGGAAGCCAGCAACACAGCTATGTAAAGTGCTCCCCTAGTAATGGGGCAAGGCACAAGAAAGACATCAGAGATCACCCACAATGCACTATTCCATTGACACCTCTGGACCATGTTATTAATGGGAACCCCAAAATTGAATAATAATGAACAAATTGGTCAGAAAAATGCTTACTTTGCGATGCTACTTGGAGCACAACTGAGATACAACAGAGGGGCAATAGTGACGACTTCAAGTACCAATGCACACACTCCTATTTAGCTTATATAGCATAAAACAAACCAGGATCCGAAGGAAAGAGGATAGTTCAATTCAGTGGTTGCCTCCCGGAAGTAGCCTCTCAGACTGATTGTGAAACATGATCTTTTTTTTTGAATATTTATTTATTATGTATACAATATTCTGTCTGTGTGTATGCCTGCAGGCCAGAAGAGGGCACCAGACCCCATTACCCATGGTTTTGAGCCATCACGTGGTTGCTGGGAATTGAACTCAGGACCTTTGGAAGTCAGCAGGCAATGCTCTTAACCTCTGAGCCATCTCTCCAGCCCCTGGAACATGATCTTTATCATTAAATGACAGAGAAGGACCTAGTCTATGCTCGGCAATACTATACAAACACAGTGGAACTTGGAATATATAAGAATGTTGGCTGAGCAAATCTAAAGAGTGCCAGGAAGGAGAAATCCCCTGTGGTCTCTGATTTACCTCTTACCTCAATGTACTGCCTTGGTCTCCTGTTCTGGATTGCTTAAACAATGGTCTGTAAAGCATAACATGAAAGACACTTGATCCTGCACCAAGTTAGCTGAGATTTCTCTGTTTAGGTCTGTATCTCATTTTTTAATTGGGTTATTTGAAATGTTGATGTCTAATTTCTTGAGTTCTTTACATATTTTGGAGATCAGTCCTTTGTCTGATGTGGGGTTGGTGAAGATCTTTTCCCATTCAGTAGGCTGCCTTTTTCTCTTATTGACTGTGTCCTTTGCTTTACAGAAGTTTCTCAGTTTCAGGAAGTTCCATGTATTAATTGTTGCTCTCAGGGTCTGTGCTACTGGGGTAATATTTAGGAAGTGGTCTCACGTGTCCATGCATTGAAGACTACTTCCCACTTTCTCTTCTATTAGGTTCTGTGTGGTCAGATTTATATTAAGATCCATTTAGACTTGAGTTTTGTGCATGGGGATAGATATGAATGTTCAACATCCTTAGCAGTCAGGGAAATGAAGATCAAAATAACTCTGAGATACCATCTTACACCTGTCAGAATGACTAAGATCAAAAACTCCAACGATGCTTATGCTGGAGAGGATGTGGAATAAGGAGAATACTCATCCATTGCTGGTGGGAAAGAAAACTTGTACAACCACTTTGGAAATCAGTATGGTGGTTTCTCAGAAAATTGGCCATCAACCTACCTCAGAATCCAGCAATGCCACTCCTAGGCATATTCCCAAAAGATGTTCAATCATACTCTAAAGACGTTTGTTTGACTATATTCATAGCAGCATTATTTGTAACAGCCAGAACATGGAAACAACCTCAACCAATGAATGATATCTTGAAATTTGCGTGCAAAAGGGTGGAACTAGAAAACACCATCCTGAGTGAGGTAACCCAGACCCAAACAGATGAATATGGTATGTACTCACTATGTATGTATGTAAAAAAGTGGATACTAGCTATAAACAAAGGATATTGAGGCTATATTTCATAATCCTAGTGAAGTTAAGGAACAAGGTGAACCCTAAGAAAAACGTATATAGATCCACCTGGGAAGGGGAAAGAGCCAAGATCACCTGACAAAATTGGGAATATCGGTGTAGAGGGGAGAATGGAGGATGGAAGGGGAAGAGGAAAGTAGAAGGGGAGGGGTGAGGAGAACTTGAGGGAATAGGATAGTCTAGATGGAGGAAGGTCAGAGATGAGAGCAAGGAAAGAGATATTTTGATTGAGGGAGCCATTATGGGACTAGTATGAAACCTTCGCTCTAGAGAAATTCCCAGGAATCCAAAAGGATGACCCCAGCTAAGACTCTAAGCAACAGAGGAGAGGGTGCCCGAACTGGCCTTGCCCTGTGAACAAACTGATGAATATTTTAAATATCACCATAGAACCTTCATCCAGCAATTGATGGAAACAGAGGCAAAGACCTGCATCAGAGCACGGAACTGAGCTTCCAAAGTCCAGTTAAAGAATGGGAGGAGTAAGAATATGAGCAAAGAGGTCAAGACCATGATGGGGACACCCACTGAAACAGTCTACCTGAGCTAATGGGAGCTCACCAAATCCAGCCATACTGGGAAGGAACAAGAAGCTAAATAAGGTGAACCCAAAGAAAAACATATAGTTATCCTCCTGGATATTGGGAGTAGACAAGATTGCCGGGCAAAAAACTGGGATCTTGGGAGTGGGGTGGGATGGGGGTAAAGGGAGATGGGGAGAGAAAAGTGAGAAGGGGAGGATGGGGGGTACTTGGGGGAATGGGATGGTTGGTATACAGGAAGGGTGGATATGGGAGCAGGGAAGTATATATCTTAATTAAGGGAGGGATCTTAGGGTTGGCAAGAGACTTGAACTAAAGGGGCTCCCAGGTGCCCAGGGAAATGTCCCCCGATTAGTTCCTTGGGCAGCTGAGGATAGGGAACCTGAAATGGCCCTATCCTATAGCCATACTGATGAATATCTTGCATATCACCATAGAACCTTCTTCTGGCGATGGATGGAGATAGACACAGAGACCCACATTGGAGCACCGGAATGAGCTCCCAAGGTCCCAATGAGGAGCAGAAGGAGGGAGAACATGAGCAAGGAAGTCAGGACCGCGAGAAGTGCACCCACCCACTGAGACAGTGGGGCTGATCTATTGGGAGCTCACCAAGGCCAGCTGGACTGGGACTGAAAAAGCATGGGATAAAACCGGACTCTCTGAACATGGTGGACAATGAGGGCTGATGAAAAGCCAAGGACGATGGCACTGGGTTTTGATCCTACTGCATGTACTGGCTTTGTGGGAGCCTAGCCAGTTTGGATGCTCACCTTCCTAGACCTGGATGGATGGGGGAGACCTTGGACTTCCCACAGGGCAGGGAACCCTGACTGCTCTTCAGACTGGAGAGGGAGGGCGAGAGAAGTGGGGGGACTGGGAGGGAAATGGAAGGCTGGGAGGAGGCAGAAATGTTTTTTTTTTCCATAAAGAAATAAATAAATAAAAAGAAAATGTAACACCCGATTTTGTGTTACACCCTCGGTACAGTTCGCGAGCCACTGTACCGAACGCGAGTCCAGCAAGAGCATGGAGATTGAAAAGAACAACACACAGAGACCAGTGTCATTCAAAGGAAGATCAGCCAAATGCCATTTATTCAGACTTGGGGAGATCTTTATGTTCCTAACTACTGCACAAGCATCTCTGCCCAGGCAGGTGGGAAATGACCATATTAACAAAGGAGTAAATGCCCTGCAGCTAATCACCAGGCAGGGCAGGGAGAGCACAGAAACACACAGGAAGCTTAGTTAGCTGATCATAAACTGTCCCCAGGAATAGGGGGACCAGGACCCTACAAGAAAAGCCAAAACAAAAAGAAAAATAATAAAAGAATAAAGAAAAGAAAAAAAAGAATAGGACCAAACTAGTCCCTCTGAAAGTCGTTGCCAGTTGCATGGCTGGGGCAGACTGAGGGGCCACTGACAATAGCACCAGAATTTATCCCTACTGCTTGGGCTGGCATCTTGGGAACCCATTCTCTTTGGATGTATACCTTGCTCAGCTTAGATATAGTAGGGAGGGCCTTGGACTTTCCACAAACCAATGTGCATTACCCTCTCTGAGGACTGGATAAGGGTTGTGTGGGAGGATGTGAGGAGGGACTGGGAGAAGGGAAGAAGTGGTAACTTGGATTGGTAATTTTTTAAAACATAATCAATTAAAAACCATTCAGAGTAGCTGAGTCTAGGCAGCACAACAGCAACAAGAGACTGAAAAGGGGAACAGTTGTATCCATGCCCACCTTCAGCCATTAGGTTGCCTGTTCCTACCAGCAGCATCCAAATAAAAGCATCTTCATGATACTCAGTGGACCACTGATCTGGAAGATCAAAGTGGCATCACCCATGAGTGTAATGATGATGGGTCAGGCTGGTCCAAGAGTAAAAACATACAAAGAAGGGATGAAAGAATACGAGAGAGTTGTCAGTCCAGCATGGGCCAGCACAGAATAAGGAAGGACTGTAGGAGAAGCTGTTCTTCCTTTTGGAGACTACAGCTCCCAGCATCCCCCTGGACTGGAAGCCCCAAAAGCACAGGGCATTTCTTCCAGACGCCTGTGAGTTCCCCGTTAAAAACAGGGGTCACCACTAGCTCTCTCTCTCTCTCTTTCTCTCTCTCTCTCTCTCTCTCTCTCTCTCTCTCTCTCTCTGCCCTTCTCTCCTTTCATCTCTGCACACCTGTCCCTTACTTGTTGTTACCCCCCCATTAAAGTGCACCCACGTGGGACCGCAGCGTGTCTGTGTCTCCTTCCTAACCCCAAATCGCCCTGTGTCTCGCGTAATGTCTCCACTCTCTAACCCCACAGACAGACAAACAAGACAAAAAAGAATAACAGAAGCAACAAGAAGACAAGTGTCTTAGAGTTCATCAACATGCACGCAGCACACTGAGCCCTGACCTTGCACATAGTCACAAAGGAACACTTTGATCTCTTCCTTGGGTCATGGACAGATGCTGATGGCACAAAAGCCAGACGCACTGCAATGGCCTATCACCTGAGTTCCCTCAACAGCAGTTCTCCCTCCTGCCCAAGACTACTCACTGTATGTAAGTGTAGGCTGATGGGACACTTTCTGTTGGAAGGTGACGCATCATGTGTACATTACACACCGCTTCATCAGTGAACCTTATGAGAGCACTGCCATGATAGCCTAGGCTAAACGCCACGGGAAGTGGCACGTCCATGCCATGACTGCCTCTTTCACTAGCCCACACCTCAGCCTCCATGGCTACTGTTGGTCTCCTGGCATCTTCTCCAACCAATCCCATCTTCTAGTTAGGAATCGAACCTTCCCATTGGCTGTTGCCTCATTTATGACATCATTCTCCCTCCAACCCTACCAGCACCTGGTAGAATCTTGGTGTTTCCATGGTGATGACTGTAAACAACTTTGGATCATCACAGGTCCAGGTGACCAGTGACCAGTGAGTGCTGTCTGATACTGGACACACTTGCCACTGAGGTCAGCTGATCAGAAAAAGCCGACCGATCATCTTGCTCCATTGTACTTTGGATTGCTGATCCTCTCCCCTTGACCATGTCAGGTAAGGATAGAGACTTTAAAACATGTGATCTTCTCCATTGACTTTTACTCTACTAATAAATCTTTGCTGAATGTGGATAGTATTGATGTTGATATAGATATCTAGATTTGAATGTCACATTTAGCTTTGGTTCTTACTAAGTAGGTGATTTTAGACAAAAAGTTTATTCTCAAGTGTTTTCCATCCGCCTCAAGGAGTGAACAGTATCACTATGCTTGGGTCCTGTACTGTTGGGTTTTCAGAAGAAAGTGAAGAGGGAATAAAATCAGGCTCTTTTGGATGGTATTAAACTACAGAGACACGGGAACATGAACAAGGCACGCAGAGATCTAGCACTCCACACCACTAATGAGACAGTCTCCCCCCACTACTGTTTCCAGTCTTAGTTTAAAATTCAGGGCGACTCTAACAGTATTGGTCACACCACGGATGGTGGCACACAACTATAATCACAACACAGAGAGAACTGGGTGGGATGGAGATCAGTTCAAGTCTGACATGCTCTACACTGGCGTCTCTCCATACTCACCAAATGAATATTGACTATGGACAAAATGGCGACTGCCATGTTGTGCAGTCACTTGGACTTCCCTGGATTAAACATGGAGAGTGGAAGAGAATAAGAGGACTGTGGAATCTGAGAAGGCAGTTGTTGTACTGAAATTAATATTGACAGTGTTGCTGGAAGGACAGACCCACAGGAAGTCAGGGAAGGGGGCAAACACAGTACGGGTCTAGAAAGTATATAAATATATGAAGGCACACTGCAGAGGGGACCCTGGTGGTCCACAATGGTAGTTTAGAACACAATGTTGAAGACGACCACAGATTATAATCAAAACAGACAAGGCATTGTCATTTCCCAAGCCATGTTTAACCAAACGTACTGTTCAGATTAGTCTATACAAAGGTTCCCTGGCACATATAGAAAGAATATCCTGATCTGGTCCCTGGCTCTTACACTCCATCCAGACCACTTTCTGCCCAGTTCCCCATGTCTCATGTGCACTGGTGGTGTTGGATAGGATCAACTGAAGCTACGAAGTCCAGTCAGTTAGAGTCTGACCATGGCAACTGACACGCTGTTGTGAGGGGGGATTCTCACACGGAATCCCCCTTAGAAGAGATAAAAAAACTAAGTTACTGAGGAGCTGTTAAGAAAACAATTTAATCAACAGATATTAAATTGAGAAGCAATCATATTCAGAGATGAACCCCATAAAACATTAGCAGTCTCAAGAGGACACACTAAACTGGTGCAAACACGAAGAAATGCTGTCAGTAGGTTGTATTTCTGAAATCATATTTGAATAATGCTTAAAAGTTATAAGATTATAAGAGATCCTCAATTATACAAGAAATGCAAGGGGAAAAAAGAGAGAGGGGGAAGGAATAATTACCTCAATTTGGTACACATTTGTTAAACATCATTTCAGAAAAAAACTCAATAAAATAGAGATTGGCCTGGTGGACATGGCAGGGGCTCCAGCACCAGCACTTTAGAGGCAGAAGCAGACCTGTCTGTGTGATTTCAAAGCCAGACTGATCAACGTAGAGTGAGTTTAGGTCACTCTATACTGTAAGATCTGCAGAGAACAGGACAAAGTTCCAGGTATGGAATATGCCTATGGGTCTCTTCCCAATAATAACCTCTGTTGTAGAATATATTTGCGAGGAAGTGTCCCAACAGGCATTATTATATTACAATCAGGGAAAAGGAGCATCGTGTCTAGATCTGAGTGAGGATTAAGCCAGATTGACCAGGATTTCCATGCCCACACAGGAAAAAGCAGACAGTTCATCTCGTGATTGTCATCCTTCATAGCCCCACCGATCAATCTTAACCCACTTGCTTGGCATATGTAAGGGAACATAGATGCTAGACTCTCCCACTCAGTACAACCTGGAGATAACACAGTCCCTCCCAGGGGGTAGAAAGCTTCCATCTCAACTTTTTCCAACTCTCTTCTTGCTTCCTACAGAAAATTGCCAAAGTGCACCTTTCACTGGGACAGAATGTGCTCTGCAGCCCTCTGTGCCTGTGCTGAGGAATGCCACACCCTCAGCAGGAACTGTGTGCAATTTCTATGGGGTCTGCACCCCAGCTGTGAGCTCAGCATGGCTCCTGTCATCAGACTCCAGCACATGCTGCCAGCAGCTCATGGACAGTGCCTGTCTTTACCAACGAGCTGGCACGACCATGCTGACTGAGCCAACTGACCAGAACCAGATCTCTACTTCGACATTTTCCTATCCAGGTGTTCTCCACTGGGATCTCAGAGAAAGCACCACCAGAAGGGAAGCTCCATTCCTGGATGCCCCTGTAACTGTCATTGACCAGAATACCACCCCCTCGTCTAGGTCTATAACAGCCCAGTGTGACAATACTTTCCATATCAATGCATTACCGCCATCCTATCCAACACTGTCTGCCTGCCTTGTAGAGGCAACGCCATCAAATCTACCAGATCAACGATATATCCTGGCACCTTGCTACCTGGATGGAAGTCAGGTCTATTACAATGACCAGAACAGCCTGGGTCCTCCGATGGCTGAAGAATTCTGGCAGTGCCTGCAGGCCTATGGCTCTGTGTCCTGCTCTGGGAATCAGGCTTCCTCTCTGCACCCAGGGATGGTGATGGCACTACAGGAGATTCAGCCAATGAACATCCAAACACCTTTCTCCACCTGTCCCATCTACTGGCCCACATCTGCTCAAACCATGCCAGACACCAGTCTTCAAGGTGAGTAAAGCCAGGAAGGGAGGTGTGAGATCAGCCCTCAGAGGAGACACAGCTCTACCTTTCAGAAGTGGATGTCCACACAGAGGAAGAATGGGAGTCCTGACATGTAGGCTGTGGCTCAGGCTCATTACCCCTAAATTCAGTCTCTATAATGAGAGAGAATACAGGAAAGTGAGTGACATTCAACCTTCATTAAGACATGTCCAAGGACCACACCACAGGAACGCATTTCACTGCCAAGGCTAATCAGGCCCATGCAGCAGCTCACTAAAATCACCTCCTTCCTAATCTATGTCTCCAGATTCTAGATGACATCGAGAATTTTATCTGTTTTTGTACAACTAAGTTTCCCCTGAGTTGAAACTAGTATCCAGAGAAATGGAACCCTGAATCTGACCTGGAGGAAGTCTTCTCCCACACTCCAAGTGTCTGCTGTGACATTCTCTAACACTTAAGCTCTAGTGACAGTCTGCTTTGACCTGTGTAATATTGATAAGCAGGGTTGAAGCATCTCACCCTATCTGTCACGATCAACCTCTCTCTTTTTCTCTGTCTCTTTTCCTCCTCTACATCTCTCTTCCACTTTCTCTTTTTCTTTTACTCTTTCTTTCTGAATCTTCAGCAGTGACCCAAGGCCAAGACTATGTAGACATGTTCTCTGTTACAAAGTTGATGCTCAAAGCTTTCGCAGTCTTACATTTTGACATCACTAACAAAAATTCTGTGAAACGTGAACCTTAAGGAATGTCAGGGCTTTTGAACCGCTTGCCTTTCAGAATTGAGGAACTGATATGGATACCTAAACCCAAATAAAAATCCAGGCTTCAGGGGCCATATGAGTAATACAATGAACAGAAAGAAACTGGTGGAGATGAGTAAGATTAGGAAACAGTGAGCAACACAACCTGTCTCAGAGCAAACTCCCAAGGCAATGAGAGGCACTGTTTCAAAGGAAAATGGGGGAGAAAGGGAAGAGCGCACACCAAGGAATTCTGTCACCTCCCCATGATCACTAAGCATGTACACACCACACAAACACAAGTGAAAACGTGATCTCACACGGTCATGAGAAACAAATGAGTAGTTACTATGTGTCTCCAAAGAGGGCTGCTTTCCCTGCTCCTCCAGCAGAGCTCATAGCAATGCCTGCAACACTGCTGCACGAGCCTCAGTGCTCAGGTGCACTGAAAGCGGGGGTAGCATCTCACTTACCAGGCACTGACTTCGAACTTCCTCTTTTTCAGTGGTGGAGAGGGAGACAACCCTGGGGTTGACACCTTCAGGGCAGACACTGTGTCTGCTGCAGAGTCCAGACCTCGGCAATGCCTGCACCCAGGATGCCCAGATGAAGACAGCACCTGTCAGTGGGAACAGGTCATTAATTGCCCTCATGCACAGTCCTTCTGAATTCCTGGCCTTGCCTCCAGCCCCAAGCCTGGAAAAGACACAGAAGAACAATGCAGATGAGATGAATGCTGAGCAATCAACACCTCTGGATTCCTATGAGGGCACAAAATGTAACCAAGACGCATCACCCCTCCCTTCAGCATACCCTGGCATGCAGCAGCCCTTGAACTACAGTGATGTTGGGAGCCTGAGGCAGAAGCTAGCTTCTCAAAATGCCACTTTGGGAAACAGTAGCCTTGGTCTGGAAGACCCTGAGGCTCTGCAGAGTGTCATGGAGTCTAGCAATGACTTTGCAGACATGACTACTCTGGTGGCAGATATTCACCTTCCCCAACTCTTAAACTTCAACACTGGCCTTGACCAAATGGAAGATCACACAGCAAGCCAAACCAAAGACTCCAAAGACATCAGGAGGGACCAGGCCCAGTCACGCACCAGCATCTTTAATGGACTATCTGAACTGGGCATCAAGAAAAACCAGAAAGTCTCTGATGTGTTTCATGGAGCTCTTCAGGCCAGAACCCATCACGAGGATATGCTGAAGGAAGATGATCCTGGAACCATAGACAACACGGCCAACCACGTGCAGAGCAAATCTCAGATATTTGTACCCAAGAGGCCCAGCGTAGCAAGGGCACAGGGGAAAGAAAAGGCCAAGGACACCAGAGGAAACAGCTCCAAGAAAACAGAGGAGCTGAAGCCATCAAGTCACAGAGTCAAGGCAGAAGAGAAGCCCGCCATCCCAAAGACCAAGAGGAAGAGGAATCCACCTGAGCTCAGCCATGACAGCTTTAAGAAGCCTCGAACTCACCTCGGCATGCACATGCTGGCGTCTGTGCAGGTCTTTCACCCACTGGGGAAGAAGAGTGAGAGGAAAACTGGCGTCTCCTCCTCCCGGGCTCTGCTGAACTTGAGCAGCAACAAAGATCCCAGGACAGGCCCAACCGCCACATCCCTGGGAGATGCGCCCCGTGAGGGTCGAGGCCCTGGTAGAATCCCGGGCAATGCTCAGAGAACAGAGAGCAGTGCTCCCAAGCGGTGTCCATCTCTGTGCCTGGATGAGCTGTCCCCAGCTGGGAAGGTCAAATTAGTACCTCTGCCTTTCCTAGCCCTGGACAAGCCTCAAGACAGACCTGTTTCCAGAAAGCTTCACTGCCTGGCTTCGCACAGGCCCACTACAGCTTACCCAGTGAGGTCTCAATCCCACACTGCTAGGCAACCCAAACTCAAGTCATCCCAACCAGCTCCTGCCAGCACATCACTGATGGCCTCTGACAAGTCGGCTCTGCCAGTTGCCACCAGTGCCACACGTCCAATTAGAAGCAAGCCCATCCAGTCTTGCCCTGGGCCTCAACCGCCTGCCTCTTTGCCTGCACCCTACAGAGCATCATCTCTCACTTCACTCCACAGGGAGCCTCTTTCTTTTGCCACAAACAAGACCCGAGATCCTCCCCAGCCTCGATCCCAATACCTGCGGCAAGATTTCAGCCACTTACCAATTCCTTGGAAGAAAGTCAACATTCCGGGGCCAGTCATCTCACAGCCTATCACTGAAGAGCAGAGGCCAGAGAGGGAGGCCATGAAGAGGCGGGCTCAACAGGAGAGAGAGAATGCTGCCAAGTGTACCTCTCTGGGAAAACCACAGCTTTTCCTTCAGAGGGAGAAAGATATGGAAATTTCGAGATATTATGGCTATGCAGTGTAAGTGCTGCCCAAACCTTTGGGACACAACGCTATTCATCACACACAGGTAAGATGTAGATACACATAGATATTCATGCATACATGAAGTTTAGAGGCTTAGCTGAATGTGTAGATATGTAGATACATACATAGTAATGCAGAATAATATTTAGATATATGCATATATGTGAAGGGAAAGAAATAGTTTATAAATTTATAAATACTTGAAGACACTATAAGTGACTGTAGAAACTTAAGACTGCGATTTTATCCATGAGTATATAGAGAGGGCTTTGATGTCTTCCTTAGAACTTTACTATTATTAATTTATGTTTCCTAATTATGTAATAATACATGTGACATAGATACAACATATGCTATAAGTCAGTGGTACTACTTATTTAATGTTAAAGCTGTAGCAAAAAGCTCTAGTGGCAATAAGATTATTTTCCTGGAATTTAATTTTCAGGATTCTAGGATGATGTGGGAGTCCCCTCTGTATGCTGTGAATATGTTTTATTACCACTGGTTATTAATCAGTAAATCTGTTTCAGCCAATGACTGAGCAGGTCAAAGCCATGTAGGAAATTCGAACTGAGATGTAGAGAGAAAGCAGGCAAACTCAAAGAGATGCCATGTAGCTGCCGAAGGAGAAAGATGCCTCAATGCCCGAACATTGCCAATAGGTCACAGACTCACGGTGATAACAGGTTAATATTGCTTGGCTTTATTAAGATGTTAGAGTTAGCCAGGAATATGCTGGGGTCATTGGCCGAACAGTACTGTAATTAATGTGGTTTCTGTCTGATTATTCATGTCAGAGTTACTGAACATGGTAAGTTTCCTAGAGTGCATACTGTAAAGTGAACACACTACTGCTGTCGCCACATCTCCTCCCGTTTCAAACCTCAAACACGAGCCCTTTAGACATCAGTACTCTGCCTGCATTTCATTGAAACATAGGGTCCATGTGTGCATAATCAAGATCCTACCTTGAAAGAAATTCTACAAGGCAGAGTATCTTTCTGAGATGGGTTGATTTGGATTACTGGGTTTATCTCAAATTGTATCAATCTTTGAAATTATCCATTTAACATGTTTGTTTTTCGTGTGTGTGTGTGTGTGTGTGTGTTGTCCACATGAACTACTGCATAACAAATGTATGGAGTGCCCAGAGAGGCCAAACCTGGGCATCAGTTCTCTGGAGTCTGTAATTAAGAGAGACTGAAAACCATCATGAGGTGCTCTGAATTCTACCTGGGGATTCTGCGAGAAAATCAAGTGTTCTTCTCTAAGGAGCCATCTCATCGAACCCGAGTTGAGTACACATAATGGACTGACATTTGATCGCCTGATATTTTCCTCCATCCTGACCTGTCCCTGAATCTTAACCTCCTTGCACTATTCTGTGCTCTAACTGTTTCAGAGTTTGTAACACATTGTCCTCTGAGGCATATGGCATTAACCTTGTATGGGGTGACACATAAGAAATAGAATTAATTTATATATAAGTTTAGTTTCTTGAGACAATGTTTCTCTTCATATCACTGAATATTTGGGAACTGACCTCGCTAATCAGGCTAGCCTTGAAATCACAAAGATCTGCCTGACACTGCCTTTGTAATGCCTTTGCCTGTGTCCCTGCCTCAAGAGTGCTGGGACTAAAGGAATGCACCAAAATCCCAGGTGAAAGCACCTTCCTTTCTGTATATGTGGGTCACCGATTTCCCCACCATGATTATGTGAGGATGTATGTTAGCAACAGTACATTTTTGATAGCTACCAAAAGTCACAGAGGCTGAACTGCTTGCGCTTACAACTGTAATTCAACACAGGTTCATTGTTCTGAAAAATTGCTACTCAAACAGAGATCATAGGAATGCCTTCCCCATCACTATAAGGGCCTAAGTGGAGAGGGCACAGAAGGAGGGGAGCATCTCACTTACCAGTCACTAACTTCTTCCTTGACTCTTTTTCAGTGTTGGAGAAGGGGGTATCCCTGGGACTGACACCTCAGGACAGACAGTCCATCAGTTGCAGTCCACAATGTTGCTAGTATTCCACCCTGGATTCACAGATGAGGATGCCACCTGTTGATAGGGACAGGTCATTGACTGCCCCTATCCAAAGGTCTCCCAAATTCCTGGCCTTGCCAACAGCTCTCATCCTAGGCGGAAAAAAAAGAAAACAATGTGAATTAGACGACAGCCAATCTATCAATGCTTAAGGATCCCTTAAAGGCACACAGGAAACCTAGTCCCATCACTTCTCCCTTTAGCACACCCCAACTTGCAGCACACGCTGTGCTTTACTGACACTAACACCCTGAGGCAGAAGCTTGCTGTTGACCATGTCTCCTTGCTAAGCAGCACCTTTGGCCATCATGAGCCTGGCACATGCACACTGTGATGGTCTCCAGCATAGACTTTGCTGACATGACTACACCGGGGCCAGATATTCACCTTCCACAATTTTTCAAATAACTCAATGTATCAAACATATTCAGAGATGCACAGCATCCTTATCCAAAGACTCCATAGTCATCAGGAGGGAATAAGCTGGGGCTCATGAGCAAGACAAAACCAAGAGGACCAGAGGAAGCAGCTTCAAGAAAACAGAGGAGCTGAAGCAGTTTAGGAAGAGTCAAGTCAGAAGAGAAGCACACCATCCCAGGACCAAAAGGAGGAGGAATCCACCTGTGCTCAGCCACCACAGCTTTAAGAAGCCTCGAACCCACCCCAGCATGCACACGCAGGAGTCCGGGAAGGGCTTTCACCTCTCTGGGGGAAGTGAGAGAAGAAAACTGGCCTCCCCTGAACTCTGTCAACTCTTCCTGCTACTCTGTACTCTATTATTACAAGAGTTTATTGAACTTTGATCTCTGGGGAAGTGGCATTGGATATTCGCAGGGTGACCTTTATTCACTTTCTTTTAGTTCCTTGAGAGAGACTTCTCTCCAAAGCACTATATGTCCTGGTAATAACATCATAGACCAGGTTAGCCTTGAACTCAGTGATCTGCTAGACTCTGCCTCTGCCGCTTCCTCTGTCTTTTGAGTCCCTGCCTCAAGAGTGCTGCGACTAAAGATGTGCTTCAACAATGCAGGTAGAATCAAGATTCTTTCTGTACATGTGGATCACCAGGTTTCCCAGCATGATTTGATGAAGAGTCCATGTGTAGGCAAGGCGATTCTTGCTACTGACCTAAAATCACAAGAGACTTAACTGAATGTATTGACTTAGCTGTATGTATTTACAACTGCAACTCAACTCAGATTCTTTTTTCTGACAGTACCTTTGTTTCACTTGTAGGCTGGACTTCTGACAATGCCTATCTACTTCCAGATAGTACAACATCTGGATTTGACTCAAGGAATGTATTCTACCTGTCCCTAGATATTTATGGTGTTTGTATTTTCTCAATAGGTAATCCCCAGCTACTGTGTAGACACAATACTGTCCATTCTAACAAAGCCTATTTGCTGTCCAGAGTCACTGGTCTAGATAAATATAACACAGCCAGCCGGAAAGGATCCCACAACCTGTATCCAAGCATCCTGACAGGGGCACGATTGACTACAAGAGAATGAAGGAAAGCAATAGTTTAGGGAGGTCTCTGGTTTGATCACTCTCTCTGTGTTTTTTAACTACAGAATTTGGGACTCCATGAGTCTACTGGGCTTCACTGTACTCCTCAAAAAAACAGAAAGGCATTTGAATGGATATACATTCATGTTAAGATGATTATTTTAATCTTTATGTTTTCAAATTAAGTGTCTGGTAGAATAACACTTGTTGAACAAAGCTCAGGAATTATTTTACATATTAAAGCAATTAACAAAAAGATGTACTGAATTCTTCTCATGGACTTTAAGTCTCATTGTACTATTTATTCAATGAACAGATTTTATTCTGTATATTGTATACTGACAACAGCACTCAGTTCCCACCACCTGGCCATTCCTTAGCTCTCACCAAATATCTTAGGCAATGTTCTTCTGCTTTATACTACTGCTTACAATTTCATGAATGTCTATATGTAGAGATGTGTCACCAAGGATCCACATAGTGAGACAGGATAAGAAGATGTTTCTGTGGGACTGGATACATTTGGTACAATATAATTATCTCGAGTTCCAAGGATTCTCCTGCAATCACCTTGACTGCATTCATTGTTTTTACTGTAACCAGTTCCACTGTGTGCAGACGTCACGTATTTCTTATCATTTGCTCTGCTACTGGACACCAAGTTCAGGCCCTAACACAGGTATCCGAATCCTGAACAAACTGCAATGTACAGCAATGTGCAGAGCAATAACCCATCCAACGCCTTGGAACAGCATGGACAGGAGGAGTGGTAGACCTGGTTTGGTGTTTAAAGACACTGTATACTGAAATACACAGAGGGTACAATACTTCACATTACACCCACCAACTGACCTACGGAAGCAATACTTGCAAGTCCCCAACTTTCAGATAACTCTCCACTTCTTATATTCTGTACCATCTAGAAAGATCAAGTCCAACTGATCTTAGCTAAAATATCTCGATGGGATAGTCATTTTATTCTAGGGTAAAACACCAGGCTACACTACTCTACCTGACTGCATTAGCTCTTACACTGCATTCCTGCTTGCATGACAGCCCCTGATATTTGGATGGACTGCATTGTACATGATCCATTTTGGCATAAGAGGCAATCATCTCACCACAACAGCAGCCACAGCCACTGAGTATCAGCAGCCAAAACTTTTACAGTTTTTCCATCAGCACCAAAAGCACACAGAAAAGGAAGTCGAGAAAGGAGACAGACTGGAGCAGTTCCATCAACACTTGCAGCTACACTAATCTCACGCAGAAGCACAAAGGTTTAGAAGGGAAATACAAAGGCCCGTCCATTCCCTTCAATAAAGCAGTAGGAGTTCCCTTCCCACTGTGACCTGTGATCCTCTGAGTCACAGGAGATTCTGTTGTGCATCACGGTACAACATAAAAATTCCCTTCTATGAAAGCCAGCCTGCTAGCAGGAAGGGAGATTACAGTTCAGTCCAAGTCTGACTTCTAGATATCCTACATCTGAAACAGAGGGACGGGACAATCATCTACTTCTTACTCATACCAAATAAAAGGATCCAAAGAGCTTCATCTTTTGGGAGGTCTTGAAGAGTTTCTTGACCGACATCTCCTGAGTCTTAAGATCATTTCTGGGACATAGAATATAGCAGGCATATGGCTTCAGTGAGTGCCACATTTCCACTCATTCAGGGTCCCATTTCTCAACTTCTCTAACTTACTTTTGCTCTCCTTGGAGATGCAATCCATAATTTTCAGGCACTGTGACGATACCACGGTACCACCGACGATAAGAAATGTTTCGTACACATGTGAGCAGGCTCTGTGCAGACCTGCCAATGCCAATTCTATCAGGGGATAGCCTTTGTGCAAAGTCACACACTAAGCAGATTCTCTAAATAGGGAGGGCAGTCTATTCCACTGCAGCTTGCAAAGATCCCCTCACATGGAATTTTGTAATCTAGATAATACAACAAGTCCCTTCAGCTCCTAGTTTTCAGGATTCTCATGGGGCCAGGGCACATAATAACAGCTCTTACGCATCTGGTCATATCAAACCAATCTCTTTACACTGACTCAAAGACAAGAACAGGGCCGTGATCTACCTATCCACTTGAATTTATGCACATTTCTCACACGCTTTACATCAACACTGTAGAAGCAGCTGCCTCACTCACTTTTCTAACTAGCCATTGAGTACTTTCAGAATGAGCAAGGTATCTCTGACCACAGCTTCTTATCTCTAATGAAAAATATACCCCATTTACCTGAGTGTATTATTGAACACAGCATAGCCTATGTTTTAGTTTGCTCTCACCTATACACTTGGTACAACTAAGATTTCTGTCGTTTCTGAGTTAAAGACTTCAGGAGGGTATGTTGATTTCAGTCAATTTCTTTCATAAAATGCAGTCAACGTTAGTAATGTCACATGTGTGTCTCCCTAACAATGTACATTCCTACAGAAGGGGAGAATAAATTCCTCCTCACCTAAGAAAGAGCACCAGCGATGGAGAAAAGGAGTAATTCCACCCAAGTCAACAGTAATGACCTTGTAGGATTACCCACATCACTTGAACATGAAGGAATGTTAGGTTACATGCACTGGGCATCCTTTTTATATGTAGATGTGTAAAATAAAGCAAAAACTCACATGGATATGGTATATAGGACAGGAAATTGAAGCCCCTAGGGCTCTTTCATTGATGGAAGCCAGCAACACAGCTAAGAAAGGGCTCCCCTAGTAATGGATTGAAACATCTATGAGCTTGGGAAGGAGTCCTGTGCACTTTGTACTTCAGTTTCCCTAGAACTGTGAATGTATCTGCTTTGAGTCTCATAAGTCTCCTACTACTTCACAAAGAAAAATTTACTGTGGAAGAGATGCTGCTCCACAAACAGGGATGGGCCTGCTTCCTTGGCTTCCTCTGCTTCTCTTGGTTGCTTTTCCTTTACATCACCAATGTGCATGTTGGATTGAATCACACATTACTATCAAGGTGTCGCACAGCTTACAATGACCATAGCAATCCAACAGGAAGAGCAATGTTTCTAAAGCCCTCTAATTCTCCCATAGTCCCCGGTAAATTAATCTCATTCCTACAACAATCAGGAGCACAGGCCCACCCATTTATTGACAAGGCACAAGAAATCAGAGATCACCCACAATGCACTATTCCATTGATACCTCTGGCCACTGTTATCTTATCAGACCATGGTATTAAAGGGAACCTCAAAATTGAATAATATTGAACAAATTGGCCAGAAAAAAATGCTTACTTTGGGATGCTACTTGGAGCACAACTGAGATACAACAAAGGGGCAACAGTGACAACTTCAATTGAAGTACCAATGCACACTCTCCTATTTAGCTTATATAGCATAAAACAAACCAGGCTCCTAAGGAAAGAGAATAGCTCAGTTCAGTGGTTGCCTCCCTGAAGTACTCTCTAGGACTCATTGTGGAACATGATCTTTATTAATAAATGACACAGAAGGACCTAGTCTATGCTCGGCAGTACTATACAAACAGAGTTGGACTGAGCAAATCTAAAAAGTACCAGCAAGGAGAAATCCCCTGTGGTCTCTGATTTACCTCTAATCTCAACGTAATGCCTTGGTCTCCTGTTCTGGATTGCTTAGACAATGGTCTGTAAAGGATAACATGAAGGACACTTGATCCTGCACCAACTTAGCTGAGATGTCTCTGTTTAGGTCTATATCTCATTTTTAATTGGGTTATTTAAACTTTTGATGTCTAATTTTTTGAGTTCTTTATATATTTTGGAGATCAGGCCTTTGTCTGATGTGGGGTTGGTGAAGATCTTTTCCCATTCAGTAGGCTGCCTTTTTTTCTCATTGACTGTGTCCTTTGCTTTCCAGAAGTTTCTCAGTTTCAGGAAGTTCCCATTTATTTATTGTTGCTTTCAGGGTCTGTGCTACTGGGGTAATATTTAGGAAGTAGTCTCCTGTGCCCATGCATTGAAGGCTACTTCCCACTTTCTCTTCTATTAGGTTCCACATGGTCAGATTTATATTAAGGTCTTTGACTCATTTAGACTTGAGTTTTGTACATGTGGATAGATATGAATGTTCAACATCCTTAGCTATCAGGGAAACGCAAATCAAAATAACTCTGAGATACCATCTTACACCTGTCAGAATGACTAAGATCAAAAACACCAATGATAGCTTATGGTGGTGGAAATGCAAACTTGCACAACCACTTTGGAAATCAGTATGGTGGTTTCTCAGAAAATTGGCCATCAACCTTCCTCAGAATCCAGCAATACCAATATTAGGCATATTCCCAAAAGATATTCAATCATACTCTAAAGACATGTGTTCAACTATGTTCATAGCAGCATTATTTGTCATAGCCAGAACCTGGAAACAACCTCAACCAAAGAATGGATAAATAAAATGTGGCGCATTTAATCATTAGAGTACTACTCAGTGGTAAAAACAAATGACGTCTTGAAACTTGCACACAAATGGATGGAACTAGAAAACACCATCCAGAGTGAGGTAACCCAGACCCAAAAAGATGAATATGGTATGTTCTCACTATATATGTATGTAACTAAGTGGATACTAGCTATACACAAAGGATATTGAGCCTATATCTCATAATCCTAGAGAAGCTAAGGAACAAGGTGAACCTTAAGAAAAATATATATAGTTCCACCTGGGAAGGGGAAATAGACAAGATCACCTGACAAAATTGGGAACATCGGGGTAGAGGAAAGAATGGAGGATGGAAAGGGAAGAGGAAGGAAGAAGGGGAGGGGTGAGGAGAACTTGAGGGAATGGGATAGTCTGGATGGAGGAAGGACAGAGATGTGTAACAGGAGGGCCCGCCTGTTGAGGTTTCTGTTCCACCCAGTACTCCACAGCCAGCAAGTCCCAAAGAAAATCACACAGAGATCTCTATAAGTTATAAAACTGATTGGACTATTGGCTCAGGCTACTTATTAGCTCTTGTAGCTTATATTTAACCCATTGTTCTTATCTATGTTAGCCACATGGCTTGGTACCTTTCTCAGCCAGGCAGATTATATCTTGCTTCTAGGTGGTCTGGGCAGGAATGGTAGGAATGGGCTTCCTCCTTCCTAGCATTCTCCTGTTCTCATTGCCACACCTCTACTTCCTGCCTGGTTGACCCACCTATACTTCCTGCCTGGCCAATCAGCATTTATTTAAAACATGATTGACAGAATACAGACAATTCTCTCGCACCAGAGATGAGAGCGAGGAAAGAGATATTTTGATTAAATATGAGCAAAGAGGTCAAGACACCCACTGAAACAGCCTACCTGAGCTAATGGGAGTTCACCAACTCCAGCCAGACTGGGAAGGAATAAGAATAGGACCAAACTAGTCCCTCTAAATGTTGTTGATAGTTGCATGGCTGGGGCAGACTGAGGGGCCACTGACAGTAGCACCAGGGTTTATCCCTACTGCTTGTACTGGCTTGTTGGGAACCCATTCTCTTTGGATGGATATCTTGCTCAGCCTGGATACTGTAGGGAGGGCCTTGGACCTTCCCCAAAGCAATGTGCTTTACCCTCTCTGAGTGGATGGGGGTGAGGTAGGAGGGTGTGTGCAGGGATTGGGAGGAGGGGAGGAAGTGAGAACTTGTTGTCTTTGAGACAAACATAAACTAGATCATAACGCCTGGTGGGAACTGCCGTGATCCATCTTTCCGGTTCTCTTGCTCATGTTCTCCATCAGACCTCACATCCTTGATATGAGAGTCCCCTCTGTGTGCTGTGATTACCATTAATGAAAAAAGAAACTGTCTTGACTTATTGATAGGGCAGAACTTAGGTAGGTGGGGAGAACTAGACTGAATGCTGGGAGAAAGAAGGGCAGAGTCAGAAGATGCCAGGATCCACTGCTGGAGATAGATATGCTGAAATTTGCTGGTGAGCCACAACCTTGTGGTTATATAAAGATGAATAGAAATGGGTTAAATTAATATGTAAGAATTAGCCAATAAGAAGTTAGAGCTAATGGGCCAAGCAGTGATTTAATTAGTACAGTTTCTGTGGGATTATTTCAGGGCTAAGTTAGCTGGGCCCCGGGAATGAAAAAGAGGCCTTCCTGGAACTAGCTCTGTAGACCAGGCTGGTCGCGAACTCACAGAGATCCGCCTGCCTCTGCCTCCCGAGTGCTGGGATTAAAGGCGTGCGCCACCACCGCCCGGCTAGGGCCCTTCATTGTTTCATCAATGGTGGAACCACCATTCAGCTGCTTGTTGTTTTACATCATGACCAAAAGTATCTAAGGGAGGAAAGGGTTTACTTAGCTTGTGAATCCCAGTCAAAGCCCATCTCTGAGGAAAGTCATGGTAAGAACTCAAGCAGAAGAAGCAAGCCCCTTGGGGGAAAATAACTGACTTGTTCTCCATGGCTTGCTCAGCTTACATTGTCATATGACTCAGGACCACTGACAAGGGCTGGCATTGCCCAGAGTGGGCTGGAAGGACCTCGTCAACGATGAAGAAAGTGGCCCATGGACATGCCCACAAGTCAAAGTGACGAAGGTAATTTCTAGGTTGAGTTTCCTCTCCCCCATTTGTGTCAAGTTGACAGAAACCAACGAGTACTCCTGCCCTCTCTCAGTCAGTCTACTTCCTTCCTGTCCTGCAGATTGAGAAGTGACAGTGGCTCTAAGAAGTTGGTGGCTCCAGCATCAAGATGTACTTATTATCCACAGTGTATCTCTTGGAAACATCTTCCCTGGCAGAAGCGGACTCAATTCCTCTGGAGTTTTTTCAAATCTACCTTTTGTGCCCTCCCCTGCCCTCTGTAAGCCCTCCTGTGTCTTGGCCTGAAGTGATTTTTCTGTCATTTATTTCTGCTCTTTAAGTGCACCTTAGAGTCCCAGACCTGAACCTGCTCTGGGTACTATGGCAGGCTCTAGGTTTGCTTAAGAGGCATGCTCTGAGGGTCTTTCTGGAAGAGGTGTCTTTGAGTTAGTAAGACCCATCCTGGAGGTGATGTGTGCGATGATTCAAAGCATTGCCAGCTTTGAAACTGAGAAAACAACGGGGGCATCAACATTCAGTCTGGGATTCCTGACTATGGACACAATGCTACCAGTTGCTCCCACTCCTTGTCCCTGCTTTCCCCACCATGAAGTACTGTGCCATCAACGTCCGAGCCAGAACACTCTCTCCTTCTTAGGTGTCTTCTCACCTAAGTGGGAAGTAAAGTGAGTCCCAGAAGTCCCCAACAAAGCTGGAGTCATTACTCTCACCCTTCATCCTTTCCCTTTCCCAGGTCACAAAGGGATCCCCAGTGCCTCTCTGACTGTGTGAAGAATCTCACCCTTTGAGACCACTCACTTTTCCACTGACTTCCCTCCCTCACCCTCTCTTCACTGTCCCTGAGGCAAGTCTGCTGAAGACCCTGACTTGGTTCCACATTTGAGGTGGATAAAGGAAGGTGCTCACATCTTGAGCTGAATTCCCTCCTAGACTGCAGTGTCTGTGTGATTGCCTGCACGCATGCTTGAGGGTCTCCCAGGCACTAATGCCCTAGAGAGGGAGGCAGATGGCCCACTAGAGAATTGGACAGCTGGTTAGTGCTTTCCTCGTTCTGCCCTCAAACGTCTAAAATTCAGGTATGAAGTGTGGAATAGGATCATTTTAGAAACGGGGAAGACCCATCGCTAGGCAGGCAGCAAGACTCAACAGCAAAGCATCCCTCTTCAATGAGCTATTTACTCCAGCCATGGATGCAGTGCTGAGAAGTCATGACCCTCTGATGTCACAGGAGCCCCGAGAAGCCCATTACTCCCACCTGTGCGCTCTTGGCCACGGCCCTTGGAGGGGCTGCAGAGCTCAGCAGAGGTGGAAGAATGGGCTGGAGATCCAGCTCAGTCAGTGAGGACAATGGCAGTGTCCGCTGTTTGTGTCCCGGGGAAGCATCAGGATAAGGACTAGTAGACAGAGGCTGGTTTCTCCAAGACATTGCAGATCATGATAAAAGGTTTGGATGTGTGTGTGTGTGTGTGTGTGTGTGTGTGTGTGTGTGTGTGTGTATGTGTGTCTGGATGTATATGCATGAGTGTTTTTTAGCCTATGTCCACTCAGTGGGGCCCAGGCATCTGTGAACATGGTAGAAGTACAAGGAGGCTAAGAGCATCCCAGAGTCCTCCCTCTGGCTCCTTGCAATAAAGACAACTGCGGGGGGACAGCCCAAGCAACTGACAAGAGGCAATGAATAGGCAAGGTAAGAATTTAGTAAGGTCACTGATGCTCAGGAGACTCTCAAAGACTGACTGACTGGCTGAAAGTCAGGGTGCTTCTTTATTCATATAGAACTTCTTTATTTCTATAGAACTCAGCAGTTTCAAAAAATAGATCATATCATTTCTGTTTCTGGACACGTGTTTAACTTTGTCTTGTGTAGCACAATTAAAAACACCAAGACAGATATTGGGGTTCAACCTGAAGACCAGAAAAGCAAAAACAGCCAGACACTGACTCTTACCTCTACCTCCGTGGGAAATGGTGATCCTGCCTCCTGGAATCATCAGAATGAGACTGTGTGAGAGCCGTCTCCTCCCATCTTAGATTTCTCTCTAGGGCTGGGATTAAAGGCATGCACCACTACCACCCAGTTTCTATGACAAACTATCATGGCTACTGGGATTAACGGTGTCAACGCTGCCTGGTCGGTAAGGTTGACCAGGGTGGTTGTTTTACTCTCTGATCTTCAGGCAAACTTCACTTATTAAAATGCAAATGAAATGTCACCACAGTCCTGCATGTCTGAGGTCATATGATTAGTCATCGTTAATAAACTGTGAAGAACAGAGGTGCCGTTTACAGTCACTTTCCCTCACCAACCCTATAACGCAGCTTCTAGGCCATTCTTGCTGTTTCAAGGTTGCTAGACACAAAGAAAGTCTCCAGCAGCCCGGCAGATTGTCATGTCCCAAGAAGTGCATTATTAACCCTGAATGGTCAGAGTGACAATTGTCAATAGACCCAAGAAAAATCCTCAGGCCAAAGGTGCTGAAGAAATTATTCAGTTTCTGATATAATACAGTGTTTACATTTTATGTTTATAGAACGTATCTATATGTCTAATCCTAATATTCTTCTGTTTCTACAAGCCAATCCCAGATTTCTCAAGAAAGAAATCAGGAAATCCAATCCTACTCACAATTTTTACAGAAGGAAAACTACAAATAAGTCTAACCACAGAGAGAAAAGGGCATAGATAAAGAAAACATTCAGACACTGTGGAATCTGAAGAAGGCTCTGGAAAGACCTCTTGAGCATGTGGCTCTAGTGCTGGAAGTGATCAGCTGTTAAAACTCAATCTGCACTCCTACTCCAGCCACGTTCTTCACAGACCGAGGGAGAAAATCTTCTTACACATGGAAAGAACCGGAGCAGTCCTAAAGCAGAAAACCGTCCTGCCATGTAGGGATATCTTACTTGTCTTTTAATAAATGAAGTTTGCCTGAAGATCAGAAAAGCAAAGCAGTCAAGCCACTGGAGACCTATTACCTCCACCATCAAGACTCAGACAAACAAAAGGTGATACAGTCCTCAGAGTGACTGTAGACTGCAGTGCTCCTGCCTCCTCCTGCCTTATATGCCTTCTCCACCCAGCCAAGTCACTCCTGACTCCACTTCCCTAGTGCTGGGATTAAAGGCACTGAGTTCTATTTCCCTTTTTAGACAGATTCAATCTTATGTAGCCCAGGATGGCCTTGAGTCCTGGGATTAAAGGTGTGTGCCACCACTCCCTGGCCTCTAGTGACTTAGCTCTGGACTCAGATCTTAAAGGAAGCTTTATTTATTAAAACACAAAGTATCACTATACTGTCAGGAGTGTTGGCACAGGCCATTCATCCCAGTACTTGGAAGGCAAAGCAGGTGGCACATCCTTGAATTTGAGGACAGCCTGGTCTACGGAATGAGTTTCATAACAACCAGAGCTTTACATTGACACCCTGCATCAAACGAGAGAGAGAGAGAGAGAGAGAGAGAGAGAGAGAGAGAGAGGAAGAGAGAGAGAGGAAGAGGAGCAGAGGAAGAGGTGAAGAATGAAGGAAGAAGAAAGGAGGGAGGGAGGGAGGGAGGGAGGGAGGGAGGGAGGGATGAAGAGGACTAGGAGGAGCAGCAGCAAACACTGGCGGGATCCCAATACTGCACATCCATAAAATCGAGAAGAGTGTAGTAGCAGCAGAGGAACACACGTGCAGGTCACTGGAATAGAATGAAGAACTAAAAGTAAACCCACATAGCAAGAGTCACCTAAATCTATATAAAGGTGGTGGTGTAAATCTGTGGGAAAGGAACAGCTTTGTCAACAAATGGAGATCAGCATGGAGGAGACTGAAAGCCGTCTCACCCCACACAGGATCATTCCAGATGAATCAAAGCCACAAGGATGAGAGCTGAAGTGCTACAGAGTCAGAGCACACTGTACCACATAATGTAGGAAATAACCTCAGGGATTCACAAGCAGGCTTATGGGAAACTAAAAGCTTCCATACAACAAGGGGAAAGTGACCACACTAAAGGGTCACCTGTTGAACAGGCACAAAATAAATCCAGAAAGTTGTCAGCTCTAGAGCTGATTGACACTCCCAATGCATGGAAAGCTGGAAATGACACGGCAGAGACCACTTCATCTAACCCATGAAGAGGGCAGTGAACTGAGGAGATGGTCCTCAGAGGAAGAGACACAAACCTAAACAAGTGTTCACCAAACTCCCCATCTGTGATAGGGAATAAAGAGTGTTTGCAAGTCACCTCTCACCCCGGTCACAATGGCTAGTACCGAGGAAACTGAGGCCCACAGGTGCTGGGCAAGGTGTGGAGTAGTACGGATGCTTACACACTGCTAGTGGGAACTGAACCTGGGCAAGCCTCCGTGACTGCCAGCAGGAAGTTCCTCATAACAACTAAAATAGGATGCTGTCTAACCCAGCAATGTATGGCAGGGACGCTTACACAGCCAGGTTCCTTGTTGAACTCTTCACAATAGCTGTTCCCAATGGCTCAGAAAAGGAACCAGCCAGGATGTTGGATGTCTACCAACACATGAATGGGGACAAGAAATCAGGAACATAACACATCGGTACCTGCAGAGGACAATGAGATAAGCAGGAAGAGATCATTATGTTAAAGTGAACTAAATAAACCAGACTCAGAGACAAATGTCAGGTTTTCTCCAATAAGCAGAAGCTAGATGTGGTTGATGTATACTGTGCGCCTTTCTGTGTGAGTGTCGTGTGTGTGTGTGTGTGTGTGTGTGTTTGTATGTGTGTGTCTATCCTTAGGACAAGAAAGCAAGAGTGGGCCAGTGTGAGAGGGGAAGAGAGGATGAGATGTTTTGGAAAAGAAGCAGGAAGCATAGTATTAATAAATAAGATATAAATTCAAAAAGAGGAAATACTTGGGGATGGAAGGAAACCCACACAGGTCAGGAACAGTGAACAGAACAAGCAGAAGAGGACAGAAAGAGCGAACGTAATGGTGCCCGCGAAGGTATACACACATGCACAGACACTACCTTAATGAAGCCCTTTTTTTAATTGGTTTGAAAAAAGAACATAAACTGTAATACTCTATTTAAAAATATCTTTACGGTTAAAAAGAGAACAAGAATATGAAGATGATGGTCGCCCAAGCCTAAGTGCTTATTTTACAACCCGAGATCCCAAGTAGAAAATCTTTTTTTTTTTTGGGGGGGGGTCACATGTGTGATCCCTATAGCAGAATGGGAGGGCAAGATGGAACGGCCTGCAAGTTCGCAGGCCAGACAGACTGAGATACGCAGCCCCAAAAGAATCAATAGACTTGGCTCAACAAGGAAGGGGAGAACTTACTTCCAAATGTTTCCTCTGACCACCACATGTGTGCCTTGGGAAGTCTGTAGGTCACTGAAGGTCCTCAGTTCTGCTGCCAGCTGCTTCCTGACACTTTGGCATTCTACCTGGACACCTCTGGGGTCCCTTCCCCTGGATCTAGCATTGATCCTTCTGTTTCTGTGGTGCTGTATGTGACAGTCACTTGTCAACTTTACACAGCGGGAGGCATCTAAAAAGAGAGGACCTCAACTGAGAGAGCGCCTCCATCAGATTGCCTGTGGGGAAGTGTGGGGGCATTTTCTTTATTAATGAATGAGATACAAGGATGGTAGCATAGGGTAAAGGGGCCAAGGAAAGAACACCCTGACCCTGAATTGACTCCTAGTCTCAGACTTGGATCAAGAGGGGAAAAAACACAAACAAAAAACACCAACCCTGAGCACAAAATCCCTGAACTTCAAGATCAGGCCACAGAAATGCTCCAATCCCAGGTCACCCTGGAAAACCCTGCTCTCACCCCCAGGAAAACCTGCATTGATGCTGCCTTCTCTTCAGTTCACTGCTTCTTCTCCATGCAGCAGGGGCAGCCTCCCTCCTGGCTTTTTCCCTCCCAATAGTCAATCTCCAGTGTGAGGTTTTCTGTAGTGTGTGACAAAGGTGGTTTCTTGGCTCCTGAGCCAGGATAGCTTTCCACCTAAGCTGTAACAGTTACAGGTAGCCCACTGCGGATTGTGACAGCAGTGGGCAGGATGCCCTGGGCGGTATAGAGCTGGCTCAGAGGGCCTGTGAAAACAAGACTGTCAGGAGCTCTCCTCTACAGCCTCCATGTCATTTCCTGCCTCCAGGTTCCCGCCCTGCTCGAGCTCCTGCCTTGACTTCTCTTCCTGATGGTAAATTGCAGTGATATTTTGTATCTATTTTTAACAAATAAAGCTTCCTGAAGATCAGAGTAGAAAGCTAAGCCACTAGATACCAGGCATGGTGACTCACACTCAGTACTTGGGAGACTCACGCCTTTAATCCCAGCACCAGAGACGTAGAGACAGGAAGGGATATGGCTGGACAGAGAGAGATATATAAGGAGTGGGGAGATGAGAGCGCACTGCAGTCTGAGGTTTGGTGGAGACAGATGCAGTCTGGAATGCAGTCTAAGGACAGGATCACCCCACCTTCGGAGCATAACGACTCTCTAGTGGCTGGCTGCTTTGCTTCCCTGATCCTCAGCATTAACCCCCTATATCTGACTCCGGGATTTTATTATTAAGACCATTTATAACTCGTGTTACAGTAAACGATTAAGATGTGTGGACTAAATATACCTCCATCCAAGTTGCTTTTGGTGGTGTTGTGTGTCACATCGATACAAAGTAACCTAGGACAGACATATACTTTGTCCATTGGTCCTGCTCAGGGGCAGGCAATGCTTTGGTGGCAGAGAATGAAGATGAAACAGAAGCTGAGAGACACGCCCCTTTTGAGAAAGGTGGTTGGTAGCTAGAATTTAGGGGGATGGGCAGGCCCTAACTGCCACAAACTGGGGTTTAACTTATGTTACACAGCCCACTTCTGGAGATGTAGTCCTCAGATAGGGGGCCTGTATCTGCTCACCATGATTTTTTTTTTTTTAGACGAGGTCTCAAGTCACGGTTTCTCTGTGTATCCCTGGATGTCCTACAACTTGCTCTGTACACCGGGACTCCAATTTAGAGATACACCTGTCTCTGCCTCTGAAGTGCTGGGATTCAAGGTGTGTACAAACATCAACAGGCTTCCTCATGGGGTTTCTAAGAGCTCAAAACACAAACACAAACCGGCCCAGCCATCAGGAGCACAGGAGAAACAGCTGAAGGGAAGCAGGCTCTATGTTCAAAGGAAACACTGTTTCAAATGGGCAGGAGTAAAACATTCAGCCATTCTGCACAGCAGGGTGATGGTCTCCTCAAGCAGGCTCTCCTAAGATGTTCAGAGCAGCTGCCTGTGGGCTTCATGTGGCCCTGGCATCTTAAGAAGACAGCATGGAGTCTCAGAACATTGTGGTTCTGAGGAAGTTGGGTAGGGACGCAGGCAAGTTTAGACTCTTACAGCTGTAGGTGGAGTCGAGGCAGAAACAAGAGTTGGTACCCCAGGCCTCAGCCTATTCCTCTCCCTAGCTGGACCGTCAAAAAGCAGGAGGGACAGAGGCTGCAGTTGACCGTGCCCATTGTCCATTTTACCATATTAGTTGAAAGTCACTGATTATGCCCTGGGGGAGGGATAAGAAACAGATCTGGGAATCATCAGTACTCTTCCATAAGGCTGTCTACAAAGCTGAATCAGGAGGCTAGAGACATGCCTGTCCCGTATTGTTATTTAAAATGGAACTGCTGTTCTCCTCAAAGCACAGGAATCCTCAAAGCCAAAACGTTCTTAAAGTAGAGGCTGCCATCCAGACACTGAAGAAGATCATACCTCAGAGCGACATGTGGAGGGCAGGATGGGCACTATGCCCGCATTAATCTCAGCCTGGGCTACATGTCCATGGGGTAGGACCCCAGCCTTGCCTTTGTATCTACTGTTACCACATCCCACAATGTCCTCGGGAATGACGCACACAGATACCGAGACATAGACACCCTGTGGTCTCCTCCATGTCCTTCTACACTATGCTCGACCGCAAGGCTCTGCTCACTGAAAGGGGTAGCTCAACTCATCCAGACACCTCAGAGCCCTCCTGATACCTCCTGCTTTCCCCAGATCTAAGCCCTCCCAACCACCCCCTAGCCACGTCTGGCATTGCTCTTCTGAAAATGGAATTCACTGCTCCCCAGCTTCTCTGTCTCACTCCATCTTCTCCAGGAGTCCCCTAATAGCTTCCAGCCACATGCAGTGTCCCCAGGGAATGGCTCCCGCCATCACTTCTGCCTGGCGTGTGCACCAATGGTGACTACTTACAAGGAAGTCCCTGCCTGCCATACTCTGCACACTCATCCCTCTTTGTCTCTCCTCAGAAGGCTGAAAATAACAGCACACCATACTTTACAAACGCCTGAGAGCAGGACCCCACCATGGTGTCTATGGGACTCAGGGAATCCTAGCTCCCGTAGTGTAGCTGATTGAAGAAGGAACAGCTAAAACTGTCCTGGAGAGGGAGCCTGGCTCTCCAAATCATGACTCTTCTATTGTCCAGTAGATGGAGTCAGACTCTCCTACAACCTCTAGTGAGTGGTCTTTGTGGTTAGAAAGCAGAGTTTAGACTTAGGCTCCTGTGGAAGCAGAAAGATGAACTGCAAGGCGCAAGGACACCTCTATTGTCTGAGGATCTCATTGCTCATATAGACTCTAGCTAGTATACACAGGGAGAGTGGGGTGCTAGACAAGAGAGGGAGCCTGGGGATTTCTATGGCTCCTTTCACCCAGCAGGAACCTGGGCTTTCTCGAGATGCCTGTCACCATATCCACACACCACATTGGTGATATTTCTCCCATATCTCCAAGTTAGCAAACTCTTTTGAAATAAAACCTTAGTGTGTGTGCTGGAGCAGCAAGAAACACAGGCATGGATTTTGAAACTCCCTATTTCGTCAAGATGTGTGGGCCCCGTGAATTTGTAACCATATCAAACAAGATGATTGGGATGTGGTGCTTGCCTAGTTGCTGCCTCAAGGCGAAACCCCAGAGAGCATCTCTTACCACTCATCAGATGCTGGTGCCTCATCATAAGTTCCACTGAAGGTTTAAACATCAGTGAAGGATGCTTCCCACTGGGGAGGAGATGAGATGGAAAGAATTTGAACATCCTTAGAAGCTGTCCTGCAACTTATGAAAAGTGGTCCCTTTAAATAGAGGCCATTGCCCCTGAAGCAAGAAGGCAACAAGAAAGCAATGAGCTGGGATGGCCACCTTGGGTTCATCATATGTTCAAAACCACAAATTTCTCTCTCTCTTTCTCCCTCTCCCTCTCTCTCCTAGAAGGATAATGTACCTAGAATGTCCCCAACTTCTCTTGGTCACAAGCCTAGTCTCCAGAGTCACACATTTCATTTTTCCTTCATCCTGTAGGAGAATGTTATTTGCCTTTATGTCTCTAGAGATCAATGCTCGGTTTCATGCCTAGGCACGTACTTTGCCAGACCGCTGCCTCCAATAGTACATAGCAAAAGGGACACTCTGCTAAGCTCTTCTTCACTTTCCGGATTCTTTACCTTGGTGGGATCACACTCCCTTTCTTCAACTGAGCTTTGTTTCTCTTTATCTACTGGGACATCCCAGTGATGATGTTGGAGTGATGTAGTCCTTTTGTTAAATCCTTGGGGAGTCCGACTGCTCTGGAAAGACCCTTGAGGAATTCTGAAGTTAGTCTTCATATATCACTGGGAACCTAAGATTTGGGAAAACTCTTAAGGCTCAGCAAAGTTGTCAAGGCCTGTCCTTTAGACCAGCCTCTCTAGAGCTGTGGAGTGTCAAGCTGTCCAGCATGGGCAGGCTGGTAGGACCGCTATAGGCACCCACAGGGATGATACCAGGTCAAGGGTTATTGTATAGTTGAGGACATGAGCACAATAGTAGTGAGATGCATTCCTGGGGACTCTTTAAGACTGGGTTCAGGCTGAGCCCCCAGTAGTGCAAGGGAGAGAACATGCAGGAAACTGGGGTCATGCTCTGAAGATAAGAACAGGGACCCCTGCCCTGAAATGCTGTCAGTCAGCCCTGGAGGGACAAGTTGGAGGGATTGACGACATGGAGTAAATGGGCTCAGTCTAGGTGGGCTGAGCGCTTGGACCTCTGGGTTGTAATACAGACACAGGTACTCGGACATACCACATAGGCTTTTATATTAAAGAGTAATATATAATTATCTATCTGGCATCCTCCACCTGCAGCCTTCAAGAGGAGGCAGAGCAAGCATTCTGACCAGGAACTTGCATATTAAGGAGCTGAGGTTCCATGAAGTGACTTGACAGAGATCACGTAACAAATGAGGTTTCTGGGTCTCTTTGTTCCTCAGCAGACTGGCCCCTTTGATCAGCTGCATCAATTACTCTCCATTTGCATTTCCCTAGGACCCTGGTAGTGTACACCTGGCTCTACACTTTGTCTCCAGACAACTATCTATGACCTTGGTGTTGTGGAGTGCATCTAACAGGATGCTCAGATTCTGTAATGAAATCAAGGTGTTTGGCCGTTGTTTCCATCAGCTATGACAAGTGGATGACAATCCTACAACTTAAGCTTGGGAACAGGCTTCAATATCCGTAATTTTCTCTTTCGAGAGTCTGACTTTTTGAGACAGGGATGACTGGAGATGGCTTGAGAAGCAGGCGAGAGGCTGCATCCCCACTATAGCTGCTGTCCTGAGAGTCCCTGTTCACTGGTTATAAGGCCAATCAGCACCCAGGATAAGAAGGGAGAAATCCAGATCTCCTATATGTAAGAATCAAATCTACACAGTGGTTTCCCTGAACTCCTTAAAGTGAATATGTATGGCAAAAGCCTAAAGTTCCTCCCTCCAACCATCACTGCCTCCCCTGGAGGAGAGTAACTCCATGCCCAAAAGAACCCAGGTCACCTCCTCTCACTTTCTGAGCATTCACGCTTCAAGTGCCCTTTAATCCACCCTGGAAGCAAGCCCTTGGACCACATATTTGACAGGTTCAGGCTGGAGAGTGGCCAAAAGTTCCCCATGCTATGTATCTTTCTGCCGTTATTCCCCCTGGTCCCAAGAATGAAAGACTGTAAACGCGGCTTTGACAAAATCCTCTAATGACTTTGTCTCTTTGTAGGACACATGATCAAACTGTACCTCAACCTCAAAAGGTCAGAAATGGTTTGGGAGACTCAGGATCCAGCTATAAAGGCCACTAAACACTGTTCTAGCTGTAATTTCTAAATGAAGAAATATCTGTCTGTCTCTTTGATTCTATGAAGCAGAAGCTAGCAGACACTAGTACTTTCATAAGAAGGGAGACAGGTCTCTGTAAGCTATAGCCCGCTGTGATTGGTCCATTTCCTGCTCTGACCTCACAAACTGCCACTGTGATGGGAGAAAGCATGTCCTGTATATAAGGCTGTTGGGCAGACTGCATTTCTGTCTCTAGAGACCGGAGAGGTGATCTCAATGCCTATGGGGCTCCTTACGAGCTACCTACTCAAATAGCTGTTGGTTTGAGGCTTCCCCACAGCCTATGTACAGAAAAGCACAGTGTCCACATAGCCTTATGTCCCGCCTCCCCCAAAAGAGGAACCTTAAGAGTCAATAAAAGATTTTTTTATAATGTTGGTCGAGGTGCATTTGGTTCTGTAAAACTGGCCTATCATTGTCCTACAGGCACCCTGGTGGCCATAAAAGTCGTAGACAACATAAAGAACTTTCAGTCTATCGTGTCAGAGATGGCAAAACTCAAATAAATCATTCTAAAATAATTCACCTCTTCCAGGTTCTAGTAACATCAAAACATTAATATTTTATTTCTGAATACAGCCCAGTAGGAAACTTCTTCCAACTGATAATGGAAGAGAGCAGGCAACAGGAGGAAAAGCCAAGAAAATATCCAGGCAGCTACTGTCAGCCATCAATACTGCCATGACCTTGGCATTGCCCATTGAGACTTGAAACCCTAAACTTCCTGCTCATTGCAGAGGGCAACGTGAAACTGTCAGGCTTTGGTTTTAGCCACCAAGTGTAGAGCTGGCATGAGCTGCGATAGTGAAGAGGGACCAAGAGCTTCTATGACCCAGAAAAAATCACCAGGTTCAGTGCTAACAGCAGACTAAAGGGATGAGTCTACCCAAATCTAGCTCACTCAATCAGTAGGCTTACTGAAGCTCCTTGCAGAAGTGTGGGTGCAGAATCACTTTAAAGAAGGGGTGACTGAAGGGCAGCTGCACCTTTCAATGCCCGTGACCACCTAGCCTCATGGCCTGCCTCTCCCCCCCCCAAAAAAAAGCCTTAAAAGGCAATACTAGGTTCTGTTTACATTGGTCAAGGTGCACTTGGCTCTGTGAAACTGGCCTATCATTGCCTCTCAGGCAACCCGGTGGCTTTTATAGTTGTCGACAACATAGAGAAGCACCTTCAGTCCATCATGTCAGAGACGGTGACACTCAAAATGCAACAGCAACCCAACATCATTAGCCTCTTCCAGGTTCTGGAAACCTGAAAACATTTTTTTTTTTTAATTTTCAAAGATGTTTTCTGGCTGTTGGAACTTTTGCTGTGTTTTTATTTTGGAAGCAAACATTTATCCACCCACCCCTATGCCCCACCACAATCTTCCTTTCATGCATCACCCCTCTGTCACTCCGAAAATGCATAGCTTTTGCATAAACTGAAAAGACTGAAATAAACACAGAAGAGGCAAAGGAAGTGTACTTTGTCAAAGACTATGTCCCTCCTTTTTTGGGATGGGGTACCATTGTAATGTCCAGGCTGGTCTTGAATTCTTGGGCTCAAGAGACCCTTCCACATCAGCCTCTCAAGTGGCTGTGGGTAAAAAGGTGTTTTTCACCATGCCCAGCTGAAATGTTCGCACCCTCAGCAGGTGATAAGATGAAGCCCATGAATTAACCATGTGGGTGTCTTTTTCCAGGAGGTAAATGGTGGCTTTTTACACTTTAATTCTCAGACACTACAGTCTATTCTTTACCCTTAACATCTGCAGTTTTGGGGCACCAGGGACCTATTGCAATCCTGAGTCACCAGGGACACTATTTGCTGATCCTTTTCATAGTCTTCATGGTTTCTGTGACCAGAAAACTTAGCCAATCTGGGCTTTGCTTTCCATCCCCCAGTTGATCTCTGCAGCTTAGAGATGGGCAGAGGAGGTGAACAGAGGTGAAAGACCTGTTCCAAGACAAGAAGGAAGGGCAGGGAAGTCCACTAGCTGGCCTGAGATATGGGAGTGGGAGCCCAGACGCAGGCTCTGCGCCAGGCCCCCAGCATTCTTATTTCATTACAGAACATGTCCTTCAAGGTTACCTGTTCCAGCTGATAAGAAGATGGCAGGCTTCAGGAGGAAAAGGCACAAAAATCACTTGGACAGAGTGTGTCAGTCATCAAGCACTGCCAAGAATGACCTTGACATTGTCGCTCCAGACCTGAGGTCCCAAAACAACCTGCTAGATACAGAGAGCAATGTGCAGCTCGTAGACTTTGACCTTGCCTCCAGGTGTAGAGCTTGCACTATGTTGCAAGTGCAATGTGTGACACCAAGACCTTCAATGTCCCGGAAAATATTAGGGTACCCCAGATCTGGTACTAACAACAGACTGGAGAAGTTATTGTTTCCAAATCTAGCTAATGGCTTTGGTGGCTGGATCTAGCCCATTTCTTAGCTTTCCAGCCTCATGGAGGAGGTACCCCTGGAGCCATTTTTATTGCTACAACTTTGTGGCATTTCAAGGTCCTTGCCAGCAAGCAAGCTGCAGCATTCTGCTCACAGACCACATTCAGTTGGCCTGCCTGTCTGAAAGAGTCAGAGTCTGCCCTGGAAGTTTGGACCAGAACACCAGCATTTCAAAACAGCACAACTTTTTTTCCTGCTACAGCTGAAAACAAATAAGCATGCAGTCAGCTTTTATCAACACCATTTAAGTGTTTCATAGCAGGACCTCTTAAGAGGTGCAGGGTTTTGCAGCTAAACCTCAGTCAGGAAGCCTCTCTTAGATGAGAGCACTTGCTTGCTTGCCTCTAGCAAGCAGAGCAGACCCAATAATTGCTGCCAAGAAAACATGCTTTACTCTATTCTTTCACTCTATTCTTTCCCAAGCTTTCTCAGGCTTTCTGTGGATTCAGTTATCCACGTTGGGCATCATTTGTAGTAAGGAGCTGCAGGCTGCTTCCGGCCTCCCAGCTCCCGGCCACTGGCTAGTTTTATACCTGAAATAACAACACACAAATTGTATTCTTTTAAACACTTCCTGGTCCATTATATCTAGCCTCTTGTTGGCTAACTCTTACATCTTGACTAACCCATATCTAATAATCTGTGTAGCACCAAGAGGTATTGTCTTTCTGGGAAGATTCTAGTGTATGTCTATCTTGGGCTGGAGCTTCATCATGTCTGCCCAGAGAGGAGAGGCATGGTGTCTGGCTCACTTCCCTTCTTCCCAGCATTCTGTTCTGTCTACTCCACCTACCTAATTTTCTGACCTATCAGACCAAGCAGTTTTCTTTATTGATTAACCAATGAAACAACAGATTGACAAATGACCTTAGCACATCATAGCTCAATGACCTCCATCCCAAAAAATTTAGCCTGAAAAACCAGTACAAGGGTCCTATTAACCATTGGTCAAGGTGCATTGGGCCCTGTGAAACTGGCCTATCATTGCCTCACAGGCAGCATGCACGGTGGCCATAAAAGTTGAAGACAACAGAGAAAAGCACCTTCAGACAGTGACACTCAAAATATTAGAGCATCCTAATATCATTTGCCTTCTCAGAGTTCTAGTAAAATAAATACATTCTCATTTTATAACATAATATGCCCTGGGAAGAAATTAGGTCCAAGTTTTAATGAAGGATGGGCAGGCTAAAGGACGAAAGGTCGCAGAAAATATCCGGGCAGCAAGTGTCAGCCATCAAGTACTGCCATGACCATGACGTCATCCATCGAGACCTGAAGCCCCAAAATATCCTACTAGATGCAGATGGCAATATGAAGCTGGGAGACTTTGGTCTTGCCACCAGGTGTAGAGCTGGCACTGTGCTACAAGGGCGCTGTGGGACTAAGAGTTACAGCCCCAGAACTGGTACTGAGAGAAGGCTATGATGGGAAGAAGGCAGGTGTGCAAAGTCTGGGAAGTTGTTCTATTTTATCACCACTGGGCACCACCCCTTCAGAGGAAGCACCCTGAAAGAGTCCAAGAGGAATATCATCACCAATGGGACCTATGACATCCCAGCTCACGTCTTGGGGCAACTTGAAAACCTAATTCACCAAATGCTCACAGTTGCCTCAGACAGGAGGCCCTCCATTGAAGACCTTCAGCAACATCCATGGGACATGAAATATGAAGAAAACATCTCAAGTGACACCAACCCAGATTCTAGCATTCTTGAAATCCTCTCTGGTCTTGGGTTTAATGCAAATACCAGCTTGGAATCCCTATAAAAGAGGAAATATATAAAGAACTCAAGAAACTAGATTTTAAAATGCTAATTGATCCAATTAAAAAATGGGGCACTGAAATGAACAGAGAATTCTCAACAGAAGAAGTTTAAATGGCCACAAGACATTTAAGGTCATGTTTAACCTCCTTAGGGATCAGAGAAATGCAAATCAAAACAACTTTGAGATATCATCTTACACCTGTCAGAATGGCTAAAATCAAAAACACCAATGATAGCCTTTGCTGGAGAGGTTGTGGAGGAAGGGGTACCCTCATCCATGGCTGGTGGGAATGCAAACTTGTGCAACCACTTTGGAAATCAGTGTGGCGGTTTCTCAAGAAATTCAGGATCAACCTACTCCAGGATCCAGCAATACCACTCTTGGGAATAGACCCAAGAGATGCCCTATCATACTACAAAAGCATTTGTTCAACTATGTTCATAGCAGCATTATTTGTAATAGCCAGAACCTGGAAACAACCTAGATGCCCTTCAATGAAAGAATGGATAAAGAAAGTGTGGAATATATACGCATTAGAGTACTACTCAGCAGTAAAAAACAATGACATCTTGAATTTTGCATGCAAATGGATGGAAATAGAAAACACTATCCTGAGTGAGGTAAGCCAGACCCAAAAAGATGAATATGGTATGTACTCACTCATAAGTGGATTCTAGTCATAAATAAAGGACATTGAGCCTACTATTCGTGATCCTAGAGAAGCTAAATAAGGTGAACCCAAAGAAAAACGTGTAGTTATCCTCCTGGATATTGGAAGTAGACATTATTGCCAGACAAAAGTTGGGAGATTCGGCGTGGGGGTAGGGTGGGTGTTAGGGGAGAAGGGGAGAGAGAAGTGAGGAGGGGAGGATGGGGAGAGCATGGGGGAATGGGATGGTTGGGATGGAGGAAGGGTGGATATGGGAGCAGGGAAGTATATATCTTAATTAAGGGAGCCATCTTAGGGTTGGCTAGAGACTTGACTCTAGAGGGGTTCCCAGGTATCCAAAGAGATGTCCCCAGCTTGTTCCTTGGGCAGCTGAAGAGAGGGCACCTGAACTGGCCCTATCCTATTGCCACACTGATGAATATCTTGCATATCACCATAGAATCTTCATCTGGCAATGGATGGAGATAGAGACAGAGACCCAAGGTCCAAATGAGGAGCAGAAGGAGAGAGAACATGAGCAAGGAAGTCAGGACTGTGAGGGGTGTTCCCACCCACTGAGATGATGGAGCTGATCTAATGGGCGCTCACTAAGGCCAGTTGGACTAGGACTGATGGAGCATGTGATCAAACCGGACTCTCTTAACATGGCTGACAATGAGGGCTGACTAAGAAGCCAAGGACAATGGCACTGGGTTTTGATTCTACTGCATGCACTGGCTTTGTGGGAGCCTAGTCTGTTTGGATGCTCACCTTCCTAGACCTGGATGGAGCGGGGAGGACCTTGAACTTCCCATAGGGCAGGGAATCCTGATTGCTCTTTGGACTGGAGAGGGAGCGGGAGTGGGGGAATGGGGAGGAACATGGGAGGAGTGGAGGAGGTGGAAATTTTTAATAAAAAAAAAGAAAATATGATTAAATGGTAGGGACATACCTTATCATCAAAAAGCAGATACACAAGGAACTAGAGGTTGGCTCTACCACCTCAGCCAAGCCCGCGCACCTTGGCCATATGCCTTTTCCATCTCCAATACATCCTATATCTCTCGTCTTCCCCCAAAACAAAGAACCAGCGAGCCCACCTTTAGCCTCATTCACACCCAGCCCTCACAACAGCACCTGCCTGATGTCCTGGCATTATCAGGGCAGAAGATAGTCAGAAGTGCCTCCAAGCTTCTGTGTTATCCCCAGAAGAAGAGCCCCACTTATAGCTATACCCTCCATCCAGAGCTGTGGCTGCCCCATGTGTCTGCTTGGATAACTTCATCCATATAGAGATAAAGAGAAGGAGAGACAGATTTGCAGTGATAGGAGAAACAGCCTAGAGAAATCCTCTACAAAGTTTGGGGAATCAGCGTGAGGAGTTTGATAGCCTGTAGGTGCAGAGTTGTCTGTCTGTCTGTCAGGGAAACCTGTTTTGCACCCAAGTGAGGAGCAGTGGGGGCAGCTGAGCTCCCTGGAGCAGGGTCTAGGGAGTTTTAGAGCAAAATTTAACCCTTTAGCTTCCAGGAGTCATAGTAAAGAAAGCCTTTTGGAGATTGTGGCAGAAACATCATTGGTCCTTGCTGCGTTCTCAGGGGGTCTTGTTAAATGGTTCATTAGAAGTAACAAGGAACACCAATTAGGTTTGTAGTGTTTCACTGCCTCTCTGTTAGACCCCAAGTAAAAGAGCAGCAGCCTCTTTTGTCTGCATTTGACTTTCAGTTATATCCTCAAGGTAAAGTTTTCTATGCCTGATGTATCAGTATCATCTATGGAACTGCTAATCTGAACAATTGCCCATTGCATTGTAGTTTTTTTGACCTCTAGTAAGAGAGAAAATTACATAAAGTGAACATTTTAGGAGGGTTAAGGAGGGAAATCATTCATCCTTAACAGGGCATTTATGTCCTTCAAACCAGTAGCTTTCTACTGGTGAGGACTCTCTGAAAAGTTGCCGATACTGGAAGTGTCCCTGGGATGCTTCCAGAAGAGACCTCTCTAGGGTATTCTCTGAGGGGGTTTATTCAATCCTACTCACCAGTTCAACAAGGGGGTCAGTGTCCTCGGGGTCTGAAGGACACTTGGTGAAATCTTATTTGTGAGGTTGATGCTTTAGGGTCTCCTGATCATCCCTCAAAAAAGATCTCCTGTTCCTTCAGCGATATTTCCTGATCAGTACCTCCAGGAAGCTTCATCTATGGGAACAGTTCCAAATGAGTGACACCTCTTTCTCCGGGGGTGTTTTTATGCCTACTTCTTTTGAATCCTGAGTACATAGTTCAAGGTGACAGGTAATGGGGTCCCTAAAAGTTCAGCTTCTAGAGACCCCTCTCAGGATATTTTTTAAGATTTATTTATTATACAGTGTTCTGCCTGCATGTATGCCTGCGACCAGAAGAGGGTACAAGATCTTATTATAGATGGTTGTGAGCCACCATGTGGTTGCTAGGAATTGAAATCAGGACCTCTGGAAGAGCAGCCAGTGCTCTTAACCTCTGAGCCATCTCTCCAGGAACCCCCTCAGCATTTAAAAAAAAAGGTCTCCACAATAAGTGAAAGGGAACTAGAAATCTGTTCAGGAGCCAGTAAGTGGGAGTCTTAAAGTTCTAGCCTGTAAGGCTTCCGTTCAGGGTTCAATTAAAGGTGCCAGAACTGAGGTCTTTAATGCATTTGGACTTGAGTTTTGTGCATGGGGGTAGATACGGATCTGTTTACATTCTTCTACATGTTGACATCCAGTTATGCTAGCACCATTTGTTGAAGATGCTTTCTTTTTTTCCATTGTATAATTTTAGCTTCTTTGTCAAAAATAAGAGGTGTTCATAGGTGTGTGGATTGATAGCCAGTTCTTTGATTCTATTCCATTGGTCAACCTGTCTGTTTTTAATGACAATACCAGGCTGTTTTTATTACTGTAGCTCTATAATAGAGCTTGATGTCAGGGATGGTGATGCCTACGGAAGTTCCTTTATTGTGTAGGATTGTTTTGGCTACCCTGGGTTTTTTGTTCGTTTGTTTGTTTTCCCATGTGAAGTTGATTATTGTTCTTTCAAGGACTGTGAAGAATTGTGTTGGGATTTTTATGGGTATTGCATTGAATCTATAGATTGCTTTTGGTAGGACTGCCATTTTTACTATGTTGATCCTATTTATCCAGGAGCATGAGAGATCTTTCCATTTTTCTAGTATTTTCTTCTGTTTCTTTCTTCAAAGACTTAAAGTTCTTGTCAAATAGGTCTTTCATTTCTTTGGATAGTGTTACTCAGAGATATGTTATTTGTGGCTACTGTGAAAGGTGATATTTCTCTGAATTCCCTCTCAGCTTCTTTATCATTTGTATATAGGAGGGCTACTGATGTTATTGAGTTGATTTTTTATCCTGCCACATTACTGAAGGTATTTATCAGCTGTAGAAATTCCCTGGTAGAGTTTTTGGGGTCACTTATGTATACTATCATATCATCTGCAAACAGTGCAAGTTTGACTTCTTCCTTTCCAATTGGAATCCCCTTGATCTCCTTTTGTTGTCTTACTCCTCTAGCCAGAACTTCAGGGACTATATTAAATACATATGGAGAGTGTCGACAGCCTTGTCTTGTTCCTGACTTTAGTGAAATCACTTTGAGTTTCTCTCCATTTAATTTGATGTTGGCTGTTGGCTTGCTGTGTATCGCCTTTAATATGTTTAGATATGTTCCTTGTATCCCTGCTGTCTCCATTTGCATTTCCCTAGGACCGTGATAGTGTACGCCCGGCTCTACACTTTGTCTCCAGACAACTATCTATGACCTTGGTGTTGTGGAGTGCATCTAACAGGATGCTCAGATTCTGTAAGGAAATCAAGGTGTTCAGCCGTTGTTTCCATCAGCTATGACAAGTGGATGACAATCCTACAACTTAAGCTTGGGAACAGGTCACTTCAATATCTGTAATTTTCTCTTTTTGGAGTCTGACGTCTTTGGCCACAGGATTCCTTGTGAGGACATGGCGAGCTGGCTTTGAAGAGTCAGACACTGCATTCTTCCCTCTGTCAGGCTTCTTCTGAGGATCGATGGGCTTTGTGCCCGGCCCCTTTCCCTTCCTTGATGTGTCCTGGGCTTCAGTTCCTCAGCTATTGCTCAGGGACTAGAGGAAAATGCATTTGCAGTGAGTACTCATCAGATAATAGAGAGTGGGGTCCCAGTGAGGCCTCTTCCAGCTCTGCAGGGGCTGTTGCTCTCTGGGTCCTCCTATGATGGGGACTTCTTTCTAGCTGCACTTAAGTGCATGCTGAAAGCCTGTCCCTATGACAAAATCTACAGAAGGCCTGTCACCAATCACCATCAGGGGGAAGGGTCTTGCCATCAATCTGGGAAGATACCAGTGTCCACACACCATCAGACAGGGGGAAGGACCTTGCCATCAATCTGGGAAGATACCAGTATGCAAACACCATCAAACAGGGAGAAGGCCTTGCCATCAATCTGGGAAGATACCAGTGTGCATTTATTTTGAGCTGCAGGCAGCAAAAGAATCATGGAAGGCATGCCTTCATCCCCCTCCCTGCCTCTTCTGGGCTCCTTTCAGTGTGGAAGCAGTTTGCAAAATCAGGGTGCTGCCCCAGGTGGCAAGGGCATTGCTTCTGAGAGTTTGCTGAATCTCATGCAAAGGAAAGGCACAGCTGAACATGGGGGGAACTGGGCACTACCGGTGGAGGTGGATGGCTCTACTTCTTGGGACAATAGAAGAAGACAAAAAGCATGGAGACACTTCTCTCCCCTGTGACATGTCCTCAAACAGGTGCTTACCTGAGAGCAGATGCCCTAAAGGCCAAGGGCAGGATACTGGCTCTTGGTTTCTGTAGGAAAGCAGAAGGGGTAGAATTTGTGTGGCACCGGAAGGTATATGATCTTTGCAGAGGTATTTCAGACAAGCCCAAGGTACTGGACACCCTTTCAGGGTGAGAAATATCCCCATGTTTCTTTTTCTCAGAATCTCTCTTCTGCACTGAGGCACAGATCATATTCATGTCATGCCCAAGAGCGGAGAGCACAGTGCTAAGTTGCTGTGGCCTGGGCAGATCTCACTTGGAATAGTCTGTGGACTTTGCTCATATTTAGTGAACCATAGGAGTTTCTGAGTATCTTGTAGTGGGTGACCTCTGTGGTACAACTGCCAAAAGTTGGTGCATGAGGGTTTTTAGCTGCCCAGAGGCATGACCTGGAATTTTGTATGTCCCTATTAGGATGCATTGCACTCTGTGAATGCTGTTCCCTAAGCAGGGGCGGTGTCAAGTGTTCAAAACTCAGAAAGCATCCTGCCCAAATTCTACCCATTATTTTCATCATATCCTTTTCTGAGAAAGGGTTTGGGAGCATTAAAGAGCTTAGTTCATGCCCAACTCTACCCTTAGAATTGAGACCAATGGCAATGACCTTGACATTGCTGTCTGCATCCAAGTGGGTGGTTCCAACTTTGTTTTCTGGCAGCATTTGATCGCTGTTATGATCTGTTCAGATTGTTTCTTGACCTCTTCTGCCAGCAGAAATCAGAATTCCTCCCCAGCACATTCAGTTCTTAATTAAAAACAGATGCCGTCATGATATGGAGCAAGCAGGTTGCATGCAAATGCTGTGACCTTTGGAAAACAGGCATTTCCAACAACAAAAGAAAAAAAAACATAGCACAGATACTTCTCTGTGCTTTCTAAGATAAGATTTGTGTGCCTGCTGGGTCCCTTGCGAGGCCAGAAGAGGCTAATTTTACAGGGTCAAGCCCACACAACCTTAGTAAGAAGTAACACCTACTTTCTCCTGAGGCTCTTTTTCTGAAGGGGCTGGCCTAGAAGTGAGGCAGAGCAGCTGCCTTGCTCCTCTCCTGACAGGTCCTGGGAAAATCTCAATCCAACAACTGGAAATGAAACCAACATAGGTACATATGAGTTCCTTAGGTTGCAAAAAGAACAGCTTCCTAGAGTGTAGGGACAAAACTCAAACCCAGAGCACAGACTTATATACATGCTCACGACTGTTCCCGGTGAACAAGAAACAGTTCCCACACTGCTCACCTTAACCCACAGTGACTGTCACCTCTTTTGCCCTCAATAACTTTTTCTGTTCTTGTGATAATGCTAAGGATCTCTGAAGTGATTGAAGGAGAACAGTTCCCATAGTCTCCTGTGTCATTACTTGGTCCTCAGTCCATGGAACTCTTTGAGAAGGATTAGGAGGTGTGGCCTTGTTTGAGCAGGTGTGTCACTAGGGGTGAGTTTGGCAGTCTCAAAAGCCCATGCATTTCCCAGTGATTGCCTCTCTGCCTCCTACTTGTAGGTCAAAGCATGCTCTTAGCTGTTCCTACCATCATGGACACTAATTCCATAAACTGTAAAACTAAATTAAACTCTCTCCTTTACAAGTTTCTTGCCTTCTCATGGTGTCTTATTACAGCAAGAGTAAAGAAATGAGGGCACCATAGTAGCTTCTGCCTCAATGATCAAAAAGGCCGACATTTCCTTATTCATGAGTCTAAGCCAATATGACGCTTCAGTGGCCTTTGCACTTGAGGATCTCAGATCATTTCAGGCTTTTAGGAAGGAGGCTCTCAGAGGGAGGAGCCATAAATAGTCGTACCGAGCTGGGATGTCTATGAACCACAATGGCCAGCAGGGCATGATATCCAGGTTGTCAGAGAGCTCCAGAAATGCAACTTTTTTCAGCTGAAGCCAGTGCTGGGACAGGCATCGCGATGCAACTGCCATGAGTCACCCCTTCTTGTAAGTCACTCCACACCCACACTTCTGCAAGGAGCTCCAATTGTCTGAATGAGCTGGACTCGGGTAGAATCCTTTCTTCAGTTTGCTGTTAATACCGGATCCAGGTACACTGATATTTTTCATGCATCTCCAAGGAAGGCCTCTGAACACACATTTAAGGAAGGCAGGGGGCGGGGCTGGAGAGATGGCTCAGAGGTTAAGAGCATTGCCTGCTCTTCCAAAGGTCCTGAGTTCAATTCCCAGCAACCACATGGTGGTTCACAACCATCTGTAATGAGGTCTGGTACCCTCTCCTGGCCTGCAGGCATACACAAAGACAGAATATTGTATACATAATAAATAAATAAATAAATAATCAATCAATCAATCAATAAATAGAAATAAAAAAAAGGAAGGCAGGGGGCATCAGTCCTGCCTCATGGTTTCTCCCAGTGGCCACTGCCTGACTGCGTTGTTAGCAGATGACTTCACTTAGTAAGCACTCAAATTTTGACTCTAATTTAAAATGACCCATGAGAGGCCACGGGGATCATCAGCCTAGCCCACAACAAAAGCACCTCTGGTGAGTTTTCTTCCCAGGCCCCTGGGGAACAAACCTGGACAAACTCTGTTTAGAAGAGAGGCTGTGCCCTCAGATTCCCCGTCCCAAGGCTCCTCCTACTTTTTCACTTATGCCATGTGTTCAGGTTGGTATTGGGGCCAATTCTGACAGAGTTCCACACCCAGGACTTCTTGAACCCTAATCAGAAAGGTAGGAGAGGGGAAGTTATCTGTCCCACCATCCACCTCTCCGAGGATGGCTGTCCAGGCTGTCACTAGTGTGGTTGAGCTCAGTGGCCAGCATCCCCCAATGTGTCACTTCATGTTCCTACGAGTGGACTGGCCTGGGGCAGACTCTCAGAGCACAGCTACTAGTCACCATTGGACCAATCAGGGTTGAGCACATCCTGAAGGGTAGCACAAGGCCTTGCTGCTATAACAAGATGGCCCCATGCCTTTGTCTACCCCATGGTGCTCTCACGCTGTGTGAACCTGCCGACCTGTTGAACAGCACCAGAAAGGGGCCTGAGGATTAAGAAAGAGATAAAAGACAGAAGATAGAATCAGGAGAGCTTCAGTGAATACTGCAGCAGCCCCAAGTTCATTTCTCAAAGCCCTTTTATACCCAAAGTGAAAGAGGTTCTTACCATGGTTCAAAGAACAAACAAGCATAATCACCTCCTTAATTCGCAAAACATCTAATAACCACATCTTTGGTCAGACATCCTGTTATTTGGCCTTGAGGAGCAAGAACAAACTTGAAGTCTCTGACCTTGAGTCAAGATGGAATGGAGATACTGTAGGCTCCCCCATTACTCTATCCCCACTCAATAATAGGCAATGTCTTGTTCAGGCCAGCATTTTGAGAGGTCCTGCTCCTGCACCATGACCACTAGTCCTCATTCCTGATCGTTAATGACCTGCCTTCAGTGTTCTGTTAATGCAAAAATTACAGCTCTTACCTCAAAAGGGATGAAAGACCATTCTGGAGCAAAATTTGATTTTGTTTCCCAGGAAACACAGAGTCCAGTTAACCTAGGTTCCATGTCCCCACATGGAAGCAGTTTCAGAGCAGTAACAGAACAAAGAAAGTTACAAATCATGGCTCTGAAAAAATGCAGCTTTTGGAACCCATTCACTTTGGAAGGACACTTACTCAGCCTAAATATAGTGGGGAGGCCTTACTTTGTTGACCTCCCATGGGAAACCTTACCCTCTCTGATGGGGCTGGGAGGAGGGAAGGGAGTAGGAACTGAGATTGGTATGTAAAATGAAAAAAGATAGTTTTTAAAAACAATTTAATTTTTAAAACTGCATTGGTGGAAACATTTAGAAAGCAGTTACAGAAGGCAGTGGAGTGGTGTGTAGGGATGACTCCTAAAACAGGATGAAGTGTAAAATTTGACAAAGCTACAGTAAGGGATGTTCAGGAATCTTTGGGTTTTTTTTTCTTTTTGCCTTGGAAGTTTCTCTTTATTACAAAAGGCAATGTGAGGAGCTAGTCTACAGCAACTTGATACACCATGCTTTGTTGATACCCATTCCAGAACAGAAACAGAGTAGATGGGTGGGGGCAGAGGAGAGGTGGGGGGAGATAGGAAGAGTAGAGGGGGGGAGAAATTGTGATTGGGATGTAAAATAAATAAATTTAACAAAATAAATGTTGTTGCTTGGATTATTTTAGGGATGTATCTCTTCCTCAGGATTCTTTAGCTGTAGATAAGAGACATTGTCTCCACCTCTTTTATGCAGGAAGACACAGCTTTACTGATAAGAACTTTAGATCTCAAACTTGGCCATCTTCTTGTGTTATACCCATGTCATAAGACCCTCAATGAGACCAGCAAGGACTTGGTTTCCAGTGCAAACACACAAGGGTCTTTATTGACAAGCTCAAGCCTGGTCTGCAACCCAACACTCCAACACAGCAGATGGAAAAAATATGACCCCAAACTCAGAGAAGGGTAAGTTTTTAAGGGGAACAACCACAAGCAGGGAGTTCCATGTCTTGGCATTTCAGGATTGGGTCGAGGATATGGGGCCAGGTGATTTTTAAAATCATTGGTCAGGCTATTGCCCAAAGACACAAATGCCAACAGGATATCTGACCATCCGGACCTTGTAAAGTTCATTGTCCTATCTTCTAATTGGCTGTGTCTAGGGGTCAGTGTTTAAGTTTCTCTGCCACTGCACATTTTGTTGTTTTTTTTTCTGGAACTGAATTCAACCCCTGGTTACCAGATGTCTAAAGATGGAGGCCCTTTTTCAAAATGGAGTCTATGAGGCCAAGTCGATTTTCTTAGGTCCCCACACCTCTACCCATTCTGCCTCAGATCTGATTACACTGAGTGAGGAATGGAAGCACAGAGATGGGGAAGACAAGGCAAGGATGCTGAATAGGGGCAGCTCTGTATTCACAGCAGGTCAGGCAAGTGGTTTCTAAAATGGAGTCTGCCTCACAGGTGGAGTTAGGGTACTTTAGTAGTCAGAGAACAACAGAGGCATGATTAGGCTTGGTTGTCATAAACACCACAAGTGGAGCAGGGGGAGGGAAAGAATAGGTGGTTTTGTCAGGATCATTCTGAAGTTGAGGGACCTGGTGTTTTCCCTCATATTGAGTAGGAGAGATATGAGCATCAAACAGCAAGCCCTAGAGTTAAGGGATTTGGAGGAATGGAGCTATAGGTGAGGGAGGTAGGAAGAGGCAGTGGAGGGAGAGTCTATCTATGATCAGCTCACAGTTAGATGTTTCTACCAAGAACAGCAATGAAATCCCTATGGAAATATATCCCAAATTAAAAGAATTCTCCCTCCACTGCCTCTTCCTACCTCCCTCAACTATAGCATACATCAAATCCCACACTCTAATAGTAGGAGATTTCAACACTGCTCTCTCACTAATGGACAGGTCAACCAAACAGAAGCTTAACAGAAAAATAAAAAAACTAACAGATGTAATGAACCAAAAGGACTTAACAGATATCTATAGAACATTCCACCCAAACAGAAAAGAATATACCTTCTTCTCAGCATCGCATGGAACCTTCTCAAAACTTGATCACATAATTGGTAACAAAGCAATATACAGCAAGCCAACAGCTAACATCAAATTAAATGGAGAGAAACTCAAAGCCATTCCACTAAAATCAGTAACAAGACAAGGCTGTTCACTCTCTCCATACCTCGTCAATATAGTGCTTGAAGTTATAGCAATGGCAATAAGACAACATAAGGAGATCAAGGGGATTCAAATTGGGAAGGAAGAAGTCAAACTTTTGATATTTGCAGATGATATGATAGTGTACAGAAGTGACCCCAAAAACTCTACCAAAGAACTCCTACAGCTGATAAACACCTTAAGTAATGTGGCAGTTGCCCTCCTATACACAAAGGATAAAGAATCAGAGAGGGAAATCAGAGAAGCATCACCTTTCACGATAGCCACAAATAGCATAAAGTATCTTGGGGTAACTCTAACCAAGGAAATGAAAGATCTATTTGTCCTACAGCACGTACTGGCTTTGGGGGAGCCTAGGTAGTTTGGACGCTCACCTTACTAGACCTGGATGGAGGTGGGCAGTCCTTGGACTTCCCACAGGTCAGGGAACCCTGATTGCTCTTCGAGCTGATGAGGGAGAGGGACTTGATCGGGGGAGGGGGAGGGAAATGGGAGGCGGTGGCAGGGAGGAGGCAGAAATCCTTAATAAATAAATAAATTTAAAAAAAAATGTACCACGTGCCAACACTCTAAGTCTAAAAAAAAAAAAGAAAAGAAAGATCTATTTGACAAGAACTTTAAGTCTTTGAAGAAAGAAATTGAAAAGGATAACAGAAAATGGATCTCCCATGCTCTTGGATTGAGAGGATCAACATAGTAAAAATGGCAATTCTACCAAAAGCAATCAATAGAGTCGATGCAATCCCCATCAAAATCCCAATGAAATTCTTCACAGACCTTTAGAGAACAATAATCAACTTTATATGGAAAAACAAAAAACCCAGAATAGCCAAAACAATCCTATACAATAAAAGTACTTCTGGAGGCATTATCGTACCTGACTTCAAACTCTAATACAGAGCTACAGTAATGAAAACAGCTTGGTATTGGCATAAAAACAGAGATGTTGACCAATGGAATCGAATTGAAGACCTGAATATTAACCCACAAACCTATGAACACCTGATTTTCGACAAAGGAGCTAAAAGTATACAATGGAAGAAAGAAAGCTTCTTCAACAAATGGTACTGGCATAACTGGATGTCAATCTGTAGAAGAATGAAAATAGATCCATATCTATCACCATGCACAAAACTAAGTCCAAATGGATTAAAGACCTCAATATAAATCTGATCACAATGATCCTGATAGAAGAGAAGTAGTCTGCAATGCATAGACACACGAGACCATCTCCTACATATAACCCCAGTAGTACAGACAATAAGAGCAAAAATGAATAAATGGGACCTCCTGAAACTGAGAAGCTTCTGTAAAGCAAAGGACACAGTCAATAGGGAAAAAAAGATAATCTACTGAATGGGATAAGATCTTCACAAATCCCAAACCAGACAAAAGACTGGTCTCCAAAATATATAAAGAACTCAAGAAACCAGACATTAAAATTCTAAATAACCAAATTAAAAAATGGGGTACTAAACTAAACAGAGAATTCTCAACAGAAGAAATTCAAATGGCCAAAAGTTACTTAAGGACATGTTCAACTTCCTTAGCTATCAGAGAAATGCAAATCAAAACAACTTTGAAATACCACCTTACACCTGTCAGAATGACTAAGATAAAAAAACACCGATGACAGCATATGCTGGAGAGGATGTAAAGTAAGGGGAACACTCCTCCATTGCTGGTGGGAATGCAAACTCGTGAAATCACTTTGGAAATCAGTGTGGTGGTTTCTCAGAAAATTGGGAATCAACCCACTTCAGGATGCAGCAATACCACTCTTGAGAATATACCCAAAAGATGTCCAATCATACTATAAAAGCATTTGTTCAACTATGCTTATAGCAGCATTGTTTGTAATAGCCAGAACCTGGAAACAACCTAGATGCCCAACAATGGAAGAATGGATAAAGAAAATGTGGCACATATACATATTAGAGTGCTACTCAGTGGTAAAAAAACAATGATATCTTGATTTTGCATGCAAATGGATGGAACTCGAAAACACTATACTGGGTGAGATAACACAGACACAAAAAGATGAATATGGTATTTATTCACTCATTCATGGATTCTAGCCATAAAGAAAGGACATTGAGCCTATAGTTCATGATCCTAGATAAGCTAAGTAATAAGGGGAACCCAAAGAAAACCATATAGAGAGAGATCTACCTGGAAACTGAAAGCAGACAAGATCGCCTAGCAAAAGTTGGGAACATGGGGACAAAGGAGAGAGAGAAGGGGAGAGAGGGAGGGAAAGGGGAGAAAAGGAGGTTTGGAGATAGCTTAGTGGAATGGGATGGTTGAGATGGAGGAAGGATGGATATGGGAGTAGGGAAGGAGATATCTTAATTGACGGAGCCACTTTGGGGTTGGCAAGAGGTTTGGCTCTGGAGGGTTTCCCAGGAGTCCATAGGGATGACCCCAGCTAGGACACTGGGCGGTGGAAGAGATGGTGCCTGAACTGGCCTTGTCCTATAGTCAGACTGATGATTATCTTGAATATCACCATAGAACCTTCATCTGGCGATAGATGGAGACAGACAGAAACCCACATTGGAGCACTGGACTGAGGTCCCAAGGTCCAGTTGAAGAGCAGAAGGGGGGAGAATATGAGCAAGGAAGTTAGGACCATGAGGGGTTCACAAACTGAGGCAGTGTGCCTGAGCTAATGGGAGCTCACCAACTCCAGCTAGACTGGGAATGAACAAGCATGGGCTCAAACTGGTCCCTCTAAATGTGGTTGACAGTTGGGGCAGACCGAGGGACCAATAACAATGCCACTGGGATTTGTCTCTACTGCATGTATTGGCTTTTGGGGATCCTACTCTCTTTGGATGCATACTTTGCTCAGCCTGGATGTAGTGAGGAAGGCCTTGGACTTCCCACAGAATAGGGTGCCTTGCCCTCTCTTAGGACTGGAGGCGGTGAGGAGGAGAGTAGGGGGGTTGGGAGGGAAGCGAGAGGAGGGGAAGAAGTGGGAATTTCTTCTAAAGAAAATTTAGAATTAGATTGGTATATTTTTAAAGTAATAAAAAATATAATAAACACTGAAAAAAACAAAATTAACAAAACCAGAATTGAAAAGGACAATACAACAGACACTGAGGAAATGCAGAGAATCATTAGGTAATACTACAAAAATCTATACTCCACAAAATTGGAAAATGTAAAAGAAATTGACAATTTTCTGGATAGGTATCACATACCAAAATTAAATCAGGACCAGGTGAACAATAGACCTATAACCTACAAAGAAATAGAAGCTTTCATCAAAAGCCTCCCAACCAAAAGAAGCCCAGGAACAGTGCAGAATTCTACCAGAACTTCAGAGAAGAGCTAATACTTATACTCTTCAAAGTGTTCCACAAAATAGAAACAGAAGGAACACTGCTAAACACTTTTGATGAGGCTACAGTGTAGTATTAGGAGCGGCGGGGCTGCGTCCTCAGCACCCCAGCCACCTGCTAGCTTACGCCTCGAAATAATTACACGGACACTGTTTTCTTTTAAACACTGCTTGGCCCATCAACTCTAGCCCTTACAGGCTAATTCTCATATCCCGATCAACCCATCTCTAATAATCTGTGTAGCATCAGTCTTACTGGGAAAGATTCTAGCCTACGTCCATCCTGGGTCTGAGCTTCATGCTTTTGCCTGGGAGAGGGGAGCATGGCCTCTGCTCCAGAGAGCAGAGCTGTCGAGTCTGAGCTCACTTCCTCTTCCTCCCAGCATTCTGTTCTGTTTACTCCACCCACCTATGTTCTAACCAATAAAATGGGCAAAGGCAGTTTCTTTATTTTTTAACCAATGACCTTCCTCCATCACTATAGTTACCCTAATACCAAAACCACACAAAGACTCAACCAAGAAAGAGAATTACAGACCAATCTCATGCATGAATATAGATGCAAAAACACTCAATAAAATGCTGACAAACTGAATCCAAGAATATATCAAAAAAAAATCTTTCACCAAGATCAAGTTGGCCTTATCCCAGAGATGCAGGGATGGTTCAGCATATGAAAATCTATAAATGTAATCCACTATACAAATGAATTGAAAGAAAAAAACCATATGATCATCTCATCAGCTGCTTTAAAAGGATCCAACAAAATCTAATAGCCCTTCATGATAAAGGTCTTGGAGAGATCAGGGATACAAGGAATATACCTAAACATAATAAAGTCAATATATAGCAATCCAACAACCAACATCATATTAAATGGAGAGAAACCCAAAGCAATCCCACTAAAATCAGGAACAAGATGAGGCTGTCAACTCTCTCAATATCTATCCAACAAAGTTCTTGAAGTTCTGGCTAGAGCAATAAGACAAAAGGGGATCAAGGGGATTCAAACTGAAAAGCAAGAAGTCAAATTTTTGTTATTTGCAGATGATATGATAATATACATAACTGATACCAAAGACTCTACTAGGGAACTTCTACAGATGATAAATACCTTCAAAAATGTGACAGAAAACAAGAACAACTCAAAGAATCAGTAGCCCTGCTATATACAAATAATAAAGAATCTGAGGCAATCAGAGAAGTATCAACCTTCACAACAGCCACAAATAACACAAAATATCTTTGGGTAACACTAGTCAAAGAAATGAAAGACCTGTTCAACAAGAAACATATCTAAACATAATAAATGCAAAAAACAGCAAGTCAACAGCCAACATTGAAATAAACAGAAAGAAATTCTAAGTGATTGCACTAAAAACAGGAATAAGACAAGGCTGTCCACTCTCTCCATATCTATTCATAAGTGATCCCAAGAATTCTACCAGGGAACACCAACAGCTGAAAAACATTTTCAGTAATGTGGCATAATACAAGATCAACTCAAAAAAAAATCAGTAGCCCTCCTGATAGATACAAATGATAAAAAAAGCTGAGAAAGAAATCAGAGAAATATCGCCATTCACAATAACAACAAATAACATAAATTATCTCAGGGTAACACTAACCAAAGAAGTGAAAGACCTGTTCTACAAGAAGTTAAAGTCTTTGAAGAAAGAAACTGAAAGAGATATCAGAAAATGGAAAGATCTCTCACACTCTTGGATAGGTAGGATCAACATAGTAAAAACGGCAGTCCTACCAAAATCAATCTACAGATTCAATGCAATCTCCATCAAAATCCCAACGCAATTCTTCACAGACCTCGAAAGAACAATACTCAACTTCATATGGAAAAAAAAAACAGGATAGCAAAAGCAATGTTGTATAATAAATGAACTTCCAGGGGCATCACTATCCCTGACATCAAGCTCTATTATAGAGCTATGGCAATGAAAACAGCTTGATATTGGCATGAAAACAGAGAGGTAGACCAATGGAATTGAAATGAAGACCTGGGTATTAATCCACACACCTAGGAATTCCTGTTTTTTGACAAAGAAGCTAAAATTATGCAATGGAAAAGAGAAAGCATCTTCAACAAGTTATGGTGCTGGCATAACTTGATGTCAACATATAGAAGAATGAAAATAGATCCAAATCTATCTCCATTCACAAAACTCAAGTCCAAATTGATTAAACACCTCAATATAAATCTGACCACACTGAACCTGATAGAAGAGAAAGTTAAAAGTAACCTTCAAGGGAGCCACTTTAGGGTGGGCAAGCGACTTGACCCTAGAGGGGCTCCCTAGTGCCCAAGATGAGGTTCCCAGTTAGTTCCTTGGGCAGCTGAGGATTGGGAACCTGAAATGACCCTATCCTAGAGCAATACTGACGAATATCTTGCATATCATCATAGAATCTTCATCTGGTGATGGATAGAGATCGAGACAGTGACCCACACAGGAGCACTGGACTGAGCTCCCAAGGTCCCAAGGAGGAGCAGAAGGAGGGAGAACATGAGCAAAGAATTCGGGACCACGAGGCGTGCATCCACCCACTGAGACAGAGGAGCTGATCTACGGGGAGCTCACCAAGGCCAGCTGGACTGTGACCGAAAAAGCATGGGATAAAACCGGACTCTCTGAACATGGCGAACAATGAGGGCTGATGAGACACCAAGGACAATGGCAGGGGGTTTTGATCCTACTTAATGTGCTGGCTTTGTGGGAGCCTAGCCAGTTTGGATGTTCACCTTCCTAGATATGGACGGAGAGGACCTAGGACTTACCACAGGGCAGGGAACCCGGACTGCTCTGTGGACTGGAGAGGGAGGGGGAGAAAAGCGGGGGGAGGGGGAAAAGGGTGGGAGGAGGGGGAGAAGGGTGGGAGGAGGGGGAGAAGGGTGGGAGGAGGGGAAGGGAAATGGGAGGCTGGGAGGAGGTGGAAACTTGTTTTTTGTTTATGTTTTTTTTTCTTTTCGCAATAAAAAAAATAAGTAACAAAAAAAAAGTAACCTTCAATACATGGGCACAGGAGATCACTTCCTAAATTTAACATCAGTAGCACAGACACTGAGAACAACAATAATTTAAATTAGACCCCCTTAAATTGAGAAGCTTCTATAAGACAAAGGACACAGTCAATAAGACAAAAAGACAGCCTACTGAATGGGAAAAGATCTTCACCAACCCCACATCAGACAGAGGACTGATCTCCAAAATATATAAGAAATTCAAGAAAATAGACATCAAAATATCAAATAATCCAAATAAAAAATGGGGTACAGATCTAAACATAGAATTCTCAACAGAATTTCAAGTGGCTGAAAGACACTTAAAGGAATGTTCAACATCCTTAGCCATCAGGAGAACACAAATCAAAATGACTCTGAGATACCATCTTACACCCGTCAGAATAGCTAAAATCAAAAACACCAATAATAGCTTATGCTGGAAAGGATGTGGAGTAAGGGGAACACTCCTCCACTGCTGGTGGGAATGCAAATTTGTACAACCACTGTGGAAATCAGTATGGCAGTTTTTCAGAAAATTGGGAATCAACTTACCGCAAGGCCCAACAATACCACCCAAAGGATGCTAAACCATATTGAAAGACATTTGTTCAACTATGTTTATAGCAACATTATTTGTAACAGTCAGAACCTGGAAACAAATGTAGATGCCCCTCACTTAAAGAATGGAACAAGAAAATGGGGGTACATTTGCACAATGGAATACTACTCAGTGATTAAAAAAAGTGATACCTTAAAGTTTGCATGCAAATGGATGGAACTAGAAGAAACCATCCTGAGTGAGGTAGCCAGACCCAGAAAGATGAGCATGGTAAGAACCCACTCATAGGTGAATACTAGCTCTAAAGCAAATAATAAGGAGCCTATAATCAATGACCCCAGAGAAGTTAAGTAACAAGAAGAACCCTATGAAAAACATGCATAGATCCCTTGGAAGGGGAAATAGATAAGATCTCCTGAGAAAATTGGAAGCATGGGGGTGATAGAAAAGGGAAAGTAGAAGGGGAGGAGGGGAGAATTGGAGGGAGAGGAGAACTTAGAGGGAATAGAAAGCTGAGATGTGGGGAGGACAGAGATGAGAGCAAGGGATGAGATATCTTGATTGAGGGAGCCATTATGGGGTTAGCAAGAAGCCTAGCACTAGAGAAATTCCCAGGAATCCACAAGGATGACCCCAGCTAAAACCCTAAGCAATAGAGGAGAGTGTGCCTAAACTGGCCTTGCCCTGTAGTCAGATTGATTACTATTTTAAATGCCATCATAGAACCTACATCCAGCAACTGATGGAAGCAGATGTAAATAACCACAGTGGAGCATTGGTCTGAGCTCCCAATGTCCAGTCAAAGAGAGGGAGGAGTGAGAATATGAGCAAAGAGGCTAAGACCATGATGGGGATACCAACTAAAATAGCTTACCTGAGCTAATGGAGCCTTCCAACTCTGGCCTGACAGCAAGGGAACCAGCTGAATGTGGGTGACAGTTATATGGCTGAGATGACTGTAGGGCTACTGGCAGTAAAACCAGGATTTATCCCTACTGCTTGTTCTGGCTTTTAGAAATTCATTCTCTCAGAAGGGATACCTTGTTCAACCTAGATACCCTGAGGGCCTCAAAGCAATGTGCTAGACTTTGTTGACTCCCCATTGGAAGATATACCCTCTCTGAGGAGTGGATAGGGGTGTGATGGTGTGTGGGAGCAGGAAAGGTGGAGGGAGCAGGAGGAGGAAAAGGAGAGGAAAATGGATTTGGCATGTATAATTAGAAAAAATACTTTTTTAAAAAAAATTAAAAATAATAATAAAAACCTGGAGTCAGATATAAGGATTAATACAAAAAAATCAGGGAAGCAGAACAGTCAAACACTGGAGAGTTCTTATCTCTTTCAATGCTCAGACCAAAGGCATGATCCTGTCTATTCAAATCCTCAGACTGCTGCTGTCTCTATGAAACCTCAGACTACATTTGGCTCAGTGAATCCTCAGACTACATCTGAGTTCCTATCTCCTTCACCTTATATTCAGTCCTCTATTTGCCCATCCATATCTCTGTCTCCACCTTCCTAGTGCAGGGATTAAAGGCATGTGATCCCAAGTGTTGAATTCAATCTCATGTAGCCCAGCGTGTTGAACTCACAGAGATTCAGCTGCCTATGTCTTCTGACTGCTGGAATTAAAAGGTGTGTACACCAAAGCCTGGTTACTATAGATAACTACTGGCTTAACTCTGCACTCTGATCTTCAGACAAGCTTTATTTGTTAGATTACAAACAAAATATCACTACAAAAAAGTCCTTGGAGCGTGGCTAGAAGAGACCTTACAATCATCATGGCAACACCCACAGTGTGAATCCACGGGCTGATTTGGAGGTCTACCACACTCCAGAGAGAGTCAACATTGGACTTTGGGGAGCCATTGCATGCCTACAGGACCCTCTAAAACTGAGAATGCAGAAAGTCACTGATGCAGCTAAGTGATGGACTTGTCCCTGTGCTTCCTTAGTACAAACCTGCTGGGGTTTCCAGTCAGGCCATCAAGGGGGACAACAACCACCACCTACCCTTGTTCTCACATGGAAGATCATAAACACTGACTCAGAAAAGATCCTGGGCCATACTTCCCAAGAAGCCTCTTTAGGGACTGACTCTCCTGATTTGTACTTTATCTTGGGGATGCTTTATGGTTGGACTAAGATATCTGATGCTAAGTTATAAGAAGTCACCCATTTTTATGTTTGCCCTGGACATGATAGAGATAGGCCCAGATAGGGAATAGTGGGGGGTCAGCAACTATTTCTGTGCTTCATGGAGCTGTCTCCATGGGTCACACATGGTGGAAGGCCCCCAAGAGATAGAGACTTTATCAAACTAAAAAAGGTGAATGAAACAATGTGGGAGCTTGATGGTCTTAATTTTCTGGAGAAGGGGCATGCAAATCTAATTCAATTCACTGATGCTGGTAAGAAGACATATGGTTGGAGTCAGGAAAACCTGGGGCCTTAGGTTATATCACCAAATGAAAGGATCAATAGGGAAAGACCTAGAGGCATTATTCACCCTGTAATTAGAATTTTGGCCCCTACAGCCATGAAAACCCTTGAGCCACAATAAGGTAATGGTTACCCAAAAGCCTAGAAAATTAGGTCTAAGAAAGCTAAAACAGTGTCTTTGACAAGGACTGACCTCACAAGCCTGCCCTTCAAACCAGGTCACTTTAACCTATTGAGACACTATGGGAGCTCCTTCTGCTCCTTCAGGTAATAGCTTTAAGATACCAGTCCACTTAGGCATGGTCTCTTATACTATAAATGCAGCTGTAAATCATGCGCTCACTTTCTTGCTTCCAGCTCTCACTTCCAGCTGCTAGACTCTGTTCCTGTTCCCCATTTGTGAAGAAAATTGTGATTTAGGAGAATGATCTATAAGTATTCCCTAAATAAATAACCCTTTATCATACATAATTCTGAACTAGTGTGGGATTATTTTGTATCTTCCTCCATCATCTGGCTCCCAAATCTGGGGACCAGTCCACACTTTTTGGGATCAGTCCACCAACCATGTGGTGCATTACAGACTGACTCTCCTGTCCACGGCTTTAGCCAGCCCTCAGACTCAGCAGGCTGCAGCTCGAGGATCCCAGTTCATGACCCACACACCAGCCCACACACTGCTGCCTGCGATCCTTGAAGTGTACACAGCCCACAACTTGCACTAACGGAAAACTTTGAGTCATCTCTTTATCCTGGGCCCCAACTCTCAGAATCATTTGATTGCATTAATAACTGTTCTTAATTTGTTAAACAAAGCATATTTTCCATACCTAAGTAAGCAACACATGCTGTTCACTGCTGCTAATGTCTCTCGGTCACATGGCTGCGAGTGCGACACCTGCTGGCCGCTAACGATTATTACACCTGCTCCAATTCATTAGAATTACTTTACGACAGGTAAGATCTGAAAAACTACAAAAAATGACTGATAACATCTAGGATTTCAATAATTATTTTGCTTATATTATGGAAGATATTGTACAAGACTTAGGCTATTTTCCTTCCTATTTTTTGATTCTAGGGATTTGCTTTGTTTTCAATATTATCTCATTAAAAATGGTTCAATACTATGGAGAGGGATAATATCAGATTGGCAAAATTTTCTGAAAAAATTTGTGGTGTTGAATCTGTCAGAATCTGTTGAAAAGTTATATGTCCAAGGATGAGACATTATCTTTACTGGACAAGTCGGAATCCTCATTAGAACAGACCACTGGACAGGAGATTCAGACTTTTAAAAAGGCAGTAGTAAAAGATTTGAAAAGATTGAAGAATTTATTGAAATTGATGAGCAGGGACAGAAGGTACAAGGACAGGATTTAGCCTCATCAGTACATGCCAAACCCCTGGATGAGTTATACAGAGTTTCAAGAGCATGTCGAGTAATTTCCTCAGAGAAACCATCTAGTACAAAGAATGCTAAGGTAGTCAAAGAATATGCATGGGAACCAATACATATGAGTGAACTAAAAGAAGTAAAATAAGCACTAGTTTCTTATGGGCTACATTCACCATTTGTCAGGGAAGTGGTGAAAATGTGGTCTTTAAGCACTAAAGCAACCCCACAAGACTGGCTTCAATTAATCTCAGCAGTCCTAGAAAATGGACCTTAGCTGCTTTGGAACTGTTATTGGAGAGAAGAGGCAAAAAAATTTAGAACAACAGGGGAAAGTAAAAGGATTGAGACTTCCCAAGATAAAATTCTTGGCAAGGGTCATTACTCTGATCCTCAGGAACAAGCTCGCTATGATGAACACACCTTGTCCCTATATAGTACAACAGCTTTAAACACATGAGATGGGATTCAGGAACCAGAAAAGAGGACTGAGTCATATATTAGGGTTAAACAGGGCCAGAGAGAATTCTTTACTGACTTCCTGCAAAGATTAACTAAGGCTGTGACAGACCCTGAAGCTAGACATGTAGTAATTGAATTCGTGGCTTTTGAAAATGCCAGCATAGAATGTAAGATTATCCTTGGACCTTTAAAGGTTAGATCAGCACCCTTAGATAAATGGATCTTGCATAAAATTAATGTTTAAACATTTGATTGTAGTACTGAAGCTTGGGTAGGAGAAGTGATTTCCAATGGTATGAGAAGACAGCAAAATGCCAAATGTTTTAATTGTGGAAGAATGGGACATCTAAGAAGGGACTGTAGATAAGAAATTCCTAGGAATAATGTCTCCTCTAGGAATGGCAAAAATAGGAGGATTCACCCTTTTGGTATATGTAGGTGTGGCAAAGACCAACTGAAGCTTGGGTAGGAGAAGTGATTTCCAATGGTATGAGAAGACAGCAAAATGCCAAATGTTTTAATTGTGGAAGAATGGGACATCTAAGAAGGGACTGTAGATAAGAAATTCCTAGGAATAATGTCTCCTCTAGGAATGGCAAAAATAGGAGGATTCACCCTTCTGGTATATGTAGGTGTGGCAAAGACCAACATTGGACTAATGAATGTCAGTCAGCAAGAGACAGACAAGGCAAACTGATACCACTGGGAACTCCTTGGGGCACCTCTCACAGGCCACTATGTCAAAAAGGCCCAGCCATTCCCATGAACTGTGGAGAACATGTCTCACCAGAAATATTAAACAATCCAGTGAATACTGTAAAAAAAAAAACATACCATAGTTCTGGACGATGGAATAGACCTGGAGGACTAGTCAAAAATTCCAGTGGGAAATAGGAAACGTATATTTTGGCAGACTTTTATAAATGATCAGAGACCAAAGGTAAGAGTGCATATAAATGACATTGTAATTGAGGAATTACTAGACACAGGTGCAGATGTGACTATCATTACTCCAGAATCTTGGCATCCAAATTGGCCTATTCAAGAGGCAGATATTCAATTCCAAAGAATTTGAACCCTATCTCAAGTAAAACAAAGCATGAGGTGGGTTGAATGCATAGGGCCAGAAGGACAGAAAGGAAGGCTAAGGCCATATGTAGCTAATATTGCAGTTAATTTATGAGGCTGAGACCATTTGCAGCAATGGAATACACAGGTTGACAATGCTGCAGTCCCAAAAACTCATGTTTCTGGGAAGGATATAAGATATTATAAAGGAAGGTCACCAGCCATTCAGGCTGGACAAGAACACAAAGTAACTATCAAACCTTCAGAGGTACTAACAGCCTTGTACTGAGAAACCCATATAGGTTAAAAAGTAGCATTTAATAGAAGACAAACTGCAGGCTTTAGAAAAGCTGGTACAGGAGCAATTAGATGTTCACCATATTGAAGAATCAAGCAGCCCTTGGAATTCTCCTGTATTTGTTGTTAAAAATATGGAAAATGGAGAATGGTGACAGATCTAAGAGCTCTCAACAAGGTTACCCAACCTATGGGCCCTCTACAATCTGGATTAAAAATTGCTCCTGAAAAAATATAAACAGGAGATTCTGTCAATTACCTAGGTTATAAAATAGGTTTATAGAAAATTAGAACACAAAAGAAACAGATTAGGAGAGAATGGTTGTGGACTCATAATGACTTTTAAAATTTTTTAGATGATATTTCCAGTCTATGGCTGGCTGTTGGGATAATACCTGACTTAATAGTTAATTGAAACAAAACCTTAAATGGTGACAAAGACTTAAGTAGTCCCAGAGAATTAACAGCTTACGCTGAAAAAGAATTGATAGTCATTGAAGAAAAATTACAGGAGGCACATGAAGATAAGAGTAAATCCAAAATCTTAATTTTATTCTAGTCATATTGCCTTCCAGAACATCCCATACAAGAATCTTAATGCAGAGGGAAGATATCTTATAATAGATAATTTTACCACATAAGCCAAGTAAAAAAAATTAAAAACTTATGTGGAAAAAGTATCTGAGTTCATTATAAAAGGTAAATTGCAACTTCATCAATTAGCAGGCATAAACCCAGCAGAGAGTATAGTTCCTTTTACTACTGATGAAATAAAAAAAAATGGGAAGACAAAGAACCTTGGCAAAGAGCTTGTGCTAAATTTTGGGGAGAAATTAATAGCAATTATCCCAAAAGCAATAGACTTAACCTTATAAAGAGAACTACTTAGATTCTTCTCTGAATTGTACATGACGCACCAATAACTAGGGCCTGTACATTTTATACAGATGCAAATAAACCAGGAAAGGCAGGTTACAAATCAGAAGATTAAGGTGGAACAAAGCCCTTATACTTCTGTCCTAAAGGCCGAATTATATGCTATTCTCATGGTACTAAGGGATTTTAAAGAACCTCTCATAGAGTTACTGATCGCAATATTCAGAAAGAGTTGTCTTGCATATTGAAACCACTGAATTTATACCAGATGATGCAGAATTGAGTTTATTATTCATATAGGTTCAAGATATAATCAGGAATAGGCTTTGTTCTATATACATAACCAACATCCGATTCCATACAGGTCTGCCAGGTCCTCTAGCACAAGGTGATGCAGAAATTGATCAATTATTGATTGGAAGTGTATTTCAGGCCTCTGAATTTCATTTTAAAAACATCATGTCAATAGCCAAGGCTTAAGAAAGTTTTCTATTACATGGCAACAAGCTAAGGAGATTATAAAGAGATGTGCTACTTGCTCTTTCTATAGTCAAACACCATTGCTTGCAGGGAATAACCCAAAGGGTACTCAGAGGAATGAGATACGGCAGATAGATTTGTTCCACTCTATGAAATTTGGTAAATTAAAATATGTACACCACACCACAGACACGTACGTATTCAGGTTTTCAATGGGCAACTGCCTTGAACTCAGAAGTTTCCAGGAAGAAGATGGGGCCTGACAGCAAGACCTCTGCCTGACTGAGATGATAGCATGATGCTGATAGCGCTCTATAAGACTGGTATTTATGGGTACCAGCTTCTGAAATGGTGCGCCTTCTCATGATGTTCTGGCCAGAACTCCAAATAAGATCTTCAGGAAAATAAAAAAACAACCCTATCAACTGCTCAGAAATCATTTGCATCTATACATCTAGTTAACCATCACTTTACTTTTGCAGGATCCCATTAGGATAACATTGCCCCCATGATAGTGGAAAGCAATCCTAGGAGACAACTCCCCCATACCCCCCTAAAAAAAGTTTGTCCTTAGGGTTGGGAACACTGTTTAGGGGTTGTTGATTATTACTTGTACTAGATAGAGGGTTGGGGTGAAAACTGTGTTTGTAGAAAATAAAGGGATAATAATAGTTGATAATAGAGTGAATAATTGTGAGCTATTATTTATGGATAATTTACATTGGTATGGTTTTGTATATTGATACAAGTTCAAATTATATTTATTATTTTTGTTTACATTATTTGTATACCTATGCAAAGTTATTCTGTCAGATTGTATATATGCATGTTTCTACCTCTTTTAGAACATTTTGTATATTGATACAACTTTTAGAATATTTTCTCATATTGCATTTAGCATGTGTTCCTTGCTTAATATTGTTTATGCTGGTTGTAATTCTAATTATACTTGATATCTGTTCCTAGTGTATATAGTTTTGTATTGGGTTTGGAACTCTCTTATTAAAACAAAAGGGGAAGGTACTGTGCAAGCACATTCCACTTCTTCAGCCAATAGCCTTTAAGATACCAGCCCAATTGGGTATGGTCTCTGATACTCTAAAAGCAGTTGTAAAGCATGTGCCTGGTCTCTTGCTTATGGCTCCCACTTCTGGCTGCTAGACTCTGTTCCTGTTCACACAGAGGACTGTTATCTAGGACAGTGATCTGTAAGTTTTCTTCTTAAATAAATAACCCTTTGATTATTCATAATTCTGAACTGGTATGGGATTATTTTTGTGACTTCCATCATCAGCTAACCTCACAATGGAAACCAGGATGGCATAGGTGGGTCTTCTATCTATCTGTTGTTTCATTGGTTAATTAATAAAGAAAACTGCTTGGTCTGATAGGTCAGAACATAGGTGGGTGGAGTAGACAGAACAGAATGCTGGGAAGAAGGGAAGAAAGTCAGACGCCATATCTCTCCTCTCCGAGATGGATGCAGGTTAGAATCCTCCCAGTAAGCCACCACCTCGTGGTGCTACATACCTTAATAGAAATGGGTTAATCAAGATGTGAGAGTTAGCCAGTAAGAGGTTAGAGTTAATGGGCCAGGCAGTATTCAAATGAATACAATTTGTGTGTTATTATTTCGAGTGTAAAGCTAACCATGCGGGAGCCGGGCGGGACAAAAAGCAAGCCTGCTCACCTCATCACTTCACCAGGAGATGTGCTACATTGGGGAAGGGGTTTTGAACTTGTTTCCACAGGGGAAAAAGCTATGGATACCATCAAAATTGATAAAGATTCAGTTTGAAAAGGAGAAACCTCTTGAGAAATAGAAATGATGGTTCATACACAAAGATGACAATTATGCAGGTGGTAAGAAAACCTCATAAGGATTGGGGCAGGGTTCTGTTCTTGTCCTTGCAGGAAAATATTCATCTTCAAAGAGTAGAGAGACCTTGAACATCTAGATGCCTAAAGATAAAAAGATAGCTATCCATAAAGAATCAACAAGCAAAAAGAAATCTGCTTTATGATGCTGTATTATCAGCATTGTAAATTTTGATTATTTAGACACATATACATCTCTACTTAAAAATAAGAGCTGGCTTTGGAGCTGGACAATGGCTATCCTTCTCTAAATCCAAGCAAGGAGTTAAAAGAAAAGTTCAGAATTTCTGTCTCATGTCAAGAACCATCTGGTATGGTACAGAAAGAAGATATATTTAAAGGAAATATTTTACTTTCTCCGTGACCATTTTATTTATATCATATCTTTCATTGAACATATGTCTATATGAATAATGCTTTAGTTTTCCCACAATGAACAGTAGATTTTCCTGCCATAACATTTGAAGCTTCCAGGAAGAAGATGGTGCCCCACAACAATGACTCCACCTGATTGATATGACGTCATGATGCTGGTAACGCTATTATGAGACTAGTTTTTGGGTACCACCAGCAGAAATGGTGCACCTTCTTACAACATTCTGGCCAGAACTCCAAATAAGAACTTCAAAACAAACAAACAAAAAGACCCTATGGACTACTCAGAGACCATTTGCACAAAACAGTAATCTTGAAACTTAACCATCATTTTATTTTTTACAAGATCCCATTGCCCCATGACAGCAGGAAGCAATTCCACAAAGCACAAAGTTTGTTCCCTCTCCCCACAAAGTTTGTCCTCACGGTTAGAGACACGATTTAGGGTTTGATTATTACTCACATAGGATTGAGGGTTGGGGTAGAAATTATGTAGGCCTAGAGATAAAAAAAGGAAGATTGAATAGGATAATAGGTAATTTAGTGTGAACTTATTCATACTGATAATAGTAATAATAGTGAGTAATAGAGTGAATACTTGTGAGCTATTATTTATGGAAAATTTACACTGGTATAGTTTCTTTTTTTATTTATTTATTATTTATTTATTATCTTTACAGTGTTCTGCCTGCATGTATCCCTGCAGGCCAGAAGAGGGCACCAGATCTCATTACTGATGGTTGTAAGCCACTACGTGGTTGCTGGGAATTGAACTCAGGACCGCAGGTAGAGCAGCCAGTGCTCTTAACCTCTGAGCCATCTCTCCAGCATGGTATAGTTTCTTGTATATTGATACAAGATCAAATTATATTTGTTATTCCACTTTACAACATCTGTACACCTACGTGAAGTTATTTTGTCATATTGTATGCATTCATGCATGTCTCTACCTCTGTTTAAGACATTTTGTATATTGATACAATTTTAGGATGTATTTATCATATTGCATTATATATTTCTACCTCTGATTAAGATATTTATACATTGTAACTCTAACCAAACAAGTGGAAAACTTCTATGACAAGAACTTTAAATCTTTAAAGAAAGAAATTGAAGAAGACACCAGAAAGTGGAAAGATATCCCATGCTCTTGGGTAGACAGAATTAACATGGTAAAAAATGGCAATCTTACCAAAAACAATCTACAGATTCCATGCAATGCCCATCAAAATCCCAGCAAAATTCTTCACAGACCTTGAAAGAACGGTATTCAATTTCATATGGAAAAGCAAAATAACCAGAATAGCCAAAACAATCCTATGTAATAAAAGAACATCTGGAAGCATTACAATCCCTGACTTGAAACACTACTACAGAGCTACAGTACTGAAAACAGCCTGGTATTGACATAAGAAAAGACAAGAGGACCAATGGAAACAAGTAGAAGACCCAGATATCAATCCACACATCTTCAAACACCTGATCTTTGAAAAAGAAGCAAAAAATATCAAACAGAAAAAAGAAACCATATTTAACAAGTGGTGCTGGCATAACTGGATATCAACATGTAGAAGAATGAAAGTAGACCCATATCTATCACCATAAACAAAACTCAAGTCCAAATGGATCAAAGACCTCAACATAAAGCCAGCCACAGTGAACCTCATAGAAGAGAAAGTGGGAAGTACACTTGAACACATTGGCACAGGAACCACTTCTTAATAGAACCCCAGCAGCACAGACACTGAGAGAAACAATTAATAAATGGGACCTCCTGAAGCTGAAAAGTTTCTGTAGAGCAAAGGACACGGTCAACAAGACAAAACGACAGCCTACAGAATGGGAAAAGATCTTCACTAACCCCACATCAGACAGAGGTCTGATCTCCAAGATATGCAAAGAACTCAAGAAATTGGACACCAAAAGAACATATGATCCAATAAAAAAAAAAGGAGTACACACCTAAACAGAAAACTCTCAACAAAGGAATCTAAAATGGCTGAAAGACACTTAAGGAAATGTTCAACATCCTTAGTCATCAGAGAAATGCAAATCAAAACAACTCTGAGATTCCATCTTATACCTGTAAGAATGGCCAACATCAAAAACACTGATGACAACTTATGCTGGAGAGGTTGTGGGGAAAAGGGAACACTTCTGCACTGCTGGTGGGAGTGCAAGCTGGTACGTCCCCTTTGGATGTCAGTGTGGCGATTTCTCAGAAAATTAGGAAACAACCTTCCTCAAGACCCAGCAATACCACTTTTGGGTATATATCCAAAGGATGCTCAATTGTGCCACAAGGACATGTGCTCAACTATGTTCATAGCAGCTTTGTTTGTCATAGCCAGAACCTGGAAACAACCTAAATGCCCCTTGACCGAAGAATGGATAAGGAAAATGTGGTACGTTTACACAATGGAGTACTACACAGCAGAAAAAAATGACGACAGCTTGAATTTTGCAGGAAAATGGATGGAGCTAGAAAACATTATTTTTTGGGTGTGGTAACCCACACCCAGAAAGACAATTATCATATGTACTCACTCATAGGTGGTTTTTAAACATAATGCAAAGAAAGCCAGCCTACAAACCACATACCCAGAGAACTTAGACAACAATGTCAACATGAAGGGAGACTTACATAGATATAATCTACATGGGAATCAGAAAGTAAAAAAAGAAAAGATCTCCTGAGTAAATTGGAAGCATGGCCGGGTGGTGGTGGCGCGTGCCTTTAATCCCAGCACTCAGGAGGCAGAGTCAGGCGGATCTCTGTGAGTTCGAGGCCAGCCTGGTCTACAAGAGCTAGTTCCAGGACAGGAACCAAAAAGCTATGGAGAAACCCTGTCTCGAAAATCAAAAAAAAAAAAAGAAAAGAAAAGAAAAGAAAAGAAAAAAGAAAAAAAGAAAAAAAACATAAATTGGAAGCATGGGGGCCTTGGGGGAGGATTGAAGTGGGAAGAGGAGAGGAGGGAGGGGAGCAGAGAAAAATGTAGAGCTCAATAAATATCAATAAAAATGTATAAAAGAATAAAAAGCTATGATATGAATCTCTATTCACTTGGTCACCCTGGTTAATTACTCTCCTGTCATCATTGGCTGTGCCTTTGATCCACTTAATGTTGGCCTTAACCTATGGACCTTGCATCATTAACGCGCTAGTCAAATTTATAAAGAAGCAGATCTCTATGGTCCAACTAGTGGTTCTAAAAAACAATACAAGCCTATAAATTTAGAAGAAAAACATCTCAAGGATTTTAAATTCTACTCAAGGGGGGATGAGAGGGCCAGGGAGCCAGACCACAGGCATGACAGGTTTCTAACAACCCCTGTCAGTGACCAGGCCTTAGTTTTGGTTTACTGGAACTGGCTGGAGTTGAGCAAGCAGTTCTTGGAAAAATCACAACTCAGGAGCAACCAGTCACCAGGGACCCCACAGCCTTCTACTAGCTCAGCAGATGCCCCACAGCCTCCTACTAGCTAAAGATAGCTTTCCCTACCCTGCTGTTGCAAAGTTCCTAGAGCCACCTGCCAATCCCATGAAAGTTTGATTTATACCCACCAACCATCCCTCAGAATAACCTCTCCTCTCTAGAATTCCCTCACCCTGTATAAAACATAAGTGTGAGCTTCTCTGGGGATTGCCATTTGCCACCCCAACATGTTGGCAGTTTTTTTAATAAATGTTCTTGCTGACTGCATACATGACAGGTGGTCCTTTATGGGACTTCTCTCGGACCCTAATAGACAGCTCATAAAGCAGATCAGCTGAAATGGTTTCCCACCTGAGTTCCCTCAACCTAGGTGTTCCTCTCCTTCCTGCCCAAGGCTACCGACTGTATGGACAGGGTAGGCTGATGGGGCATCATGCACAGCTTCATCAGTGAACCTTAGAAGAAGCACTGCCATGATAGCCTAGGCTAAACACCATGGGAAGCAGGATTTCTGTACCATAATTTCCTCCTTTCATTAGCCCAATTTCAGCCTTCATGACTGCTGTTGGTCTTCTGGCATCTGCTCTATCCAATCCCATCTTTTAGCTAGGAATCAGACATCCCCATTGGCTGCTGCCTATTTATGACATCATTCTCCCTCCTACCCTACCAGCACCTGGTAGAATCTTGGTGTTTCCATGGTGATGCCTGTAAACAAATTTGGATCATCACAGATCACTTGTGACCAGTGACCAGTAAGTGCTGTCTGATACTGGACACACTTGCCACTGAGGTCAGCTGATCAGACAAGGATGACCTTCCTCCATTGTACTGTGGATTGCTGATCCTCTCCCCCGACCATGTCAGGTAAGGAAAGAAACTTTAACATGTTTCTTTTGATCACTTCTCTTACTTTCACTATGCTTTTAAATCTTTGTTTAATGGGCACACTATTCATGTTGATATAGATATCTCCGGTTGAATGTTACAGTTAGCTTTGGTTCTTACCAGGGGTTAGAAAACAGAAATAAAAGAAGATAAACTGCACAGATGGCTGTAGAGGTACATGTAGGTAGTTGGGAATTGAATGTTACAGACAGCCAGAGATTTTAAATCTAAAGGCACAAGATAGCATTATATTCCAAGCCATTTTTAGGCAACCACACTGCTGAGATTCCCTATCAAATATAGAAAACAACATCCCACTCTGGTCTCTGGCTCTTAACATCTACCCAGCCCAACTTCCAGAGCATTCCCAACACCTTATGTGCACTGTTGTGCTGGATGATTTCAACAGGGGCTGGGTACTCCATGGTCAGTTGTTCTCTGGACAAGAACTGACACATGGGGTGGGGGGAATTCTCACAAGGATGCCCACTAGAAAGAGTTACAAGAAATTAACAGTTACTGAGGAACTGATCATTTAAGATTCAGTTACCAACTATTAGATTAAGAAACTATCTTGTTCAGAGAGGAACCCATACTACATTAGCATTCCCAAGATGTCACATGAAACACAGGCAAGCAATGTGAAATGTTATCACCAGGCTATTCGTGCAGTCATATATGCATACGCACTCAATGGCTATACAAAATAAGACATCATGACTTATACAAGAAGTAGAGGGAAACAGGAGGCGTTAGGGGAGGAACATATAATTACCTAAATATAGTACTTATATATGAAATTCCTGATACATCATTTACTTAAAAAGCTCAGAGTAGAGACAAGCCCGGTGGACATGGCAAATGTCTATGGAGCCAGAACTCTGGATAGAGAAGCAGGCCTATCTGTGTGATTTCAAGACCAGAATGAGACCCTGTGTCTACACAGAGTAAAAATCTGCACAGAATAGGGTAAAGATACAGCCATGAGAAGCTGTTAAGGTTCTCCTACCTCTAAACACTTTTGTTCTAGGACACAGTTGTAAGGCGGTGTCAAAGCAGGTATTAGAGCAAGACAAAGCAGGGGAAAGAACAGTGGTGTCTAGAGCACAGTGAGAGTTAAAGCAGATCAACTGGGAATTACAGTTCCACACAGGAAGAACCGGCAGCTTATTAAATGAGTGCCATCCTATATAGTAACAAGAATCATTCTGAACCCATTTGTCTGGGATATGTGAGGGGACATAGGTGTTAGACTCCTCCGGATAGTACAACCTGGAGACAGCACTGCTCCTCACAGGAAGCGAGAAAGCTTCCATCTCACCATTTTCCCACTGTCCTCTTGTTTCCTACAGAAAATTGTCAAAGTGCACCATTCTTTGGGGCAGAAAGTGCTCTGCAGCCCTCTGTGCCTGTGCTGAGGAATGCCACACCCTCAGCAGGAAGTGTGTGCAACTTCTATGGGGTATCCACCCCAGCCGCGAGCTCAGCATGGCTCCTGCCATCAGACTCCAGCACTTGTTGCCAGCAGCTCGTAGACAGTGCCTCCCTTTACCAACGAGCTGGCACTACCACGTTGACTGCACTGACCAACCAGAACCAGATCTCCACCCTGGCACTCCCCTATGCAGGTGTTCTCCAGTGTGATCTCACAGGAAGCTCTGACAGGAGAGAAACTGCATTCCAGGACTTCACTGTAACTATCATTGACCAGAATACCACACTCTCCTCCCTGGCTATGACAGCCCAGTGTGATAACATTCTAGATCCCAATGCCTTAGTCCCTCTTTATCCGACACTCTCTGCCAGCCTCGTCCAGGCCACACCATCAGAGGTGCCAAATCAAGGATACAACCTGGCACCTTCCTACCAGGATGGCAGCCAGCTCTATTACTACAGCCTCAACAGCCTGGGCCCTCTGATGGCTGGAGAACTCGAGCAGTGCCTGCAGGCCTATCGCCTTGTGTCCTACTCTGGAACTCAGGCCTCCTCCCTGCAACCAGAGATGGTGATGATGCTAAGGGAGTTTCATTCAATGAACGTTCAAACACCTTTCTCCACCTCTGCCTTCTACTATCCCTCATCTGCTCAAGCCATGCCGGACAGCAGCCTTCAAGGTGAGAACAGAGCCAGGAGGGGAAGGAGTGAGATCAACCCTCGAACAAAGAGGGCACAACTTACCTCTCAGTAGTGGACAGTCCATACAAAGGGAGAATGTAAGTTCTGATAGGTTAGGTTTGCCTCGGGCTAATCATCGCAGTCTTCAGTCTCTATAATGAGAGAATGTAGGGCAATGAGTGGCATCCATCACTCATTAAGACATGTCCAAGGACTACCCCCACAGACACGTATGTCACCCTGCAAGCTAATTCATCCCATCCATCAACACACAGCAGTCACCTCTTTCCTAATTTATTGCTCAGGGCTCTAGAGGACACAAAGGCCTTTCTGTTTCCATAACACTTGATTTTCCCTGTGTTGAGATCTGACTCTGGAACAATGCAACTCCAAACCAGTCCTGGAGGAACTACTCCCAGATTCCAAGTGCTGGCCCTGCAATTCTCTTACAAATATAAGTGCATCCAGAGTCCAGTATAACCCATGTACAATTGCTAAGTTGGGTAAAGCTTCTCTCTCTCTCTCTCTCTCTCTCTCTCTCTCTCTCTCTTTCTCTCTCCCTCTCTCTCTAAGACCATGATCATTAGGACATGTTTTCTACAACACAGTCACACTCAAGCCCAAAGATTTTACAATTTTGTTTGTTTGTTTGTAGTGATGAGATGAGCAGGCCTGCTTTTCATCCCGCACAGCTCCTGCACGGCTAGCTTAGCTCCAGAATAATTACACAGAAACTGTATTCATTTAAACACTGCCTGGCCCATTAGTTCCAGCCTCTTATTGGCTAATTCTCACATCTTCCTTCAACCCATATTTAATAATCTGTGTAGCACCACGAGGTGGTGGCTTACCTACGTCTATCTTGGGCCAGAGCTTCATGGAGACTGCCCCATTGCCTTCTTCCCAGCATTCTGTTCTGTCTACTCCACCCACCTATGTTCTAACCTATCAGGCCAAGCAGTTTCTTTATTAATTAACCAATAAAAGCAACACATAGAAAGAAGACCCACCTACATCATTTATTCTCTTTGCTTTGCTTTTCGAGACAGGGTTTCTCTGTTCCACCCTGACTGTCCTGGAGCTTGCTTTGTAGACCAACCTGGCCTCGATCGTAGAGATCTGACTGCCTCTGCCTCCTAAGTGCTGAGATAAAAGGTGTGTGCCACCATTCCCTGGCTGATTTTACTTCTTAAACCAATTTTTTGTCACTACTAACAAGACTTTGAAATGTTGGGTTGGAGGAAATCCTGGGTTGTTGAACTGCCTGACTTGTAGGAGTGGAGAAACTTGGTTTGGATACCTAAAGCCACATAAAAAGCCAAGATTCTGGGGGTATTTAAGTAATGACAAAAACTTAAAGAAGTTGGAAGATATGGATTAAGTTCTTAAAAATGATGGACCAGACAACCTGCCTAATAACAAACTTGCAAGGAAATGAGGGGTACACTTTCAAAGACAAAGGGTAAAGCAAGAGAGGGGCACACACAGGGAATTCTGTAACCTCCCCATGGTGAAGACGCGTGCACACACCACACAAACACAAAGGAACACACAATTATCTGTGAAAACATGACTTTGCATTATCACCAGAAAGAACAGAGCACTCACTACGAGTCTCCCAAAAGAGGTGCTGCCCCTTGCTATTCAAGCAGAGCTCATAGGAATGCCTGCCCCACTGCTGTAGGGTCTCAGTACTGAGGAGCACTAAAAGGAGGGGAAGAGGAGGGGAGCATCTCACTTACCAGGCACTGACTTCTTACTTGACTCTTTTTCAGTGGTGGAAATGGAGACACCCCTGGAATTGACACCTTCAGCTCAGACATTCTGTTTGCTGCAGAGTCCAGACCTTGGCAATGCCTGCACCCATGACACCTGGATGAGGACACCACCTGTCAGTGAGGACAGGTCATTAACTGCCCCCATCCACAGTCCTTCAGAATTCCTGCCCTTGCCTCCAGCTCCAAGCCTGGAACAAACAGAAAATAACAACTTGGATTTCAAGATAGCCAATCTATCAACACCTCTGGTTACCTATGAGGGCACAAAAGAAAACCAAGAACTAGCACTTCTACCTTTAGTGCACCCCAACATGCAGCAGACCCTGAAATACACTGATGCTGAAAGCCTACAGCAGAACCTTGTTCTTGACAATGACACCTTGGGAAACAGCAGCCTAGGTCAGGAAGAGCCTGGGGTGCTTCAGAGTGTGGTGGGCTCCAACAAGGACTTTGCAGACATGACTGCACTCGTGGCAGATATTCACCTTCCCCAACTCTTCAACTCCCTCACAGAGCTAAACCAATTCCAAGATCCCAGAGCAGCTCAATCCAAAGACTCCACAGTCATCGGGAGGGATCAGGCCCAGGAAAGCTCCAGCGTCATCAGTGCACTCTCAGACCAAGTAAGAAAGAATGACCAGAAAGTCTCTGAGCTGCCTGATGGAGCTCCTCAAGCCAGAATCCAGCTCCAGAAACTGGTGGAGGGAGAAGAGGCTGTGGGCAGTGCTGGGTTCAGTGAAGGGGCTTTCGACAACGTGGCCAAGCACTTGGAGGGCAAAGCTCAGAAAGTCACACCCAGAAAGCGCAGCAGAGCTAGGGCACATGGGCAAGACAAGGCCAAGAAGACTAGAGAAAACAACTCCAAGAAAACAGAGGAGCTGAAGCCATCAAGTCACAGAGTCAAGGCAGAAGAGAAGCCCGCCATCCCAAAGACCAAGAGGAAGAGGAATCCACCTGAGCTCAGCCATGACAGCTTTAAGAAGCCTCGAACTCACCTCGGCATGCACATGCTGGCGTCTGTGCAGGTCTTTCACCCACTGGGGAAGAAGAGTGAGAGGAAAACTGGCGTCTCCTCCTCCCGGGCTCTGCTGAACTTGAGCAGCAACAAAGATCCCAGGACAGGCCCTGATACCACATCACTGCTGGATATGCCACGTGAGGGCCAAAGCCTTGACAAAAGCCTGGGCAAGATTCAGAGACCAGCGAGCAGTGCTCCCAAGCGGTGTCCATCTCCATCCCAGTATGAGCTGCCCCCACCTGGGAAGGTCAAATTAGTACCTCTGCCTTTCCCAGTCCCGGACAAGCCTCAAACTAAACCTGTTTCTAGAAAGCTTCTCTGCCTGGCTTCACGCAGGTCCACTATGGCTTACCCAGTGAGGCCTCACTCCCACTCAGCTCAGCCTCCCACGCTCAAGCCATCCCAACCAGCTCCTGCCAGCACATCTTTGATGGCCTCTGACAAGCCAGCTCCGCCAAATGGCACCAGTGCCACACGAGCCAACATAACCAAGCCTTGCACTGGGCCTCAGCCGGCTGCCTCTTTGCCTGCACCCTACAGAGCATCATCTCACACTTTACTCCACAGGGAGCCTCTTTCTGCTGCCAGGAACAAGGCCCTTTCATCTCCCAAAGCTAAAACCCAATACCTGCTGCTAGACTTCAGTTGCCAACCCATCCCATGGAGGAAAGTGGACATTCCAGGGCCAGTCATCTCACAGCCTATCACTGAAGAGCAGAGGCCAGAGAGGGAAGCCATGAAGAGGCGGGCTCAACAGGAGCGAGAGAATGCTGCCAAGTGTACCTCTCTGGGAAAACTGCAGTTTTTCCTTCAGAGGGAGAAGGATATGGAAATTTCAAAATATTATGGGTATGCAATGTAAGAGCTAGCCAGGTTTTCAGAGTAAAGTGCTGTTCAATGTGACTAAGAAGAGATATAAGTACCAAAACACAGGCATACATAGGTTTTAAAGACTTGTGTGAATATATTGATACATTGGCACAAGTATAGGCGTACAGATGACATGTAGATATAGATGGATATGTAAAATATTTCTATTCACACATAATTGAGTACTTAGTAAAACTCTCTAAAAATCTTAAGTCTGTTATTTTATTTGTGAGTAATGAGTGGTTGAATATTTCTCTCTGATAATTTAACATTTATGTTTTCTAATTGCAGTATCATATTCTATATGAAATAAAGCTCACAAAATATGTATTTAATCTTGGATCAATTAATAAAAAGCTATAGTGGTATTAAAACCGTTCTCCTTGTGACTTCATTCACTGGACATGGGATGTCTTGAAGCACATACTGAGTATGAGCACACTCCTTGTTACCACAGTCCGCCCAGCTCTCATCTCTCCCCGCAGTGCTTTGTCATCATTTTCCGCTACAGAGCTTTGCCTCTAGTCTCCTGAAACATATGCACACAGGAGCTCATTATGTAAATATAATCTGGGAACCACATCTGCTAGAAAACATGGATAGCTTATGGAACCTGGCTAACTTATATGACTATCTCCACTCAATTTTTTTCCTGCAAAAAAAGCATAATTTCCATTCTTTTATGAATAAATAATTTTCCATTATGCTGATACGTCACATTTTCTTTATACCTTTCTCTGATTCTGACACCCAGACTATTTTCCTAATGTAACTACTGCGTACTGTCGCAATGACTACTGTTGGTGTCAACCTGAACACATGTGGAATTAACTAAAACCCAACTGATTGGGTACACCTGTAAGGGATCTTTCTTAATTAAAAAATTAAATCATTTGAAGTAGGAATACCCAACTTAATCCAGCTCTTTTGAAATGGGAAGCTTTGTTTTTAACTTTGGCCACATCTTCAGGTGGCAGCCTACATAAAGGATAAAGAATAAGAAAGCCCTTTGCTCTTTGCTGGCTGGCCCTTTCTCTTGCTAGCATGTCCATTCCTTCACTGGGATTAGAGCCTACTTCTTCAGAATTCCAGAATATACCGAAGACCAGCTGAGATATCTACCCTCATGGTGTGAACAACTACTCTACTCTTGCCATCTCTGATGGTAGACAGCCATTATTGAAATAGGTAGACTATGACCTATAAGCCACGTTAGTAAATCACCTTTCTATAAATACACAGATGGATAGATTCTATCAGTTCTGTTCCTCTAAGGAAGCCTGACTAGTTTAAGTATGCTGCAATCAATATTGATGTGCAGATATGCCTCTAATATAAAGAACTGAAATGCTGTGTGTATATACCCGTGAGTGGTATAACTGATTCACTTTTAATTTTTTGAAGAGCCTCCACTGTGATTATGTTGTGTGGTAATTCTAACAAAGAACACACATGGACACTCTTAAAGTTGAGTACAAAGTCTTTATTTCTGGCCAGCAGCTGCCTGGGAAACTTGCATAAATGATGCAGCCCCAAGACTCACTGCCTCTGATCTTCTAAGCACAAAAACTACCTCCTGGGTTGACATAATTTAGTTAGCAAGAAGCAGAACTATAGAAGCCAAAAGGTAAGGCTAGTACATTTAGACTTTCCTGTATCCTGGAACTATTGACTATGTCTTTGAGGATTAGGTCTTTGTTCCCATTTTAGCAGGTGTTGGGACCCACTTGCTGGGTTCTAGGGTCAGAATGGTCCCTACAACATGGTGTCGGTTGTGCTAAGGTCAGGGGACTGATATCCAAGATATATAAAGAACTCAAGAAAGTAGACATCAGGGGCTGGAGAGATGGCTCAGCGGTTAAGAGCACTGATTGCTCTTCCACAGGTCCTGAGTTTAATTCCCAGCAACCACATGGTGGCTCACAACCATCTGTAATAAAATCTGGTGCCAACTTCTGGCCTGCAGGGACACATGCAGGCAGAACATTGTATACATAATAAATAAATCTTTAAAAAAAACATTTAAAAAAAAAGAAAGTAGACATCAAAATACCTAATAATTCCATTTTTTAAAGGGAACAGATCTAAACAGAGAATTCTAAACAGAAGAATCTCAATTGGCCGAAAGACATTTAAAGAATTACTCAACATCCTTAGTAATCAGGGAAATGCAAATCAAAATGACTCTGAGAAGCCATCTTACTCCTGTCAAAATGGCTAAGATCAAAAGCACTGATGACTGCTTTGTTGCAGATGTGTTGGAGTAAAGGGAACACTCCTCCACTGCTGGTGGGAGTGCAAACTTGTACAGGCACTTTGGAAATCAGTAGGGCTGTTTCTCAGAAAATTAGGAGTCTCTACCTCAAGAACCAGTGATACCACTCTTAGGTGCTCAATCATAGCACAGGGACACTTGCTCAATGATGTTCATAGCAGCATTGTTCAGAATAGCCAGAACCTGGAAACAAGCAAGATGCCCTCAACTGAAGAATAGTTAAGGAAAATGTGGTACATTTACACAATCGAGTATTACTCAGCAAAAAAGAAAAAAAGGAAAAAAAAAAGACATTTTGAAATTTGCTGACAAAAGGATGGAACTAGAAAAAAATCATCCTAAGTGAGGTAACCCAGACCCAGAAAGACAAAAACAGTACGTACTAACTCCTAAGTGGATATTAGATGTAAATCAAAGAATAACCAGGATGCAATCCACAGTCCCAGAGAAGCTAGGTAACAAGGAGGACCCTAAGAGGGATATGTGGATTTCCCTGGGAAGGGGAAACCGATGAGATCTCCTGGATAAACTGGGGCTGAGGGAGACAGAGGGCAGGGAATGGGAATGGGAGCGATCCGGATTGTCCATAGGGGGAGTGACAGAGAGGAAGAGCAATGAAAGAGATATCTTGATAGAGGGGTCATTTGGGGGTTAGAGAAAAACCTGTGCCAGGAAAACTTCCAGGAATCCACAAGGATGACTCCAGCTAAGATTCCTAACAATAGTGGAGAGGGTACCTGAACTGGTCTTCTCCTGTAATCAGATTGGTGACTGCCCTAATTGTCATCACAGACCCTTCATCCAGTAACTGATGGATGCAGATGCAGAGATGCACAGCCAAGTACTAGGCCAAGCTCTGGGAGTCCAATCGAAGAGACGGAGGAGGGATTAGATGATGGGGGGGGGGTCAATATCATGATGGGGAAACCCACAGAGACAGATGACACAAGCCTGTGGGAGTTCACAGACTCAAGACCACCAGCTAGGCTCTCTGTATGTGAGTGACAGTTGTGAAGCTTGGTCTATTTATGGGACCCCTACCAGTGGGACTAAGATCTGTCCCTGGTGCATGGAACCCACTCCCTAAGGTGGGATTCCTTGCTCAGACTTGATGCAGGGGGAGGAGCTTGGTCCTGCCTCAACTTGATAGTCTATGCTTTGTTGATTCCCCTTACTTTCTGAAGAGTGCATGGAGGGCAGAAAGGTGGTGGGGGAGGAATGGCAGGAGAGGAGGGTGGGGAAAGTGTGGTTAGTATGTAAAATAAATTAAAAAATTAAAATAAAAAAAGTCAAAAAGGAGCCAGGATCTTACACTCCTCTTTATGACCTAACTTCTCCCATGTCCCCAAATCCTAAAAGTTTCATTGCCTCCCAGTAGTGACTCCCATCTGGATCAGAAGGGACAGAGGCTCCTGCCAGCTCTGCACTGTCATTTTCTTGTCACTGGAACCCAGAGAGCATAAATGGTCATTCATGTGACATAGGGAACAACTTTTAAACATCTGTCTTCAGGACCAGCTACAAGGAATGTTTCCCCATTTCATTACCTGTTAGCTAGGTGGGTAAAAGCAAACCTCCTGGACACCCTTTAAGTGTGTGTCTTTCCTAGATCTCACACCGTGATCCACCACACAGCTTTATCCCTTCCAATCAGTGCCTACTGCAGAAATCGTGTGCTGAAAATTAGCATCACTGATTACCATCCATCCAGGAACATGGTCAACAGGCAGAGTTTTTTCATCCATGTTACTGATCAATCTCCTAATTAAAGAGAAGGAAGAGCCTCTCTGCCCACCAGAGTGCATTTATGGGCAGTTCTCATATCCATTGGGGCTGCCTCTCTACTGGGGTTCAGCATTAACAGGGATCACTTTGCAAGAACAGTGAGAAACATGTGTGCTCTGTGGCTCCAAAAGAGAGTGCATCTCCAGGAAGTGGGGGGGACACTTTGAAAAGTACAGTGTGTGGGACAAACAGAACTCAGCTTGAGTAGACAGAACTCAGTAGGCAAAGTAAAGTGGTCAGTTCAGGGAGGTGACAAACAGGGGTGAGCTCTTCAAACTGTGTCTCCTCACATCCCGCCTTCCTGCAACCTTTTGTGGGGATCCTTGGTGGGTGGGGCCCAGTGGATAAGAAGACAAGCTACTTTTCCCTAGTTACACACACCAGAGATGAGCCAAGCTCCCAGAGGCTCTGTCCTAGTCAGGTGGAATCTTATTGTCCTTAGGGGGAAAACTGGAATCTGTGTGTGTAGCTTGTCTGATCCTCAGTCCTCCCCACCCCCAATCGTGATCTTTACCTACTCACTTGCTCCCTCCACATCCTGACTCTATCAGCGATACAGGCTACAGATGTACCTTGGGTACGGCTCACATCCTGACTCCATCAGTGATGCAGGCTACAGATGCACCTTAGAACACAGCTCACATCCTGACTCTATCAGTGATACACGCTACAGATGTACCTTGGGCACGGCTCACATCCTGACTTCATCAGTGATGCAGGCTACAGATGCACCTTAGAACACAGCTCACATCCTGACTCTATCAGTGATACAGGCTACAGATGTACCTTGGGTACGGCTCACATCTTGACTCTATCAGTGATGCAGGCTACAGATGTACCTTGGGTACGGCTCACATCTTGACTCTATCAGTGATGCAGGCTACAGATGTACCTTGGGACACGGCTCACATCCTGACTCTATCAGTGATGCAGGCTACAGATGTACCTTGGGACACGGCTAACATTCTGACTCTATCAGTGATACAGGCTACAGATGTACCTTGGGCACGGCTCACATCCTGACTCCATCAGTGATGCAGGCTACAGATGCACCTTAGAACACAGCTCACATCCTGACTCTATCAGTGATACAGGCTACAGATGTACCTTGGGACACGTCTCACATCCTGACTCCATCAGTGATACAGGCTACAGATGCACCTTGGGACACGTCTCACATCCTGACTCTATCAGTGATGCAGGCTACAGATGCACCTTGGGACACTGCTCACATCCTGACTCCATCAGTGATGCAGGCTACAGATGTACCTTGGGATACAGCAGGGTTCTTTTTGTACCCGCTCAAGAGCATGTGCATTCCAGAATATGACCCTGAAGAAAGCTGGCCACCTCTGCTGATGGAAGGACTCTCCTCTCTGCTGTTGGGAACTTGGGCCCTGCAGTTCCTTGGAACAAGAGCTTGCTTGTTACTATGCTGATAGAAACAGGGAATCTGACATGCTATGGTGCTCCCTGGAATCACACCACTTAGGAAGCTACCTGAGCATGGGCCAGTCACTCAGTCATTGCTACACTCCTTCACAAATGCTGTCTGCACCCCGCACACACCTCAGCATTTTGGGATCCTGCCATCACACATGTCTGAAGCCCCTCTCACAAAAACTTGTCTCTCATGTTGATGAAGAAGGAAAATTGAAATCCCAATGACATGACACCAATAAATGTCATCATATACACACTAAGTGTGAAAATAGATAATCTCATTTGGCAACAATTTCCCTGTGACTGCTTGAGTTTTACTTGTCACAGGAAAATAACACCAGCACCTTAAATTCATGAGCTTGTGGACATACATAATACACAATGGTGGACACATATATACTGTTCAATGCAGAGAACTTTGCAGATATGAATGTCCTTCCATGGCCATAACAAAGTCACCAGGCAGAGAAGCCTTTCATGGGAAAAGAGAAAAGGATACCATCAAAAATAAATAAGAAATAAACACGAGATGAAGCCAGAGTGACAAGTCAAGCCCCTTGGGTTCATAGGAGCAGCCCTGTGTTGGGCTCACTAAGATCTACCTGTGCATCCTCTCCTCTGGGATGGCTGGCCGCCTGCTCTTCCAACACCTTGAGCAGCCACCAGTTCATGAATGTCATCTGCAAACATGCCTCTTCTCCTTTTTAACATCTGTTAAACTGAAGCCACCTAGCTGTTGAAGTATTAAATCAAAATCCAATCAGGATGTGGACAGAGAAATAATTCTGATCCTGAATGTCCACAGCTCCTTCTCACAAGAACCAGCTGCATTCCTCAGAAATGGTGGGTGATCCTGACTTTAAACAGGCACAGAGGAAAATCACTCTCTTCCCCAGGAAGGGACTGGTCTTATTTCAATTCCTGATGCTACACTGACATCTAGTGGGCAACTCGAGTATTATTCTGAAGACCCTCCTGCGATTTTGCAGGCTTGTATTTATTTCTCCAAGCTGAGCACTTCGATGTCCCAGAGGTTCAGGGAAAGATCTCAGAGCTGGCAGAAGATAATTGTTGCTAGGCCCGGTGATGCGAACTGTTTTCCAGCCTACTTGAGAGGCTGAGGCCGGGAAATCACAACTTCAAGAGTAGCCTGGGCACCTACCCTGGGCTCCAAATAAAACGCATAAAGAGGGTAGAGATCAAGCTGGGTGGCAGAACATTTGCCTAGTACACGTCAGCTGCTAGGGTCAATCGCACATATAACTGTTTATCAAACGACTGAGCATGAAGTGTGTCTGTGACTTTAGGGTGGGTTTATGCTCAGTAATAATCCATGAGCTTACTTTATGCGTGCAGCCACCAATGAGAACAAGGAGCAAGGTCTTTAGCATTTCTGAGGATCATTTGCTCACCTATTCAGCCATCTTTTCCTCTAAGCTGTTGATGTGTCTGTCGTAGTATTTCATGGATCCTTCCGGTTCAGGCATCTCAGATGTCCACAGCACTGTTCAATCCTGGTCTAGCCTGCAGATTCCTTTATCTGATAGCACTGTCCTCTCCTGGTTTAGACTGCAGCTTCCTGCATCTGATAGCACTGTCCTCTCCTGGTCTAACCTGCAGCTTCCTGCATCTGATAGCACTGTCCTCTCCTGGTCTAACCTGCAGCTTCCTGCATCTGATAGCACTGTCCTCTTCTGGTCTAACCTACAGTTCCCTGCATCTGATATCACTGTCCTCTCCTGGTCTAACCTGCAGATTCCTGCATCTGATAGCAATGCCCTCTCCTGGTCCAGCCTACAGTTCCCTGAATCTGATAGCACTGTCCTCTCCAGGTCTAATCTACAGTTCCCTGCATCTGATAACACTGTCCTCTCCTGGTCTAACCTGCGGTTTCCTGCATCTGATAGCACTGTCCTCTCCTAGTCTAACCTACAACTTCCTGCATATGATAGCTCTGCCCTCTCCCTGTCTAGCCTACAGTTCCCTGCATCTAATATTACTGTCCTCTCCTGGTCTAGCCTACAGTTCCCTGCATCTAATATTACTGTCCTCTCCTGGTCTAACCTGCAGTTTCCTGCATCTGATATCACTGTCCTCTCCTGGTCTAGCCTACAGTTCCCTGCATCTAATATTACTGTCCTCTCCAGGTCTAACCTGCGGTTTCCTGCATCTGATAGCAATGCCCTCTCCTGGTCCAGCCTACAGTTCCCTGAATCTGATAGCAATGCCCTCTCCCTGTCTAGCCTACAGTTCCCTGCATCTAATATCACTGTCCTCTCCTGGTCTAACCTGCAGTTTCCTGCATCTGATATCACTGTCCTCTTCTGGTCTAGCCTGTGGTTCCCTGCATCTGATAGCACTGTCCTTTCTGGTCTAACCTGTGGCTTCCTGCATCTGCATCATTTTCTCCTTTGTTCTTTTTTATATATTCTCCTATACTGCTTTTTATATTTTAAGCTGCATGTTGCACATTACAGGACAGAAGAAGCAGGAGAAGCTAAAGGTATTTCCTCATCTCAGAAGACACAGGGCTTTTAAACTGTTGCAAGCAGCTATGCTGAGGGGCTCTCTTCTTCACAGAACCAGGCTAAGGTAGCTCCAAGTCTACTGTGGCCTGAAGGGGAGGTAGGGCTCTTCCTCCCAGCTAGGTGTTAGGACACATCACCACAGCCGAACTTCAGTCTCTGCTTCCACCACTTTCCCCCTCTCTCACTTGCCAGTATTAGGAACCACCATGGCAACATGCACAGGGAACTCTTGAGGCCTGCAGCCAGTGCCAACTTCTCTGAGACTGAACTTGTGAGAAAGGGAAGTACAGTGTGAACTGAGTGCATACCCTTGCAGCCTACAGTGCGACCCTTGCAAACTCCTCCAGTGTCTCAGGAATAGCCCCCAAATCCAAAGAGCCTCAAATTTATGTGAGCCCTGCACAGAAAACCAAACCAAGTTTTACTCAATGGGATCAACACACAGCAAGACCCTTCAGCTCACCTAAACAATCTACTGAAAATGTAAAGTAGTGGTTCATACTATAATCCCAGCACTCAGGAGGTAGAGGCCAGTGGATCCCTTTGAGTTCAAGGCCACTCTGATCAACACACAGGGAGGACCAGGACAGCCAGGACAACATAATGAGACACTGCCGTGGAACAGAAATCTACCAGAGCCCTATTGTATACAACATGGGGTCAAGATAGCCTGAAAAGTCACTTTCACAAGTTGAAAGACCAGGGAATTGAATCTGACAAACTGATGTTGGGCTATACATGTTATGTGCCAAAGCTTCTAATGTTGATAATTCCAAATATTAAAATACAGTGCCACCTCTTGACCAGGGGGGTGCATATAATCAGGCCTGGAATTTCTATATCCAGTGTGTCTACTTATTCAATGCAGGAAACGGTCTGCCCAGGAGAAATGCTCAATGTGGAGCTGGGCTAGAGTTCAATAGTAGATCTGTTGCATGGAAAGTGGGAAAACTGGGTCCATCCACAACATTGTGGGGACTAACAAGATAAATGGATGAACGTAAAGTCTAACTAAGGTCAGTCTCTTGATTCTTCAGTGGCATCTGGAGACATTATTAAACTAGAAGACCATGGCCAGAAAAGTGGGTCAGTGGGTAAGAGAGCAGCCTGCCACGCCTGATAACCAAAGTTCAATATCCTAAACTAGATAGAAGGAAAAGAGCAACTCTTCTGAGCTGTCTTCTGACGTCCACATACATGGCATGGTGAACATACACACGTATACTCCCAAACACAATAGGTAATCACCAACCTGAAGCGTGCTGGTGCCACTGTACCCATGTTCTCCTCTATCCACAACCTCCAAGCCCTGCATGGCAATCCTCTGTACTGAGGCCAGTATTTGGATCAAGTGCAAAGCAGGGCCAGGAAGTTCATAATCTGTGTCTTAATTGTTGAGGGCATAGATAAAGCTGGGTATCCTGTCAGGCAGTGTTGTATCGCAGAGTACTCCAAGTCAGCTATGAAGCAAGCACAGGAGAATTCACAATTAAAATCGGAAGTAACCCAGAATCCAAAGTATCTTGAAAAACCATCAGATTTTCAGGACAATTTCCAGCTTCGCGTTTTCAGATTAAGATACTTCAATCAGCAGATTCATGCCAATATTCCCCCAGTTCAGAAAACTCCAAAGAAAGAGGCACTTCTGGTCCCAGACATTTTGGATAAGATGGGAAATATTCACCCTCTGTTGTTCTCATGCTGTTACACAAGGGGATTTCTTCTGTGAAAGCACAAAAAGGCCTCTCTCTCTCTCTCTCTCTCTCTCTCTCTCTCTCTCTCTCTCTCTCTCATGCATATTCAAAAGAGCCAGAATTGGACACAGTAGTGATCTACAATCCCATCACTGGGCAGGCTGAGACACATGTATGCATGGGTGTACACACATTTCATACAGCAAATGAAATAAAAGAGTAAGGAAACTTGGTAGATTACACCTCTGATGATTAACCAGGCCTTCTGGCTCTAATTGCACGCTTGGAGGTAATTCATCTAATCCCTAAGTTTTAAGTGGTGTTGGGAAACTCCTGTAGAAATGTGATTCCCTAATTTGAAAGTGAAGGAGGCTACAGAAAGTAATTCCCACCGTCACCAGAAGTCATTAGATAAACGGATCTCCGTCACCTACGGAACACATGGCTTGAATCTGCAATGTCCCCCAGAGGCTCATGTTTTGAGTACTTGTTCCCTAGCTGGTGGTAATATTTGGGAAGGCTATGGAACCCTCAGGAAGCCCAGCCTTCCTGGAGGAAGTGGATAAGTAGGAGTGGCCTTTGAGTTTAGAGCCCAGACAGTCCTAGCCGCTCTGCTTTTCTTGGTCAGCCATGACATAAGCAGTCACTGCCACACACTTCCGCTGCCATGAACTGGGCCACTCCAGCACGCCCACTCTGCTGTGACAGACTGCAGATCACAGACCCTGAGCCAAAGTTAACCTTCCCACCCTATTTTTTGTGTGTATGGTGTCACGGCAGCAAGAAATAAACTAAGGGGCTAGCAAGTTGGTTCTGTGAGTATGCTGGCTAGTTTTGTGCCAACTTGATACGAGTTCACCCGACTGCAGGGTGAAACTGAGGTTTCAGTTGAGAAAATGCCTCCAGAAAGCATTTTCTAAATTAGTGATTGATGTAAGAGGCCCACCTCACTGTGGCTGCTACCACTCCTGGGCAGGTGGTCCTAGGTTCTGTAGGAAAACAGACTGAACAAACACTGAGGGGTTAGCCAATAAGCATCGCTCCTCCATGGCCTCCGCATCACCTCTACCTCCAGACTCATTCGCCTTTGAGTTCCTGCCTTGGCTTCCCTCAACGGCCTGTGACTCAGGATGTGAATAAATTTATATAAACCCTGTCCTCTCCAAGTTGCTTTTGGTCGTAGTCTTCATCACAGCAACAGAAATCCTAACTAACACAGTGGGTGAATATGCTGCTGCCAAACCTGATGGCAGGGCTTCGATTTCAGGGGCACAGAGTGAACGGAGAGAACTGACCCCTACACCGGTCCTTAGACTTCACACATGCGCTGTGGTGCGCACATACAAACACACACAGACACACATAATAACTGTAAAAGAAAAAAAGGGGGCTGGAGAGATGGCTCAGTGGTCAAGCGCTCTGGTTGTTCTGGTGGACGTGGGTTCAATTCCAAGCACCCACACGGCAGCTCACAATTCTAACTCCAGTTTCAGGGTACCTGATGCCCTCATATAGATACACATGCAGGAAAAAAACCAATGCACATAAGTAAAAATAAAAAACAATAATAAAATAAAAAGGGAAAAAAAGAAAGTAATTCAAGTCAATCACTTGATTTTCAAATACTCATGTGTTTAATGACTGAAACTTACTCTTGATTTTCTATATGAAAAATTCTTCAGTCTTCAGTATGGCAAGCTGAAGGTCTTAGGGCAGCAAGCAAAATAATCTAGCTATAGAAACATTTACAGCCTGGAGAGGGTGAGTGTAAACGCTGGTACACGCGTGTCATGGCATGTGTGGAGGTCAGAGGTCACTCTCTGGAGTCAGTTCTTTTCTGTCCTAGTGGAATTTGTCGATGAAATTCAATGGTCAGATTTAGATGGTAAACACTTTACCTGCTGAGCCAACTCACCAATCCTACTTCAACTTTTCCATACTAAGTTGTTGGAGGTGGGTGGAGTCACTGTCATGTCACTGAACCGCAACTTCTCGCAGAATTTCCACAGATTCGCTTGTGGAAAAATATGTGCACATCCATGATGCAAAGGTTACCGCTCATTGCTATAAAGGGGAAAGTTAAGGTGTCACTTCTATAAGATGAATTTTTTAAATGAGCAAAAACATTTCGTGACCCATTATGATATCTTTCAATGTAATTGTATAATTTTTCAGTGTAGATTTGGTGTCATTTACCATTTTTCCATAACCATCCTAAACATTGTGATTATCTAACCTGTAAGGTGACCCTACTTCAGCTGTTCTTTAAGAACACCTCACCTGAGAACATCCTCTAAAAATACAGATTCTGGGCTGCAAGATGGCTCAGGGGTTAAGATATCTTGCTGTTCATCCAGAGGTCCCAGCACCCACAGCAGGTGGCTCCACAAACTCCAGATTCAGTGGAACTCTTCTCTAGCCGCTATGACTACTGGCACAGGTACAGTGAGCACACACGTGCACATGTGTGTGTACACACACACACATGCACACCACACACACACAAACATGCAAATTTGTTTTGTTTTGTTTCGAGACAGGGTTTCTCTGGCAAATTTTTAAAATCCTTTTTAAAAACAGATTCTAGGTACTCATCTGCTAGGCAACTCTCATAAGAGACGCCTAGGAATCAGAATTTTTGAAGCCTTTCATTTGTTTGCTTTTTCAAACAGGGTCCTACTGTGTATGCTAAGAGGGTCTCAAACTCTCTACCCTCCATATAGGCATCCTCCTGAATACTAACCTTCATCAGGCGATGACAGGAGACAGAGACAGAGACCCACATTGGAGCACCGGACTGAAATCTCAAGGTCCAAATCAGGAGCAGAAGGGGAGAGAGCACGAGCAAGGAACTTAGGACCGCGAGGGGTGCACCCACACACTGAGACATTGGGGATGTTCTACCGGGAACTCACCAAGGCCAGCTGGCCTGGGTCTGAAAAAGCATGGGATAAAACCGGACTCGCTGAACATAGTGGACAATGAGAACTACTGAGAACTCAAGGACGATGGCATTGGGTTTTTGATCCTACTGCACGTACTGGCTTTGTGGGAGCCTAGGCAGTTTGGATGCTCACCTTACTAGACCTGGATGGAGGTGGGTGGTCCTTGGACTTCCCACAGGGCAGGGAACCCTGATTGCCGGTTGAGCTGATGAGGGAGGGGGACTTGATCGGGGGAGGGGGCGGGAAATTGGAGGCAGTGGCGGGGAGGAGGCAGAAATCTTTAATAAATAAATAAATTAAAAAAAAAACTCTCTACCCTCCTGGCCTAGCCTTCTGTGTGCTAGGATTATAGACATGCCCTCTATCACCTACGTGATAAATTTACCAAATAAATTAGCACATATTTTATTTGCTCAGCCCATGACTGTCAAATATTGTTCTGAGACTTTGCTATCATAAAGAATAATCACAAGAATTCTAATAGATATTTCTTGTATTGCACTGTTTTCTGAAGATGATAAAGTGGGGGCATCTCCTTCTTAAAGAGCAAATATTTAGTAAGCAGACAACTGTGCTCTAGGGAACTCATTACCCTACTGTAATCTGAGTATCACAGGGAACATTGGCAGATACCCAAAGCTATGCTGGCTATCTGAAAAGAGTTCATTAAGTGGTTTCTAATAACTAGGCTAGAGAGAGGGCTCAGCAGCTAAGAGCACCTGCTATTCTTCCCAAGGATCAGGATCAATGCACATGGAACCCACAAAGGGTTACAACTGTCTGTGTTAAGTCCAGTTCCAGAGAATCTGGCTCCCTCTTCTGGCCTCTAAAGGCACTGCATACACAGTGCGCATAGCTACGTAAAGACAAAAGACTATAAAATTGAGCCAGGCATGGTAGTACACACCTTTAATCCCAGCACTTGAGAGGCAGGCAGGATGATCTCTATGAGTTGCAGACCAGCCTGGTCTACAAAGTGGATTACAGGACAGCTAAGGCTGTTACACAGAGAAACCCTGTCTTGGAAAACCAAAGCAAAACCACTCACAAAATAAAAATAGTTCTTTTAAAAATAGAAACTCCTAAGATCCTGAAAGAGACTGGCCTTTGCCTCTGTCACTGTGTCCACGGAAGTCATATACGACCCACAAAATGACTGCTGCTTTTGTTGTCTAACCCAACCTCATCCCTGCAGCTCTGGGAATCAAACTCAGAGCCTCATTGTACAAAGCAAGTGTTCTACCACTGAGCTACACACCTAGTCCGCTGTTGTCTTGTGCTTCTCTAAGTTCATAACTGTGAGGAGGAATAGTTTAGTGGTATACAGCATAAGTTAGTCCTGGGTTGATCCTAAGCATCAATAATTAATTAATTAACTTTTTAAAGAAAACCAAAAGTTCACATATAATATTCTAATTATGTCATAGTAACTATAGCAACATCATTTGCTTGAAAAACATCACTACAATTTTAAATGTCTCACCACAAAAACAATTATATGAGGGTATTGGGTTAATTGGTCTGATTTAGCTATTCTTCACAATATATAAATTTGAAAGTGTCATTTTAAATGTCATACATATATACAATTTTTGTCAAATAATCTTTTAAAATGTTTTAATCCCAGCACTCTTGGGATTGAAGCAGGTAGAGTTTGTGGCCAGTTTGATCTACATATCCAGTTCCAGGACAGTCAGGCCTACAAAGACCCAGTCACAAAAAGAAATCAAGTGGTACAATACTGAGTTCACATGTTGAGTCCCCAAGGGCACTTTCTCTCCACAGTCTTATAGATGCTAAACTAGTCACAGGCCTTTGCGAATGCCACACAGAATGTCCATCCTGTTGCTGTCAGGCTGGCCTCAAGCTCTAAACCATATGTGTGTTAGCATGTCCTATACTGCCTAAGATCAAAATGGCACACAACTATCACCCAAAGAGATACAAAGCCTATGTTTCTTAAACAAGGATGTGGTGGTGTTTGCCCAAGTTTCTCTGAGAATTCTTTGTCCTTCTTTAAAAGGAGGTTGTATGCATAGTACTCAGTATTAAAAAATCACTGACTTAAGAGAGTACAGGGACAATAACTTTGCTTTCTCTCACCCACCATCCAAGTTAGAGGCAGCACTCATGAGAAGTTAAGGGCAGTGTCTGGACAGAACCCAAGCAACCTGAGAAGGCTGGGCTGGGCCTCTGTGTCCCAGATCTCTAGCCATGAGAATTACTTGTTGTCTTTTATCTTACCGACAGAAATTAATGTTCCCAGTCTCAAGAACGCTGTCTGGGTTAGAGGCAGTCAGAGAGGCAGGGAAATTCTAGTGCTCCAGGAGCTGTGACAGGACTGACACTTCCATCCTCAGTCTGGGCTACATAGCAAGTGTCTGGGCTCCACAGGGAGACTTTTGTCTTCACAGGGGAAAATTAATTTAAAAAAGCACGCGTTCTGAGAGCAAAAGCAGATAAAGCTACTCTCCTTCTTTACTCATAGAAAAGAGACCCTTAAACGGGATCATAAAACTTAGTAGCTGTCCTTAGTAGACAGAAGGAAATTCCCGGACACCGTTACAAGATGGGAATAGTATCTGTGAGGGAATTCTAGACCAGTCAGCGTCACAAGAGCCCCTTGCTAAACAAACAAACAAATAAACAGTTGGCGGTGGTTCACGCCATAATAGAGAGAAGAGAGAGAGCGAGAGCGAGAGAGAGAGAAGGGGGGAGGGGAGGGGGAGGGGGAGGGGGAGGGAGGGAGGGAGGCAGGCAGGCAGACAGACAGACAGACAGACAGACAATCGGGGCAGTAGTGGTCAGGCCTTTAATCCCAGCACTCAGGGGGCAGAGGCAGGCAGATGTCTAAGTCTTAGGGCACCAGGTCTACAGTGAGTTCCAGGGCGGCCCGGACTGTTACACAGAGAAACCCTGTCTCAAACACGCTGAAGGAATCCTAAGACCTCACTACAGCCATTACCTCCACTATTTCAGACCCATTTCTGCCCTCCCTGTCCCCAATCTCCCTTGCGTCTCCTCCATGACAGCTTGCCTCGCTGTACTTCATTAATTCTGACCCGTGACCCGACTCTTTCAACCGGTGAGAGACTCAAACGAAAGATGACACAACGAACGGACTCCTCCCGGCACAGAAGGGGCGGTTAGCTCGCCCCTCCCTTGGCCGCGGAGCTAAACCTAAGGCGCATGTACCGCCAGACGACAACGCGCGTTGATGACGTCACGCAAGGCGCCATCTCCGAAATCTGGTCGCAGTCCACTGTTGCCCGCTGGAGCAAGTCTGTTTGTGTACTGTGCCTACGTTGTTTCTTGGTTTTCTAGCGGAAATTTAGACAAGAAAGAGTCCTGGTGACCGAAAGCTGCAGAACAAAACGAAGAAAAAGAAAGAATCGTGAGGCCCGAAGGAGACGTCATCAGAGCGCTCCGGAAGTGTTCCGACGATGAAGGGTAAGCGGGATGAGAGACACGAAATTGGGCACGGATCACAGTATAGAAAGGGTCGGGACTGGAAGATGAATCAGGGATACCTGTCCCAAAGAGTCCCAGGACAATATCCATGGAGTTGACTCAGCACACAAAAGAAATCGAGACCCAGAGTGTGAATCGGCCCGACTCTCTCTAAGCTAGGAATAGATGTCACGATCGATCGAGTGTGTTCTCACCCGGGAAACTAGAAGAGGTGGATCCAAGGCCTTGGCCAGAACTAGGCATTGCCTGCCCTGATAACTGTGGCCAAGTGCCTGCTCCCCTCTACAGCCTGGCTTTTCACGCTTCATCCTGTAAAAAAATCTTCCCAGGCGCAGTATCTCAAACCTAAGGCGGTGGTATTTGATCAGAACACAGATGTGTCAGGAAGGGGAAGCAAGCACTGGAGCACTATTAGAGGGGAGAGTGGATACGATCAAGATGATTCGCACTCCTGCCCTGTCCTGTTCTCAGAGATCGCGTGCCTTGGCATATCTCGACTTCAGTATTATGTGCATAGAGAAATTCCCAGGAATCCACAAGGATGACCCCAGCTAAGACCCTAAGCAATAGTGGAGAGGATGCCTGAACTGGCCTTACCTGTAGTCAGATTGATGACTATCTTAAATGTCATCATAGAACCTTCATCCAGAAGCTGATGGAAGCAGATGCAGAGATCCACAGTGAAGCACTGGTCTGAGCTCCCAATGTCCAGTCGAAGAGAGGGAAAGCGATAATATGAGCAACGGGGTCAAGACCATGGTGGAGATACCCACTGAAACAGCTTACATGAACTGGGAGCTCACCGACTCCAGCCTGACAGAGAGGCAACCAGCATAGGACCAAACTAGGCCCTCTAGTTTATAGTGACAGCTGTATGACTGGGGCAGACTGGGACCACTGACAGTGAGACCAGAGTTTACCCCTACTGCTTGTACTGGCTTTTGGGAACCCATTCTCTTTGGAGGGATACCCTGCTCGGCCTTATACTGGGGAGGGCCTTGGTCTTGCTAGACTTTGGTGACTTCCCATGGGAAGTCTTTCCCTCTCTGAAGAGTGGATGGTGGTAGGGTGGGGGAGAAGGTGAAGCGAACGGGAGGAGGGGGATGGGGTAGAAGCTGGGATTGGTATGTAAAATGTAAAGAGATGGTTTTTTAAGAAAATAAATTTGGGCTGGAGAGATGGCTCGGCGGTCAAGAGCATTGCCAGCTCTTCCAAAGGTCCTGAGTTCATTCCCAGCAACCACGTGGTGGCTCACAACCATCTGTAATGAGGTCTGGTGCCCTCTTCTGGCCTTCAGGCATACACGCAGAAAGAATATTGTATGCATAATAAATAAATAAATACTTTTTTTTTAGAAGATTAGGGGCTGGAGAGATGGCTCAGTGGTTAAGAGCACAGGCTGCTCTTCCAGAGGTCCTGAGTTCAATTCCCAGCAACCACATGGTGGCTCACAACCATCTGTAATGAGATTTGGCGCCCTCTTCTGGAGCACGGGCATACATGGAGGCAGAATGTTGTATACATAATAAAAGTAAATAAATCTTTTAAAAAGAAAAAAAATAAAAAATAAATAAAATTTTGAAATATTATGGGCATAGTTAGGAATAACTAATTTAAAATTGCTTAGAAGAATTAATGAGACTAAAGTAAATGTGCACACACACTTCTGAGTGTATTTGTGTCCTTTTAAATCAACTGCTTGACAAGCAATGAGTATACCAGAGCTGTTACATGTGTACTGATGCATAAAGACTTCTAATCCTGATGATAGGCATCTGGCGTAGGTAAAACAAAGTTATTCCTAGGGTCCCAGGCCCTGCACAATTTTCTCAGTAAACAAACTCAATCTACAGTTCAAGGGAGAACCAGATTCTCCATGTAAAACTGCTAACTACCTTGGTTTGTTTACTTGGGCAAACATGTACTCAGGGAAGCCCAAGAGAACAGAGATGGGTTTTTGTTTCTTTGTTTGTGTTGTTGCTGTTGGGATAAGGCGAGCTATGTGGTGGAACTCACAGTGTAAACTAGGCTGGCCTCTCCCTCTGAAGTGACAGGATTAACCATGTGTGTCACTACACTCACCTTAGAAATAAATGTATAGGGGGTCGTGTGAGCTACATTTTCTGGTCATTTGCTCTTTCTTATCCCATTTACTCCTGTACTCTGTCCCCCAGTGCCACCATGATGGTTTCCTCCAAACAAATAAGAAACAGGAGCATGGATGGTTAAAGGGACTTCAGCATCATGCTGGACATATTTAGAACTTGAAAAAAAGACTGTTGTATTTTATCTTGTCAGGATTCTGAACTGTGAAAAATCTGTTTCGAATTTCTTGTAGTCAGCAAATTGTAGTATTTCAACCAACCACATGCCCTAGCCATTAATGTCACCTCACCTTTAGAGTCTTCACTACTTAGTGAGCGCTGCCCACGTGTAACTATAACCAGTATTTTAAATGAGATCAACTCTAGAGTGCTCCAGTGAGGACTTCTTTTAGACAGGCAGAATCTGGAGTAGGAACTAAACCCATGCTTTAATAAGATACCAGTGATTCTTAAACATGTTAAGCTTTGAGAAGTGTTCTTTTTAAACCTCATCCTGGGAATTTCTAGGACAAATCCAGCCAGAGGAAAGAGGAAGAAGTATGTAAGACAGTTGAGGTGGTACATGTCTATTATCCCAGCAACTAGCACTGGGAGCCTGAGACCAGAGTGTTGGGGGATTAAGGCCACTGTGGGCTCCATAGCAATTTCTAAGCGAGCCTAGGATACAAAGTGAGGCCTTGTTTAAGTAATATGTAACTAAGCAGTGTTCAGTAGGGTCAGGACATGGATCCAAGGTGAAGCACTTGCCTGGCGTGTATAAAACACCACTGAGTTTAACCCCCCAACACTGCAGAGTAAAACAGGAGGATCATCCAAGAAAGCTTTGCCGTTTCCTACTAACTCAGTATTCCTTCTCTAAATAAGTGTAGCTATTGTCATAGTTAGAAAAGCCTTGGGTATTATACTCATTCCTAACAGAAGTAATCGTCTATTTTTGTGTTTGTCCCCAGCTGTGATTTACCGTGCATTTCCTCACAAAGAAGCCAGAGAGCACGAGGTGCAGGTACAGTCGTTCAGAGGAGGCTGGGAGCAGTAGACTTGACAGCAGAGCAGGCTCAATGTCTTCTTAGACTCATCTAGCTGTTCTTTTCCATGGATTACTCATCTGCACAGGTCGTACTTTAGGCCAAATCAAGGTCTTTTTGGTTGGTGTCTTCATGTTCTAGGCTCCTTTCTTAGGGTACCGGAGTCAGCTCTTAATTTCATGTCATCTCCCACTCTGTATGGAACGACAGACAGCCTGTGCTTACCAGAAACATGTCTTGATCTTGCTTCTGTGCCCCATTCAGTGCTCAGCCCATTCCATAAGTGGATGTTACAGATTCTCTCTGGATGCTTCACAGGCTTTGTCAATTGGGCAGAAGCTTTACCTGTGGCTCCTATCCTGCCAGGTTGTGTGGGGCACGCCTTTAATCCCAGCACCTGGAGGCAGAGGCAGGCAGCTCTCTAAGTTCAAGGACAGTCAGAGCTACAGAGAAATCCTGTCTCAGAGAGAGAGAGAGAGAGAGAGAGAGAGAGAGAGAGAGAATAAGAGAGAGAGAGAGAGAGAGAGAGAATGAATATCCTTTAAATCAAGATGTTAAAAGGCCAGTTAACCACCTTTAATTGTATTTCCCCTTGAAAGAGAGACCACATATGTATTTAAAAGAACCAAATTGTCCTTCTATTGATGATGAATGTTTAGCCATCCCTGACTTGAACTACCTCAAAGATTATGTATTCTTTTTATCTCCTGTATTAGCACAAAGAGGGTATCATTTACTATTGATATGCTAACCTAAAGCTGGCAGTTAGCCTCAGACTTGTTTTTACTGTCTGGGTGATGCAAAAAGAACCCAGCAAATGGCCCAGCCAAGAGGTAGGTGCTCAGGAAAGAACACTGCCCAGAGCTGCAGCAGATGAAGGCCAAGCGAGGTACCTGCCGGCCAGTGTAGAGTAGACTGTTGCTACCCCAGCCTGAGAGGTGGGAAACGAAGCATGTTTCAGGACTGATGCGGCTGTGAAACAGTCTCCCAACCTTCCCCAGGAGTCCATATAACTCTGTATATGTCCTGTGGTTGAGAGTGAGTGTGCCCGAGATGCACTTCACACTTTCTGCCTCAAAGTGGGCCTGGAGCAGACCTCTCCAAGGGCAGCCGCGTGGAGTCCACAAGGCTGAAAGCAAGGGAAGAGGACTGTGCTGCTCACTGTCAGAATTTCTCCTCCTTGACCTACCTGGAACCCCCAGACAGTTTCCCCTAATACTGAAATGGCTCATTTCCCTAACAACCCCAGTTCTCTTTCACTTCAAGATAGTCTTGTGGTCATGACTTATTAAATAACCTGTGTAGTTCATTTCTCAAGCTTCCTTCCCCACAAGGATTAGAGAAGATTTGCATTACAAAGGATTTTGAATGCTCAGTAGAGTAACCTCAAGGAAGCAGGACTGGTCAGCGTTTGACCTGGCTGCAGTGTGGGGCGGTGTCACAGTTAGCACATGAGTGTGACTTTTACATTTTGGTAGTTGTGTGTAGGAAACACTAGGCAGACAGGAGATGTGTGAGCCTAGCTCAGCAGAGATGGTGGCTCTCAGGAACGGGATGAGTGCCCTGGTGTCTGAGAGCGGAACAGTGAACCACACCACCCTGTCTCTGAGCAGGAGCTGGGAACCCAGCGGGCTGAGGCCTTTGTGAGGGCCTTCCTGAAGCGGACCATCCCTCATTTGAGCCAGCAAGACTGTGAGAGCCATCTGCAGCGCAAGGCTGTGGTCTTGGAATACTTCACTCGCCAGAAACCAAAGCAGAAGAAGAAATCCAAAGGCCTCTCTTCCAAACAGAGGAGAGACAGAGGCTCTTTGACTTTAGCCCAGAGCAACAGAGGTACTCCAGTCTTCCCATGGCCTTGCCACTCACCATTGCCTAGCCTTCCTGGTAGGGCTCTGGACTGGGGATCCCAAGGATTCCCTGGACAGCTCTGCCCCATTAGTCTCAGGGGCTTCTTCGCCATCTGCCACAAGGGGGCGGCTTCCCGATACCAATTTTCTTATGTCATAGTTTGGCCTCTAAAAGACAGGCATTGGTCAGACTGAGGACTTTTCATCATTTAACTTCTCTCCTAGCCTCACTAGTAAGTGTCTCTGTTTCCCATAGCAACAGGCTGATATTCTTTAATATGTGCTTTCCTATACCCTTTAACATCACCAGACAGAATCATCCACTAAGAGGTTGCTGCCAGAGAGAGGTCCTGCCTTGGCATTTCAGAAGTTTCTGAAAGGAATGTGTCACTGTTTTGTGGAAGGATGTCTCCCTCGAGATGGTTCTGAGTTTGTGTTTACAGCCACTATGTTTAGGCTTTGTATAACACTCCATAGCCACGCAGCCTTTCTTGTCCCAGAAGGCAAGAGAGTGTCACTTTGCACTGGGGCTGCCTTCCTGGAGTCCTTGCAGGAAGTGCCTGTTTCAGATTCGAGCCTGGTGTTCCTGACTCTGATCCTGGATTGGTATGAATGGGCACCAAGACAAAGGATAACCCCAGAGAAAAGCTCTTGGTCCTTTACCCTCCCTTCCAGACGATCCTGCCACCTTATACAAGGGCCTGCCTGGAAACCTGCACCTGGGTTGTTATGGCTGAGGCTACATCACCACCTTCAGATGCTCTCCTGCTCAGAGCCAGGGGCTCCTCCATCATGTCTACAACTGGCCAGGAGGAAGGGCATCAAGGCAAAGGGCCCCCTCTTCCCTTCTCGAGAGCAGTAATTTAGCCCTGAAAAGGTTCTGCCAGGGAAGAAATTGAGGTTCAAGGAGGGGAATGTACTTGGCCTTCGTCACATTGTCGTCAGGGCACCTACGGCTTCCACGCAGTCTCGGGTATTCCCTCGTGCTTACTCTCGGCCTTGAGCCCAGCTCTGGTTTGCCGAACACTGGAAATCCCAAGCTCGTGTTTCTGACTCTGACAGATACAGTCTCTTCCTCCCTCTGCATGAACTCTGGAAGCAGTACATCCGTGACCTGTGCAACGGGCTCAAGCCAGACACGTGAGTTTTATTTCTGATGCCTGCCATGGGATTAGATCCCAAGTCTTGCGTGCACTAGAGACGCAGCCTGGGAAACCAGCTGGCTGTGGGCGTTTGTGATCCTGTTTGCTTTGTTACCAGCTCTTCTTTGTGGGCTCTCTTGACCTCCTAGGCAGCCACAGATGATTCAAGCAAAGCTCCTGAAGGCGGATCTTCACGGTGCTATTATTTCAGGTAATTTCTGTGAGAGCATATGGTCATCTGGAGACTGCTACTCAGTGGCAGTACTCAGCCTGGAATCTGTCACTTGCCATCCTGAGGTTTCTCTAAGTTACAAGCAGTGAGGATCTAAGGTGGTTGTGTCCTGACCCGTGCTGGGACTTGTTAAACACGCACTAAGTGGTGTCTGCATGCCGTCAGCTCATACTGTTGTCACCTCGCCTCTAGTGCAGACTCTGGGGGACAGATCCCCCTCTTCATGTTTCCAGGGTGCCATCACCAGTGCAGACTTTTTCCATGATTGCCAGACTCATTCACCCCATGGCACCCAACAGCTACTTGGACAGCCAGGAGGGGCCTCAAAGTACCTCACACAGAGCCCTTGGTCTCCCCTGAGGTCAGCTCTCTGATTATGACACATCTCCATATCAGTTTGTTCAGGCTAGAGACCTAGAAGTACATACACATTACCTCTTTCCTAATCCTGCACCTCAAGTCGGTTAACACACCTAGTTCCTGAATCTGACCTGCCTCTAACTCCCTCAAGCTGCTGTGGAAGCTTCTCTCACCCTCCCCCGGCTCACATACTGTTTTATTCCCACATACACACCAGAAGAAATACACAGAATGAAGGCTGTCATCAGACATCAGACTCCCGACTGCCATTTGCCTGTCCTAAGCCTCCAGCAGCTTCCCATCCAGTCAGAGTAAAAATCTATGGTGTCCTTTGGCTGCCCTCTGTGTGACTTGCACACCTGGTACCTTGGCTTGGCTCCTTCTCTCCACGAAGGGGCTCTGAAGGTTCGTGCATTGACTCCTGCTGTAACTCAGGTCCCTTTCCTAATGTCACTTCCTGAGAGTCTACCACCACTAAGGTTTCCCCTCCACTCTCATTGTGCTGTTCTTATTTTCCTCATAGCCATTATCAGTATCAAGAAATAGAATAGCCCGTGCTGTCTATCACTGTCCTCCATGAGAGCTTCAGCTCACAGGAGCAGGATACAGGCCATCACGTTCAGTGTCCTGTCCCAGCACTGACCTAGCACACTAAGCACATAGTTAGCTCCAAGTGCTGATTACATGGAGGAGGCAGGGCCCTGCCAGTGAGGTGAATCGCCTGTCACTTCTGGGCAGCTCTACAGGAGGACTGCATTCAAGGAAATGTTCAGGAGAGTCAAAAGTGAATGATGGATGTCCTGCCCATGGCACTTACTCCATCAAAGCAACACGACTGGACTTAGTTCTTTATGTGTATGGCCTTGTGGCTCCAGAACCCTGCATAAAACCCAAAGGATACCTGAGAACAGCCCAGAGATTGCAAAGCTCAGGACTAAGAGTTGGGAATCCTGGGCTCTTGCTGGCTTGGTCATTGCCCAGCTACAGAGCCACTATCCTCTGGGCCTTCTCTTCCTCAGCTTAGAAGGGCCAGGCTCCTAGTCCCTGAGGCCAAGCTGTGACTGCTGGCACTACCCAGGCCTTACCCTCATCTGCTTTTCTCCTTTGCAGTGACAAAATCCAAGTGCCCCTCCTATCTGGGGGTCACAGGAATGCTCCTGCAGGAGACCAAGCGTGTCTTCAAGATCATCACCAAAGAAGACAGACTGAAAGGTGTGTGCTGTGTCCCTAGGGAGAGAGAGAGAGAGAGAGAGAGAGAGAGAGAGAGAGAGAGAGAGAGAGCATTATCCTTTCCTTGAGGTTTTCAGGTTCTACTTGACAATGGAGTCAGAGTCTGCAGGTTCTTGCTATGTTATGAACTGCAGAGAGAGGCCCCTGCCCCTATGGCTACCAAGAGACATCATGAACACAGCAGCCTGTCCATAAATAGGACAGAAGAACTGCTTATCTGGGTCTTCGGCACTCATTGCTAAGGTCACCACCTCTCAAATGAATAACTAAAAGACAGGCAGAAGAAACCAAAACAGCCTGCCACTGGAGTTCTGAAAACTGCACCCTTGCTGGAGATACTCTTGAGTTTTAGTGTTGTTGGGAGGAGAGAGCCATTTGTTCATCCCTAGCCACTTATCCCTGAAATAATCACACATATTTAAATCACTGCTTGGCCCATTAGCTCTAGCTTATTGGCTAATTCTTACATGTTAATTTAGCCCATTTCTCTTAATCTGTGCATTGCCACAAGGCTGTGGCTTACCAGGTAAAGTTCCCAGAGTTTGTCTCTGGCAGAGGCTCCATGGCTTCTCTCTGACTCAGCCCTTCTTTCTCCCAGCATTCAGTTTAGTTTTCCCCACCTAGCTAAGTTCTGCCCTGCTATAGATCCAAAGCAGTTTTTCTATTCATTAATGGAAATCATAGCATACAGGGGGAAATCCCACACCATAGCATGGTTATTGCCACTCCAGCAGGTACTTTTGAATCTTCCAATACCCCAGTACCTGACCTTGCCCACAAATCCAAAGTTCAAACAACAGTTGAGGGGTTTGTACTCATTTCTGTTGATGCTAGAAATCAAGACCAAGCTAATCCTGGGCTCTACGCCTGAGCTACCCCCACAGCCTTGCTTCATTGTTTTTCCATTTCCCTGTATGTTCTTCTGCTCACTTTATAAGTCTAAGGAAGTAATGTAGAAGTTTCCCCACTCTGCACAAATCTAAGAACCAATTCAAGACTGTATGGGAAATTGGCTTTGGTGGTGTGAGAGCCCTCAGTTCTGGGAATTAAGTTAATCACCCCTAAATCTGGAAATTAGGCAGTGAGTTATATTTAGACTGTGAATCAAATAGCCCAGGTCTTTTTTGCGTACTTCTGGCATGGGTCTTCTCATTCCTGTACACTTTTTTAAAGACAGTCTTAGATGCAGTCCTGGCTAGCTTGGAGCTTGCTATGTAGACCAGGCTGGCCTTGAACTCTCAGATCTGCCTGTTTTGTCTCCTAAGTGCTGGCCATAAAGGTCTAGCATCACCTTAATAATGTTGTGGGAAGTCCTTTTGTATTGTTGCTTTTATTGGTTAATGAATAAAGAAGCTATTTGGGCCTATGACAGAGCAAAACAGAACAAGGCAGGAATTCCAAGCAGAGATAGAGGAGAAAAAGCAGAGTCAGAGAGATGTCGTGTAGCTGCCGAAGGAGACAGATGCCAGAACCTTACCGGTAAATCACAAGCCTCATGGCAATAATAGAATTAATAGATTAATAGAAATGGGTTAATTTAAGATGTAAGAGTTACTTAGTAAGAAGCCTAAGCTATTGGCCAAGCAGTGTTGCAATTAATATAGTTTCTGTGTGATTATTTTGGGTCTTGGCAGCTGGGAAGTGAACAAGCAGCCTCCGACTACTTTAATACAATTTAAATTGTAAACGTGCATGAATCATGCTTACATGAACATGAACGCACTGTCTGTATTGTTCCTCATTCTTTTTCCTTTCTTCTTTTCCATTCAGTTATCCCCAAGCTAAATTGTGTGTTCACCATAGAAATTGATGGCTTCATTTCCTACATTTATGGAAGCAACTTCCAGCTTCGGTCAAGTGAGAGATCTGCCAAGAAGTTCAAAGTAAAGGGAACAATTGACCTGTGAACTCTTTGCCACTGGCTACAGATGTACCTGGCAGCTGAGAACTGGAAACACCTTAAATACACACTTTTCCATGAAGCACTTTCTGGCTGTGGCTCGTCTTGACTCCAGGGAAAAAAGAGTGGCTAAAGAACATTGAACAACAAAGGAAGAAGTCGGGGATAGAGATTTGTCTCTCCAGGGAGGAAAGACTAACAGAAAATATACCAGGACTAACCTTGGGTGATTTGAAGAAGGTGGCCATTAGGTTCTGTCTTTCATACTTTCCTGTGTTTCTGGAACATTCTGTGCTAATAATGATAAATTTGGACATCTTAGTTCCATTTTGGCTGCTATATTTTTAACATTTCTACTGTGTAAGACCAGATGAGGTCTTTCTGCACGTGGCCATTGGAACTACAGGTCAGGACCAGCATTAAAAATGGCTGGGGTCCAGCTACTCTGTGCCAGTAGCCTTGAGGAGGCCTTGTCATTGACACCTAGTTCGGAGGGGCCAGTTGCCCCTTGTTTGTAAGAGGTGTGTGACTGCTGGCCGGCTCAGAAACTGCCCTGGCAATAGTAGGTGACGGCACATCCAGCACTCACCCCAGGTCAGCAGTGGTGCTGGGGGTCTTTGCTCGGTGCCTCCCACTCAGACTGCACTGGATGGAAGAGGAATGAGTGAGCCTGATGATCTTTATATGACAGAAAAACAGAAAGCCTACTCCCTCTCAGAAACCAAAGTGCTCCCCCAAGTCCCCGAGATTATCTAGGCCCTGGTTCTGTCAACATCATCTAGACATTCCTCATGGCACTGCCCCGTCCCACCTGGCCCCCGTGTTATCACAGTCCTTGCCACCCAGGTTCAGGGCACACATGACCTCTCAGCCTGAAAATGATCATTGTCTTACGGACTGGTAAAGAAAGGCTAAGATCTGGACCAGAAGAGCTGGCTCCAGAGTCAAGTTCTTCCCAGGAGGACAGCCACAGGGGGGTGAGAGAGACAGCTAAGTGTGTGTGTATGTTCCTTATTTACCCAGCGCTCTACCAAGGAACTCTTCTGTGTAGAGTGACTGCTGTTCTAGCTGGCTCAAAGTGCACAGGTGCTGCACCTTCAGAGCAGACCTGTCCAGCCCCACCCTCTGTGATGTAAGGGGCGCGCTATGTTGCATAAACACAGTTGCTTCCCAGAAAAGCTGCTGGTGCCACTTGCCAAGTGAAGCATGTTACTGCTGGCCCCAACTCAAGTGTCCATTAACTCGCTAAGGACATTCTCCCTCAAGGGAGACAATGTACTGCTCACCTGAAATAGAGTCTCTGCTCTTTGCCTTGTCTGGGATGTGCTGCTGTTGTCTCCCTGACCTCCCCAGCATCCTCCAGACTCTGGTCCTGAGGAAACTGCACTTGGTATTACATACAGCATGACTATCCAAGTCCCCACAACTTCATGGAGGGGGTATGGTACTGGTACTTGTGACTGTCTCCAAGGAATAGGACTGGTAGAAATGAGATTTGGGGTGTAGAGAGTCACATGACAACCAACTCTGTTGAATGTAAACCATGCACTACAGAAACATGAGCCCCATGCAGAGTGCCATAGAAGCCAATGGGAAGAACAGTTGGCACCTCAAGAAAGGGCTCAGACTGCTGTCTAAATTGGTTTCTGCTAAGGCTTCCTCCTGACTGGTCAACAGCTACCTCTCTGTGCGCATGGTCTGTCCTCAAGAAGGGAGCTCTAGTGTGCCTCTTCCGACGGTGTGATGAGATGAGATAACACCTCATCTATGACCCGTTTATCCTTTGTTACCTCATAAAGATCCTATCTCCAAACAGTCGTGTTGGAGGTTAGACCTTCAACACGGGAATTTGAGGGTAGTTAGTAACGACTGTAAAATGTTCCTAATTAGAAAAGTTGGCTTTACCTCCAAGGAAGGTGGCAATGTCCAGTCTGGACCCCATCCACAGACAGTGGCCTGGGTTTCTCTGCTGGTTTTTTTGCTGTATGCTATGCTTGGGACACCAGGCAGCTCAGCCTAACTGCTAGGCTACGAGCTCACATTTTCCTGAATTTCATGGGCTTTGACTTAAGGTGCACGCACAGTATCCAGAGTCCCGAAGTTGTGAGCAGCCAAACTCCTCCCTCCTTGTTCCACTGGAGCCAGCAGAGTCCGGGGGGAAATGTGTAGAGGGAGGGGATGGTTAATGTCTACATGGCTGGATTGGGAAATGCTTTGAAAAGGGCACTTCTTGGTGTGTTTCTGAGGCTTCCAGAGAGGATTAACTGAGGTGGAAGATCCACCCTATACATGGGAAGTTTCATTCCCTAGGGTCAGGAGCTGGAAACAATAGAAGGAAGCTTGCTCTCCACTTCTCTGTCACGTGTCCTGTCCCACTGTGCCTTCCCTGCCATAATGGCTGACGGCTGTAGCAAAATAATGCCTTCCTCATGTCACTTGTGTCAGGGATTTTATCACAGGGACAAAAAGTCCAACATGGGAGATGGGCAGAGTTGGCCCCTGAGGGGAGCTGTGGAATATGAAGAATTAAATCACACCCAGGTCAGAAACCTGAAGAACCCAGGAAATCAGAGCAAGGCTTGGGAAGGTCTATCTAGGGGAGGAGAAATGGGAAGGGGACATGTGACCACTGGCCTCAATGGCGATGCCTCAGGTTGCACCCAGCTCTCTAATGGTGGGGAAGACACAGCAGGAACTAGCTTTGTAAACCAAGGGGCAGGTTACAAAATTCTGATCAGTTCATCAACACCTGAAATCTTTCAGGGTCTCCAAGCTACCTACCATCTGTCAAGTGAGACAACTTACTGCATGAAGGCCTCCTAGATCAGGGTGCTGGGATTCCTGCAGCAGCATAAGCAGGCACATGTCTGCAGCAGCTGTCCTATGCTGCACTTCAGCCATACAGAGTCAGGTCCCAGGAGTGGAACTCGCATGTCTATGTGTTTGTGTAACACCACCTGCTTCCTCCAGTCACCAATATTTGAAGATGGTACATTCCAGATGGCATCTAAGTCTCTCAGTCCTGACATCTGATTTGACCATAGATTCTTGGGCCAGTCTTTTCTGGATGCGGGAAAGGATCATCCAGTGACCAGGCTCTCAGATTCTGAATAATAAACATGAAGATTCTTCCCAAATACATAATTATGCTAAAAAGGCTCACTTTCTGGACAATGGGTTTTGTATTAATTTAGTTTGCATTTCTTATCTATAATGACTCATTAAGACATCTGTTAAATGTCTATAATATTAATTTAATTCTAATAGAACTGTATTGGAATTGTCCGTTTAATTAACCTCATAGGCCTTTAATGGGTATCTTAAATAGACATCATTAACAAGACTGCTAGACAAATTAGAATTAGAGTCAATAACATTCTTGGTAATTTCTCATGAGCCGTGAAGGACAAGCATTGCTAAGTAGGCAGAGACGACTGCAAAAGAAAAAGTGTTAGAGCGGCAGGAAATCCAGAATGGACAGGACCCCGAGGGTTCACCATTCTGTGTCCCAGGAGATTTCGGCAAAGATGTTTCCCGGCCACCAAGATCGTACTCAGGAACAAAGGCTTCAGCTTTCATATGCATTTACAGAAAATATTCTGTGTTCCCTTGGACTGAGCTCCAGGTAGGGAAGAGAGGAAAGAGATGGGGAGCATGAAACGAATGGAGAAAGAGAAGTGTTAGAGAGGGGAGGGTCATGACATTGTATGATAGAGCAGGGGAACTGGGACTCACTAGGATAAGGCAGGTTGGTTGGGACGGAGTGTGGAATGGGATGAGATGTAGAACACTACTCCATTCCTCACCCGGGCACTCCTCTTTATCCCCACCCTCCTAACTTTCACCACTTTCTTGGCCACTCCCTCTAGAGTCCTTCAATGGACCTTATATTCCAGATGCATAAATGTTGAGCTGCCCTCATTCCAATTGTTAGACTTCTCTCCAACTTCCCTCCCTATCTGGTCACATGGCCACAAACCCAGGTACACCTAAAGTTCTCACAATCATATTTTCAAGCAGAGAGGAAGTATGTTCATTGTGTTCCTCCCCCAAGTTAAATTAAAAGCTCAGTAACAATAAAGCCTGTGTTTTGATCATTCTGGATCCCAAGTTATCTAGAAAGAACCTGACCCATGATAGAGTCTCATTGAGTGCTGGTGTGAAAACACTGCCCTTTGACCTCTCCATGTAAGTACATCAACCCCCACCTCATGGAATTGTCTCATTGCCTCTGAAACTCAGGTACAAGATCCAGTTATGCCTTGCTTCTTCTCCTTTGCCACAACCACATCCGACCTTTCTTGAAGTCCTATTGGACATCAATAAGAACTGAAGTCTCCTCCCACCTCTGCTCACGTCTTATCTCTTGACCTCATCCTCCCACAGCAACTGCCCAGCCAGCCCCAGCCCCAGCTCTCCCATGGCTTCCCTGACTCTATACTCAGCCACGTACAAACAAGATGGCCATTGGAACAGGACTCAGACTGTGCCATCCTTCAACTTAAAACCCACAAGTAACTTTCCCCTAAGTTGATGTTAAGTCATGCTCCTGACCAGAATTCCCAAATCCCTCCCTGATGGCGCTATGCTCCCCCTCCCCAGCACCTGTCTTGTCCACTCTGGAACCCTCAAGTGTGCACTGCTCCACTCTCAGTGTTTGCTCTTGAGTTCTTTGTGGGATTTTCTTTCTGTTGTCCCTCAACCCACGTCAGCCTTATCTTCTGCATTTGTCTCTGTTCTACTGGAAGGTTCTCTCATGACCTTCCTAGATCACTCCCACCTTCCTAGCTTTGCAGCCCCTCCTCCACCAACCTATCACTTCTTATGTGCACTACAACCCTTGTCAGCTGGGACTTTGCCTACCTATTTGTCATTAGAGCCATCAAACATCCCCATATTGTGTCAACACTGCTTTGCATAGTCACTGGGCATGGTGGCACACACCTGTAATCTCAGGCAGAAGGATCATGAGTTCCAGGGCAGCCTGAGCTACATAGAAAATCCTGTCTCAAAAACCACAAAGAAGACCTCAAAGTGTAGTCCAGTGGTAGAGAGCCTTGTCTAACATGGTCAAAGCCCTAACACCCACTCTCAGCACAGGAAGAAAAACATGTTCATAAGTATTTGTTGTTTATCTAGTTGTAGTGGCTCATACTAGTAGTCAAATCACTTGGGAGACTGAGACAGAAGGAGAACCATGAGTTCAAAGTCAATAGTGAGTTCTAGGCCAGCCTGGGCTACACAGGCTGTCTCAAACACACACACACACACACACACACACACACACACACACGACTTATATGTGCATTGTCTTGTTAGAGAGAGGGAGCCAAGGGTGGACTATGATGAATGAGTGGGCATTGGTTCTCACAGCTGCCACGATGACAGCAGTGACTCCATCCTTGTGACTTGTCCAGAGCATGTCCATATGCTACCCTCCCATACAAGCAGGCACTGCATCCAGCAAGAGTCCCCAGATGCCACAACTGCCCTGTGTCATCAGACCCTGCCCCCAACACACAAAGATAATCACAAGTCTACACTCCACAAACAGCAGGACCATGTAGCAGTCCAGCATTATATGCCTTAGCTCCACCCATTGAAGCAGAGTGTGAGCCTCTGTGCTGTCATCTTTGATAGTCAGGAAATCAGAGGTCAAGGCCAACTCACTATCCACCCTCATTTTCAACAACAGAAGATGAGGAATAAGGAGTAGTGTCTACTACAGAAGCATTTAGTATGCACACATTAACTTGTACCTTCAGCCAGAAGTGAGGGAGAGAGAAATGTCTTATTGAATGCTTCCATGGGCCCTCCACAGAAAGCTTGCCTTGCAAGGATCATGAGGTGGAGAGCCCTTGGCTGCCTCAGTTTCCTCCTCCAGTGTATTATACTGTGTTCCATGACCACACAGCGCACACAAACATATTCTACAGGTGTGTGCCTCTCTTCCTGACACATGTTTGTGGTGACAGCATGGAACTGACATGGCAGGACTCTCAACATTACAAATTATACAAGAACAAATGGGGTTCCTTCCAGATGTTGCTGTTTGGAAATTGGGTTGTATCCCTGCCCTCAGCAGAGGTTGTGACAAGGTCAAGCCAAGAGCAGGAGCCCTGAAGCCCCAGGATCAGCTGTTGCCATGCCCTTCCTGTTTGGACCTGAAAGGTTGCCTTCAGACTTAGCCCCACAGACAGCCCAATGCTACAGTTCAGGGGCTGAAAACACGGGTTATATGCTGGTGGGAAATGGAGAGAATTATAAACTTAGTATTTGTGCTTTCTCTGACTCCCACCCTTCTCCACTGGAACAAACAGCAAGCCTTCCTTGCCATGATGGACAGAGTCCTCTGAAACTGAGACAAAACAAATCCTTTCTAGTTATATTGCTTCTGTCAAGTATTTTGTGACCACAGGGGAAAATGTATATATACGTGAATGAAAAAGTGTTAGCCAGGTAAGGTAGTTCATGACTGGAGGAGGCTCGGGCAGAAGGATCACAAGTGAAAGGCCTGCCTATGATACCGCTAAGACTCAAAGTCAACCTGGAAGACTTAAACACTGTTTTGTTAAAGGAAAAAGGATGCTGGGGTTTGTTGCTGCAATTCCTTTTCTTCAGGAGATGTAAAGAATGTCTACCTCCTCCTCCTAAGGTGCCAACAACAACCCAAGAGGTGATTCAATCAGAGCTTGCACTGGGGAACCAGTGAGTTGTTAGACTTACTTACAGAGCCATGGGAGAGTGGAAAACAGCCACATTGAAAGTTCTGCATCCAGTATGGAGATCCCTCCCCCATAGCTGTGTGCATGGTGTCCCCTTTCTTAAGTAGATTTCTATTGCTGTGATAAAGCACTGTGGCCAAAAGCGACATGAGAAAGAAAGAGTTTAATTTCACTCTCGTGCTGGCTAGTCTTCTGTCAACTTGACACAAGCTAGAGTCATTTGAAAGGAGGAAACATCAATTGAGAAAATGCCTCCATAAGATTCAGCTATAAGCCTGTCAAATTATTTTTTAAATCTTTTATTTATTTATTTTGGTTTTTTCAAGACAGGGTTTCTCTGTAGCTTTGGAGTCTGTCCTGGAACTAGCTCTTGTAGACCAAGCTGGCCTTGAACTCATAGAGATCTGCCTGCCTCTACCTCCCGAGTACTGGGGTAAAAGGCACGTGCCACCACCGCCCAGCTTAATTCTTTTTATTTTTAAAACAATCTTATTTTACATACCAATCCCAGTTTCCTCTTCCTCCCATCCTCCAGCTTCCCTACCTTCTCCCCTCTCCACCCCCCATACACTCATCAGAGAGGGTGAGGCTTCCCATGGGGAGTCAACAAAGTCTGTTGCATCACTTGAGGCAGGACCAAGATCCTCATCCCTGTATCTAGGCTGAGCAAGGTATCCCTCCATAGGGAATGGGCTCTAAAGAGACAGTTCACGCACTAGGGATAAATACTGGTTCCTTTGCTAGTGGCCCCACAGACTGCTCAAGCCACACAATTGTCACCCACATTCGGAGGGCCTAGTTTGGCATTATGCATGTTCCCCAATTGTTAGTCTGGAGTCAGTGAGTTCATACTTGCTTGCGTCAGCTATTTCTGTGGGTTTCCCCCATAATGGTCTTGGCCCCTTTGCTTATAATTATTGCCCCTCACTCTCTACAATTGTAATCAAGGAGGTCGGCCCAGTGCTTAGCTGTGGATCTCTGCATCTCCTATCATCAGTTAGTGGATGAAGGTTCTACGATGACAATTATGGTAATCATCAATCTGATTACATTTTAGGTACTCTTCCCACTATTGCTTAGATTCTTACCTGAGGTCATCCTTGTGGATTCCTGGGAATTTCTCTAGTGTATTATGCATTTTAATTAGTAAATGATGGGAGAGAGCCCAACCCATTGTGGGTGGTGCCATCCCTGGGCTGATGGTCCTGAATTCTATAAGAAACCAGGCTGAGCAAAGCATGGGAAGGAAGCCAGTAAGCAACACTCCTCCATGACCTCTGTATCAGCTCCTGCCTCTAGGTGCCCGAGTTCTTGTCCTGAATTCCTTCAGTGATGAACAGAATTATGGAAGTATAAGCCAATTAAACCCTTTCCTCCCCAACTTGCTTTGGGTATGGTGTTTTGTTGCAGAAATAGAAAACTAAGACAGCCCACATTGAGCTGTGGTCCATCGTGATGGGAAGTCAGGGCAGGAACTCAAGGCAGGAACAGAAGCCAGGAAGCAGAGAGAATGTTCCTTAGTGGCTTATTCCTCATGAGTTGCTTACTCTGCTTTCTTATACCATCCTGGGCCTCCTGCATCAATCTTTAAGCAAAAGAATGCCCTACAGACAACCCAATGGGGGCATGTTTTTTAACTGAAGTTGCTCCTCCCAGATAATTATACATTGTGTTGAGTTGACAAAAACCAACCAGGAAAGTCTTTTTCCTGACTAGCCCTTTCTAGAGACCCAGAGGCCACATGAAATAGGGCAGAATTAGACAACTAAAGATGTGAATAGTCAGATGAGGGCTCCACGAGCATCCTTAGCCCCTCATTCTAAGAGGAAACATCAACAGCCAACAGGCCAGCTGTGATGATCTTTGAAGAGAAAACCCAGACAGGCTAAGTGAGAGGGGATGGAAGGGGCTCTCTAAAAGGTGACACCCAGCTTCCATCCCTTTGAGGCACCGACAGGAGCTAGACAGACTGCTGAACCCTGAATACTTGTGTTCCCTCAAAAGTCACATGCCGAAGCCAATCCCCAAATGTGATAATCGACTGGTTACATGATTGTAACAAGGATACCTGACAGAAACACTTAAAGGAAGGGATGCATTGCTTTAGCTCACGAGTTGAAGTATTTCAGACAATGTAGTGGGTATGATGGGGCAGCATGGTCTGTGTGGTGGGAGATTGTGGCTGTTTCTTCACATGGTGCAGATCTGGGTGCAGACAGCACAAGATGGAACCAAAGTCAGGCTATAAAGTTCAGATCTCAGATCTCGCAAAATGGCACCTCTGCCTGGGAACTGGGTAATAATCAAACCCATGAGTCCATGGGGGGCTTTTAAGACCCAGTCTAACAGATGGTGTTAAGAGACTTTGTTGTTTGTGGTAATTTACTGCCTGGAATCCCAGCTGATGCAAGAGGTTTAACAGGAGTTTGGGGTCATCTTGGCTTGCTTAGTAATTCAATCAGAGGTCCATTGCAAAATCCTGTCTCAAAAACAAACAACAACAACAAATGATGGAAGGGGTAGGGCCTTTAGGGGAGATTGGGTCAGGATTGGTGAGCACTGTGTCTTATTGAAAGATTGGTGAGCACATGATTAGAGAATGTTGTGTCTTTTTGAAAGAGGCCCAAGAGACCACACTGACCATTGACCAAGTGAGGTCTCAGCCAGACAGCTATCTTAAAGAATGGGGCCTTACTTAACATCAAATCTTTTGAAACTTTGACCAGCATCCAGAGTCATGCTGTGGTATGTTATGGACTTTGAACTCAAAGAAATCTACCAGTTACCCTGATACCAAAACCACACAAAGACTCAACCAAGAAAGAGAATTACAAACCGGTTTCATTCATGAACATCGACACAAAAATTCTCAATAAAATACTGGCAAACCGAATCCAAGAACACATCAAAAAAATTATTCATTATGATCAAGTAGGCTTCATTTCAGAGATGCAGGGCTGGTTCAACATACGAAAATCTATCAATATAAATAAAATCATCATATATAAATAGACTGAAAGACAAAAACCATATGATCATTTCATTAGATGCCAAAAAAGCATTTGACAAAATTCAACACCGCTTTATGATAAAGGTCTTGGAGAGATAAGGGATACAAGGGCCATACCTAAATATAATGATGTTAGCCGACAGCTAACATCAAATTAAACTGAGAGAAATTCAAAGCCATCCCACTAAAATCAGGAACACGACAAGGCTGTCCACTCTCTCCATACCTCTTCAATACAGTGCTTGAAGTTCTTGTTTTGTTTTTTTGTTTTTTTTGTTTTTCGAGACAGGGTTTCTCTGTGGTTTTGGAGCCTGTCCTGGAACTAGCTCTTGTAGACCAGGCTGGTCTCGAACTCACAGAGATCCGCCTGCCTCTGCCTTGTGCTTGAAGTTCTTGCAATAGCAGTAAGACAACATAAGGGGATCAAGGGGATTCGTATTGGAAAGGAAAAAGTTAAACTTTCGTTATTTGCAGATGATATGATTAGTATACATAAGAGACCCCAAAAACTCTACCAAAGAACTCCTACAGCTGATAAACACCTTTAGTAATGTGGCAGGATACAAGATCAACTCCAAAAAATCAGTTGCCCTCCTATACACTAAGGATAAGGAAACAGAGAGGGAAATCAGAGAAGCATCACCTTTCACCATAGCCACAAATAGCATAAAATATCTTGGGGTAACTCTGACCAAGGAAGTGAAAGATCTATTTGACAAGAACTTTAAGTCTTTGAAGAAAGAAATTAAAGAGGATACCAGAAAATGGAAGGCTCTCCCTTGCTCTTGGATTGGGAGGATCAACATAGTAAAAATGGCAATTTATAGATTCAATGCAATCCCCATCAAGGTCCCATCAAAATTCTTCACAGATCTTGAGAGGACAATAATCAACTTTATATGGAAAAACAAAAAGCCCAGGATAGCCAAAACAATCTTATACAATAAAGGAACTTTTGGAGGCATTACCATCCCTGACTTCAAACTCTATTACAGAGTTACAATATTGAAAACAGCTTGATACTGGCATAAAAACAGAGAAGTCGACCAATGGAATCGAATAGAAGACCCAGATTTTAACCCACAATCCTATGAACACCCGATTTTTGATAAAAGAACTAAAAGTATACAATGAAAAAGAGAAAGCATCTTCAATAAAGGGTGCTGGCATAACTGGATGTCAACCTGTAGAAGAATGGAAATAGATCCATATCTATCACCATGCACAAAACTCAAGTCCAACTGAATCAAAGACCTCAATATCAATATGAACACACTGAACCTGATAGAAGAGAAAGTGGAAAGTACTCTACAACATATGGGCACAGGAGATCGCTTCCTATGTATAACCCCTGCAGCACAGACATTAAGGGCAATATTGAATAAATGGGACCTCATGAAACTGAGAAGCTTCTGTACAGCACTAAAACAAAAAGGCAACCTACTGACTGGGAGAAGATCTTCACCAACCCCGCAACAGACAAAGGTCTGATCTCCAAAATATATAAAGAACTCAAAAAACTAGACTTTAAAATGCGAATTAACCCAATCAAAAAAAAAAAGAGCACTGAACTGAATAGAGAATTCACAACAGAAGAAGTTCAAATGGCCAAAAGACACTTAAGGTCATGCTCAACCTCCTTAGTGATCAGGGAAATGCAAATCAAAACAACTTTGAGATACCATCTTACACCTGTCAGAATGACTAAAATCAAAAACACCAATGATAGCCTCTGCTGGGGAGGTTTTGGAGTAAGGAGTACACTCATCCATTGCTGGTGTGAATGCAAACTTGTGTGACCACTTTGGAAATCAGTGTGACGGTTTCTCAGGAAATTCGGGATCAACCTACCCCTGAACCCAGCAATACCACTCTTGGGAATATACCCAAGAGATACCCTATCATATTACAAAGGCATTTGTTCAACTATGTTCATAGCGGCATTATTTGTAATAGCCAGAACTTGGAAACAACCTAGATGCCCTTCAATGGAAGAATAGATGAAGAAAGTGTGGAATATATACATATTAGAGTACCACTCAGCAGTAAAAAACAAGGACTTCTTGAATTTTGCATGCAAATGGATGGAAATAGAAAACACTATCCTGAGTGAGGTAAGCCAGACCCAAAAAGATGAACATGGGATGCACTCACTCATAATTGGTTTCTAGTCATAAATAAAGGACATTGAGCCTATAATTCGTGATCCTAGAGAAGCTAAATAAGAAGGTGAACCCAAAAAAACACATATGGGCATCCTCCTGAATATTAACCTTCATCAGGCGATGAAAGGAGACAGAGACAGAGACCCACATTGGAGCACCAGACTGAAATCTCAAGGTAAAAATCAGGAGCAGATGGAGAGAGAGCACAAGCAAGGAACTCAGGACCGCGAGGGGTGCACCCACACCCTGAGACAATGGGGATGTTCTATCGGAAACTCACCAAAGCCAACTGGCCTGGGTCTGAAAAAGCATGGGATAAAATCGGACTCGCTAGCCGGGCGATGGTGGCACACTCCTTTAATCCCATCATTCGGGAGGCAGAGGCAGGCAGATCTCTGTGAGTTCGAGACCAGCCTGTTCTACAGAGCTAGTTCCAGGACAGGCTCCAAAGCCACAGAGAAACCCTGCCTCGAAAAAACCAAAAAAAAAAAAAGGACTCACTGAACATAGCAGACAATGAGGACTACTGAGAACTCGAGAACAATGGCAATGGGTTTTTGATCCTACTGCACATACTAACTTTGTGGGAGCCTAGGCAGTTTGGATGCTCACCATACTAGACCTGAAAGGAGGTGCGTGGTCCTTGGACTTCCCACAGGGCAGGGAACCCTGATTGCTCTTTGGGCTGACAAGGGAGGGGGACCTGATCGGGGGAGGGGGAGGGAAATGGTAGGCAGTGGCAGGGAGGAGGCAGAAATCTTTAATAAATGAATGAATGAATAAATAAATAAATAAATAAATAAGAAAGAGATGTCATGATTGAAAGACACATTGGGGTTAGCAGAAACGTAGCTCTAGATAAATTTCCAATAATCCACCAGGATGACTCCGGCTAAGACCCAAAGCAATACAGAGGGGGCCTGATCTTCACTTGCCCTGTAGTAAGAATGATGAATATCTTAAATATCACCATAGAAACTTCATCTACCAACTGATGAAAATAGAGGAAGACACCATCGGAAAACTGAGCTGAGCTCCCAAAGACCAGTTGAAGAGTAGAAAGAATAAGAATATGAGAAAAGTTGTGAGGACTGTGATGGGTTCACCCACTGAAACAGTTTACATGAACTAATGGAAGATCACTAACACTAACCGAACTGGGAAGGAACAAGCATGGGACCAAAATAGTCCCTCTGAATGTAGCTGAGAGTTGACTTGCTGGGGCAGACTTGGGGGGTCACTGGCAGTGGCACCAGGATTTATCCCAAATTCATGTCCTAGATGTGTGGGATCCTATTCTCTTTGGATGTATACCTTGCTCAACCTAGATATAGTAGGGAGGGCCTTGGACTTTCCACAAACCAATGTGCATTACCCTCTCTGAGGACTGGATGAGGGTTGTGTGGGAGGATGTGAGGAGGGACTGGGAGAAGGGAAGAAGTGGTAACTTGGATTGGTAATTTTTTAAAACATAATCAATTAAAAACCATTCAGAGTAGCTGAGTCTAGGCAGCACAACAGCAACAAGAGACTGAAAAGGGGAACAGTTGTATCCATGCCCACCTTCAGCCATTATGTTGCCTGTTCCTACCAGCAGCATCCAAATAAAAGCATCTTCATCATACACAGTGGACCACCGATCTGGAAGTTCAAAGTGGCATCACCCATGAGTGTAATGATGAAGGGTCAGGCTGGTCCAAGAGTAAAAACATACAAAGAAGAGATGAAAGAATACAAGAGAGTTGTCAGTCCAGCATGGGCCAGCACAGAATAAGGAAGGACTGTAGGAGAAGCTGTTCTTCCTTTTGGAGACTACAGCTCCCAGCATCCCCCTGGACTGGAAGCCCCAAAGGCACAGGGCATTTCTCCCAGAAGCCCGTGTGTTCCCCGTTAAAAACAGGGGTCACCACGAGCTCTCTCTCTCTCTCTCTGCCCTTCTCTCCTTTCATCTCTGTCCCTTACTTGTTGTTACCCCCCCCATTAAAGTGCACCCACGTGGGATCACCGCATGTCTGTGTCTCCTTCCTAACCCCGCATCGCCCTGTGTCTCGCGTAATGTCTCCACTCTCTAACCCCACAGACAGACAAACAAGACAAAAAAGAATAACAGAAGCAACAAGAAGACAAGTGTCTTAGAGTTCATCAACATGCACGCAGCACACTGAGCCCTGACCTTGCACATAGTCACAAAGGAACACTTTGATCTCTTCCTTGGGTCATGGACAGATGCTGATGGCACAAAAGCCAGATGCACTGCAATGGCCTATCACCTGAGTTCCCTCAACAGCAGTTCTCCTTCCTGCCCAAGACTACTCACTGTATGTAAGTGTAGGCTGATGGGACACTTTCTGTTGGAAGGTGACGCATCATGTGTACATTACACACCGCTTCATCAGTGAACCTTATGAGAGCACTGCCATGATAGCCTAGGCTAAACGCCATGGGAAGTGGCACGTCCATGCCATGACTGCCTCTTTCACTAGCCCACACCTCAGCCTCCATGGCTACTGTTGGTCTCCTGGCATCTTCTCCAACCAATCCCATCTTCTAGTTAGGAATCGAACCTTCCCATTGGCTGTTGCCTCATTTATGACATCATTCTCCCTCCAACCCTACCAGCACCTGGTAGAATCTTGGTGTTTCCATGGTGATGACTGTAAACAACTTTGGATCATCACAGGTCCAGGTGACCAGTGACCAGTGAGTGCTGTCTAATACTGGACACACTTGCCACTGAGGTCAGCTGATCAGAAAGAGCCGACTGATTATCTTGCTCCATTGTACTTTGGATTGCTGATCCTCTCCCCTTGACCATGTCAGGTAAGGATAGAGACTTTAAAACATGTGATCTTCTCCATTGACTTTTACTATACTAATAAATCTTTGCTGAATGTGGATAGTATTGATGTTGATATAGATATCTAGATTTGAATGTCACATTTAGCTTTGGTTCTTACTAAGTAGGTGATTTTAGACAAAAAGTTTATTCTCAAGTGTTTTCCATCCGCCTCAAGGAGTGAACAGTGTCACTATGCTTGGGTCCTGTACTGTTGGGTTTTCAGAAGAAAGTGAAGAGGGAATAAAATCAGGCTCTTTTGGATGGTATTAAACTACAGAGACACGGGAACATGAACAAGGCACGCAGAGATCTAGCACTCCACACCACTAATGAGACAGTCTCCCCCCACTACTGTTTCCAGTCTTAGTTTAAAATTCAGGGCGACTCTAACAGTATTGGTCACACCACGGATGGTGGCACACAACTATAATCACAACACAGAGAGAACTGGGTGGGATGGAGATCAGTTCAAGTCTGACATGCTCTACACTGGCCTCTCTCCATACTCACCAAATGAATATTGACTATGGACAAAATGGCGACTGCCATGTTGTGCAGTCACTTGGACTTCCCTGGATTAAACATGGAGAGTGGAAGAGAATAAGAGGACTGTGGAATCTGAGAAGGCAGTTGTTGTACTGAAATTAATATTGACAGTGTTGCTGGAAGGACAGACCCACAGGAAGTCAGGGAAGGGGGCAAACACAGTACGGGTCTAGAAAGTATATAAATATATGAAGGCACACTGCAGAGGGGACCCTGGTGGTCCACAATGGTAGTTTAGAACACAATGTTGAAGACGACCACAGATTATAATCAAAACAGACAAGGCATTGTCATTTCCCAAGCCATGTTTAACCAAACGTACTGTTCAGATTAGTCTATACAAAGGTTCCCTGGCACATATAGAAAGAATATCCTGATCTGGTCCCTGGCTCTTACACTCCATCCAGACCACTTTCTGCCCAGTTCCCCATGTCTCATGTGCACTGGTGGTGTTGGATAGGATCAACTGAAGCTGCGAAGTCCAGTCAGTTAGAGTCTGACCATGGCAACTGACACGCTGTTGTGAGGGGGGATTCTCACACGGATTCCCCCTTAGAAGAGATAAAAAAACTAAGTTACTGAGGAGCTGTTAAGAAAACAATTTAATCAACAGATATTAAATTGAGAAGCAATCATATTCAGAGATGAACCCCATAAAACATTAGCAGTCTCAAGAGGACACACTAAACTGGTGCAAACACGAAGAAATGTTGTCAGTAGGTTGTATTTCTGAAATCATATTTGAATAATGCTTAAAAGTTATAAGATTATAAGAGATCCTCAATTATACAAGAAATGCAAGGGGAAAAAAGAGAGAGGGGGAAGGAATAATTACCTCAATTTGGTACACATTTGTTAAACATCATTTCAGAAAAAAACTCAATAAAATAGAGATTGGCCTGGTGGACATGGCAGGGGCTCCAGCACCAGCACTTTAGAGGCAGAAGCAGACCTGTCTGTGTGATTTCAAAGCCAGACTGATCAACGTAGAGTGAGTTTAGGTCACTCTATACTGTAAGATCTGCAGAGAACAGGACAAAGTTCCAGGTATGGAATATGCCTATGGGTCTCTTCCCAATAATAACCTCTGTTGTAGAATATATTTGCGAGGAAGTGTCCCAACAGGCATTATTATATTACAATCAGGGAAAAGGAGCATCGTGTCTAGATCTGAGTGAGGATTAAGCCAGATTGACCAGGATTTCCATGCCCACACAGGAAAAAGCAGACAGTTCATCTCGTGATTGTCATCCTTCATAGCCCCACCGATCAATCTTAACCCACTAGCTTGGCAAATGTAAGGGAACATAGATGCTAGACTCTCCCACTCAGTACAACCTGGAGATAACACAGTCCCTCCCAGGGGGTAGAAAGCCTCCATCTCAACTTTTTCCAACTCTCTTCTTGCTTCCTACAGAAAATTGCCAAAGTGCACCTTTCACTGGGACAGAATGTGCTCTGCAGCCCTCTGTGCCTGTGCTGAGGAATGCCACACCCTCAGCAGGAACTGTGTGCAATTTCTACGGGGTCTGCACCCCAGCTGTGAGCTCAGCATGGCTCCTGTCATCAGACTCCAGCACATGCTGCCAGCAGCTCATGGACAGTGCCTGTCTTTACCAACGAGCTGGCACGACCATGCTGACTGAGCCAACTGACCAGAACCAGATCTCTACTTCGACATTTTCCTATCCAGGTGTTCTCCACTGGGATCTCAGAGAAAGCACCACCAGAAGGGAAGCTCCATTCCTGGATGCCCCTGTAACTGTCATTGACCAGAATACCACCCCCTCGTCTAGGTCTATAACAGCCCAGTGTGACAATACTTTCCATATCAATGCATTACCGCCATCCTATCCAACACTGTCTGCCTGCCTTGTAGAGGCAACGCCATCAAATCTACCAGATCAACGATATATCCTGGCACCTTGCTACCTGGATGGAAGTCAGGTCTATTACAATGACCAGAACAGCCTGGGTCCTCCGATGGCTGAAGAATTCTGGCAGTGCCTGCAGGCCTATGGCTCTGTGTCCTGCTCTGGGAATCAGGCTTCCTCTCTGCACCCAGGGATGGTGATGGCACTACAGGAGATTCAGCCAATGAACATCCAAACACCTCTCTCCACCTCTCCCATCTACTGGCCCACATCTGCTCAAACCATGCCAGACACCAGTCTTCAAGGTGAGTAAAGCCAGGAAAGGAGGTGTGAGAACAGCCCTCAGAGGAGACACAGCTCTACCTTTCAGAAGTGGATGTCCACACAGAGGAAGATTGGGGGTCCTGACATGTAGGCTGTGGCTCAGGCTCATTACCCCTAAATTCAGTCTCTATAATGAGAGAGAATACAGGAAAGTGAGTGACATTCAACCTTCATTAAGACATGTCCAAGGACCACACCACAGGAACGCATTTCACTGCCAAGGCTAATCAGGCCCATGCAGCAGCTCACTAAAATCACCTCCTTCCTAATCTATGTCTCCAGATTCTAGATGACATCGAGAATTTTATCTGTTTTTCTACAACTAAGTTTCCCCTGAGTTGAAACTAGTATCCAGAGAAATGGAACCCTGAATCTGACCTGGAGGAAGTCTTCTCCCACACTCCAAGTGTCTGCTGTGACATTCTCTAACACTTAAGCTCTAGTGACAGTCTGCTTTGACCTGTGTAATATTGATAAGCAGGGTTGAAGCATCTCACCCTATCTGTCACGATCAACCTCTCTCTTTTTCTCTGTCTCTTTTCCTCCTCTACATCTCTCTTCCACTTTCTCTTTTTCTTTTACTCTTTCTTTCTGAATCTTCAGCAGTGACCCAAGGCCAAGACTATGTAGACATGTTCTCTGTTACAAAGTTGATGCTCAAAGCTTTTGCAGTCTTACATTTTGACATCACTAACAAAAATTCTGTGAAACGTGAACCTTAAGGAATGTCAGGGCTTTTGAACCGCTTGCCTTTCAGAATTGAGGAACTGATATGGATACCTAAACCCAAATAAAAATCCAGGCTTCAGGGGCCATATGAGTAATACAATGAACAGAAAGAAACTGGTGGAGATGAGTAAGATTAGGAAACAGTGAGCAACACAACCTGTCTCAGAGCAAACTCCCAAGGCAATGAGAGGCACTGTTTCAAAGGAAAATGGGGGAGAAAGGGAAGAGCGCACACCAAGGAATTCTGTCACCTCCCCATGATCACTAAGCATGTACACACCACACAAACACAAGAGAAAACGTGATCTCACACGGTCATGAGAAACAAATGAGTAGTTACTATGTGTCTCCAAAGAGGGCTGCTTTCCCTGCTCCTCCAGCAGAGCTCATAGCAATGCCTGCAACACTGCTGCACGAGCCTCAGTGCTCAGGTACACTGAAAGCGGGGGTAGCATCTCACTTACCAGGCACTGACTTCGAACTTCCTCTTTTTCAGTGGTGGAGAGGGAGACAACCCTGGGGTTGACACCTTCAGGGCAGACACTGTGTCTGCTGCAGAGTCCAGACCTCGGCAATGCCTGCACCCAGGATGCCCAGATGAAGACAGCACCTGTCAGTGGGAACAGGTCATTAATTGCCCTCATGCACAGTCCTTCTGAATTCCTGGCCTTGCCTCCAGCCCCAAGCCTGGAAAAGACACAGAAGAACAATGCAGATGAGATGAATGCTGAGCAATCAACACCTCTGGATTCCTATGAGGGCACAAAATGTAACCAAGACGCATCACCCCTCCCTTCAGCATACCCTGGCATGCAGCAGCCCTTGAACTACAGTGATGTTGGGAGCCTGAGGCAGAAGCTAGCTTCTCAAAATGCCACTTTGGGAAACAGTAGCCTTGGTCTGGAAGACCCTGAGGCTCTGCAGAGTGTCATGGAGTCTAGCAATGACTTTGCAGACATGACTACTCTGGTGGCAGATATTCACCTTCCCCAACTCTTAAACTTCAACACTGGCCTTGACCAAATGGAAGATCACACAGCAAGCCAAACCAAAGACTCCAAAGACATCAGGAGGGACCAGGCCCAGTCACGCACCAGCATCTTTAGTGGACTATCTGAACTGGGCATCAAGAAAAACCAGAAAGTCTCTGATGTGTTTCATGGAGCTCTTCAGGCCAGAACCCATCACAAGGATATGCTGAAGGAAGATGATCCTGGAACCATAGACAACACGGCCAACCACGTGCAGAGCAAATCTCAGATATTTGTACCCAAGAGGCCCAGCGTAGCAAGGGCACAGGGGAAAGAAAAGGCCAAGGACACCAGAGGAAACAGCTCCAAGAAAACAGAGGAGCTGAAGCCATCAAGTCACAGAGTCAAGGCAGAAGAGAAGCCCGCCATCCCAAAGACCAAGAGGAAGAGGAATCCACCTGAGCTCAGCCATGACAGCTTTAAGAAGCCTCGAACTCACCTCGGCATGCACATGCTGGCGTCTGTGCAGGTCTTTCACCCACTGGGGAAGAAGAGTGAGAGGAAAACTGGCGTCTCCTCCTCCCGGGCTCTGCTGAACTTGAGCAGCAACAAAGATCCCAGGACAGGCCCAACCGCCACATCCCTGGGAGATGCGCCCCGTGAGGGTCGAGGCCCTGGTAGAATCCCGGGCAATGCTCAGAGAACAGAGAGCAGTGCTCCCAAGCGGTGTCCATCTCTGTGCCTGGATGAGCTGTCCCCAGCTGGGAAGGTCAAATTAGTACCTCTGCCTTTCCTAGCCCTGGACAAGCCTCAAGACAGACCTGTTTCCAGAAAGCTTCACTGCCTGGCTTCGCACAGGCCCACTACAGCTTACCCAGTGAGGTCTCAATCCCACACTGCTAGGCAACCCAAACTCAAGTCATCCCAACCAGCTCCTGCCAGCACATCACTGATGGCCTCTGACAAGTCGGCTCTGCCAGTTGCCACCAGTGCCACACGTCCAATTAGAAGCAAGCCCATCCAGTCTTGCCCTGGGCCTCAACCGCCTGCCTCTTTGCCTGCACCCTACAGAGCATCATCTCACACTTCACTCCACAGGGAGCCTCTTTCTTTTGCCACAAACAAGACCCTAGATCCTCCCCAGCCTCAATCCCAATACCTGCGGCAAGATTTCAGCCACTTACCAATTCCTTGGAAGAAAGTCAACATTCCGGGGCCAGTCATCTCACAGCCTATCACTGAAGAGCAGAGGCCAGAGAGGGAGGCCATGAAGAGGCGGGCTCAACAGGAGAGAGAGAATGCTGCCAAGTGTACCTCTCTGGGAAAACCACAGCTTTTCCTTCAGAGGGAGAAAGATATGGAAATTTCGAGATATTATGGCTATGCAGTGTAAGTGCTGCCCAAACCTTTGGGACACAACGCTATTCATCACACACAGGTAAGATGTAGATACACATAGATATTCATGCATACATGAAGTTTAGAGGCTTAGCTGAATGTGTAGATATGTAGATACATACATAGTAATGCAGAATAATATTTAGATATATGCATATATGTGAAGGGAAATAAATAGTTTATAAATTTATAAATACTTGAAGACACTATAAGTGACTGTAGAAACTTAAGACTGCGATTTTATCCATGAGTATATAGAGAGGGCTTTGATGTCTTCCTTAGAACTTTACTATTATTAATTTATGTTTCCTAATTATGTAATAATACATGTGACATAGATACAACATATGCTATAAGTCAGTGGTACTACTTATTTAATGTTAAAGCTGTAGCAAAAAGCTCTAGTGGCAATAAGATTATTTTCCTGGAATTTAATTTTCAAGATTCTAGGATGATGTGGGAGTCCCCTCTGTATGCTGTGAATATGTTTTATTACCACTGGTCATTAATAAGTAAATCTGTTTCAGCCAGTGACTGAGCAGGTCAAAGCCATGTAGGAAATTCGAACTGAGATGTAGAGAGAAAGCAGGCAAACTCAAAGAGATGCCATGTAGCTGCCGAAGGAGAAAGATGCCTCAATGCCCGAACATTGCCAATAGGTCACAGACTCACGGTGATAACAGGTTAATATTACTTGGCTTTATTAAGATGTTAGAGTTAGCCAGGAATATGCTGGGGTCATTGGCCGAACAGTACTGTAGTTAATGTGGTTTCTGTCTGATTATTCACGTCAGAGTTACTGAACATGGTAAGTTTCCTAGAGTGCATACTGTAAAGTGAACACACTACTGCTGTCGCCACATCTCCTCCCATTTCAAACCTCAAACACGAGCCCTTTAGACATCAGTACTCTGCCTGCATTTCATGATATGAAACATAGGGTCCATGTGTGCATAATCAAGATCCTACCTTGAAAGAAATTCTACAAGGCGGAGTATCTTTCTGAGATGGGTTGATTTGGATTACTGGGTTTATCTCAAATTGTATCAATCTTTGAAATTATCCATTTAACATGTTTGTTTTTCGTGTGTGTGTGTGTGTGTGTGTGTGTGTGTGTGTGTGTGTGTTGTCCACATGAACTACTGCGTAACAAATGTATGGAGTGCCCAGAGAGGCCAAACCTGGGCATCAGTTCTCTGGAGTCTGTAATTAAGAGAGACTGAAAACCATCATGAGGTGCTCTGAATTCTACCTGGGGATTCTGCGAGAAAATCAAGTGTTCTTCTCTAAGGAGCCATCTCATCGAACCCGAGTTGAGTACACATAATGGACTGACATTTGATCGCCTGATATTTTCCTCCATCCTGACCTGTCCCTGAATCTTAACCTCCTTGCACTATTCTGTGCTCTAACTGTTTCAGAGTTTGTAACACATTGTCCTCTGAGGCATATGGCATTAACCTTGTATGGGGTGACACATAAGAAATAGAATTAATTTATATATAAGTTTAGTTTCTTGAGACAATGTTTCTCTTCATATCACTGAATATTTGGGAACTGACCTCGCTAATCAGGCTAGCCTTGAAATCACAAAGATCTGCCTGACACTGCCTTTGTAATGCCTTTGCCTGTGTCCCTGCCTCAAGAGTGCTGGGACTAAAGGAATGCACCAAAATCCCAGGTGAAAGCACCTTCCTTTCTGTATATGTGGGTCACCGATTTCCCCACCATGATTATGTGAGGATGTATGTTAGCAACAGTACATTTTTGATAGCTACCAAAAGTCACAGAGGCTGAACTGCTTGCGCTTACAACTGTAATTCAACACAGGTTCATTGTTCTGAAAAATTGCTACTCAAACAGAGATCATAGGAACGCCTTCCCCATCACTATAAGGGCCTAAGTGGAGAGGGCACAGAAGGAGGGGAGCATCTCACTTACCAGTCACTAACTTCTTCCTTGACTCTTTTTCAGTGTTGGAGAAGGGGGTGTCCCTGGGACTGACACCTCAGGACAGACAGTCCATCAGTTGCAGTCCACAATGTTGCTAGTATTCCACCCTGGATTCACAGATGAGGATGCCACCTGTTGATAGGGACAGGTCATTGACTGCCCCTATCCAAAGGTCTCCCAAATTCCTGGCCTTGCCAACAGCTCTCATCCTAGGCGGAAAAAAGGGAAAACAATGTGAATTAGACGACAGCCAATCTATCAATGCTTAAGGATCCCTTAAAGGCACACAGGAAACCTAGTCCCATCACTTCTCCCTTTAGCACACCCCAACTTGCAGCACACGCTGTGCTTTACTGACACTAACACCCTGAGGCAGAAGCGTGCTGTTGACCATGTCTCTTGCTAAGCAGCACCTTTGGCCATCATGAGCCTGGCACATGCACACTGTGATGGTCTCCAGCATAGACTTTGCTGACATGACTACACCGGGGCCAGATATTCACCTTCCACAATTTTTCAAATAACTCAATGTATTAAACATATTCAGAGATGCACAGCATCCTTATCCAAAGACTCCATAGTCATCAGGAGGGAATAAGCTGGGGCTCATGAGCAAGACAAAACCAAGAGGACCAGAGGAAACAGCTTCAAGAAAACAGAGGAGCTGAAGCAGTTTAGGAAGAGTCAAGTCAGAAGAGAAGCACACCATCCCAGGACCAAAAGGAGGAGGAATCCACCTGTGCTCAGCCACCACAGATTTAAGAAGCCTCGAACCCACCCCAGCATGCACAGGCGGGAGTCCGGGAAGGGCTTTCACCTCTTGTGGGGGAAGTGAGAGAAGAAAACTGGCCTCCCCTGAACTCTGTCAACTCTTCCTGCTTCTCTGTACTCTATTATTACAAGAGTTTATTGAACTTTGATCTCTGAGGAAGTGGCATTGGATATTCGCAGGGTGACCTTTATTCACTTTCTTTTAGTTCCTTGAGAGAGACTTCTCTCCAAAGCACTATATGTCCTGGTAATAACATCATAGACCAGGTTAGCCTTGAACTCAGTGATCTGCTAGACTCTGCCTCTGCCGCTTCCTCTGTCTTTTGAGTCCCTGCCTCAAGAGTGCTGCGACTAAAGATGTGCTTCAACAATGCAGGTAGAATCAAGATTCTTTCTGTACATGTGGATCACCAGGTTTCCCAGCATGATTTGATGAAGAGTCCATGTGTAGGCAAGGCGATTCTTGCTACTGACCTAAAATCACAAGAGACTTAACTGAATGTATTGACTTAGCTGTATGTATTTACAACTGCAACTCAACTCAGATTCTTTTTTCTGACAGTACCTTTGTTTCACTTGTAGGCTGGACTTCTGACAATGCCTATCTACTTCCAGATAGTACAACATCTGGATTTGACTCAAGGAATGTATTCAACCTGTCCCTAGATATTTATGGTGTTTGTATTTTCTCAATAGGTAATCCCCAGCTACTGTGTAGACACAATACTGTCCATTCTAACAAAGCCTATTTGCTGTCCAGAGTCACTGGTCTAGATAAATATAACACAGCCAGCCGGAAAGGATCCCACAACCTGTATCCAAGCATCCTGACAGGGGCACGATTGACTACAAGAGAATGAAGGAAAGCAATAGTTTAGGGAGGTCTCTGGTTTGATCACTCTCTCTGTGTTTTTTAACTACAGAATTTGGGACTCCATGAGTCTACTGGGCTTCACTGTACTCCTCAGAAAAACAGAAAGGCATTTGAATGGATATACATTCATGTTAAGATTATTATTTTAATATTTATGTTTTCAAATTAAGACTACAGTGAATACTGCCCAAACCGCCTCTCTCTTCCTATACCATTCAGCTTACATCCAGATCCCCACATCCCCTGTCTCCCTCCCTCCCTCCCTCCTTTGGGGCATAGCGCCTCCCTGCCCAGCCTGCTAGGACGCTGGGACCGAATCCAAACCGGGAGGACAAAGGGGTGGCCGGTAGCTCCTTTGTTCCCATAGCCTCCCCATGGGAGCGTGGTGGGCCCTTTGTTCGTGAGCTAACCAAGCAGCATGGAGTTTCAATCTGGGCACCAAGTGAAACATCATTGTGGTGAGTGAGTGCTGCGGCAGCTGGGAACATACCTCAGCCCGCCCACACTTCCTGGCCATCCTACAGGGGCTATACTGCCCAAACCGCCTCTCTCTTCCTATCCCATTCAGCTTACATCCAGATCCCCACACCCCCTGTCTCCCTCTCTCCCTCCCTCCTTTGGGGCATAGCGCCTCCTTGCCCAGCCTGCTAGGGCGCTGGGACCGAACCCGAACCGGGAGGACAAAGGGGTGGCTGGTAGCTCCTTTGTTCCCATAGCCTGCCCGCAGCGAGCAGGGTGGGCCCTTTGTTCGCGAGCTAACCAAGCAGCGCGGAGTTTCGATCTGGGCACCGAGTGAAACATCATTGTGGAGAAACATCTCTGGGGAGTGACATCACTGGGAAGGTACATCAGTGGGCAAGAAGACCTGATCCTGTAAAAGAAGATCCAAAGGGGAGTATTGGGAGGAAGAGATGGGCAGACGCCAATGCAGGAATTCTCCCAACAATCTGAAAAACAACACGAAACCACCAGAAGCCAGTGACCCCACAACAGGAGGACATGAACACCTTAATCAAGAAAAAGTAGAAAAAACTGACTTCATGAAAGTGATTGACACCCTTAAACAGCATATAACAAACACGCTTATAGAAATGGATGAGAAGTATAATAGAAACTTCGAGGAATTGAGTAAATCAGTGAATGATACCCTAGGAAACCAAGGAAAAACAATCAAGCAGATAAAGGAAACAGTTCATGACTTGAAAACTGAAATGGAGGCAAAGAAGAAAACACAAACAGAGGGCCGGCTGGACATGGAAAATCTAGGTAAACGAATAGAGACTACAGAATCAAGTATAACCAGCAGAATACAAGAGATAGAAAAAAGAATCTCAGATTCTGAGGATAACATAGAGAAAATAAACACTCTGATCAAAGAAAACAGCAAGTCCAACAAACTCTCATCACAAAACATTCAGGAAATATGGGACACAATAAAAAGACCAAACCTAAGAATAATTGGAGTAGAAGAAGGAGAAGAAGTGCAGCTCAACGGTACAGAAAATATACTTAATAAAATTATAGAAGAAAATTTTCCCAACCTGAAGACAGATGTACCTATGAAGGTTCAAGAAGCATACAGAACACCAAATAGGCTGGATCAAAAGAAAACATCCCCTCGCCATATAATAATCAAAACACAAAATATACAGAATAAAGAAAGAATATTAAGAGCCGCAAAGGAAAAAGGCCAAGTTACTTATGAAGGTAAACCTATCAGACTTACACCTGACTTCTCTATGGAAACCATGAAAGCCAGAAGGTCCTGGATAGATGTTCTCCAAAAACTAAGAGACCACGGATGCAAGCCCAGACTACTATATCCAGCCAAACTTTCATTCACTATAAATGGAGAAAACAAAATTTTCCAGGATAAAAACAAATTTAAACAATACGTAGCCACAAATCCAGCCTTACAGAAAATAATAGAAGGAAAATCACTAACCAAGGAGTCCAACAATGACCACAATAACTCAGACATCTAGAGACTCTTCACCAGCGCAAATCAAAGAAGGAAAACACACAAACCCTACTACTAAAAAAGTGACCGGAGTTAACAACCACTGGTCATTAATATCACTTAATATCAATGGGCTCAACTCACCTATAAAAAGGCAAAGGCTAGGGCGGGGACCAACTGGGACAGGCTGGAACCGGCGGGGACCAGAGCGGCAGCAGAGGACACAGGCTGCTGGTGGCGGGAACCATCCCAGCAGCAGAAGCAGGCTGCAGGGACCGCGCGAAACACCGAGAACAGATCGCCCCACTACAATTAAACCAAAGAGGTAGGCATTCGGTTGGGGAGGTCCCTGGCAGAGGAGGAGCCCGGTCCTATTCTTGAAGACCCTTCTGAGGGGTGAAAGGGATCTTGGCCCCCCCGGCAGGAACCAGGAAACAGAGCAAGGGCATTTTGTAAGAGGAGCCCCTGGCCAGCAGGGAAACCTGAACCAGTTTTAACAGACCCCTTAGATAGCATCGATAGGAGGAGATGGGCAGGCATCAAGGAAAGAATTCACCCAATAATCTGAAAATCAGCATGAAAACACCAGAACCCAATGATCTTACAACAGAAGGTCTCCAACACCCTAACACAGAAGAAGTGGAAAAAATTGACTTTTTGAAAGCAGTAGAGTCCCTTAAACAACATGTGAAAAATGCCCTTATAGAAATGGATGAGAAGTATAACCAAAAATTTGAAGAAATGAGTAAATATGTACATAATACCCTGGGAAACCAAGAAAGAACGATCAAACAGGTAATGGAAACAGTTCAAGAATTGAAAACTGAAATGGAAGCAAGGAAGAAAACACAAACTGAGGACCAGCTGGATATGGAAAATCTAGGTCAATGAGCACAGCCTACAGAAACAAGCATAATCAATAGAATACAAGAAATAGAAGAAAGAATCTCAGATTCTGAGGACACCATAGAGAAAATAAACACTCTGATCAAAGAAAACTGCAAAGCCAACAAATTCTCATCACAAAACATTCAGGAATTATGGGACACAATAAAAAGACCAAATATAAGAATAATAGGAATAGAAGAAGGAGAAGAGTCACAGCTCAAAGGCCCAGAAAATATTTTGAACAAAATTATGGAAGAAAACTTTCCCAACTTAAAGAAAGATATTCCTTTGAATATTCAAGAAGCATACAGAACACCAAACAGACTGGATCAAAGGAAAACATCCCCTCGCCATATAATAATCAAAACACAAAATATACAGGTTAAAGAAAGAATACTAAGAGCTGCAAAGGAAAAAGGCCAAGTAACTTATAAAGGTAAACCAATCAGACTTACACCTGATTTCTCTATGGAAACAATGAAAGCCAGAAGGTCCTGGATAGAAGTACTGCAGAAGCTAAGAGACCATGGATGCAAGCCCAGACTACTATACCCAGCCAAGCTTTCGTTCACTATAAATGGAGAAACCAAGACATTCCAGGATAAGAACAAATTTAAGCAATACGTAGCCACGAATCCAGCCCTACAGAAAGTAATAGAAGGAAAACCGCAACCCAAGGAATCCAACATTGCCAACACTGCCTACAATAACTCAGGCATCTAGCGACCCTTCACTAGCACAACTCAAAGAAGGGAGACACACAAATTCTACTTCCAAAAACAACAAGAATATCCGGCATGAACAACCACTGGTCATTAATATCACTTAATATTAATGGTCTCAACTCACCTATAAAAAGGCACAGGCTAAGAGATTGGATACGAAAACAGGATCCAACATTCTGCTGTTTGCAAGAAACACATCTCAACCACAAAGACAGGCATCTACTCAGAGTAAAGGGTTGGGAAAAGGTCTTTCAAGCAAATGGTCCTAAGAAAAAAGCAGGTGTGGCCATATTAATTTCTAACAAAACTGACTTCAAACTAAAATCAATCAGAAGAGATCGAGATGGACACTTTATACTCATAACAGGAACAATTTGTCAGGATGATGTCTCAATCCTGAATATTTATGCCCCTAATATAAAAGCACCCATGTATGTAAAAGAAATATTACTAAAACTCAAGGCAGGTATCAAACCACACACACTAGTAGTAGGAGACTTCAATACACCTCTCTCAGCAATGGACAGGTCAATCAGACAGAAACCTAATAGAGAAGTAAGAGAACTACTGGAGGTAATGAAGCAAATGGACTTAACAGACATCTATAGAACATTCCACCCAAATAGGAAAGAATATACCTTCTTCTCTGCAGCCCATGGAACCTTCTCGAAAATTGACCACATACTCGGAAACAAAGGAAACCTCCACAGATACAAAAAAATATCAGTGTCCACCTGCGTCTTATCAGATCACCACGGATTAAAGTTAGAATTCAACAACAATCCTACCTCCAGAAAGCCGACAAACTCATGGAAACTGAACAGTCAACTACTGAACCACACCTGGGTTAAGGAAGAAATCAAGAAGGAAATTAAAGTCTTCCTGGAATTCAATGAAAATAGAGAAACAACATACTCAAACCTATGGGACACTATGAAAGCAGTGCTAAGAGGAAAGTTCATAGCACTAAGTGCCCACTTAAAGAAAACAGAGAAAGCATACATCAGAGACTTAACAGCACACCTAAAAGCTTTAGAAAAAAAAAGAAGCAGACATGCCCAGGAGGAGCAGAAGACTGGAAATAATCAAACTGAGGGCTGAAATCAACAAAATAGAAATGCAGAAAACAGTCCAAAGAATCAATGAAACAAAAAGTTGGTTCTTGGAGAAAATCAACAAGATCGACAAACCCCTATCCAAACTAATTAAACGACAGAGAGAGAACACGCAAATAAATAAGATCAGAAATGAAAAGGGGGACATAACCACAGACACAGAGGAAATTCAGAGAATCGTTAGATCTTACTACAAAAGCCTGTATGCCGCAAAACTAGAAAATGCAAAAGAAATGGACATGTTTTTAGATAAGTGCCACATACCAAAGCTAAACCAAAACCAGGTGAACGATCTAAATAGACCTGTTAGTCGCGAAGAACTAGAAACCGTTATCAAAAATCTACCTTCCAAAAAAAGCCCAGGACCAGATGGTTTCAATGCAGAATTCTACCAGAACTTCCAAGAAGAGCTAATACCTATACTCCTTAATGTATTTCACAATATAGAAACAGAAGAGTCATTGCCAAATTCCTTTTATGAAGCTACAGTTACCCTGATACCAAAACCACACAAAGACCCAACCAAGAAAGAAAATTACAGGCCTATCTCACTCATGAATATCGACGCAAAAATTCTCAATAAAATACTGGCAAACCGAATCCAAGAACACATTAGAAAAATTATCCATTATGATCAAGTAGGCTTCATCCCAGAGATGCAGGGCTGGTTCAACATATGCAAATCTATCAATGTAATCCAGCATGTAAATCAACTGAAAGAAAAAAACCATATGATCATTTCATTAGATGCTGAAAAAGCATTTGACAAAATTCAACACCCCTTTATGATAAAAGTCTTGGAGAGATTAGGGATACAAGGGTCATACCTAAATATAATAAAAGCTATTTACAGCAAGCCGTCAGCTAACATTAAATTAAATGGAGAAAAACTCAAAGCCATCCCACTAAAACCAGGAACACGACAAGGATGTCCACTCTCTCCATACCTCTTCAATATAGTGCTTGAAGTTCTAGCAATAGCAATAAGACAACATAAAGGGATCAAGGGGATTCGTATCGGAAAAGAAGAAGTTAAGCTCTCGTTATTTGCAGATGATATGATAGTATACATAAGCGACCCCAAAAACTCTACCAAAGAACTCCTACAGCTGATAAACACCTTTAGTAATGTGGCAGGATACAAGATCAACTCCAAAAAATCAGTGGCCTTCCTATACACTAAGGATAAGGAAACAGAGAGGGAAATTAGAGAAGCATCACCTTTCACGATAGCCACAAATAGCATAAAATATCTTGGGGTAACTCTGACCAAGGATGTGAAAGATCTATTTGACAAGAACTTTAAGTCTTTGAAGAAAAATTGAAGAGGACACCAGAAAATGGAAAGATCTTCCTTGCACCTGGATTGGGAGGATCAACATAGTAAAAATGGCAATTCTACCAAAAGCAATTTATAGATTCAATGCAATCCCCATCAAGATCCCATCAAAATTCTTCACAGATCTGGAGAAGCCAATAATCAGCTTTATATGGAAAAACAAAAAACCCAGGATAGCCAAAACAATCTTATACAACAAAGGAGCGTCTGGAGGCATTACCATCCCTGACTTCAAACTCTACTACAGAGCTACAGTATTGAAAACAGCTTGGTATTGGCATAAAAACAGAGAAGTCGACCAATGGAATTGAATAGAAGACCCTGACATTAACCCACAAACCTATGAACACCTGATTTTTGATAAAGGAGCTAAAAGTATACAATGGAAAAAAGAGAGCATCTTCAACAAATTGTGCTGGCAAAACTGGATGTCAACCTGTAGAAGAATGAAAATAGATCCATATCTATCACCATGCACTAAACTCAAGTCCAAATGGATTAAAGACCTCAATATCAGTCTGAACACACTAAACCTGATAGAAGAGAAAGTGGGAAGTACTCTACAACACATGGGCACAGGAGACCACTTCTTACATACAACCCCAGCAGCACAGACATTAAGGACCTCATTGAATAAATGGGACCTCCTGAGACTGAGAAGCTTCTGTAAAGCAAAGGACACTGTCGCTAAGACACAAAGGCAACCCACTAACTGGGAGAAGATCTGCACCAACCCCGCAACTGACAAAGGTCTGATCTCCAAAATATATAAAGAACTCAAGAAACTAGACTGTAAAAGGCTAACCAACCCAATTATAAAATGGGGCATTGAGCTGAACAGAGAATTCTCAACAGAAGAACTTCAAATGGCCAAAAGACACTTAAGGTCATGCTCAACTTCCTTAGCGATCAGGGAAATGCAAATCAAGACAACTTTAAGATACCATCTTACACCTGTCAGAATGGTGAAAATCAAAAACACCAATGATAGCCTTTGTTGGAGAGGTTGTGGAGAAAGGGGTACACTCATCCATTGCTGGTGGGAATGCAAACTTGTGCAACCACTTTGGAAAGCAGTGTGGCGGTTTCTCAGGAAATTTGGGATCAACTTACCCCTGGACCCCGCAATACCACTCTTGGGAATATACCCAAGAGAGGCCTTATCATACAACAAAAGTATATGCTCTACTATGTTCATAGCAGCATTGTTTGTCATAGCCAGAACATGGAAACAACCTAGATGCCCTTCAATGGAAGAATGGATGAAGAAAGTATGGAATATATACATATTAGAGTATTATTCAGCAGTAAGAAACAAGGACTTCTTGAATTTTGCATACAAATGGATGGAAATAGAAAACACTATCCTGAGTGAGGTAAGCCAGACACAAAAAGAGGAACATGGGATGTACTCACTCATATTTGGTTTCTAGCCATAAACCAAGGACATTGAGCCTATAATTAGTGATCCTAGAGAAGCTAAATAAGGAGAACCCAAAGAAAAACATATAGGCATCCTCCTGAATAGTAACCTTCAGCAAGCGATGAAAGGAGACAGAGACAGAGAGCCACATTGGAGCACAGGACTGAATTCTCAAGGTCCAAATCAGGAGCAGAAGGAGAGAGAGCACGAGCAAGGAACTCAGGACCATGAGGGGTGCACCCACACACTGAGACAATGGGGATGTTCTACTGGGAACTCAACAAGACCAGCTGGCCTGGGTCTGGAAAAGCCTGGGATAAAACCGGACTCTCTGAACATAATGGACAATGAGGACTACTGAGAACTCAAGAACAATGGCACTGGGTTTCTGATCCTATTGCACGTACTGGCTTTGTGGGAGCCTAGGCAGTTTGGATGCTCAACTTACTAGACCTGGATGGAGGTGGGGGGTTCCTTGGACTTCCCACAGGACAGGGAACCCTGATTGCTTTTCGGGCTGAGGGGGGGGGGACTTAATTAGGGGAGGGGGAGGGAAATGGGAGGCGGTGGCTGGGAAGAGACAGAAATCTTTAATAAATAAATAAATTTAAAAAAAAGGCACAGGCTAAGAGATTGGATAAGAAAACAGGATCCAACATTCTGCTGTCTACAAGAAACACACCTCAACCACAAAGACAGGCACCTACTCAGAGTAAAGGGCTGGGAAAAGGCTTATCAAGCAAATGGACCTAAGAAACAAGCAGGTGTGGCCATACTAATTTCTAACAAAGTTGACTTCAAACTTAAATCAATCAGAAGAGATGGAGAGGGACATTTTATACTCATAACAGGAACAATTCATCAGGAAGAAGTCTCAATCCTGAACATCTATGCCCCTAATATGAAAGCACCCACGTACGTAAAAGAAACATTACTAAAACTCAAGGCAGCCATCAAACCGCACACACTAATAGTAGGAGACTTCAACACTCCTCTCTCACCAATGGACAGGTCAATCAGACAGAAACCTAAAAGAGAAATTAGAGAATTAATGGAGGTAATGAAGCAAATAGACTTAACAGACATCTATAGATTATTCCACCCAAAGAGGAAAGAATATACCTTCTTCTCTGCAGCTCATGGAACCTTCTCGAAAATTGACGACATACTTGGTAACAAAGCTAACATACACAGTTACAAAAAAATATTAGTAACCACCTGTGTCTTATCAGATCACCATGGATTAAAGTTAGAATTCAACAACAATGCTACCCCCAGAAAGCCTACAAACTCATGGAAACTGAACAGTCAACTACTGAACCATACCTGGATTAAGGAAGAAATAAAGAAAGAAATTAAAGTCTTCCTTGAATTCAATGAAAATAAAGAAACAACATACTCGAACTTATGGGACACTATGAAAGCAGTCCTGAGAGGAAAGTTCATAGCACTAAGTGCCCACCTAAAGAAAACAGAGAAAGCACATATTGGAGACTTAACAGCCCACTTGAAAGCTCTAGAAAAACAAGAAGCAGACTCACCTAGGAGGAGTAGAAGACTGGAAATAATCAAATTGAGGGCTGAAATCAACAAAATAGAAACACAGAAAACAATCCAAAGAATCAATGAAACAAAAAGCTGGTTCCTGGAGAAAATCAACAAGATTGATAAACCCCTATCCAAACTAATCAAACGACAGAGAGAGAACACGCAAATTAATAAGATCAGAAATGAAAAGGGGGACATAACCACAGACACAGAGGAAATTCAGAGAGTCATTAGATCTTACTACAAAAGCCTGTATGCCACAAAACTGGAAAATGTAAAAGAAATGGACGCTTTTTTAGATAAATACCATTTACCAAAACTAAACCAGGACCAGGTGAACAATCTAAACAGACCTGTAAGTCGTGAAGAATTAGAAGCTGTTATCAAAAACCTCCCTACCAAAAAAAGCCCAGGACCAGATGGTTTCAATGCAGAATTCTACCAGAACTTCCAAGAAGACCTAATACCTATACTCCTTAATGTATTCCACAAGATAGAAACAGAAGGGTCATTACCAAACTCCTTTTATGAAGCCACAATTACTCTGATACCAAAACCACTCAAAGACTCAACCAGGAAAGAGAACTACAGGCCAATCTCACTCATGAATATCGACGCAAAAATCCTCAACAAAATACTGGCAAATCGAATCCAAGAACACATCCGAAAAATTATCCATTATGATCAAGTAGGCTTCATTCCTCAGATGCAGGGCTGGTTCAACATACGAAAATCTATCAATGTAATCCAGCATATAAATAAACTGAAAGAAAAAAACCATATGATAATTTCATTAGATGCTGAAAAAGCATTTGACAAAATTCAACATCCATTTATGTTAAAAGTCTTGGAGAGATTAGGGATACAAGGGTCATACCTAAATATAATAAAAGCTATATACAGCAAGCCGACAGCTAACATCAAATTAAACGGAGAGAAACTCAAAGCCATCCCACTTAACTCAGGAACACGACAAGGCTGTCCACTCTCCCCATACCTCTTCAATATAGTGCTTGAAGTTCTAGCAATAGCAATAAGACAACATAATGGAATCAAGGGGATTCGAATTGGAAAGGAAGAAGTTAAACTTTCGTTATTTGCAGATGATATGATAGTGTACATAAGCGACCCCCAAAACTCCACCAAAGAACTTATACAGCTGATAAACAGCTTTAGTAATGTGGCAGGATACAAGATCAACTCCAAAAAATCAGTCGCCCTCTTATACACAAAGGATATGGAAGCAGAGAGGGATTTCAGAGAAGCTTCACCATTCACGATAGCCACAAACAGCATAAAATATCTTGGGGTAAATCTAACCAAGGAAGTGAAAGATCTATTTGACAAGAACTTTAAGGCATTGAAGAAAGAAATTGAAGAGGATACCAAAAAATGGATGGACCTCCCTTGCTCTTGGATTGGGAGGAACAACATAGTAAAAATGGCAATTGTACCAAAGGCAATTTATAGATTCAATGCAATCCCCATCAAGATCCCATCAAAATTCTTCACAGATCTGGAGAAGACAATAATCAACTTTGTATGGAAAAACAAAAAACCCAGGATAGCCAAAACAATCCTATACAATAAAGGATTGTCTGGAGGCATTACCATCCCTGACTTCAAACTCTATTACAGAGCTACAGTAATGAAAACAGTGTGGTACTGGCATAAAAACAGAGAAGTCGACCAATGGAATCGTATAGAAGACCCGGATTTTATCCCACAAACCTATGAACACCTCATTTTCGATAAAGGAGCTAAAAGTATACAATGGAAGAAAGAAAGCATCTTCAACAAATGGTGCTGGCACAACTGGATGTCAACCTGTAGAAGAATGAAAAGAGACCCATATCTCTCACCGTGCACAAAACTCAAGTCCAAATGGATTAAAGACCTCAATATCAGCCCGAACACATTGAACCTGATAGAAGAGAAAGTGGGAAGTACCCTACAGGAGATGCGCACAGGAGATCGCTTCTTATGTGTAACCCCAACAACAGAGACATTAAGGGAAACATTGAATAAATGGGACCTCCTGAGACTGAGAAGCTTCTGTAAAGCAAAGGACATTGTCACTAAGACACAAAGGCAACCTACTGACTGGGAGAAGATCTTCACCAACCCCGCAACTGACAAAGGTCTGATCTCCAAAATATATAAAGAACTCAAGAAACTAGACTTTAAAATGCTAATTAACCCAATTAAAAAATGGGGCACTGAACTGAACAGAGAATTCTCAACAGAAGTTCAAATGGCCAAAAGACACTTAAGGTCGTGCTCAACTTCCTTAGCAATCAGGGAAATGCAAATCAAAACAACTTTGAGATATCATCTTACACCTGTCAGAATGGCTAAAGTCAAAAACACCAAGGATAACCTTTGCTGGAGAGGCTGTGGAGGAACGGGTACCCTCATCCATTGCTGGTGGGAATGCAATCTTGTGCAACCACTGCGGAAGTCAGTGTTTCGGTTTCTCAGGAAATTCGGGATCAACTTACCCCTGGACCCAGCAATACCACTCTTGGGAATATACCCAAGAGATGCTCTATCAAATGACAAAAGCATTTGTTCAACTATGTTCATAGCAGTATTATTTGTAATAGCCAGAACCTGGAAACAACTTAGATGCCCTTCAATGGAAGAATGGATGAAGAAAGTATGGAATATATACACGCTAGAGTACTACGCTGCGGTAAAAAACAATGACTTCTCGAATTTTGCATGCAAATGGATGGAAATAGAAAACACTATCCTGAGTGAGGTGTCCCAGACCCAAAAAGATGAATATGGGATGTACTCACTCATAATTGGTTTCTAGCCATAAATAAGGACCACGGAGTCTACAATAGGTGAACCTAAAGAAGCTAAGTAAGAAGGTGAACCCAAGGAAAAACATATAGTTGTCCTCTTGGCTAAGGGAAGTAGACCAAATTTCCGGGGAGAAAATGGGATCTTGGGGGTGGGGTGGGATGGGGGTAAGGGGAGATGGGGAGAGAAAAGGTAGAAGGGAAGGAGGGGGGACCTGGGAAACAGGAGAATTGGGATAAAGGAAAGGTGGATAGGGGAGCACGGAACCACAATTCTTAGTTAAGGGAGCCACTTTAGGGTGGGCAAAGACTTGACCCTAGAGGGGCTCACTAGTGCCCAAGATGAGGTTCCCAGTTAGTTCCTTGGGCAGCTGAGGATTGGGAACCTGAAATGACCCTATCCTAGAGCAATACTGACGAATATCTTGCATATCATCATAGAATCTTCATCTGGTGATGGATAGAGATAGAGACAGAGACACACAGAGGAGCACTGGACTGAGCTCCCAAGGTCCCAAGGAGGAGCAGAAGGAGGGAGAACATGAGCAAAGAATTCGGGACTACGAGGAGTGCATCCACCCACTGAGACAGTGGAGCTGATCTACGGGGAGCTCACCAAGGCCAGCTGGACTGTGACCGAAAAAGCATGGGATAAAACCAGACTCTCTGAACATGGCGAACAATGAGGGCTGATGAGACACCAAGAACAATGGCAGGGGGTTTTGATCCTACTTAATGTGCTGGCTTTGTGGGAGCCTAGCCAGTTTGGATGTTCACCTTCCTAGATATGGACGGAGGGGGGAGGACCTAGGACTTAACACAGGGCAGGGAACCCGGACTGCTCTGTGGACTGGAGAGGGAGGGGGAGAAGAGTGGGGGGAGGGGGAGAAGGGTGGGAGGAGGGGGAGAAGGGTGTGAGGAGGGGGAGAAGGGTGGGAGGAGGGAAGGGAAATGGGAGGCTGGGAGGAGGTGGAAACTTGTTTTTTTCTTTATGTTTTTTTTTTCTTCTTTTCGCAATAAAAAAATCAAATTAAGTGTCTTGTAGAATAACACTTGTTGAACAAAGCTCAGGAATTATTTTACATATTAAAGCAATTAACAAAAAGATGTACTGAATTCTTCTCATGGACTTTAAGTCTCATTGTACTATTTATTCAATGAACAGATTTTATTCTGTATATTGTATACTGACAACAGCACTCAGTTCCCACCACCTGGCCATTCCTTAGCTCTCACCAAATATCTTAGGCAATGTTCTTCTGCTTTATACTACTGCTTACAATTTCATGAATGTCTATATGTAGAGATGTGTCACCAAGGATCCACATAGTGAGACTGGATAAGAAGATGTTTCTGTGGGACTGGATACATTTGGTACAATATAATTATCTCGAGTTCCAAGGATTCTCCTGCAATCACCTTGACTGCATTCATTGTTTTTACTGTAACCAGTTCCACTGTGTGCAGACGTCATGTATTTCTTATCATTTGCTCTGCTACTGGACACCAAGTTCAGGCCCTAACACAGGTATCCGAATCCTGAACAAACTGCAATGTACAGCAATGTGCAGAGCAATAACCCATCCAACGCCTTGGAACAGCATGGACAGGAGGAGTGGTAGACCTGGTTTGGTGTTTAAAGACACTGTATACTGAAATACACAGAGGGTACAATACTTCACATTACACCCACCAACTGATCTCCTGCTCCTACGGAAGCAATACTTGCAAGTCCCCAACTTTCAGATAACTCTCCACTTCTTTTTTTCTGTACCATCTAGAAAGATCAAGTCCAACTGATCTTAGCTAAAATATCTCGATGGGATAGTCATTTTATTCTAGGGTAAAACACCAGGCTACACTACTCTACCTGACTGCATTAGCTCTTACACTGCATTCCTGCTTGCATGACAGCCCCTGATATTTGGATGGACTGCATTGTACATGATCCATTTTGCCATAAGAGGCAATCATCTCACCACAACAGCAGCCACAGCCACTGAGTATCAGCAGCCAAAACTTTTACAGTTTTTCCATCAGCACCAAAAGCACACAGAAAAGGAAGTCGAGAAAGGAGACAGACTGGAGCAGTTCCATCAACACTTGCAGCTACACTAATCTCACGCAGAAGCACAAAGGTTTAGAAGGGAAATACAAAGGCCCATCCATTCCCTTCAATAAAGCAGTAGGAGTTCCCTTCCCACTGTGACCTGTGATCCTCTGAGTCACAGGAGATTCTGTTGTGCATCACGGTACAACATAAAAATTCCCTTCTATGAAAGCCAGCCTGTTAGCAGGAAGGGAGATTACAGTTCAGTCCAAGTCTGACTTCTAGATATCCTACATCTGAAACAGAGGGACGGGACAATCATCTACTTCTTACTCATACCAAATAAAAGGATCCAAAGAGCTTCATCTTTTGGGAGGTCTTGAAGAGTTTCTTGACCGACATCTCCTGAGTCTTAAGATCATTTCTGGGACATAGAATATAGCAGGCATATGGCTTCAGTGAGTGCCACATTTCCACTCATTCAGGGTCCCATTTCTCAACTTCTCTAACTTACTTTTGCTCTCCTTGGAGATGCAATCCATAATTTTCAGGCACTGTGATGATACCACGGTACCACCGACGATAAGAAATGTTTCGTACACATGTGAGCAGGCTCTGTGCAGACCTGCCAATGCCAATTCTATCAGGGGATAGCCTTTGTGCAAAGTCACACACTAAGCAGATTCTCTAAATAGGGAGGGCAGTCTATTCCACTGCAGCTTGCAAAGATCCCCTCTCATGGAATTTTGTAATCTAGATAATACAACAAGTCCCTTCAGCTCCTAGTTTTCAGGATTCTCATGGGGCCAGGGCACATCATAACAGCTCTTACACATCTGGTAGTATCAAACCAATCTCTTTACACTGACTCAAAGACAAGAACATGGCCATCATATACCCATCCACATGAATGCAGTGTTGAATTTACTTGAGTGTATTATTGAACACAGCATGGTCTGTGTTTTAGTTTGCTCTCACCTATATACTTGGCACAACTAAGAGTTTTGTCATTTTGAGTTAAAGACTTCAGGAGTTCATTGACAGGGTATGTGGATTTTAGTTAATTTCTTTCATAAAATGCAGTCAGCGTGAGTAATGTCACCTAACAATGTACATTCCTACAGAATGGGAGAACAAACACCTTCTCACCCAAGTCAACAGTAATGATCTTGTGGGATTACCCACGTTACTTGAAAGTGAAGGAATGGTGGGTTACAAGCACTGGGCATCATTTTTATATGTAGATGTGTAAAATAAAGCAAAAACTCACATGGATATGGTATATGGGACAGGAAATCAAAGTCCCTAGGGCTCTTTCATTAATGGAAGCCAGCAACACAGCTATGTAAAGTGCTCCCCTAGTAATGGGGCAAGGCACAAGAAAGACATCAGAGATCACCCACAATGCACTATTCCATTGACACCTCTGGACCATGTTATTAATGGGAACCCCAAAATTGAATAATAATGAACAAATTGGTCAGAAAAATGCTTACTTTGCGATGCTACTTGGAGCACAACTGAGATACAACAGAGGGGCAATAGTGACGACTTCAAGTACCAATGCACACACTCCTATTTAGCTTATATAGCATAAAACAAACCAGGATCCGAAGGAAAGAGGATAGTTCAATTCAGTGGTTGCCTCCCGGAAGTAGCCTCTCAGACTGATTGTGAAACATGATCTTTTTTTTTGAATATTTATTTATTATGTATACAATATTCTGTCTGTGTGTATGCCTGCAGGCCAGAAGAGGGCACCAGACCCCATTACCCATGGTTTTGAGCCATCACGTGGTTGCTGGGAATTGAACTCAGGACCTTTGGAAGTCAGCAGGCAATGCTCTTAACCTCTGAGCCATCTCTCCAGCCCCTGGAGCATGATCTTTATCATTAAATGACAGAGAAGGACCTAGTCTATGCTCGGCAATACTATACAAACACAGTGGAACTTGGAATATATAAGAATGTTGGCTGAGCAAATCTAAAGAGTGCCAGGAAGGAGAAATCCCCTGTGGTCTCTGATTTACCTCTTACCTCAATGTACTGCCTTGGTCTCCTGTTCTGGATTGCTTAAACAATGGTCTGTAAAGCATAACATGAAAGACACTTGATCCTGCACCAAGTTAGCTGAGATTTCTCTGTTTAGGTCTGTATCTCATTTTTTAATTGGGTTATTTGAAATGTTGATGTCTAATTTCTTGAGTTCTTTACATATTTTGGAGATCAGTCCTTTGTCTGATGTGGGGTTGGTGAAGATCTTTTCCCATTCAGTAGGCTGCCTTTTTCTCTTATTGACTGTGTCCTTTGCTTTACAGAAGTTTCTCAGTTTCAGGAAGTTCCATGTATTAATTGTTGCTCTCAGAGTCTGTGCTACTGGGGTAATATTTAGGAAGTGGTCTCACGTGTCCATGCATTGAAGACTACTTCCCACTTTCTCTTCTATTAGGTTCTGTGTGGTCAGATTTATATTAAGATCCATTTAGACTTGAGTTTTGTGCATGGGGATAGATATGAATGTTCAACATCCTTAGCAGTCAGGGAAATGAAGATCAAAATAACTCTGAGATACCATCTTACACCTGTCAGAATGACTAAGATCAAAAACTCCAACGATGCTTATGCTGGAGAGGATGTGGAATAAGGAGAATACTCATCCATTGCTGGTGGGAAAGAAAACTTGTACAACCACTTTGGAAATCAGTATGGTGGTTTCTCAGAAAATTGGCCATCAACCTACCTCAGAATCCAGCAATGCCACTCCTAGGCATATTCCCAAAAGATGTTCAATCATACTCTAAAGACGTTTGTTTGACTATGTTCATAGCAGCATTATTTGTAACAGCCAGAACATGGAAACAACCTCAACCAATGAATGATATCTTGAAATTTGCGTGCAAAAGGGTGGAACTAGAAAACACCATCCTGAGTGAGGTAACCCAGACCCAAACAGATGAATATGGTATGTACTCACTATGTATGTATGTAAAAAAGTGGATACTAGCTATAAACAAAGGATATTGAGGCTATATTTCATAATCCTAGTGAAGTTAAGGAACAAGGTGAACCCTAAGAAAAACGTATATAGATCCACCTGGGAAGGGGAAAGAGCCAAGATCACCTGACAAAATTGGGAATATCGGTGTAGAGGGGAGAATGGAGGATGGAAGGGGAAGAGGAAAGTAGAAGGGGAGGGGTGAGGAGAACTTGAGGGAATAGGATAGTCTAGATGGAGGAAGGTCAGAGATGAGAGCAAGGAAAGAGATATTTTGATTGAGGGAGCCATTATGGGACTAGTATGAAACCTTCGCTCTAGAGAAATTCCCAGGAATCCAAAAGGATGACCCCAGCTAAGACTCTAAGCAACAGAGGAGAGGGTGCCCGAACTGGCCTTGCCCTGTGAACAAACTGATGAATATTTTAAATATCACCATAGAACCTTCATCCAGCAATTGATGGAAACAGAGGCAAAGACCTGCATCAGAGCACGGAACTGAGCTTCCAAAGTCCAGTTAAAGAATGGGAGGAGTAAGAATATGAGCAAAGAGGTCAAGACCATGATGGGGACACCCACTGAAACAGTCTACCTGAGCTAATGGGAGCTCACCAAATCCAGCCATACTGGGAAGGAACAAGAAGCTAAATAAGAAGGTGAACCCAAAGAAAAACATATAGTTATCCTCCTGGATATTGGGAGTAGACAAGATTGCCGGGCAAAAAACTGGGATCTTGGGAGTGGGGTGGGATGGGGGTAAAGGGAGATGGGGAGAGAAAAGTGAGAAGGGGAGGATGGGGGGTACTTGGGGGAATGGGATGGTTGGTATACAGGAAGGGTGGATATGGGAGCAGGGAAGTATATATCTTAATTAAGGGAGGGATCTTAGGGTTGGCAAGAGACTTGAACTAAAGGGGCTCCCAGGTGCCCAGAGAAATGTCCCCCGATTAGTTCCTTGGGCAGCTGAGGATAGGGAACCTGAAATGGCCCTATCCTATAGCCATACTGATGAATATCTTGCATATCACCATAGAACCTTCTTCTGGCGATGGATGGAGATAGAGACAGAGACCCACATTGGAGCACCGGAATGAGCTCCCAAGGTCCCAATGAGGAGCAGAAGGAGGGAGAACATGAGCAAGGAAGTCAGGACCGCGAGAAGTGCACCCACCCACTGAGACAGTGGGGCTGATCTATTGGGAGCTCACCAAGGCCAGCTGGACTGGGACTGAAAAAGCATGGGATAAAACCGGACTCTCTGAACATGGTGGACAATGAGGGCTGATGAAAAGCCAAGGACGATGGCACTGGGTTTTGATCCTACTGCATGTACTGGCTTTGTGGGAGCCTAGCCAGTTTGGATGCTCACCTTCCTAGACCTGGATGGATGGGGGAGACCTTGGACTTCCCACAGGGCAGGGAACCCTGACTGCTCTTCAGACTGGAGAGGGAGGGGGAGAGAAGTGGGGGGACTGGGAGGGAAATGGAAGGCTGGGAGGAGGCAGAAATGTTTTTTTTTCCATAAAGAAATAAATAAATAAAAAGAAAATGTAACACCCGATTTTGTGTTACACCCTCGGTACAGTTCGCGAGCCACTGTACCGAACGCGAGTCCAGCAAGAGCATGGAGATTGAAAAGAACAACACACAGAGACCAGTGTCATTCAAAGGAAGATCAGCCAAATGCCATTTATTCAGACTTGGGGAGATCTTTATGTTCCTAACTACTGCACAAGCATCTCTGCCCAGGCAGGTGGGAAATGACCATATTAACAAAGGAGTAAATGCCCTGCAGCTAATCACCAGGCAGGGCAGGGAGAGCACAGAAACACACAGGAAGCTTAGTTAGCTGATCATAAACTGTCCCCACGAATGCACCCCAGGAATAGGGGGACCAGGACCCTACAAGAAAAGCCAAAACAAAAAGAAAAATAATAAAAGAAAAAAGAAAAGAAAAAAAAAAGAATAGGACCAAACTAGTCCCTCTGAAAGTTGTTGACAGTTGCATGGCTGGGGCAGACTGAGGGGCCACTGACAATAGCACCAGAATTTATCCCTACTGCTTGGGCTGGCTTTTTGGGAACCCATTCTCTTTGGATGTATACCTTGCTCAGCCTAGATATAGTAGGGAGGGCCTTGGACTTTCCACAAACCAATGTGCATTACCCTCTCTGAGGATTGGATAAGGGTTGTGTGAGAGGATGTGAGGAGGGACTGGGAGAAGGGAAGAAGTGGTAACTTGGATTGGTAATTTTTTAAAACATAATCAATTAAAAACCATTCAGAGTAGCTGAGTCTAGGCAGCACAACAGCAACAAGAGACTGAAAAGGGGAACAGTTGTATCCATGCCCACCTTCAGCCATTAGGTTGCCTGTTCCTACCAGCAGCATCCAAATAAAAGCATCTTCATGATACTCAGTGGACCACTGATCTGGAAGATCAAAGTGGCATCACCCATGAGTGTAATGATGATGGGTCAGGCTGGTCCAAGAGTAAAAACATACAAAGAAGGGATGAAAGAATACGAGAGAGTTGTCAGTCCAGCATGGGCCAGCACAGAATAAGGAAGGACTGTAGGAGAAGCTGTTCTTCCTTTTGGAGACTACAGCTCCCAGCATCCCCCTGGACTGGAAGCCCCAAAGGCACAGGGCATTTCTCCCAGACGCCTGTGAGTTCCCCGTTAAAAACAGGGGTCACCACGACCTCTCTCTCTCTCTCTCTCTCTCTCTCTCTCTCTCTCTCTCTCTCTCTCTGCCCTTCTCTCCTTTCATCTCTGCACACCTGTCCCTTACTTGTTGTTACCCCCCCATTAAAGTGCACCCACGTGGGACCGCAGCATGTCTGTGTCTCCTTCCTAACCCCAAATCGCCCTGTGTCTCGCGTAATGTCTCCACTCTCTAACCCCACAGACAGACAAACAAGACAAAAAAGAATAACAGAAGCAACAAGAAGACAAGTGTCTTAGAGTTCATCAACATGCACGCAGCACACTGAGCCCTGACCTTGCACATAGTCACAAAGGAACACTTTGATCTCTTCCTTGGGTCATGGACAGATGCTGATGGCACAAAAGCCAGACGCACTGCAATGGCCTATCACCTGAGTTCCCTCAACAGCAGTTCTCCCTCCTGCCCAAGACTACTCACTGTATGTAAGTGTAGGCTGATGGGACACTTTCTGTTGGAAGGTGACGCATCATGTGTACATTACACACCGCTTCATCAGTGAACCTTATGAGAGCACTGCCATGATAGCCTAGGCTAAACGCCATGGGAAGTGGCACGTCCATGCCATGACTGCCTCTTTCACTAGCCCACACCTCAGCCTCCATGGCTACTGTTGGTCTCCTGGCATCTTCTCCAACCAATCCCATCTTCTAGTTAGGAATCGAACCTTCCCATTGGCTGTTGCCTCATTTATGACATCATTCTCGCTCCAACCCTACCAGCACCTGGTAGAATCTTGGTGTTTCCATGGTGATGACTGTAAACAACTTTGGATCATCACAGGTCCAGGTGACCAGTGACCAGTGAGTGCTGTCTGATACTGGACACACTTGCCACTGAGGTCAGCTGATCAGAAAAAGCCGACCGATCATCTTGCTCCATTGTACTTTGGATTGCTGATCCTCTCCCCTTGACCATGTCAGGTAAGGATAGAGACTTTAAAACATGTGATCTTCTCCATTGACTTTTACTCTACTAATAAATCTTTGCTGAATGTGGATAGTATTGATGTTGATATAGATATCTAGATTTGAATGTCACATTTAGCTTTGGTTCTTACTAAGTAGGTGATTTTAGACAAAAAGTTTATTCTCAAGTGTTTTCCATCCGCCTCAAGGAGTGAACAGTGTCACTATGCTTGGGTCCTGTACTGTTGGGTTTTCAGAAGAAAGTGAAGAGGGAATAAAATCAGGCTCTTTTGGATGGTATTAAACTACAGAGACACGGGAACATGAACAAGGCACGCAGAGATCTAGCACTCCACACCACTAATGAGACAGTCTCCCCCCACTACTGTTTCCAGTCTTAGTTTAAAATTCAGGGCGACTCTAACAGTATTGGTCACACCACGGATGGTGGCACACAACTATAATCACAACACAGAGAGAACTGGGTGGGATGGAGATCAGTTCAAGTCTGACATGCTCTACACTGGCGTCTCTCCATACTCACCAAATGAATATTGACTATGGACAAAATGGCGACTGCCATGTTGTGCAGTCACTTGGACTTCCCTGGATTAAACATGGAGAGTGGAAGAGAATAAGAGGACTGTGGAATCTGAGAAGGCAGTTGTTGTACTGAAATTAATATTGACAGTGTTGCTGGAAGGACAGACCCACAGGAAGTCAGGGAAGGGGGCAAACACAGTACGGGTCTAGAAAGTATATAAATATATGAAGGCACACTGCAGAGGGGACCCTGGTGGTCCACAATGGTAGTTTAGAACACAATGTTGAAGACGACCACAGATTATAATCAAAACAGACAAGGCATTGTCATTTCCCAAGCCATGTTTAACCAAACGTACTGTTCAGATTAGTCTATACAAAGGTTCCCTGGCACATATAGAAAGAATATCCTGATCTGGTCCCTGGCTCTTACACTCCATCCAGACCACTTTCTGCCCAGTTCCCCATGTCTCATGTGCACTGGTGGTGTTGGATAGGATCAACTGAAGCTGCGAAGTCCAGTCAGTTAGAGTCTGACCATGGCAACTGACACGCTGTTGTGAGGGGGGATTCTCACACGGATTCCCCCTTAGAAGAGATAAAAAAACTAAGTTACTGAGGAGCTGTTAAGAAAACAATTTAATCAACAGATATTAAATTGAGAAGCAATCATATTCAGAGATGAACCCCATAAAACATTAGCAGTCTCAAGAGGACACACTAAACTGGTGCAAACAAGAAGAAATGTTGTCAGTAGGTTGTATTTCTGAAATCATATTTGAATAATGCTTAAAAGTTATAAGATTATAAGAGATCCTCAATTACACAAGAAATGCAAGGGGAAAAAAGAGAGAGGGGGCAGGAATAATTACCTCAATTTGGTACACATTTGTTAAACATCATTTCAGAAAAAAACTCAATAAAATAGAGATTGGCCTGGTGGACATGGCAGGGGCTCCAGCACCAGCACTTTAGAGGCAGAAGCAGACCTGTCTGTGTGATTTCAAAGCCAGACTGATCAACGTAGAGTGAGTTTAGGTCACTCTATACTGTAAGATCTGCAGAGAACAGGACAAAGTTCCAGGTATGGAATATGCCTATGGGTCTCTTCCCAATAATAACCTCTGTTGTAGAATATATTTGCGAGGAAGTGTCCCAACAGGCATTATTATATTACAATCAGGGAAAAGGAGCATCGTGTCTAGATCTGAGTGAGGATTAAGCCAGATTGACCAGGATTTCCATGCCCACACAGGAAAAAGCAGACAGTTCATCTCGTGATTGTCATCCTTCATAGCCCCACCGATCAATCTTAACCCACTTGCTTGGCATATGTAAGGGAACATAGATGCTAGACTCTCCCACTCAGTACAACCTGGAGATAACACAGTCCCTCCCAGGGGGTAGAAAGCCTCCATCTCAACTTTTTCCAACTCTCTTCTTGCTTCCTACAGAAAATTGCCAAAGTGCACCTTTCACTGGGACAGAATGTGCTCTGCAGCCCTCTGTGCCTGTGCTGAGGAATGCCACACCCTCAGCAGGAACTGTGTGCAATTTCTACGGGGTCTGCACCCCAGCTGTGAGCTCAGCATGGCTCCTGTCATCAGACTCCAGCACATGCTGCCAGCAGCTCATGGACAGTGCCTGTCTTTACCAACGAGCTGGCACGACCATGCTGACTGAGCCACCTGACCAGAACCAGATCTCTACTTCGACATTTTCCTATCCAGGTGTTCTCCACTGGGATCTCAGAGAAAGCACCACCAGAAGGGAAGCTCCATTCCTGGATGCCCCTGTAACTGTCATTGACCAGAATACCACCCCCTCGTCTAGGTCTATAACAGCCCAGTGTGACAATACTTTCCATATCAATGCATTACCGCCATCCTATCCAACACTGTCTGCCTGCCTTGTAGAGGCAACGCCATCAAATCTACCAGATCAACGATATATCCTGGCACCTTGCTACCTGGATGGAAGTCAGGTCTATTACAATGACCAGAACAGCCTGGGTCCTCCGATGGCTGAAGAATTCTGGCAGTGCCTGCAGGCCTATGGCTCTGTGTCCTGCTCTGGGAATCAGGCTTCCTCTCTGCACCCAGGGATGGTGATGGCACTACAGGAGATTCAGCCAATGAACATCCAAACACCTCTCTCCACCTGTCCCATCTACTGGCCCACATCTGCTCAAACCATGCCAGACACCAGTCTTCAAGGTGAGTAAAGTCAGGAAGGGAGGTGTGAGATCAGCCCTCAGAGGAGACACAGCTCTACCTTTCAGAAGTGGATGTCCACACAGAGGAAGAATGGGAGTCCTGACATGTAGGCTGTGGCTCAGGCTCATTACCCCTAAATTCAGTCTCTATAATGAGAGAGAATACAGGAAAGTGAGTGACATTCAACCTTCATTAAGACATGTCCAAGGACCACACCACAGGAACGCATTTCACTGCCAAGGCTAATCAGGCCCATGCAGCAGCTCACTAAAATCACCTCCTTCCTAATCTATGTCTCCAGATTCTAGATGACATCGAGAATTTTATCTGTTTTTCTACAACTAAGTTTCCCCTGAGTTGAAACTAGTATCCAGAGAAATGGAACCCTGAATCTGACCTGGAGGAAGTCTTCTCCCACACTCCAAGTGTCTGCTGTGACATTCTCTAACACTTAAGCTCTAGTGACAGTCTGCTTTGACCTGTGTAATATTGATAAGCAGGGTTGAAGCATCTCACCCTATCTGTCACGATCAACCTCTCTCTTTTTCTCTGTCTCTTTTCCTCCTCTACATCTCTCTTCCACTTTCTCTTTTTCTTTTACTCTTTCTTTCTGAATCTTCAGCAGTGACCCAAGGCCAAGACTATGTAGACATGTTCTCTGTTACAAAGTTGATGCTCAAAGCTTTCGCAGTCTTACATTTTGACATCACTAACAAAAATTCTGTGAAACGTGAACCTTAAGGAATGTCAGGGCTTTTGAACCGCTTGCCTTTCAGAATTGAGGAACTGATATGGATACCTAAACCCAAATAAAAATCCAGGCTTCAGGGGCCATATGAGTAATACAATGAACAGAAAGAAACTGGTGGAGATGAGTAAGATTAGGAAACAGTGAGCAACACAACCTGTCTCAGAGCAAACTCCCAAGGCAATGAGAGGCACTGTTTCAAAGGAAAATGGGGGAGAAAGGGAAGAGCGCACACCAAGGAATTCTGTCACCTCCCCATGATCACTAAGCATGTACACACCACACAAACACAAGAGAAAACGTGATCTCACACGGTCATGAGAAACAAATGAGTAGTTACTATGTGTCTCCAAAGAGGGCTGCTTTCCCTGCTCCTCCAGCAGAGCTCATAGCAATGCCTGCAACACTGCTGCAGGAGCCTCAGTGCTCAGGTGCACTGAAAGCGGGGGTAGCATCTCACTTACCAGGCACTGACTTCGAACTTCCTCTTTTTCAGTGGTGGAGAGGGAGACAACCCTGGGGTTGACACCTTCAGGGCAGACACTGTGTCTGCTGCAGAGTCCAGACCTCGGCAATGCCTGCACCCAGGATGCCCAGATGAAGACAGCACCTGTCAGTGGGAACAGGTCATTAATTGCCCTCATGCACAGTCCTTCTGAATTCCTGGCCTTGCCTCCAGCCCCAAGCCTGGAAAAGACACAGAAGAACAATGCAGATGAGATGAATGCTGAGCAATCAACACCTCTGGATTCCTATGAGGGCACAAAATGTAACCAAGACGCATCACCCCTCCCTTCAGCATACCCTGGCATGCAGCAGCCCTTGAACTACAGTGATGTTGGGAGCCTGAGGCAGAAGCTAGCTTCTCAAAATGCCACTTTGGGAAACAGTAGCCTTGGTCTGGAAGACCCTGAGGCTCTGCAGAGTGTCATGGAGTCTAGCAATGACTTTGCAGACATGACTACTCTGGTGGCAGATATTCACCTTCCCCAACTCTTAAACTTCAACACTGGCCTTGACCAAATGGAAGATCACACAGCAAGCCAAACCAAAGACTCCAAAGACATCAGGAGGGACCAGGCCCAGTCACGCACCAGCATCTTTAGTGGACTATCTGAACTGGGCATCAAGAAAAACCAGAAAGTCTCTGATGTGTTTCATGGAGCTCTTCAGGCCAGAACCCATCACGAGGATATGCTGAAGGAAGATGATCCTGGAACCATAGACAACACGGCCAACCACGTGCAGAGCAAATCTCAGATATTTGTACCCAAGAGGCCCAGCGTAGCAAGGGCACAGGGGAAAGAAAAGGCCAAGGACACCAGAGGAAACAGCTCCAAGAAAACAGAGGAGCTGGAGCCATCAAGTCACAGAGTCAAGGCAGAAGAGAAGCCCGCCATCCCAAAGACCAAGAGGAAGAGGAATCCACCTGAGCTCAGCCATGACAGCTTTAAGAAGCCTCGAACTCACCTCGGCATGCACATGCTGGCGTCTGTGCAGGTCTTTCACCCACTGGGGAAGAAGAGTGAGAGGAAAACTGGCGTCTCCTCCTCCCGGGCTCTGCTGAACTTGAGCAGCAACAAAGATCCCAGGACAGGCCCAACCGCCACATCCCTGGGAGATGCGCCCCGTGAGGGTCGAGGCCCTGGTAGAATCCCGGGCAATGCTCAGAGAACAGAGAGCAGTGCTCCCAAGCGGTGTCCATCTCTGTGCCTGGATGAGCTGTCCCCAGCTGGGAAGGTCAAATTAGTACCTCTGCCTTTCCTAGCCCTGGACAAGCCTCAAGACAGACCTGTTTCCAGAAAGCTTCACTGCCTGGCTTCGCACAGGCCCACTACAGCTTACCCAGTGAGGTCTCAATCCCACACTGCTAGGCAACCCAAACTCAAGTCATCCCAACCAGCTCCTGCCAGCACATCACTGATGGCCTCTGACAAGTCGGCTCTGCCAGTTGCCACCAGTGCCACACGTCCAATTAGAAGCAAGCCCATCCAGTCTTGCCCTGGGCCTCAACCGCCTGCCTCTTTGCCTGCACCCTACAGAGCATCATCTCACACTTCACTCCACAGGGAGCCTCTTTCTTTTGCCACAAACAAGACCCTAGATCCTCCCCAGCCTCAATCCCAATACCTGCGGCAAGATTTCAGCCACTTACCAATTCCTTGGAAGAAAGTCAACATTCCGGGGCCAGTCATCTCACAGCCTATCACTGAAGAGCAGAGGCCAGAGAGGGAGGCCATGAAGAGGCGGGCTCAACAGGAGAGAGAGAATGCTGCCAAGTGTACCTCTCTGGGAAAACCACAGCTTTTCCTTCAGAGGGAGAAAGATATGGAAATTTCGAGATATTATGGCTATGCAGTGTAAGTGCTGCCCAAACCTTTGGGACACAACGCTATTCATCACACACAGGTAAGATGTAGATACACATAGATATTCATGCATACATGAAGTTTAGAGGCTTAGCTGAATGTGTAGATATGTAGATACATACATAGTAATGCAGAATAATATTTAGATATATGCATATATGTGAAGGGAAAGAAATAGTTTATAAATTTATAAATACTTGAAGACATTATAAGTGACTGTAGAAACTTAAGACTGCGATTTTATCCATGAGTATATAGAGAGGGCTTTGATGTCTTCCTTAGAACTTTACTATTATTAATTTATGTTTCCTAATTATGTAATAATACATGTGACATAGATACAACATATGCTATAAGTCAGTGGTACTACTTATTTAATGTTAAAGCTGTAGCAAAAAGCTCTAGTGGCAATAAGATTATTTTCCTGGAATTTAATTTTCAGGATTCTAGGATGATGTGGGAGTCCCCTCTGTATGCTGTGAATATGTTTTATTACCACTGGTCATTAATGAGTAAATCTGTTTCAGCCAATGACTGAGCAGGTCAAAGCCATGTAGGAAATTCGAACTGAGATGTAGAGAGAAAGCAGGCAAACTCAAAGAGATGCCATGTAGCTGCCGAAGGAGAAAGATGCCTGAATGCCCGAACATTGCCAATAGGTCACAGACTCACGGTGATAACAGGTTAATATTACTTGGCTTTATTAAGATGTTAGAGTTAGCCAGGAATATGCTGGGGTCATTGGCCGAACAGTACTGTAATTAATGTGGTTTCTGTCTGATTATTCACGTCAGAGTTACTGAACATGGTAAGTTTCCTAGAGTGCATACTGTAAAGTGAACACACTACTGCTGTCGCCACATCTCCTCCCATTTCAAACCTCAAACACGAGCCCTTTAGACATCAGTACTCTGCCTGCATTTCATGATATGAAACATAGGGTCCATGTGTGCATAATCAAGATCCTACCTTGAAAGAAATTCTACAAGGCGGAGTATCTTTCTGAGATGGGTTGATTTGGATTACTGGGTTTGTCTCAAATTGTATCAATCTTTGAAATTATCCATTTAACATGTTTGTTTTTCGTGTGTGTGTGTGTGTGTGTGTGTGTGTGTGTGTGTGTGTCGTCCACATGAACTACTGCGTAACAAATGTATGGAGTGCCCAGAGAGGCCAAACCTGGGCATCAGTTCTCTGGAGTCTGTAATTAAGAGAGACTGAAAACCATCATGAGGTGCTCTGAATTCTACCTGGGGATTCTGCGAGAAAATCAAGTGTTCTTCTCTAAGGAGCCATCTCATCGAACCCGAGTTGAGTACACATAATGGACTGACATTTGATCGCCTGATATTTTCCTCCATCCTGACCTGTCCCTGAATCTTAACCTCCTTGCACTATTCTGTGCTCTAACTGTTTCAGAGGTTGTAACACATTGTCCTCTGAGGCATATGGCATTAACCTTGTATGGGGTGACACATAAGAAATAGAATTAATTTATATATAAGTTTAGTTTCTTGAGACAATGTTTCTCTTCATATCACTGAATATTTGGGAACTGACCTCGCTAATCAGGCTAGCCTTGAAATCACAAAGATCTGCCTGACACTGCCTTTGTAATGCCTTTGCCTGTGTCCCTGCCTCAAGAGTGCTGGGACTAAAGGAATGCACCAAAATCCCAGGTGAAAGCACCTTCCTTTCTGTATATGTGGGTCACCGATTTCCCCACCATGATTATGTGAGGATGTATGTTAGCAACAGTACATTTTTGATAGCTACCAAAAGTCACAGAGGCTGAACTGCTTGCGCTTACAACTGTAATTCAACACAAGTTCATTGTTCTGAAAAATTGCTACTCAAACAGAGATCATAGGAACGCCTTCCCCATCACTATAAGGGCCTAAGTGGAGAGGGCACAGAAGGAGGGGAGCATCTCACTTACCAGTCACTAACTTCTTCCTTGACTCTTTTTCAGTGTTGGAGAAGGGGGTGTCCCTGGGACTGACACCTCAGGACAGAGAGTCCATCAGTTGCAGTCCACAATGTTGCTAGTATTCCACCCTGGATTCACAGATGAGGATGCCACCTGTTGATAGGGACAGGTCATTGACTGCCCCTATCCAAAGGTCTCCCAAATTCCTGGCCTTGCCAACAGCTCTCATCCTAGGCGGAAAAAAAAGAAAACAATGTGAATTAGACGACAGCCAATCTATCAATGCTTAAGGATCCCTTAAAGGCACACAGGAAACCTAGTCCCATCACTTCTCCCTTTAGCACACCCCAACTTGCAGCACACGCTGTGCTTTACTGACACTAACACCCTGAGGCAGAAGCTTGCTGTTGACCATGTCTCCTTGCTAAGCAGCACCTTTGGCCATCATGAGCCTGGCACATGCACACTGTGATGGTCTCCAGCATAGACTTTGCTGACATGACTACACCGGGGCCAGATATTCACCTTCCACAATTTTTCAAATAACTCAATGTATTAAACATATTCAGAGATGCACAGCATCCTTATCCAAAGACTCCATAGTCATCAGGAGGGAATAAGCTGGGGCTCATGAGCAAGACAAAACCAAGAGGACCAGAGAAAACAGCTTCAAGAAAACAGAGGAGCTGAAGCAGTTTAGGAAGAGTCAAGTCAGAAGAGAAGCACACCATCCCAGGAACAAAAGGAAGAGGAATCCACCTGTGCTCAGCCACCACAGCTTTAAGAAGCCTCGAACCCACCCCAGCATGCACACGCGGGAGTCCGGTAAGGGCTTTCACCTCTTTTGGGGGAAGTGAGAGAAGAAAACTGGCCTCCCCTGAACTCTGTCAACTCTTCCTGCTACTCTGTACTCTATTATTACAAGAGTTTATTGAATTTTGATCTCTGGGGAAGTGGCATTGGATATTCGCAGGGTGACCTTTATTCACTTTCTTTTAGTTCCTTGAGAGAGACTTCTCTCCAAAGCACTATATGTCCTGGTAATAACATCATAGACCAGGTTAGCCTTGAACTCAGTGATCTGCTAGACTCTGCCTCTGCCGCTTCCTCTGTCTTTTGAGTCCCTGCCTCAAGAGTGCTGCGACTAAAGATGTGCTTCAACAATGCAGGTAGAATCAAGATTCTTTCTGTACATGTGGATCACCAGGTTTCCCAGCATGATTTGATGAAGAGTCCATGTGTAGGCAAGGCGATTCTTGCTACTGACCTAAAATCACAAGAGACTTAACTGAATGTATTGACTTAGCTGTATGTATTTACAACTGCAACTCAACTCAGATTCTTTTTTCTGACAGTACCTTTGTTTCACTTGTTGGCTGGACTTCTGACAATGCCTATCTACTTCCAGATAGTACAACATCTGGATTTGACTCAAGGAATGTATTCAACCTGTCCCTAGATATTTATGGTGTTTGTATTTTCTCAATAGGTAATCCCCAGCTACTGTGTAGACACAATACTGTCCATTCTAACAAAGCCTATTTGCTGTCCAGAGTCACTGGTCTAGATAAATATAACACAGCCAGCCGGAAAGGATCCCACAACCTGTATCCAAGCATCCTGACAGGGGCACGATTGACTACAAGAGAATGAAGGAAAGCAATAGTTTAGGGAGGTCTCTTGTTTGATCACTCTCTCTGTGTTTTTTAACTACAGAATTTGGGACTCCGTGATTCTACTGGGCTTCACTGTACTCCTCAGAAAAACAGAAAGGCATTTGAATGGATATACATTCATGTTAAGATGATTATTTTAATCTTTATGTTTTCAAATTAAGTGTCTGGTAGAATAACACTTGTTGAACAAAGCTCAGGAATTATTTTACATATTAAAGCAATTAACAAAAAGATGTACTGAATTCTTCTCATGGACTTTAAGTCTCATTGTACTATTTATTCAATGAACAGATTTTATTCTGTATATTGTATACTGACAACAGCACTCAGTTCCCACCACCTGGCCATTCCTTAGCTCTCACCAAATATCTTAGGCAATGTTCTTCTGCTTTATACTACTGCTTACAATTTCATGAATGTCTATATGTAGAGATGTGTCACCAAGGATCCACATAGTGAGACAGGATAAGAAGATGTTTCTGTGGGACTGGATACATTTGGTACAATATAATTATCTCGAGTTCCAAGGATTCTCCTGCAATCACCTTGACTGCATTCATTGTTTTTACTGTAACCAGTTCCACTGTGTGCAGACGTCACGTATTTCTTATCATTTGCTCTGCTACTGGACACCAAGTTCAGGCCCTAACACAGGTATCCGAATCCTGAACAAACTGCAATGTACAGCAATGTGCAGAGCAATAACCCATCCAACGCCTTGGAACAGCATGGACAGGAGGAGTGGTAGACCTGGTTTGGTGTTTAAAGACACTGTATACTGAAATACACAGAGGGTACAATACTTCACATTACACCCACCAACTGATCTCCTGCTCCTACGGAAGCAATACTTGCAAGTCCCCAACTTTCAGATAACTCTCCACTTCTTATATTCTGTACCATCTAGAAAGATCAAGTCCAACTGATCTTAGCTAAAATATCTCGATGGGATAGTCATTTTATTCTAGGGTAAAACACCAGGCTACACTACTCTACCTGACTGCATTAGCTCTTACACTGCATTCCTGCTTGCATGACAGCCCCTGATATTTGGATGGACTGCATTGTACATGATCCATTTTGGCATAAGAGGCAATCATCTCACCACAACAGCAGCCACAGCCACTGAGTATCAGCAGCCAAAACTTTTACAGTTTTTCCATCAGCACCAAAAGCACACAGAAAAGGAAGTCGAGAAAGGAGACAGACTGGAGCAGTTCCATCAACACTTGCAGCTACACTAATCTCACGCAGAAGCACAAAGGTTTAGAAGGGAAATACAAAGGCCCATCCATTCCCTTCAATAAAGCAGTAGGAGTTCCCTTCCCACTGTGACCTGTGATCCTCTGAGTCACAGGAGATTCTGTTGTGCATCACGGTACAACATAAAAATTCCCTTCTATGAAAGCCAGCCTGCTAGCAGGAAGGGAGATTACAGTTCAGTCCAAGTCTGACTTCTAGATATCCTACATCTGAAACAGAGGGACGGGACAATCATCTACTTCTTACTCATACCAAATAAAAGGATCCAAAGAGCTTCATCTTTTGGGAGGTCTTGAAGAGTTTCTTGACCGACATCTCCTGAGTCTTAAGATCATTTCTGGGACATAGAATATAGCAGGCATATGGCTTCAGTGAGTGCCACATTTCCACTCATTCAGGGTCCCATTTCTCAACTTCTCTAACTTACTTTTGCTCTCCTTGGAGATGCAATCCATAATTTTCAGGCACTGTGACGATACCACGGTACCACATAAGAAATGTTTCGTACACATGTGAGCAGGCTCTGTGCAGACCTGCCAATGCCAATTCTATCAGGGGATAGCCTTTGTGCAAAGTCACACACTAAGCAGATTCTCTAAATAGGGAGGGCAGTCTATTCCACTGCAGCTTGCAAAGATCCCCTCTCATGGAATTTTGTAATCTAGATAATACAACAAGTCCCTTCAGCTCCTAGTTTTCAGGATTCTCATGGGGCCAGGGCACATCATAACAGCTCTTACGCATCTGGTAGTATCAAACCAATCTCTTTACACTGACTCAAAGACAAGAACATGGCCATCATATACCCATCCACATGAATGCAGTGTTGAATTTACTTGAGTGTATTATTGAACACAGCATGGTCTGTGTTTTAGTTTGCTCTCACCTATATACTTGGCACAACTAAGAGTTTTGTCATTTTGAGTTAAAGACTTCAGGAGTTCATTGACAGGGTATGTGGATTTTAGTTAATTTCTTTCATAAAATGCAGTCAGCGTGAGTAATGTCACCTAACAATGTACATTCCTACAGAATGGGAGAACAAACACCTTCTCACCCAAGTCAACAGTAATGATCTTGTGGGATTACCCACGTTACTTGAAAGTGAAGGAATGTTGGGTTACAAGCACTGGGCATCATTTTTATATGTAGATGTGTAAAATAAAGCAAAAACTCACATGGATATGGTATATGGGACAGGAAATCAAAGTCCCTAGGGCTCTTTCATTAATGGAAGCCAGCAACACAGCTATGTAAAGTGCTCCCCTAGTAATGGGGCAAGGCACAAGAAAGACATCAGAGATCACCCACAATGCACTATTCCATTGACACCTCTGGACCATGTTATTAATGGGAACCCCAAAATTGAATAATAATGAACAAATTGGTCAGAAAAATGCTTACTTTGCGATGCTACTTGGAGCACAACTGAGATACAACAGAGGGGCAATAGTGACGACTTCAAGTACCAATGCACACACTCCTATTTAGCTTATATAGCATAAAACAAACCAGGATCCGAAGGAAAGAGGATAGTTCAATTCAGTGGTTGCCTCCCGGAAGTAGCCTCTCAGACTGATTGTGAAACATGATCTTTTTTTTTGAATATTTATTTATTATGTATACAATATTCTGTCTGTGTGTATGCCTGCAGGCCAGAAGAGGGCACCAGACCCCATTACCCATGGTTTTGAGCCATCACGTGGTTGCTGGGAATTGAACTCAGGACCTTTGGAAGTCAGCAGGCAATGCTCTTAACCTCTGAGCCATCTCTCCAGCCCCTGGAACATGATCTTTATCATTAAATGACAGAGAAGGACCTAGTCTATGCTCGGCAATACTATACAAACACAGTGGAACTTGGAATATATAAGAATGTTGGCTGAGCAAATCTAAAGAGTGCCAGGAAGGAGAAATCCCCTGTGGTCTCTGATTTACCTCTTACCTCAATGTACTGCCTTGGTCTCCTGTTCTGGATTGCTTAAACAATGGTCTGTAAAGCATAACATGAAAGACACTTGATCCTGCACCAAGTTAGCTGAGATTTCTCTGTTTAGGTCTGTATCTCATTTTTTAATTGGGTTATTTGAAATGTTGATGTCTAATTTCTTGAGTTCTTTACATATTTTGGAGATCAGTCCTTTGTCTGATGTGGGGTTGGTGAAGATCTTTTCCCATTCAGTAGGCTGCCTTTTTCTCTTATTGACTGTGTCCTTTGCTTTACAGAAGTTTCTCAGTTTCAGGAAGTTCCATGTATTAATTGTTGCTCTCAGGGTCTGTGCTACTGGGGTAATATTTAGGAAGTGGTCTCACGTGTCCATGCATTGAAGACTACTTCCCACTTTCTCTTCTATTAGGTTCTGTGTGGTCAGATTTATATTAAGATCCATTTAGACTTGAGTTTTGTGCATGGGGATAGATATGAATGTTCAACATCCTTAGCAGTCAGGGAAATGAAGATCAAAATAACTCTGAGATACCATCTTACACCTGTCAGAATGACTAAGATCAAAAACTCCAATGATGCTTATGCTGGAGAGGATGTGGAATAAGGAGAATACTCATCCATTGCTGGTGGGAAAGAAAACTTGTACAACCACTTTGGAAATCAGTATGGTGGTTTCTCAGAAAATTGGCCATCAACCTACCTCAGAATCCAGCAATGCCACTCCTAGGCATATTCCCAAAAGATGTTCAATCATACTCTAAAGACGTTTGTTTGACTATGTTCATAGCAGCATTATTTGTAACAGCCAGAACATGGAAACAACCTCAACCAATGAATGATATCTTGAAATTTGCGTGCAAAAGGGTGGAACTAGAAAACACCATCCTGAGTGAGGTAACCCAGACCCAAACAGATGAATATGGTATGTACTCACTATGTATGTATGTAAAAAAGTGGATACTAGCTATAAACAAAGGATATTGAGGCTATATTTCATAATCCTAGTGAAGTTAAGGAACAAGGTGAACCCTAAGAAAAACGTATATAGATCCACCTGGGAAGGGGAAAGAGCCAAGATCACCTGACAAAATTGGGAATATCGGTGTAGAGGGGAGAATGGAGGATGGAAGGGGAAGAGGAAAGTAGAAGGGGAGGGGTGAGGAGAACTTGAGGGAATAGGATAGTCTAGATGGAGGAAGGTCAGAGATGAGAGCAAGGAAAGAGATATTTTGATTGAGGGAGCCATTATGGGACTAGTATGAAACCTTCGCTCTAGAGAAATTCCCAGGAATCCAAAAGGATGACCCCAGCTAAGACTCTAAGCAACAGAGGAGAGGGTGCCCGAACTGGCCTTGCCCTGTGAACAAACTGATGAATATTTTAAATATCACCATAGAACCTTCATCCAGCAATTGATGGAAACAGAGGCAAAGACCTGCATCAGAGCACGGAACTGAGCTTCCAAAGTCCAGTTAAAGAATGGGAGGAGTAAGAATATGAGCAAAGAGGTCAAGACCATGATGGGGACACCCACTGAAACAGTCTACCTGAGCTAATGGGAGCTCACCAAATCCAGCCATACTGGGAAGGAACAAGAAGCTAAATAAGAAGGTGAACCCAAAGAAAAACATATAGTTATCCTCCTGGATATTGGGAGTAGACAAGATTGCCGGGCAAAAAACTGGGATCTTGGGAGTGGGGTGGGATGGGGGTAAAGGGAGATGGGGAGAGAAAAGTGAGAAGGGGAGGATGGGGGGTACTTGGGGGAATGGGATGGTTGGTATACAGGAAGGGTGGATATGGGAGCAGGGAAGTATATATCTTAATTAAGGGAGGGATCTTAGGGTTGGCAAGAGACTTGAACTAAAGGGGCTCCCAGGTGCCCAGAGAAATGTCCCCCGATTAGTTCCTTGGGCAGCTGAGGATAGGGAACCTGAAATGGCCCTATCCTATAGCCATACTGATGAATATCTTGCATATCACCATAGAACCTTCTTCTGGCGATGGATGGAGATAGACACAGAGACCCACATTGGAGCACCGGAATGAGCTCCCAAGGTCCCAATGAGGAGCAGAAGGAGGGAGAACATGAGCAAGGAAGTCAGGACCGCGAGAAGTGCACCCACCCACTGAGACAGTGGGGCTGATCTATTGGGAGCTCACCAAGGCCAGCTGGACTGGGACTGAAAAAGCATGGGATAAAACCGGACTCTCTGAACATGGTGGACAATGAGGGCTGATGAAAAGCCAAGGACGATGGCACTGGGTTTTGATCCTACTGCATGTACTGGCTTTGTGGGAGCCTAGCCAGTTTGGATGCTCACCTTCCTAGACCTGGATGGATGGGGGAGACCTTGGACTTCCCACAGGGCAGGGAACCCTGACTGCTCTTCAGACTGGAGAGGGAGGGGGAGAGAAGTGGGGGGACTGGGAGGGAAATGGAAGGCTGGGAGGAGGCAGAAATGTTTTTTTTTCCATAAAGAAATAAATAAATAAAAAGAAAATGTAACACCCGATTTTGTGTTACACCCTCGGTACAGTTCGCGAGCCACTGTACCGAACGCGAGTCCAGCAAGAGCATGGAGATTGAAAAGAACAACACACAGAGACCAGTGTCATTCAAAGGAAGATCAGCCAAATGCCATTTATTCAGACTTGGGGAGATCTTTATGTTCCTAACTACTGCACAAGCATCTCTGCCCAGGCAGGTGGGAAATGACCATATTAACAAAGGAGTAAATGCCCTGCAGCTAATCACCAGGCAGGGCAGGGAGAGCACAGAAACACACAGGAAGCTTAGTTAGCTGATCATAAACTGTCCCCACGAATGCACCCCAGGAATAGGGGGACCAGGACCCTACAAGAAAAGCCAAAACAAAAAGAAAAATAATAAAAGAAAAAAGAAAAGAAAAAAAAAAGAATAGGACCAAACTAGTCCCTCTGAAAGTTGTTGACAGTTGCATGGCTGGGGCAGACTGAGGGGCCACTGACAATAGCACCAGAATTTATCCCTACTGCTTGGGCTGGCTTTTTGGGAACCCATTCTCTTTGGATGTATACCTTGCTCAGCCTAGATATAGTAGGGAGGGCCTTGGACTTTCCACAAACCAATGTGCATTACCCTCTCTGAGGATTGGATAAGGGTTGTGTGAGAGGATGTGAGGAGGGACTGGGAGAAGGGAAGAAGTGGTAACTTGGATTGGTAATTTTTTAAAACATAATCAATTAAAAACCATTCAGAGTAGCTGAGTCTAGGCAGCACAACAGCAACAAGAGACTGAAAAGGGGAACAGTTGTATCCATGCCCACCTTCAGCCATTAGGTTGCCTGTTCCTACCAGCAGCATCCAAATAAAAGCATCTTCATGATACTCAGTGGACCACTGATCTGGAAGATCAAAGTGGCATCACCCATGAGTGTAATGATGATGGGTCAGGCTGGTCCAAGAGTAAAAACATACAAAGAAGGGATGAAAGAATACGAGAGAGTTGTCAGTCCAGCATGGGCCAGCACAGAATAAGGAAGGACTGTAGGAGAAGCTGTTCTTCCTTTTGGAGACTACAGCTCCCAGCATACCCCTGGACTGGAAGCCCCAAAGGCACAGGGCATTTCTCCCAGACGCCCCTGAGTTCCCCGTTAAAAACAGGGGTCACCACGAGCTCTCTCTCTCTCTCTCTCTCTCTCTGCCCTTCTCTCCTTTCATCTCTGCACACCTGTCCCTTACTTGTTGTTACCCCCCCATTAAAGTGCACCCACGTGGGACCGCAGCGTGTCTGTGTCTCCTTCCTAACCCCAAATTGCCCTGTGTCTCGCGTAATGTCTCCACTCTCTAACCCCACAGACAGACAAACAAGACAAAAAAGAATAACAGAAGCAACAAGAAGACAAGTGTCTTAGAGTTCATCAACATGCACGCAGCACACTGAGCCCTGACCTTGCACATAGTCACAAAGGAACACTTTGATCTCTTCCTTGGGTCATGGACAGATGCTGATGGCACAAAAGCCAGACGCACTGCAATGGCCTATCACCTGAGTTCCCTCAACAGCAGTTCTCCCTCCTGCCCAAGACTACTCACTGTATGTAAGTGTAGGCTGATGGGACACTTTCTGTTGGAAGGTGACGCATCATGTGTACATTACACACCGCTTCATCAGTGAACCTTATGAGAGCACTGCCATGATAGCCTAGGCTAAACGCCATGGGAAGTGGCATGTCCATGCCATGATTGCCTCTTTCACTAGCCCACACCTCAGCCTCCATGGCTACTGTTGGTCTCCTGGCATCTTCTCCAACCAATCCCATCTTCTAGTTAGGAATCGAACCTTCCCATTGGCTGTTGCCTCATTTATGACATCATTCTCCCTCCAACCCTACCAGCACCTGGTAGAATCTTGGTGTTTCCATGGTGATGACTGTAAACAACTTTGGATCATCACAGGTCCAGGTGACCAGTGACCAGTGAGTGCTGTCTGATACTGGACACACTTGCCACTGAGGTCAGCTGATCAGAAAAAGCCGACCGATTATCTTGCTCCATTGTACTTTGGATTGCTGATCCTCTCCCCTTGACCATGTCAGGTAAGGATAGAGACTTTAAAACATGTGATCTTCTCCATTGACTTTTACTATACTAGTAAATCTTTGCTGAATGTGGATAGTATTGATGTTGATATAGATATCTAGATTTGAATGTCACATTTAGCTTTGGTTCTTACTAAGTAGGTGATTTTAGACAAAAAGTTTATTCTCAAGTGTTTTCCATCCGCCTCAAGGAGTGAACAGTGTCACTATGCTTGGGTCCTGTACTGTTGGGTTTTCAGAAGAAAGTGAAGAGGGAATAAAATCAGGCTCTTTTGGATGGTATTAAACTACAGAGACACGGGAACATGAACAAGGCACGCAGAGATCTAGCACTCCACACCACTAATGAGACAGTCTCCCCCCACTACTGTTTCCAGTCTTAGTTTAAAATTCAGGGCGACTCTAACAGTATTGGTCACACCACGGATGGTGGCACACAACTATAATCACAACACAGAGAGAACTGGGTGGGATGGAGAACAGTTCAAGTCTGACATGCTCTACACTGGCCCCTCTCCATACTCACCAAATGAATATTGACTATGGACAAAATGGCGACTGCCATGTTGTGCAGTCACTTGGACTTCCCTGGATTAAACATGGAGAGTGAAAGAGAATAAGAGGACTGTGGAATCTGAGAAGGCAGTTGTTGTACTGAAATTAATATTGACAGTGTTGCTGGAAGGACAGACCCACAGGAAGTCAGGGAAGGGGGCAAACAAAGTACGGGTCTAGAAAGTATATAAATATATGAAGGCACACTGCAGAGGGGACCCTGGTGGTCCACAATGGTAGTTTAGAACACAATGTTGAAGACGACCACAGATTATAATCAAAACAGACAAGGCATTGTCATTTCCCAAGCCATGTTTAACCAAACGTACTGTTCAGATTAGTCTATACAAAGGTTCCCTGGCACATATAGAAAGAATATCCTGATCTGGTCCCTGGCTCTTACACTCCATCCAGACCACTTTCTGCCCAGTTCCCCATGTCTCATGTGCACTGGTGGTGTTGGATAGGATCAACTGAAGCTGCGAAGTCCAGTCAGTTAGAGTCTGACCATGGCAACTGACACGCTGTTGTGAGGGGGGATTCTCACACGGATTCCCCCTTAGAAGAGATAAAAAAACTAAGTTACTGAGGAGCTGTTAAGAAAACAATTTAATCAACAGATATTAAATTGAGAAGCAATCATATTCAGAGATGAACCCCATAAAACATTAGCAGTCTCAAGAGGACACACTAAACTGGTGCAAACAAGAAGAAATGTTGTCAGTAGGTTGTATTTCTGAAATCATATTTGAATAATGCTTAAAAGTTATAAGATTATAAGAGATCCTCAATTATACAAGAAATGAAAGGGGAAAAAAGAGAGAGGGGGAAGGAATAATTACCTCAATTTGGTACACATTTGTTAAACATCATTTCAGAAAAAAACTCAATAAAATAGAGATTGGCCTGGTGGACATGGCAGGGGCTCCAGCACCAGCACTTTAGAGGCAGAAGCAGACCTGTCTGTGTGATTTCAAAGCCAGACTGATCAACGTAGAGTGAGTTTAGGTCACTCTATACTGTAAGATCTGCAGAGAACAGGACAAAGTTCCAGGTATGGAATATGCCTATGGGTCTCTTCCCAATAATAACCTCTGTTGTAGAATATATTTGCGAGGAAGTGTCCCAACAGGCATTATTATATTACAATCAGGGAAAAGGAGCATCATGTCTAGATCTGAGTGAGGATTAAGCCAGATTGACCAGGATTTCCATGCCCACACAGGAAAAAGCAGACAGTTCATCTCGTGATTGTCATCCTTCATAGCCCCACCGATCAATCTTAACCCACTTGCTTGGCATATGTAAGGGAACATAGATGCTAGACTCTCCCACTCAGTACAACCTGGAGATAACACAGTCCCTCCCAGGGGGTAGAAAGCCTCCATCTCAACTTTTTCCAACTCTCTTCTTGCTTCCTACAGAAAATTGCCAAAGTGCACCTTTCACTGGGACAGAATGTGCTCTGCAGCCCTCTGTGCCTGTGCTGAGGAATGCCACACCCTCAGCAGGAACTGTGTGCAATTTCTACGGGGTCTGCACCCCAGCTGTGAGCTCAGCATGGCTCCTGTCATCAGACTCCAGCACATGCTGCCAGCAGCTCATGGACAGTGCCTGTCTTTACCAACGAGCTGGCACGACCATGCTGACTGAGCCAACTGACCAGAACCAGATCTCTACTTCGACATTTTCCTATCCAGGTGTTCTCCACTGGGATCTCAGAGAAAGCACCACCAGAAGGGAAGCTCCATTCCTGGATGCCCCTGTAACTGTCATTGACCAGAATACCACCCCCTCGTCTAGGTCTATAACAGCCCAGTGTGACAATACTTTCCATATCAATGCATTACCGCCATCCTATCCAACACTGTCTGCCTGCCTTGTAGAGGCAACGCCATCAAATCTACCAGATCAACGATATATCCTGGCACCTTGCTACCTGGATGGAAGTCAGGTCTATTACAATGACCAGAACAGCCTGGGTCCTCCGATGGCTGAAGAATTCTGGCAGTGCCTGCAGGCCTATGGCTCTGTGTCCTGCTCTGGGAATCAGGCTTCCTCTCTGCACCCAGGGATGGTGATGGCACTACAGGAGATTCAGCCAATGAACATCCAAACACCTCTCTCCACCTGTCCCATCTACTGGCCCACATCTGCTCAAACCATGCCAGACACCAGTCTTCAAGGTGAGTAAAGTCAGGAAGGGAGGTGTGAGATCAGCCCTCAGAGGAGACACAGCTCTACCTTTCAGAAGTGGATGTCCACACAGAGGAAGAATGGGAGTCCTGACATGTAGGCTGTGGCTCAGGCTCATTACCCCTAAATTCAGTCTCTATAATGAGAGAGAATACAGGAAAGTGAGTGACATTCAACCTTCATTAAGACATGTCCAAGGACCACACCACAGGAACGCATTTCACTGCCAAGGCTAATCAGGCCCATGCAGCAGCTCACTAAAATCACCTCCTTCCTAATCTATGTCTCCAGATTCTAGATGACATCGAGAATTTTATCTGTTTTTCTACAACTAAGTTTCCCCTGAGTTGAAACTAGTATCCAGAGAAATGGAACCCTGAATCTGACCTGGAGGAAGTCTTCTCCCACACTCCAAGTGTCTGCTGTGACATTCTCTAACACTTAAGCTCTAGTGACAGTCTGCTTTGACCTGTGTAATATTGATAAGCAGGGTTGAAGCATCTCACCCTATCTGTCACGATCAACCTCTCTCTTTTTCTCTGTCTCTTTTCCTCCTCTACATCTCTCTTCCACTTTCTCTTTTTCTTTTACTCTTTCTTTCTGAATCTTCAGCAGTGACCCAAGGCCAAGACTATGTAGACATGTTCTCTGTTACAAAGTTGATGCTCAAAGCTTTCGCAGTCTTACATTTTGACATCACTAACAAAAATTCTGTGAAACGTGATCCTTAAGGAATGTCAGGGCTTTTGAACCGCTTGCCTTTCAGAATTGAGGAACTGATATGGATACCTAAACCCAAATAAAAATCCAGGCTTCAGGGGCCATATGAGTAATACAATGAACAGAAAGAAACTGGTGGAGATGAGTAAGATTAGGAAACAGTGAGCAACACAACCTGTCTCAGAGCAAACTCCCAAGGCAATGAGAGGCACTGTTTCAAAGGAAAATGGGGGAGAAAGGGAAGAGCGCACACCAAGGAATTCTGTCACCTCCCCATGATCACTAAGCATGTACACACCACACAAACACAAGAGAAAACGTGATCTCACACGGTCATGAGAAACAAATGAGTAGTTACTATGTGTCTCCAAAGAGGGCTGCTTTCCCTGCTCCTCCAGCAGAGCTCATAGCAATGCCTGCAACACTGCTGCAGGAGCCTCAGTGCTCAGGTGCACTGAAAGCGGGGGTAGCATCTCACTTACCAGGCACTGACTTCGAACTTCCTCTTTTTCAGTGGTGGAGAGGGAGACAACCCTGGGGTTGACACCTTCAGGGCAGACACTGTGTCTGCTGCAGAGTCCAGACCTCGGCAATGCCTGCACCCAGGATGCCCAGATGAAGACAGCACCTGTCAGTGGGAACAGGTCATTAATTGCCCTCATGCACAGTCAATTCCTGGCCTTGCCTCCAGCCCCAAGCCTGGAAAAGACACAGAAGAACAATGCAGATGAGATGAATGCTGAGCAATCAACACCTCTGGATTCCTATGAGGGCACAAAATGTAACCAAGACGCATCACCCCTCCCTTCAGCATACCCTGGCATGCAGCAGCCCTTGAACTACAGTGATGTTGGGAGCCTGAGGCAGAAGCTAGCTTCTCAAAATGCCACTTTGGGAAACAGTAGCCTTGGTCTGGAAGACCCTGAGGCTCTGCAGAGTGTCATGGAGTCTAGCAATGACTTTGCAGACATGACTACTCTGGTGGCAGATATTCACCTTCCCCAACTCTTAAACTTCAACACTGGCCTTGACCAAATGGAAGATCACACAGCAAGCCAAACCAAAGACTCCAAAGACATCAGGAGGGACCAGGCCCAGTCACGCACCAGCATCTTTAGTGGACTATCTGAACTGGGCATCAAGAAAAACCAGAAAGTCTCTGATGTGTTTCATGGAGCTCTTCAGGCCAGAACCCATCACGAGGATATGCTGAAGGAAGATGATCCTGGAACCATAGACAACACGGCCAACCACGTGCAGAGCAAATCTCAGATATTTGTACCCAAGAGGCCCAGCGTAGCAAGGGCACAGGGGAAAGAAAAGGCCAAGGACACCAGAGGAAACAGCTCCAAGAAAACAGAGGAGCTGGAGCCATCAAGTCACAGAGTCAAGGCAGAAGAGAAGCCCGCCATCCCAAAGACCAAGAGGAAGAGGAATCCACCTGAGCTCAGCCATGACAGCTTTAAGAAGCCTCGAACTCACCTCGGCATGCACATGCTGGCGTCTGTGCAGGTCTTTCACCCACTGGGGAAGAAGAGTGAGAGGAAAACTGGCGTCTCCTCCTCCCGGGCTCTGCTGAACTTGAGCAGCAACAAAGATCCCAGGACAGGCCCAACCGCCACATCCCTGGGAGATGCGCCCCGTGAGGGTCGAGGCCCTGGTAGAATCCCGGGCAATGCTCAGAGAACAGAGAGCAGTGCTCCCAAGCGGTGTCCATCTCTGTGCCTGGATGAGCTGTCCCCAGCTGGGAAGGTCAAATTAGTACCTCTGCCTTTCCTAGCCCTGGACAAGCCTCAAGACAGACCTGTTTCCAGAAAGCTTCACTGCCTGGCTTCGCACAGGCCCACTACAGCTTACCCAGTGAGGTCTCAATCCCACACTGCTAGGCAACCCAAACTCAAGTCATCCCAACCAGCTCCTGCCAGCACATCACTGATGGCCTCTGACAAGTCGGCTCTGCCAGTTGCCACCAGTGCCACACGTCCAATTAGAAGCAAGCCCATCCAGTCTTGCCCTGGGCCTCAACCGCCTGCCTCTTTGCCTGCACCCTACAGAGCATCATCTCACACTTCACTCCACAGGGAGCCTCTTTCTTTTGCCACAAACAAGACCCTAGATCCTCCCCAGCCTCAATCCCAATACCTGCGGCAAGATTTCAGCCACTTACCAATTCCTTGGAAGAAAGTCAACATTCCGGGGCCAGTCATCTCACAGCCTATCACTGAAGAGCAGAGGCCAGAGAGGGAGGCCATGAAGAGGCGGGCTCAACAGGAGAGAGAGAATGCTGCCAAGTGTACCTCTCTGGGAAAACCACAGCTTTTCCTTCAGAGGGAGAAAGATATGGAAATTTCGAGATATTATGGCTATGCAGTGTAAGTGCTGCCCAAACCTTTGGGACACAACGCTATTCATCACACACAGGTAAGATGTAGATACACATAGATATTCATGCATACATGAAGTTTAGAGGCTTAGCTGAATGTGTAGATATGTAGATACATACATAGTAATGCAGAATAATATTTAGATATATGCATATATGTGAAGGGAAAGAAATAGTTTATAAATTTATAAATACTTGAAGACATTATAAGTGACTGTAGAAACTTAAGACTGCGATTTTATCCATGAGTATATAGAGAGGGCTTTGATGTCTTCCTTAGAACTTTACTATTATTAATTTATGTTTCCTAATTATGTAATAATACATGTGACATAGATACAACATATGCTATAAGTCAGTGGTACTACTTATTTAATGTTAAATCTGTAGCAAAAAGCTCTAGTGGCAATAAGATTATTTTCCTGGAATTTAATTTTCAGGATTCTAGGATGATGTGGGAGTCCCCTCTGTATGCTGTGAATATGTTTTATTACCACTGGTCATTAATGAGTAAATCTGTTTCAGCCAATGACTGAGCAGGTCAAAGCCATGTAGGAAATTCGAACTGAGATGTAGAGAGAAAGCAGGCAAACTCAAAGAGATGCCATGTAGCTGCCGAAGGAGAAAGATGCCTGAATGCCCGAACATTGCCAATAGGTCACAGACTCACGGTGATAACAGGTTAATATTACTTGGCTTTATTAAGATGTTAGAGTTAGCCAGGAATATGCTGGGGTCATTGGCCGAACAGTACTGTAATTAATGTGGTTTCTGTCTGATTATTCACGTCAGAGTTACTGAACATGGTAAGTTTCCTAGAGTGCATACTGTAAAGTGAACACACTACTGCTGTCGCCACATCTCCTCCCATTTCAAACCTCAAACACGAGCCCTTTAGACATCAGTACTCTGCCTGCATTTCATGATATGAAACATAGGGTCCATGTGTGCATAATCAAGATCCTACCTTGAAAGAAATTCTACAAGGCGGAGTATCTTTCTGAGATGGGTTGATTTGGATTACTGGGTTTGTCTCAAATTGTATCAATCTTTGAAATTATCCATTTAACATGTTTGTTTTTCGTGTGTGTGTGTGTGTGTGTGTGTGTGTGTGTGTGTGTGTGTGTTCACATGAACTACTGCGTAACAAATGTATGGAGTGCCCAGAGAGGCCAAACCTGGGCATCAGTTCTCTGGAGTCTGTAATTAAGAGAGACTGAAAACCATCATGAGGTGCTCTGAATTCTACCTGGGGATTCTGCGAGAAAATCAAGTGTTCTTCTCTAAGGAGCCATCTCATCGAACCCGAGTTGAGTACACATAATGGACTGACATTTGATCGCCTGATATTTTCCTCCATCCTGACCTGTCCCTGAATCTTAACCTCCTTGCACTATTCTGTGCTCTAACTGTTTCAGAGTTTGTAACACATTGTCCTCTGAGGCATATGGCATTAACCTTGTATGGGGTGACACATAAGAAATAGAATTAATTTATATATAAGTTTAGTTTCTTGAGACAATGTTTCTCTTCATATCACTGAATATTTGGGAACTGACCTCGCTAATCAGGCTAGCCTTGAAATCACAAAGATCTGCCTGACACTGCCTTTGTAATGCCTTTGCCGGTGTCCCTGCCTCAAGAGTGCTGGGACTAAAGGAATGCACCAAAATCCCAGGTGAAAGCACCTTCCTTTCTGTATATGTGGGTCACCGATTTCCCCACCATGATTATGTGAGGATGTATTTTAGCAACAGTACATTTTTGATAGCTACCAAAAGTCACAGAGGCTGAACTGCTTGCGCTTACAACTGTAATTCAACACAGGTTCATTGTTCTGAAAAATTGCTACTCAAACAGAGATCATAGGAACGCCTTCCCCATCACTATAAGGGCCTAAGTGGAGAGGGCACAGAAGGAGGGGAGCATCTCACTTACCAGTCACTAACTTCTTCCTTGACTCTTTTTCAGTGTTGGAGAAGGGGGTGTCCCTGGGACTGACACCTCAGGACAGACAGTCCATCAGTTGCAGTCCACAATGTTGCTAGTATTCCACCCTGGATTCACAGATGAGGATGCCACCTGTTGATAGGGACAGGTCATTGACTGCCCCTATCCAAAGGTCTCCCAAATTCCTGGCCTTGCCAACAGCTCTCATCCTAGGCGGAAAAAAAAGAAAACAATGTGAACTAGACGACAGCCAATCTATCAATGCTTAAGGATCCCTTAAAGGCACACAGGAAACCTAGTCCCATCACTTCTCCCTTTAGCACACCCCAACTTGCAGCACACGCTGTGCTTTACTGACACTAACACCCTGAGGCAGAAGCTTGCTGTTGACCATGTCTCCTTGCTAAGCAGCACCTTTGGCCATCATGAGCCTGGCACATGCACACTGTGATGGTCTCCAGCATAGACTTTGCTGACATGACTACACCGGGGCCAGATATTCACCTTCCACAATTTTTCAAATAACTCAATGTATTAAACATATTCAGAGATGCACAGCATCCTTATCCAAAGACTCCATAGTCATCAGGAGGGAATAAGCTGGGGCTCATGAGCAAGACAAAACCAAGAGGACCAGAGAAAACAGCTTCAAGAAAACAGAGGAGCTGAGGCAGTTTAGGAAGAGTCGAGTCAGAAGAGAAGCACACCATCCCAGGACCAAAAGGAGGAGGAATCCACCTGTGCTCAGCCACCACAGCTTTAAGAAGCCTCGAACCCACCCCAGCATGCACACGCGGGAGTCCGGTAAGGGCTTTCACCTCTTTTGGGGGAAGTGAGAGAAGAAAACTGGCCTCCCCTGAACTCTGTCAACTCTTCCTGCTACTCTGTACTCTATTATTACAAGAGTTTATTGAAATTTGATCTCTGGGGAAGTGGCATTGGATATTCGCAGGGTGACCTTTATTCACTTTCTTTTAGTTCCTTGAGAGAGACTTCTCTCCAAAGCACTATATGTCCTGGTAATAACATCATAGACCAGGTTAGCCTTGAACTCAGTGATCTGCTAGACTCTGCCTCTGCCGCTTCCTCTGTCTTTTGAGTCCCTGCCTCAAGAGTGCTGCGACTAAAGATGTGCTTCAACAATGCAGGTAGAATCAAGATTCTTTCTGTACATGTGGATCACCAGGTTTCTCAGCATGATTTGATGAAGAGTCCATGTGTAGGCAAGGCGATTCTTGCTACTGACCTAAAATCACAAGAGACTTAACTGAATGTATTGACTTAGCTGTATGTATTTACAACTGCAACTCAACTCAGATTCTTTTTTCTGACAGTACCTTTGTTTCACTTGTAGGTTGGACTTCTGACAATGCCTATCTACTTCCAGATAGTATAACATCTGGATTTGACTCAAGGAATGTATTCAACCTCTCCCTAGATATTTATGGTGTTTGTATTTTCTCAATAGGTAATCCCCAGCTACTGTGTAGACACAATACTGTCCATTCTAACAAAGCCTATTTGCTGTCCAGAGTTACTGGTCTAGATAAATATAACACAGCCAGCTGGAAAGGATCCCACAACCTGTATCCAAGCATCCTGACAGGGGCACGATTGACTACAAGAGAATGAAGGAAAGCAATAGTTTAGGGAGGTCTCTTGTTTGATCACTCTCTCTGTGTTTTTTAACTACAGAATTTGGGACTCCATGAGTCTACTGGGCTTCACTGTACTCCTCAGAAAAACAGAAAGGCATTTGAATGGATATACATTCATGTTAAGATGATTATTTTAATCTTTATGTTTTCAAATTAAGTGTCTGGTAGAATAACACTTGTTGAACAAAGCTCAGGAATTATTTTACATATTAAAGCAATTAACAAAAAGATGTACTGAATTCTTCTCATGGACTTTAAGTCTCATTGTACTATTTATTCAATGAACAGATTTTATTCTGTATATTGTATACTGACAACAGCACTCAGTTCCCACCACCTGGCCATTCCTTAGCTCTCACCAAATATCTTAGGCAATGTTCTTCTGCTTTATACTACTGCTTACAATTTCATGAATGTCTATATGTAGAGATGTGTCACCAAGGATCCTCATAGTGAGACAGGATAAGAAGATGTTTCTGTGGGACTGGATACATTTGGTACAATATAATTATCTCGAGTTCCAAGGATTCTCCTGCAATCACCTTGACTGCATTCATTGTTTTTACTGTAACCAGTTCCACTGTGTGCAGACGTCACGTATTTCTTATCATTTGCTCTGCTACTGGACACCAAGTTCAGGCCCTAACACAGGTATCCGAATCCTGAACAAACTGCAATGTACAGCAATGTGCAGAGCAATAACCCATCCAACGCCTTGGAACAGCATGGACAGGAGGAGTGGTAGACCTGGTTTGGTGTTTAAAGACACTGTATACTGAAATACACAGAGGGGAAGGCGGCCGGAACACCGGGCGGCGGAAGGCAGCCGGAACACTGGGCGAGGGAAGGCGGCCGGAACACCAGGCGGCAGAAGGCACAGCCAGCGGGGACCAACTGGGACAGGCTGGATCCGGCGGGGACCAGAGAGGCAGCAGAGGACACAGGCTGCTGGTGGCGGGAACCATCCCAGCAGCAGAAGCAGGCTGCAGGGACCGCGCGAAACACCGAGAACAGATTGCCCCACTACAATTAAACCAAAGAGGTAGGCATTCGGCTGGGGAGGTCCCTGGCAGTGGAGGAGCCCGGTCCTATTCTTGAAGACCCTTCTGAGGGGTGAGAGGGATCTTGCCCCCCCCCCCCCCCCCCGCCCCGGCAGGAACCAGGAAACAGAGCAAGGGCATTTTGTAAGAGGAGCCCCTGGCCAGCAGGGAAACCTGAACCAGTTTTAACAGACCCCTTAGATAGCATCGATAGGAGGAGATGGGCAGGCGTCAAGGAAAGAATTCACCCAATAATCTGAAAATCAGCATGAAAACACCAGAACCCAATGATCTTACAACAGAAGGTCTCCAACACCCTAACACAGAAGAAGTGGAAAAAATTGACTTTTTGAAAGCAGTAGAGTCCCTTAAACAACATGTGAAAAATGCCCTTATAGAAATGGATGAGAAGTATAACCAAAAATTTGAAGAAATGAGTAAATATGTACATAATACCCTGGGAAACCAAGAAAGAACGATCAAACAGGTAATGGAAACAGTTCAAGAATTGAAAACTGAAATGGAAGCAAAGAAGAAAACACAAACTGAGGACCAGCTGGATATGGAAAATCTAGGTCAACGAGCACAGCCTACAGAAACAAGCATAATCAATAGAATACAAGAAATAGAAGAAAGAATCTCAGATTCTGAGGACACCATTGAGAAAATAAACACTCTGATCAAAGAAAACTGCAAAGCCAACAAATTCTCATCACAAAACATTGAGGAATTATGGGACACAATAAAAAGACCAAATATAAGAATAATAGGAATAGAAGAAGGAGAAGAGTCACAGCTCAAAGGCCCAGAAAATATTTTGAACAAAATTATGGAAGAAAACTTTCCCAACTTAAAGAAAGATATTCCTTTGAATATTCAAGAAGCATACAGAACACCAAACAGACTGGATCAAAGGAAAACATCCCCTCGCCATATAATAATCAAAACACAAAATATACAGGTTAAAGAAAGAATACTAAGAGCTGCAAAGGAAAAAGGCCAAGTAACTTATAAAGGTAAACCGATCAGACTTACACCTGATTTCTCTATGGAAACAATGAAAGCCAGAAGGTCCTGGATAGAAGTACTGCAGAAGCTAAGAGACCATGGATGCAAGCCCAGACTACTATACCCAGCCAAGCTTTCGTTCACTATAAATGGAGTAACCAAGACATTCCAGGATAAGAACAAATTTAAGCAATACGTAGCCACGAATCCAGCCCTACAGAAAGTAATAGAAGGAAAACCGCAACCCAAGGAATCCAACATTGCCAACACTGCCTACAATAACTCAGGCATCTAGCGACCCTTCACTAGCACAACTCAAAGAAGGGAGACACACAAATTCTACTTCCAAAAACAACAAGAATATCCGGCATGAACAACCACTGGTCATTAATATCACTTAATATTAATGGTCTCAACTCACCTATAAAAAGGCACAGGCTAAGAGATTGGATACGAAAACAGGATCCAACATTCTGCTGTTTGCAAGAAACACATCTCAACCACAAAGACAGGCATCTATTCAGAGTAAAGGGTTGGGAAAAGGTCTTTCAAGCAAATGGTCCTAAGAAAAAAGCAGGTGTGGTCATATTAATTTCTAACAAAACTGACTTCAAACTAAAATCAATCAGAAGAGATCGAGATGGACACTTTATACTCATAACAGGAACAATTTGTCAGGATGATGTCTCAATCCTGAATATTTATGCCCCTAATATAAAAGCACCCATGTATGTAAAAGAAATATTACTAAAACTCAAGGCAGGTATCAAACCACACACACTAGTAGTAGGAGACTTCAATACACCTCTCTCAGCAATGGACAGGTCAATCAGACAGAAACCTAATAGAGAAGTAAGAGAACTACTGGAGGTAATGAAGCAAACGGACTTAACAGACATCTATAGAACATTCCACCCAAATAGGAAAGAATATACCTTCTTCTCTGCAGCCCATGGAACCTTCTCGAAAATTGACCACATACTCGGAAACAAAGGAAACCTCCACAGATACAAAAAAATATCAGTGTCCACCTGCGTCTTATCAGATCACCACAGATTAAAGTTAGAATTCAACAACAATCCTACCTCCAGAAAGCCGACAAACTCATGGAAACTGAACAGTCAACTACTGAACCACACCTGGGTTAAGGAAGAAATCAAGAAGGAAATTAAAGTCTTCCTGGAATTCAATGAAAATAGAGAAACAACATACTCAAACCTATGGGACACTATGAAAGCAGTGCTAAGAGGAAAGTTCATAGCACTAAGTGCCCACTTAAAGAAAACAGAGAAAGCATACATCGGAGACTTAACAGCACACCCGAAAGCTTTAGAAAAAAAAGAAGCAGACACGCCCAGGAGGAGCAGAAGACTGGAAATAATCAAACTGAGGGCGGAAATCAACAAAATAGAAACGCAGAAAACAGTCCAAAGAATCAATGAAACAAAAAGTTGGTTCTTGGAGAAAATCAACAAGATCGACAAACCCCTATCCAAACTAATTAAACGACAGAGAGAGAACACGCAAATAAATAAGATCAGAAATGAAAAGGGGGACATAACCACAGACACAGAGGAAATTCAGAGAATCGTTAGATCTTACTACAAAAGCCTGTATGCCGCAAAACTAGAAAATGCAAAAGAAATGGACATGTTTTTAGATAAGTGCCACATACCAAAGCTAAACCAAAACCAGGTGAACGATCTAAATAGACCTGTTAACGTGAAGAACTAGAAACCGTTATCAAAAATCTACCTTCCAAAAAAAGCCCAGGACCAGATGGTTTCAATGCAGAATTCTACCAGAACTTCCAAGAAGAGCTAATACCTATACTCCTTAATGTATTTCACAATATAGAAACAGAAGAGTCATTGCCAAATTCCTTTTATGAAGCTACAGTTACCCTGATACCAAAACCACACAAAGACCCAACCAAGAAAGAAAATTACAGGCCTATCTCACTCATGAATATCGACGCAAAAATTCTCAATAAAATACTGGCAAACCGAATCCAAGAACACATTAGAAAAATTATCCATTATGATCAAGTAGGCTTCATCCCAGAGATGCAGGGCTGGTTCAACATACGCAAATCTATCAATGTAATCCAGCATATAAATCAACTGAAAGAAAAAAACCATATGATCATTTCATTAGATGCTGAAAAAGCATTTGACAAAATTCAACACCCCTTTATGATAAAAGTCTTGGAGAGATTAGGGATACAAGGGTCATACCTAAATATAATAAAAGCTATTTACAGCAAGCCATCAGCTAACATTAAATTAAATGGAGAAAAACTCAAAGCCATCCCACTAAAATCAGGAACACGACAAGGATGTCCACTCTCTCCATACCTCTTCAATATAGTGCTTGAAGTTCTAGCAATAGCAATAAGACAACATAAGGGGATCAAGGGGATTCGTATCGGAAAAGAAGAAGTTAAGCTCTCGTTATTTGCAGATGATATGATAGTATACATAAGCGACCCCAAAAACTCTACCAAAGAACTCCTACAGCTGATAAACACCTTTAGTAATGTGGCAGGATACAAGATCAACTCCAAAAAATCAGTGGCCTTCCTATACACTAAGGATAAGGAAACAGAGAGGGAAATTAGAGAAGCATCACCTTTCACGATAGCCACAAATAGCATAAAATATCTTGGGGTAACTCTGACCAAGGATGTGAAAGATCTATTTGACAAGAACTTTAAGTCTTTGAAGAAAGAAATTGAAGAGGACACCAGAAAATGGAAGGATCTTCCTTGCTCCTGGATTGGGAGGATCAACATAGTAAAAATGGCAATTCTACCAAAAGCAATCTATAGATTCAATGCAATCCCCATCAAGATCCCATCAAAATTCTTCACAGATCTGGAGAAGACAATAATCAACTTTATATGGAAAAACAAAAAACCCAGGATAGCCAAAACAATCCTATACAATAAAGGATTGTCTGGAGGCATTACCATCCCTGACTTCAAACTCTATTACAGAGCTACCGTATTGAAAACAGCTTGGTATTGGCATAAAAACAGAGAAGTCGACCAATGGAATCGAATAGAAGACCCTGACATTAACCCACAAACCTATGAACACCTGATTTTCGATAAAGGAGCTAAAAGTATACAATGGAAAAAAGAGAGCATCTTCAACAAATTGTGCTGGCAAAACTGGATGTCAACCTGTAGAAGAATGAAAATAGATCCATATCTATCACCATGCACAAAACTCAAGTCCAGATGGATTAAAGACCTCAATATCAGTCTGAACACACTAAACCTGATAGAAGAGAAAGTGGGAAGTACTCTACAACACATGGGCACAGGAGACCACTTCTTACATACAACCCCAGCAGCACAGACATTAAGGACCTCATTGAATAAATGGGACCTCCTGAGACTGAGAAGTTTCTGTAATGCAAAGGACACTGTCGCTGAGACACAAAGGCAACCCACTAACTGAGAGAAGATCTTCACCAACCTCGCAACTGACAAAGGTCTGATCTCCAAAATATATAAAGAACTCAAGAAACTAGACTGTAGAAGGCTAACCAACCCAATTATAAAATGGGGCATTGAGCTGAACAGAGAATTCTCAACAGAAGAACTTCAAATGGCCAAAAGACACTTAAGGTCATGCTCAACTTCCTTAGCGATCAGGGAAATGCAAATCAAGACAACTTTAAGATACCATCTTACACCTGTCAGAATGGCGAAAATCAAAAACACCAATGATAGCCTTTGTTGGAGAGGTTGTGGAGAAAGGGGTACACTCATCCATTGCTGGTGGGAATGCAAACTTGTGCAACCACTTTGGAAAGCAGTGTGGCGGTTTCTCAGGAAATTTGGGATCAACTTACCCCTGGACCCCGCAATACCACTCTTGGGAATATACCCAAGAGAGGCCTTATCATACAACAAAAGTATATGCTCTACTATGTTCATAGCAGCATTGTTTATCATAGCCAGAACCTGGAAACAACCTAGATGCCCTTCAATGGAAGAATGGATGAAGAAAGTATGGAATATATACATATTAGAGTATTATTCAGCAGTAAGAAACAAGGACTTCTTGAATTTTGCATACAAATGGATGGAAATAGAAAACACTATCCTGAGTGAGGTAAGCCAGACACAAAAAGAGGAACATGGGATGTACTCACTCATATTTGGTTTCTAGCCATAAACCAAGGACATTGAGCCTATAATTAGTGATCCTAGAGAAGCTAAATAAGGAGAACCCAAAGAAAAACATATAAGCATCCTCCTGAATATTAACCTTCAGCAAGCGATGAAAGGAGACAGAGACAGAGAGCCACATTGGAGCACAGGACTGAATTCTCAAGGTCCAAATCAGGAGCAGAAGGAGAGAGAGCACGAGCAAGGAACTCAGGACCATGAGGGGTGCACCCACACACTGAGACAATGGGGATATTCTACTGGGAACTCACCAAGACCAACTGGCCTGGGTCTGGAAAAGCCTGGGATAAAACCGGACTCTCTGAACATAACGGTCAATGAGGACTACTGAGAACTCAAGAACAATGGCACTGGGTTTCTGTTCCTACTGCACTTACTGGCTTTGTGGGAGCCTAGGCAGTTTGGATGCTCAACTTACTAGACATGGATGGAGGTGGGGGGTTCCTTGGACTTCCCACAGGACAGAGAACCCTGATTGCTTTTCGGGCTGAGGGGGGGGACTTAATTAGGGAAGGGGGAGGGAAATGGGAGGCGATGGCTGGGAAGAGACAGAAATCTTTAATAAATAAATAAATTAAAAAAAAAGAAATACACAGAGGGTACAATACTTCACATTACACCCACCAACTGATCTCCTGCTCCTACGGAAGCAATACTTGCAAGTCCCCAACTTTCAGATAACTCTCCACTTCTTATATTCTGTACCATCTAGAAAGATCAAGTCCAACTGATCTTAGCTAAAATATCTCGATGGGATAGTCATTTTATTCTAGGGTAAAACACCAGGCTACACTACTCTACCTGACTGCATTAGCTCTTACACTGCATTCCTGCTTGCATGACAGCCCCTGATATTTGGATGGACTGCATTGTACATGATCCATTTTGGCATAAGAGGCAATCATCTCACCACAACAGCAGCCACAGCCACTGAGTATCAGCAGCCAAAACTTTTACAGTTTTTCCATCAGCACCAAAAGCACACAGAAAAGGAAGTCGAGAAAGGAGACAGACTGGAGCAGTTCCATCAACACTTGCAGCTACACTAATCTCACGCAGAAGCACAAAGGTTTAGAAGGGAAATACAAAGGCCCATCCATTCCCTTCAATAAAGCAGTAGGAGTTCCCTTCCCACTGTGACCTGTGATCCTCTGAGTCACAGGAGATTCTGTTGTGCATCACGGTACAACATAAAAATTCCCTTCTATGAAAGCCAGCCTGCTAGCAGGAAGGGAGATTACAGTTCAGTCCAAGTCTGACTTCTAGATATCCTACATCTGAAACAGAGGGACGGGACAATCATCTACTTCTTACTCATACCAAATAAAAGGATCCAAAGAGCTTCATCTTTTGGGAGGTCTTGAAGAGTTTCTTGACCGACATCTCCTGAGTCTTAAGATCATTTCTGGGACATAGAATATAGCAGGCATATGGCTTCAGTGAGTGCCACATTTCCACTCATTCAGGGTCCCATTTCTCAACTTCTCTAACTTACTTTTGCTCTCCTTGGAGATGCAATCCATAATTTTCAGGCACTGTGACGATACCACGGTACCACATAAGAAATGTTTCGTACACATGTGAGCAGGCTCTGTGCAGACCTGCCAATGCCAATTCTATCAGGGGATAGCCTTTGTGCAAAGTCACACACTAAGCAGATTCTCTAAATAGGGAGGGCAGTCTATTCCACTGCAGCTTGCAAAGATCCCCTCACATGGAATTTTGTAATCTAGATAATACAACAAGTCCCTTCAGCTCCTAGTTTTCAGGATTCTCATGGGGCCAGGGCACATCATAACAGCTCTTACGCATCTGGTAGTATCAAACCAATCTCTTTACACTGACTCAAAGACAAGAACATGGCCATCATATACCCATCCACTTGAATGGAGTATTGAATTTACTTGAGTGTATTATTGAACACAGCATGGTCTGTGTTTTAGTTTGCTCTCACCTATATACTTGGCACAACTAAGATTTTTGTCATTTTGAGTTAAAGACTTCAGGAGTTCATTGACAGGGTATGTGGATTTTAGTTAATTTCTTTCATAAAATGCAGTCAGCGTGAGTAATGTCACCTAACAATGTACATTCCTACAGAATGGGAGAACAAACACCTTCTCACCCAAGTCAACAGTAATGATCTTGTGGGATTACCCACGTTACTTGAAAGTGAAGGAATGGTGGGTTACAAGCACTGGGCATCATTTTTATATGTAGATGTGTAAAATAAAGCAAAAACTCACATGGATATGGTATATGGGACAGGAAATCAAAGTCCCTAGAGCTCTTTCATTAATGGAAGCCAGCAACACAGCTATGTAAAGTGCTCCCCTAGTAATGGGGCAAGGCACAAGAAAGACATCAGAGATCACCCACAATGCACTATTCCATTGACACCTCTGGACCATGTTATTAATGGGAACCCCAAAATTGAATAATAATGAACAAATTGGTCAGAAAAATGCTTACTTTGCGATGCTACTTGGAGCACAACTGAGATACAACAGAGGGGCAATAGTGACGACTTCAAGTACCAATGCACACACTCCTATTTAGCTTATATAGCATAAAACAAACCAGGATCCGAAGGAAAGAGGATAGTTCAATTCAGTGGTTGCCTCCCGGAAGTAGCCTCTCAGACTGATTGTGAAACATGATCTTTTTTTTTGAATATTTATTTATTATGTATACAATATTCTGTCTGTGTGTATGCCTGCAGGCCAGAAGAGGGCACCAGACCCCATTACCCATGGTTTTGAGCCATCACGTGGTTGCTGGGAATTGAACTCAGGACCTTTGGAAGTCAGCAGGCAATGCTCTTAACCTCTGAGCCATCTCTCCAGCCCCTGGAGCATGATCTTTATCATTAAATGACAGAGAAGGACCTAGTCTATGCTCGGCAATACTATACAAACACAGTGGAACTTGGAATATATAAGAATGTTGGCTGAGCAAATCTAAAGAGTGCCAGGAAGGAGAAATCCCCTGTGGTCTCTGATTTACCTCTTACCTCAATGTACTGCCTTGGTCTCCTGTTCTGGATTGCTTAAACAATGGTCTGTAAAGCATAACATGAAAGACACTTGATCCTGCACCAAGTTAGCTGAGATTTCTCTGTTTAGGTCTGTATCTCATTTTTTAATTGGGTTATTTGAAATGTTGATGTCTAATTTCTTGAGTTCTTTACATATTTTGGAGATCAGTCCTTTGTCTGATGTGGGGTTGGTGAAGATCTTTTCCCATTCAGTAGGCTGCCTTTGTCTCTTATTGACTGTGTCCTTTGCTTTACAGAAGTTTCTCAGTTTCAGGAAGCTCCATGTATTAATTGTTGCTCTCAGGGTCTGTGCTACTGGGGTAATATTTAGGAAGTGGTCTCACGTGTCCATGCATTGAAGACTACTTCCCACTTTCTCTTCTATTAGGTTCTGTGTGGTCAGATTTATATTAAGATCCATTTAGACTTGAGTTTAGTGCATGGGGATAGATATGAATGTTCAACATCCTTAGCAGTCAGGGAAATGAAAATCAAAATAACTCTGAGATACCATCCTACACCTGTCAGAAAGACTAAGATCAAAAACACCAACGATGCTTATGCTGGAGAGGATGTGGAATAAGGAGAATACTCATCCATTGCTGGTGGGAAAGAAAACTTGTACAAACACTTTGGAAATCAGTATGGTGGTTTCTCAGAAAATTGGCCATCAACCTACCTCAGAATCCAGCAATGCCACTCCTAGGCATATTCCCAAAAGATATTCAATCATACTCTAAAGACGTTTGTTTGACTATGTTCATAGCAGCATTATTTGTAATAGCCAGAACATGGAAACAACCTCAACCAATGAATGACATCTTGAAATTTGCATGCAAAAGGGTGGAACTAGAAAACACCATCCTGAGTGAGGTAACCCAGACCCAAACAGATGAATATGGTATGTACTCACTATGTATGTATGTAAATAAGTGGATACTAGCTATAAACAAAGGATATTGAGGCTATATTTCATAATCCTAGTGAAGTTAAGGAACAAGGTGAACCCTAAGAAAAACGTATATAGATCCACCTGGGAAGGGGAAATAGCCAAGATCACCTGACAAAATTGGGAACATCGGTGTAGAGGGGAGAATGGAGGATGGAAAGGGAAGAGGAAAGTAGAAGGGGAGGGGTGAGGAGAACTTGAGGGAATAGGATAGTCTAGATGGAGGAAGGTCAGAGATGAGAGCAAGGAAAGAGATATTTTGATTGAGGGAGCCATTATGGGACTAGTATGAAACCTTGGCTCTAGAGAAATTCCCAGGAATCCAAAAGGATGACCCCAGCTAAGACTCTAAGCAACAGAGGAGAGGGTGCCCGAACTGGCCTTGCCCTGTGAACAAACTGATGAATATTTTAAATATCACCATAGAACCTTCATCCAGCAATTGATGGAAACAGAGGCAAAGACCTGCATCAGAGCACGGACCTGAGCTTCCAAAGTCCAGTTAAAGAATGGGAGGAGTAAGAATATGAGCAAAGAGGTCAAGACCATGATGGGGACACCCACTGAAACAGTCTACCTGAGCTAATGGGAGCTCACCAAATCCAGCCATACTGGGAAGGAACAAGAAGCTAATAAGAAGGTGAACCCAAAGAAAAACATATAGTTATCCTCCTGGATATTGGGAGTAGACAAGATTGCCGGGCAAAAAACTGGGATCTTGGGAGTGGGGTGGGATGGGGGTAAAGGGAGATGGGGAGAGAAAAGTGAGAAGGGGAGGATGGGGGGTACTTGGGGGAATGGGATGGTTGGTATACAGGAAGGGTGGATATGGGAGCAGGGAAGTATATATCTTAATTAAGGGAGGGATCTTAGGGTTGGCAAGAGACTTGAACTAAAGGGGCTCCCAGGTGCCCAGGGAAATGTCCCCCGATTAGTTCCTTGGGCAGCTGAGGATAGGGAACCTGAAATGGCCCTATCCTATAGCCATACTGATGAATATCTTGCATATCACCATAGAACCTTCTTCTGGCGATGGATGGAGATAGACACAGAGACCCACATTGGAGCACCGGAATGAGCTCCCAAGGTCCCAATGAGGAGCAGAAGGAGGGAGAACATGAGCAAGGAAGTCAGGACCGCGAGAAGTGCACCCACCCACTGAGACAGTGGGGCTGATCTATTGGGAGCTCACCAAGGCCAGCTGGACTGGGACTGAAAAAGCATGGGATAAAACCGGACTCTCTGAACATGGTGGACAATGAGGGCTGATGAAAAGCCAAGGACGATGGCACTGGGTTTTGATCCTACTGCATGTACTGGCTTTGTGGGAGCCTAGCCAGTTTGGATGCTCACCTTCCTAGACCTGGATGGATGGGGGAGACCTTGGACTTCCCACAGGGCAGGGAACCCTGACTGCTCTTCAGACTGGAGAGGGAGGGGGAGAGAAGTGGGGGGACTGGGAGGGAAATGGAAGGCTGGGAGGAGGCAGAAATGTTTTTTTTTCCATAAAGAAATAAATAAATAAAAAGAAAATGTAACACCCGATTTTGTGTTACACCCTCGGTACAGTTCGCGAGCCACTGTACCGAACGCGAGTCCAGCAAGAGCATGGAGATTGAAAAGAACAACACACAGAGACCAGTGTCATTCAAAGGAAGATCAGCCAAATGCCATTTATTCAGACTTGGGGAGATCTTTATGTTCCTAACTACTGCACAAGCATCTCTGCCCAGGCAGGTGGGAAATGACCATATTAACAAAGGAGTAAATGCCCTGCAGCTAATCACCAGGCAGGGCAGGGAGAGCACAGAAACACACAGGAAGCTTAGTTAGCTGATCATAAACTGTCCCCAGGAATAGGGGGACCAGGACCCTACAAGAAAAGCCAAAACAAAAAGAAAAATAATAAAAGAATAAAGAAAAGAAAAAAAAGAATAGGACCAAACTAGTCCCTCTGAAAGTCGTTGCCAGTTGCATGGCTGGGGCAGACTGAGGGGCCACTGACAATAGCACCAGAATTTATCCCTACTGCTTGGGCTGGCATCTTGGGAACCCATTCTCTTTGGATGTATACCTTGCTCAGCTTAGATATAGTAGGGAGGGCCTTGGACTTTCCACAAACCAATGTGCATTACCCTCTCTGAGGACTGGATAAGGGTTGTGTGGGAGGATGTGAGGAGGGACTGGGAGAAGGGAAGAAGTGGTAACTTGGATTGGTAATTTTTTAAAACATAATCAATTAAAAACCATTCAGAGTAGCTGAGTCTAGGCAGCACAACAGCAACAAGAGACTGAAAAGGGGAACAGTTGTATCCATGCCCACCTTCAGCCATTAGGTTGCCTGTTCCTACCAGCAGCATCCAAATAAAAGCATCTTCATGATACTCAGTGGACCACTGATCTGGAAGATCAAAGTGGCATCACCCATGAGTGTAATGATGATGGGTCAGGCTGGTCCAAGAGTAAAAACATACAAAGAAGGGATGAAAGAATACGAGAGAGTTGTCAGTCCAGCATGGGCCAGCACAGAATAAGGAAGGACTGTAGGAGAAGCTGTTCTTCCTTTTGGAGACTACAGCTCCCAGCATCCCCCTGGACTGGAAGCCCCAAAAGCACAGGGCATTTCTTCCAGACGCCTGTGAGTTCCCCGTTAAAAACAGGGGTCACCACTAGCTCTCTCTCTCTCTTTCTCTCTCTCTCTCTCTCTCTCTCTCTCTCTCTCTCTCTCTCTGCCCTTCTCTCCTTTCATCTCTGCACACCTGTCCCTTACTTGTTGTTACCCCCCCATTAAAGTGCACCCACGTGGGACCGCAGCGTGTCTGTGTCTCCTTCCTAACCCCAAATCGCCCTGTGTCTCGCGTAATGTCTCCACTCTCTAACCCCACAGACAGACAAACAAGACAAAAAAGAATAACAGAAGCAACAAGAAGACAAGTGTCTTAGAGTTCATCAACATGCACACAGCACACTGAGCCCTGACCTTGCACATAGTCACAAAGGAACACTTTGATCTCTTCCTTGGGTCATGGACAGATGCTGATGGCACAAAAGCCAGACGCACTGCAATGGCGTATCACCTGAGTTCCCTCAACAGCAGTTCTCCCTCCTGCCCAAGACTACTCACTGTATGTAAGTGTAGGCTGATGGGACACTTTCTGTTGGAAGGTGACGCATCATGTGTACATTACACACCACTTCATCAGTGAACCTTATGAGAGCACTGCCATGATAGCCTAGGCTAAACGCCATGGGAAGTGGCACGTCCATGCCATGACTGCCTCTTTCACTAGCCCACACCTCAGCCTCCATGGCTACTGTTGGTCTCCTGGCATCTTCTCCAACCAATCCCATCTTCTAGTTAGGAATCGAACCTTCCCATTGGCTGTTGCCTCATTTATGACATCATTCTCCCTCCAACCCTACCAGCACCTGGTAGAATCTTGGTGTTTCCATGGTGATGACTGTAAACAACTTTGGATCATCACAGGTCCAGGTGACCAGTGACCAGTGAGTGCTGTCTGATACTGGACACACTTGCCACTGAGGTCTGCTGATCAGAAAAAGCCGACCGATCATCTTGCTCCATTGTACTTTGGATTGCTGATCCTCTCCCCTTGACCATGTCAGGTAAGGATAGAGACTTTAAAACATGTGATCTTCTCCATTGACTTTTACTCTACTAATAAATCTTTGCTGAATGTGGATAGTATTGATGTTGATATAGATATCTAGATTTGAATGTCACATTTAGCTTTGGTTCTTACTAAGTAGGTGATTTTAGACAAAAAGTTTATTCTCAAGTGTTTTCCATCCGCCTCAAGGAGTGAACAGTGTCACTATGCTTGGGTCCTGTACTGTTGGGTTTTCAGAAGAAAGTGAAGAGGGAATAAAATCAGGCTCTTTTGGATGGTATTAAACTACAGAGACACGGGAACATGAACAAGGCACGCAGAGATCTAGCACTCCACACCACTAATGAGACAGTCTCCCCCCACTACTGTTTCCAGTCTTAGTTTAAAATTCAGGGCGACTCTAACAGTATTGGTCACACCACGGATGGTGGCACACAACTATAATCACAACACAGAGAGAACTGGGTGGGATGGAGATCAGTTCAAGTCTGACATGCTCTACACTGGCCTCTCTCCATACTCACCAAATGAATATTGACTATGGACAAAATGGCGACTGCCATGTTGTGCAGTCACTTGGACTTCCCTGGATTAAACATGGAGAGTGGAAGAGAATAAGAGGACTGTGGAATCTGAGAAGGCAGTTGTTGTACTGAAATTAATATTGACAGTGTTGCTGGAAGGACAGACCCACAGGAAGTCAGGGAAGGGGGCAAACACAGTACGGGTCTAGAAAGTATATAAATATATGAAGGCACACTGCAGAGGGGACCCTGGTGGTCCACAATGGTAGTTTAGAACACAATGTTGAAGACGACCACAGATTATAATCAAAACAGACAAGGCATTGTCATTTCCCAAGCCATGTTTAACCAAACGTACTGTTCAGATTAGTCTATACAAAGGTTCCCTGGCACATATAGAAAGAATATCCTGATCTGGTCCCTGGCTCTTACACTCCATCCAGACCACTTTCTGCCCAGTTCCCCATGTCTCATGTGCACTGGTGGTGTTGGATAGGATCAACTGAAGCTGCGAAGTCCAGTCAGTTAGAGTCTGACCATGGCAACTGACACGCTGTTGTGAGGGGGGATTCTCACACGGATTCCCCCTTAGAAGAGATAAAAAAACTAAGTTACTGAGGAGCTGTTAAGAAAACAATTTAATCAACAGATATTAAATTGAGAAGCAATCATATTCAGAGATGAACCCCATAAAACATTAGCAGTCTCAAGAGGACACACTAAACTGGTGCAAACAAGAAGAAATGTTGTCAGTAGGTTGTATTTCTGAAATCATATTTGAATAATGCTTAAAAGTTATAAGATTATAAGAGATCCTCAATTACACAAGAAATGCAAGGGGAAAAAAGAGAGAGGGGGCAGGAATAATTACCTCAATTTGGTACACATTTGTTAAACATCATTTCAGAAAAAAACTCAATAAAATAGAGATTGGCCTGGTGGACATGGCAGGGGCTCCAGCACCAGCACTTTAGAGGCAGAAGCAGACCTGTCTGTGTGATTTCAAAGCCAGACTGATCAACGTAGAGTGAGTTTAGGTCACTCTATACTGTAAGATCTGCAGAGAACAGGACAAAGTTCCAGGTATGGAATATGCCTATGGGTCTCTTCCCAATAATAACCTCTGTTGTAGAATATATTTGCGAGGAAGTGTCCCAACAGGCATTATTATATTACAATCAGGGAAAAGGAGCATCGTGTCTAGATCTGAGTGAGGATTAAGCCAGATTGACCAGGATTTCCATGCCCACACAGGAAAAAGCAGACAGTTCATCTCGTGATTGTCATCCTTCATAGCCCCACCGATCAATCTTAACCCACTTGCTTGGCATATGTAAGGGAACATAGATGCTAGACTCTCCCACTCAGTACAACCTGGAGATAACACAGTCCCTCCCAGGGGGTAGAAAGCCTCCATCTCAACTTTTTCCAACTCTCTTCTTGCTTCCTACAGAAAATTGCCAAAGTGCACCTTTCACTGGGACAGAATGTGCTCTGCAGCCCTCTGTGCCTGTGCTGAGGAATGCCACACCCTCAGCAGGAACTGTGTGCAATTTCTACGGGGTCTGCACCCCAGCTGTGAGCTCAGCATGGCTCCTGTCATCAGACTCCAGCACATGCTGCCAGCAGCTCATGGACAGTGCCTGTCTTTACCAACGAGCTGGCACGACCATGCTGACTGAGCCAACTGACCAGAACCAGATCTCTACTTCGACATTTTCCTATCCAGGTGTTCTCCACTGGGATCTCAGAGAAAGCACCACCAGAAGGGAAGCTCCATTCCTGGATGCCCCTGTAACTGTCATTGACCAGAATACCACCCCCTCGTCTAGGTCTATAACAGCCCAGTGTGACAATACTTTCCATATCAATGCATTACCGCCATCCTATCCAACACTGTCTGCCTGCCTTGTAGAGGCAACGCCATCAAATCTACCAGATCAACGATATATCCTGGCACCTTGCTACCTGGATGGAAGTCAGGTCTATTACAATGACCAGAACAGCCTGGGTCCTCCGATGGCTGAAGAATTCTGGCAGTGCCTGCAGGCCTATGGCTCTGTGTCCTGCTCTGGGAATCAGGCTTCCTCTCTGCACCCAGGGATGGTGATGGCACTACAGGAGATTCAGCCAATGAACATCCAAACACCTTTCTCCACCTGTCCCATCTACTGGCCCACATCTGCTCAAACCATGCCAGACACCAGTCTTCAAGGTGAGTAAAGCCAGGAAGGGAGGTGTGAGATCAGCCCTCAGAGGAGACACAGCTCTACCTTTCAGAAGTGGATGTCCACACAGAGGAAGAATGGGAGTCCTGACATGTAGGCTGTGGCTCAGGCTCATTACCCCTAAATTCAGTCTCTATAATGAGAGAGAATACAGGAAAGTGAGTGACATTCAACCTTCATTAAGACATGTCCAAGGACCACACCACAGGAACGCATTTCACTGCCAAGGCTAATCAGGCCCATGCAGCAGCTCACTAAAATCACCTCCTTCCTAATCTATGTCTCCAGATTCTAGATGACATCGAGAATTTTATCTGTTTTTGTACAACTAAGTTTCCCCTGAGTTGAAACTAGTATCCAGAGAAATGGAACCCTGAATCTGACCTGGAGGAAGTCTTCTCCCACACTCCAAGTGTCTGCTGTGACATTCTCTAACACTTAAGCTCTAGTGACAGTCTGCTTTGACCTGTGTAATATTGATAAGCAGGGTTGAAGCATCTCACCCTATCTGTAACAGTCAACCTCTCTCTCTTTCTCTGTCTCTTTTCCTCCTCTACATCTCTCTTCCACTTTCTCTTTTTCTTTTACTCTTTCTTTCTGAATCTTCAGCAGTGACCCAAGGCCAAGACTATGTAGACATGTTCTCTGTTACAAAGTTGATGCTCAAAGCTTTCGCAGTCTTACATTTTGACATCACTAACAAAAATTCTGTGAAACGTGAACCTTAAGGAATGTCAGGGCTTTTGAACCGCTTGCCTTTCAGAATTGAGGAACTCATATGGATACCTAAACCCAAATAAAAATCCAGGCTTCAGGGGCCATATGAGTAATACAATGAACAGAAAGAAACTGGTGGAGATGAGTAAGATTAGGAAACAGTGAGCAACACAACCTGTCTCAGAGCAAACTCCCAAGGCAATGAGAGGCACTGTTTCAAAGGAAAATGGGGGAGAAAGGGAAGAGCGCACACCAAGGAATTCTGTCACCTCCCCATGATCACTAAGCATGTACACACCACACAAACACAAGAGAAAACGTGATCTCACACGGTCATGAGAAACAAATGAGTAGTTACTATGTGTCTCCAAAGAGGGCTGCTTTCCCTGCTCCTCCAGCAGAGCTCATAGCAATGCCTGCAACACTGCTGCAGGAGCCTCAGTGCTCAGGTGCACTGAAAGCGGGGGTAGCATCTCACTTACCAGGCACTGACTTCGAACTTCCTCTTTTTCAGTGGTGGAGAGGGAGACAACCCTGGGGTTGACACCTTCAGGGCAGACACTGTGTCTGCTGCAGAGTCCAGACCTCGGCAATGCCTGCACCCAGGATGCCCAGATGAAGACAGCACCTGTCAGTGGGAACAGGTCATTAATTGCCCTCATGCACAGTCCTTCTGAATTCCTGGCCTTGCCTCCAGCCCCAAGCCTGGAAAAGACACAGAAGAACAATGCAGATGAGATGAATGCTGAGCAATCAACACCTCTGGATTCCTATGAGGGCACAAAATGTAACCAAGACGCATCACCCCTCCCTTCAGCATACCCTGGCATGCAGCAGCCCTTGAACTACAGTGATGTTGGGAGCCTGAGGCAGAAGCTAGCTTCTCAAAATGTCACTTTGGGAAACAGTAGCCTTGGTCTGGAAGACCCTGAGGCTCTGCAGAGTGTCATGGAGTCTAGCAATGACTTTGCAGACATGACTACTCTGGTGGCAGATATTCACCTTCCCCAACTCTTAAACTTCAACACTGGCCTTGACCAAATGGAAGATCACACAGCAAGCCAAACCAAAGACTCCAAAGACATCAGGAGGGACCAGGCCCAGTCACGCACCAGCATCTTTAGTGGACTATCTGAACTGGGCATCAAGAAAAACCAGAAAGTCTCTGATGTGTTTCATGGAGCTCTTCAGGCCAGAACCCATCACGAGGATATGCTGAAGGAAGATGATCCTGGAACCATAGACAACACGGCCAACCACGTGCAGAGCAAATCTCAGATATTTGTACCCAAGAGGCCCAGCGTAGCAAGGGCACAGGGGAAAGAAAAGGCCAAGGACACCAGAGGAAACAGCTCCAAGAAAACAGAGGAGCTGGAGCCATCAAGTCACAGAGTCAAGGCAGAAGAGAAGCCCGCCATCCCAAAGACCAAGAGGAAGAGGAATCCACCTGAGCTCAGCCATGACAGCTTTAAGAAGCCTCGAACTCACCTCGGCATGCACATGCTGGCGTCTGTGCAGGTCTTTCACCCACTGGGGAAGAAGAGTGAGAGGAAAACTGGCGTCTCCTCCTCCCGGGCTCTGCTGAACTTGAGCAGCAACAAAGATCCCAGGACAGGCCCAACCGCCACATCCCTGGGAGATGCGCCCCGTGAGGGTCGAGGCCCTGGTAGAATCCCGGGCAATGCTCAGAGAACAGAGAGCAGTGCTCCCAAGCGGTGTCCATCTCTGTGCCTGGATGAGCTGTCCCCAGCTGGGAAGGTCAAATTAGTACCTCTGCCTTTCCTAGCCCTGGACAAGCCTCAAGACAGACCTGTTTCCAGAAAGCTTCACTGCCTGGCTTCGCACAGGCCCACTACAGCTTACCCAGTGAGGTCTCAATCCCACACTGCTAGGCAACCCAAACTCAAGTCATCCCAACCAGCTCCTGCCAGCACATCACTGATGGCCTCTGACAAGTCGGCTCTGCCAGTTGCCACCAGTGCCACACGTCCAATTAGAAGCAAGCCCATCCAGTCTTGCCCTGGGCCTCAACCGCCTGCCTCTTTGCCTGCACCCTACAGAGCATCATCTCACACTTCACTCCACAGGGAGCCTCTTTCTTTTGCCACAAACAAGACCCTAGATCCTCCCCAGCCTCAATCCCAATACCTGCGGCAAGATTTCAGCCACTTACCAATTCCTTGGAAGAAAGTCAACATTCCGGGGCCAGTCATCTCACAGCCTATCACTGAAGAGCAGAGGCCAGAGAGGGAGGCCATGAAGAGGCGGGCTCAACAGGAGAGAGAGAATGCTGCCAAGTGTACCTCTCTGGGAAAACCACAGCTTTTCCTTCAGAGGGAGAAAGATATGGAAATTTCGAGATATTATGGCTATGCAGTGTAAGTGCTGCCCAAACCTTTGGGACACAACGCTATTCATCACACACAGGTAAGATGTAGATACACATAGATATTCATGCATACATGAAGTTTAGAGGCTTAGCTGAATGTGTAGATATGTAGATACATACATAGTAATGCAGAATAATATTTAGATATATGCATATATGTGAAGGGAAAGAAATAGTTTATAAATTTATAAATACTTGAAGACATTATAAGTGACTGTAGAAACTTAAGACTGCGATTTTATCCATGAGTATATAGAGAGGGCTTTGATGTCTTCCTTAGAACTTTACTATTATTAATTTATGTTTCCTAATTATGTAATAATACATGTGACATAGATACAACATATGCTATAAGTCAGTGGTACTACTTATTTAATGTTAAAGCTGTAGCAAAAAGCTCTAGTGGCAATAAGATTATTTTCCTGGAATTTAATTTTCAGGATTCTAGGATGATGTGGGAGTCCCCTCTGTATGCTGTGAATATGTTTTATTACCACTGGTCATTAATGAGTAAATCTGTTTCAGCCAATGACTGAGCAGGTCAAAGCCATGTAGGAAATTCGAACTGAGATGTAGAGAGAAAGCAGGCAAACTCAAAGAGATGCCATGTAGCTGCCGAAGGAGAAAGATGCCTGAATGCCCGAACATTGCCAATAGGTCACAGACTCACGGTGATAACAGGTTAATATTACTTGGCTTTATTAAGATGTTAGAGTTAGCCAGGAATATGCTGGGGTCATTGGCCGAACAGTACTGTAATTAATGTGGTTTCTGTCTGATTATTCACGTCAGAGTTACTGAACATGGTAAGTTTCCTAGAGTGCATACTGTAAAGTGAACACACTACTGCTGTCGCCACATCTCCTCCCATTTCAAACCTCAAACACGAGCCCTTTAGACATCAGTACTCTGCCTGCATTTCATGATATGAAACATAGGGTCCATGTGTGCATAATCAAGATCCTACCTTGAAAGAAATTCTACAAGGCGGAGTATCTTTCTGAGATGGGTTGATTTGGATTACTGGGTTTGTCTCAAATTGTATCAATCTTTGAAATTATCCATTTAACATGTTTGTTTTTCGTGTGTGTGTGTGTGTGTGTGTGTGTGTGTGTGTGTGTGTCGTCCACATGAACTACTGCGTAACAAATGTATGGAGTGCCCAGAGAGGCCAAACCTGGGCATCAGTTCTCTGGAGTCTGTAATTAAGAGAGACTGAAAACCATCATGAGGTGCTCTGAATTCTACCTGGGGATTCTGCGAGAAAATCAAGTGTTCTTCTCTAAGGAGCCATCTCATCGAACCCGAGTTGAGTACACATAATGGACTGACATTTGATCGCCTGATATTTTCCTCCATCCTGACCTGTCCCTGAATCTTAACCTCCTTGCACTATTCTGTGCTCTAACTGTTTCAGAGGTTGTAACACATTGTCCTCTGAGGCATATGGCATTAACCTTGTATGGGGTGACACATAAGAAATAGAATTAATTTATATATAAGTTTAGTTTCTTGAGACAATGTTTCTCTTCATATCACTGAATATTTGGGAACTGACCTCGCTAATCAGGCTAGCCTTGAAATCACAAAGATCTGCCTGACACTGCCTTTGTAATGCCTTTGCCTGTGTCCCTGCCTCAAGAGTGCTGGGACTAAAGGAATGCACCAAAATCCCAGGTGAAAGCACCTTCCTTTCTGTATATGTGGGTCACCGATTTCCCCACCATGATTATGTGAGGATGTATGTTAGCAACAGTACATTTTTGATAGCTACCAAAAGTCACAGAGGCTGAACTGCTTGCGCTTACAACTGTAATTCAACACAAGTTCATTGTTCTGAAAAATTGCTACTCAAACAGAGATCATAGGAACGCCTTCCCCATCACTATAAGGGCCTAAGTGGAGAGGGCACAGAAGGAGGGGAGCATCTCACTTACCAGTCACTAACTTCTTCCTTGACTCTTTTTCAGTGTTGGAGAAGGGGGTGTCCCTGGGACTGACACCTCAGGACAGAGAGTCCATCAGTTGCAGTCCACAATGTTGCTAGTATTCCACCCTGGATTCACAGATGAGGATGCCACCTGTTGATAGGGACAGGTCATTGACTGCCCCTATCCAAAGGTCTCCCAAATTCCTGGCCTTGCCAACAGCTCTCATCCTAGGCGGAAAAAAAAGAAAACAATGTGAATTAGACGACAGCCAATCTATCAATGCTTAAGGATCCCTTAAAGGCACACAGGAAACCTAGTCCCATCACTTCTCCCTTTAGCACACCCCAACTTGCAGCACACGCTGTGCTTTACTGACACTAACACCCTGAGGCAGAAGCTTGCTGTTGACCATGTCTCCTTGCTAAGCAGCACCTTTGGCCATCATGAGCCTGGCACATGCACACTGTGATGGTCTCCAGCATAGACTTTGCTGACATGACTACACCGGGGCCAGATATTCACCTTCCACAATTTTTCAAATAACTCAATGTATTAAACATATTCAGAGATGCACAGCATCCTTATCCAAAGACTCCATAGTCATCAGGAGGGAATAAGCTGGGGCTCATGAGCAAGACAAAACCAAGAGGACCAGAGAAAACAGCTTCAAGAAAACAGAGGAGCTGAAGCAGTTTAGGAAGAGTCAAGTCAGAAGAGAAGCACACCATCCCAGGAACAAAAGGAAGAGGAATCCACCTGTGCTCAGCCACCACAGCTTTAAGAAGCCTCGAACCCACCCCAGCATGCACACGCGGGAGTCCGGTAAGGGCTTTCACCTCTTTTGGGGGAAGTGAGAGAAGAAAACTGGCCTCCCCTGAACTCTGTCAACTCTTCCTGCTACTCTGTACTCTATTATTACAAGAGTTTATTGAATTTTGATCTCTGGGGAAGTGGCATTGGATATTCGCAGGGTGACCTTTATTCACTTTCTTTTAGTTCCTTGAGAGAGACTTCTCTCCAAAGCACTATATGTCCTGGTAATAACATCATAGACCAGGTTAGCCTTGAACTCAGTGATCTGCTAGACTCTGCCTCTGCCGCTTCCTCTGTCTTTTGAGTCCCTGCCTCAAGAGTGCTGCGACTAAAGATGTGCTTCAACAATGCAGGTAGAATCAAGATTCTTTCTGTACATGTGGATCACCAGGTTTCCCAGCATGATTTGATGAAGAGTCCATGTGTAGGCAAGGCGATTCTTGCTACTGACCTAAAATCACAAGAGACTTAACTGAATGTATTGACTTAGCTGTATGTATTTACAACTGCAACTCAACTCAGATTCTTTTTTCTGACAGTACCTTTGTTTCACTTGTTGGCTGGACTTCTGACAATGCCTATCTACTTCCAGATAGTACAACATCTGGATTTGACTCAAGGAATGTATTCAACCTGTCCCTAGATATTTATGGTGTTTGTATTTTCTCAATAGGTAATCCCCAGCTACTGTGTAGACACAATACTGTCCATTCTAACAAAGCCTATTTGCTGTCCAGAGTCACTGGTCTAGATAAATATAACACAGCCAGCCGGAAAGGATCCCACAACCTGTATCCAAGCATCCTGACAGGGGCACGATTGACTACAAGAGAATGAAGGAAAGCAATAGTTTAGGGAGGTCTCTTGTTTGATCACTCTCTCTGTGTTTTTTAACTACAGAATTTGGGACTCCGTGATTCTACTGGGCTTCACTGTACTCCTCAGAAAAACAGAAAGGCATTTGAATGGATATACATTCATGTTAAGATGATTATTTTAATCTTTATGTTTTCAAATTAAGTGTCTGGTAGAATAACACTTGTTGAACAAAGCTCAGGAATTATTTTACATATTAAAGCAATTAACAAAAAGATGTACTGAATTCTTCTCATGGACTTTAAGTCTCATTGTACTATTTATTCAATGAACAGATTTTATTCTGTATATTGTATACTGACAACAGCACTCAGTTCCCACCACCTGGCCATTCCTTAGCTCTCACCAAATATCTTAGGCAATGTTCTTCTGCTTTATACTACTGCTTACAATTTCATGAATGTCTATATGTAGAGATGTGTCACCAAGGATCCACATAGTGAGACAGGATAAGAAGATGTTTCTGTGGGACTGGATACATTTGGTACAATATAATTATCTCGAGTTCCAAGGATTCTCCTGCAATCACCTTGACTGCATTCATTGTTTTTACTGTAACCAGTTCCACTGTGTGCAGACGTCACGTATTTCTTATCATTTGCTCTGCTACTGGACACCAAGTTCAGGCCCTAACACAGGTATCCGAATCCTGAACAAACTGCAATGTACAGCAATGTGCAGAGCAATAACCCATCCAACGCCTTGGAACAGCATGGACAGGAGGAGTGGTAGACCTGGTTTGGTGTTTAAAGACACTGTATACTGAAATACACAGAGGGTACAATACTTCACATTACACCCACCAACTGATCTCCTGCTCCTACGGAAGCAATACTTGCAAGTCCCCAACTTTCAGATAACTCTCCACTTCTTATATTCTGTACCATCTAGAAAGATCAAGTCCAACTGATCTTAGCTAAAATATCTCGATGGGATAGTCATTTTATTCTAGGGTAAAACACCAGGCTACACTACTCTACCTGACTGCATTAGCTCTTACACTGCATTCCTGCTTGCATGACAGCCCCTGATATTTGGATGGACTGCATTGTACATGATCCATTTTGGCATAAGAGGCAATCATCTCACCACAACAGCAGCCACAGCCACTGAGTATCAGCAGCCAAAACTTTTACAGTTTTTCCATCAGCACCAAAAGCACACAGAAAAGGAAGTCGAGAAAGGAGACAGACTGGAGCAGTTCCATCAACACTTGCAGCTACACTAATCTCACGCAGAAGCACAAAGGTTTAGAAGGGAAATACAAAGGCCCATCCATTCCCTTCAATAAAGCAGTAGGAGTTCCCTTCCCACTGTGACCTGTGATCCTCTGAGTCACAGGAGATTCTGTTGTGCATCACGGTACAACATAAAAATTCCCTTCTATGAAAGCCAGCCTGCTAGCAGGAAGGGAGATTACAGTTCAGTCCAAGTCTGACTTCTAGATATCCTACATCTGAAACAGAGGGACGGGACAATCATCTACTTCTTACTCATACCAAATAAAAGGATCCAAAGAGCTTCATCTTTTGGGAGGTCTTGAAGAGTTTCTTGACCGACATCTCCTGAGTCTTAAGATCATTTCTGGGACATAGAATATAGCAGGCATATGGCTTCAGTGAGTGCCACATTTCCACTCATTCAGGGTCCCATTTCTCAACTTCTCTAACTTACTTTTGCTCTCCTTGGAGATGCAATCCATAATTTTCAGGCACTGTGACGATACCACGGTACCACCGACGATAAGAAATGTTTCGTACACATGTGAGCAGGCTCTGTGCAGACCTGCCAATGCCAATTCTATCAGGGGATAGCCTTTGTGCAAAGTCACACACTAAGCAGATTCTCTAAATAGGGAGGGCAGTCTATTCCACTGCAGCTTGCAAAGATCCCCTCTCATGGAATTTTGTAATCTAGATAATACAACAAGTCCCTTCAGCTCCTAGTTTTCAGGATTCTCATGGGGCCAGGGCACATCATAACAGCTCTTACGCATCTGGTAGTATCAAACCAATCTCTTTACACTGACTCAAAGACAAGAACATGGCCATCATATACCCATCCACATGAATGCAGTGTTGAATTTACTTGAGTGTATTATTGAACACAGCATGGTCTGTGTTTTAGTTTGCTCTCACCTATATACTTGGCACAACTAAGAGTTTTGTCATTTTGAGTTAAAGACTTCAGGAGTTCATTGACAGGGTATGTGGATTTTAGTTAATTTCTTTCATAAAATGCAGTCAGCGTGAGTAATGTCACCTAACAATGTACATTCCTACAGAATGGGAGAACAAACACCTTCTCACCCAAGTCAACAGTAATGATCTTGTGGGATTACCCACGTTACTTGAAAGTGAAGGAATGTTGGGTTACAAGCACTGGGCATCATTTTTATATGTAGATGTGTAAAATAAAGCAAAAACTCACATGGATATGGTATATGGGACAGGAAATCAAAGTCCCTAGGGCTCTTTCATTAATGGAAGCCAGCAACACAGCTATGTAAAGTGCTCCCCTAGTAATGGGGCAAGGCACAAGAAAGACATCAGAGATCACCCACAATGCACTATTCCATTGACACCTCTGGACCATGTTATTAATGGGAACCCCAAAATTGAATAATAATGAACAAATTGGTCAGAAAAATGCTTACTTTGCGATGCTACTTGGAGCACAACTGAGATACAACAGAGGGGCAATAGTGACGACTTCAAGTACCAATGCACACACTCCTATTTAGCTTATATAGCATAAAACAAACCAGGATCCGAAGGAAAGAGGATAGTTCAATTCAGTGGTTGCCTCCCGGAAGTAGCCTCTCAGACTGATTGTGAAACATGATCTTTTTTTTTGAATATTTATTTATTATGTATACAATATTCTGTCTGTGTGTATGCCTGCAGGCCAGAAGAGGGCACCAGACCCCATTACCCATGGTTTTGAGCCATCACGTGGTTGCTGGGAATTGAACTCAGGACCTTTGGAAGTCAGCAGGCAATGCTCTTAACCTCTGAGCCATCTCTCCAGCCCCTGGAACATGATCTTTATCATTAAATGACAGAGAAGGACCTAGTCTATGCTCGGCAATACTATACAAACACAGTGGAACTTGGAATATATAAGAATGTTGGCTGAGCAAATCTAAAGAGTGCCAGGAAGGAGAAATCCCCTGTGGTCTCTGATTTACCTCTTACCTCAATGTACTGCCTTGGTCTCCTGTTCTGGATTGCTTAAACAATGGTCTGTAAAGCATAACATGAAAGACACTTGATCCTGCACCAAGTTAGCTGAGATTTCTCTGTTTAGGTCTGTATCTCATTTTTTAATTGGGTTATTTGAAATGTTGATGTCTAATTTCTTGAGTTCTTTACATATTTTGGAGATCAGTCCTTTGTCTGATGTGGGGTTGGTGAAGATCTTTTCCCATTCAGTAGGCTGCCTTTTTCTCTTATTGACTGTGTCCTTTGCTTTACAGAAGTTTCTCAGTTTCAGGAAGTTCCATGTATTAATTGTTGCTCTCAGGGTCTGTGCTACTGGGGTAATATTTAGGAAGTGGTCTCACGTGTCCATGCATTGAAGACTACTTCCCACTTTCTCTTCTATTAGGTTCTGTGTGGTCAGATTTATATTAAGATCCATTTAGACTTGAGTTTTGTGCATGGGGATAGATATGAATGTTCAACATCCTTAGCAGTCAGGGAAATGAAGATCAAAATAACTCTGAGATACCATCTTACACCTGTCAGAATGACTAAGATCAAAAACTCCAACGATGCTTATGCTGGAGAGGATGTGGAATAAGGAGAATACTCATCCATTGCTGGTGGGAAAGAAAACTTGTACAACCACTTTGGAAATCAGTATGGTGGTTTCTCAGAAAATTGGCCATCAACCTACCTCAGAATCCAGCAATGCCACTCCTAGGCATATTCCCAAAAGATGTTCAATCATACTCTAAAGACGTTTGTTTGACTATATTCATAGCAGCATTATTTGTAACAGCCAGAACATGGAAACAACCTCAACCAATGAATGATATCTTGAAATTTGCGTGCAAAAGGGTGGAACTAGAAAACACCATCCTGAGTGAGGTAACCCAGACCCAAACAGATGAATATGGTATGTACTCACTATGTATGTATGTAAAAAAGTGGATACTAGCTATAAACAAAGGATATTGAGGCTATATTTCATAATCCTAGTGAAGTTAAGGAACAAGGTGAACCCTAAGAAAAACGTATATAGATCCACCTGGGAAGGGGAAAGAGCCAAGATCACCTGACAAAATTGGGAATATCGGTGTAGAGGGGAGAATGGAGGATGGAAGGGGAAGAGGAAAGTAGAAGGGGAGGGGTGAGGAGAACTTGAGGGAATAGGATAGTCTAGATGGAGGAAGGTCAGAGATGAGAGCAAGGAAAGAGATATTTTGATTGAGGGAGCCATTATGGGACTAGTATGAAACCTTCGCTCTAGAGAAATTCCCAGGAATCCAAAAGGATGACCCCAGCTAAGACTCTAAGCAACAGAGGAGAGGGTGCCCGAACTGGCCTTGCCCTGTGAACAAACTGATGAATATTTTAAATATCACCATAGAACCTTCATCCAGCAATTGATGGAAACAGAGGCAAAGACCTGCATCAGAGCACGGAACTGAGCTTCCAAAGTCCAGTTAAAGAATGGGAGGAGTAAGAATATGAGCAAAGAGGTCAAGACCATGATGGGGACACCCACTGAAACAGTCTACCTGAGCTAATGGGAGCTCACCAAATCCAGCCATACTGGGAAGGAACAAGAAGCTAAATAAGGTGAACCCAAAGAAAAACATATAGTTATCCTCCTGGATATTGGGAGTAGACAAGATTGCCGGGCAAAAAACTGGGATCTTGGGAGTGGGGTGGGATGGGGGTAAAGGGAGATGGGGAGAGAAAAGTGAGAAGGGGAGGATGGGGGGTACTTGGGGGAATGGGATGGTTGGTATACAGGAAGGGTGGATATGGGAGCAGGGAAGTATATATCTTAATTAAGGGAGGGATCTTAGGGTTGGCAAGAGACTTGAACTAAAGGGGCTCCCAGGTGCCCAGGGAAATGTCCCCCGATTAGTTCCTTGGGCAGCTGAGGATAGGGAACCTGAAATGGCCCTATCCTATAGCCATACTGATGAATATCTTGCATATCACCATAGAACCTTCTTCTGGCGATGGATGGAGATAGACACAGAGACCCACATTGGAGCACCGGAATGAGCTCCCAAGGTCCCAATGAGGAGCAGAAGGAGGGAGAACATGAGCAAGGAAGTCAGGACCGCGAGAAGTGCACCCACCCACTGAGACAGTGGGGCTGATCTATTGGGAGCTCACCAAGGCCAGCTGGACTGGGACTGAAAAAGCATGGGATAAAACCGGACTCTCTGAACATGGTGGACAATGAGGGCTGATGAAAAGCCAAGGACGATGGCACTGGGTTTTGATCCTACTGCATGTACTGGCTTTGTGGGAGCCTAGCCAGTTTGGATGCTCACCTTCCTAGACCTGGATGGATGGGGGAGACCTTGGACTTCCCACAGGGCAGGGAACCCTGACTGCTCTTCAGACTGGAGAGGGAGGGGGAGAGAAGTGGGGGGACTGGGAGGGAAATGGAAGGCTGGGAGGAGGCAGAAATGTTTTTTTTTCCATAAAGAAATAAATAAATAAAAAGAAAATGTAACACCCGATTTTGTGTTACACCCTCGGTACAGTTCGCGAGCCACTGTACCGAACGCGAGTCCAGCAAGAGCATGGAGATTGAAAAGAACAACACACAGAGACCAGTGTCATTCAAAGGAAGATCAGCCAAATGCCATTTATTCAGACTTGGGGAGATCTTTATGTTCCTAACTACTGCACAAGCATCTCTGCCCAGGCAGGTGGGAAATGACCATATTAACAAAGGAGTAAATGCCCTGCAGCTAATCACCAGGCAGGGCAGGGAGAGCACAGAAACACACAGGAAGCTTAGTTAGCTGATCATAAACTGTCCCCAGGAATAGGGGGACCAGGACCCTACAAGAAAAGCCAAAACAAAAAGAAAAATAATAAAAGAATAAAGAAAAGAAAAAAAAGAATAGGACCAAACTAGTCCCTCTGAAAGTCGTTGCCAGTTGCATGGCTGGGGCAGACTGAGGGGCCACTGACAATAGCACCAGAATTTATCCCTACTGCTTGGGCTGGCATCTTGGGAACCCATTCTCTTTGGATGTATACCTTGCTCAGCTTAGATATAGTAGGGAGGGCCTTGGACTTTCCACAAACCAATGTGCATTACCCTCTCTGAGGACTGGATAAGGGTTGTGTGGGAGGATGTGAGGAGGGACTGGGAGAAGGGAAGAAGTGGTAACTTGGATTGGTAATTTTTTAAAACATAATCAATTAAAAACCATTCAGAGTAGCTGAGTCTAGGCAGCACAACAGCAACAAGAGACTGAAAAGGGGAACAGTTGTATCCATGCCCACCTTCAGCCATTAGGTTGCCTGTTCCTACCAGCAGCATCCAAATAAAAGCATCTTCATGATACTCAGTGGACCACTGATCTGGAAGATCAAAGTGGCATCACCCATGAGTGTAATGATGATGGGTCAGGCTGGTCCAAGAGTAAAAACATACAAAGAAGGGATGAAAGAATACGAGAGAGTTGTCAGTCCAGCATGGGCCAGCACAGAATAAGGAAGGACTGTAGGAGAAGCTGTTCTTCCTTTTGGAGACTACAGCTCCCAGCATCCCCCTGGACTGGAAGCCCCAAAAGCACAGGGCATTTCTTCCAGACGCCTGTGAGTTCCCCGTTAAAAACAGGGGTCACCACTAGCTCTCTCTCTCTCTTTCTCTCTCTCTCTCTCTCTCTCTCTCTCTCTCTCTCTCTCTCTCTGCCCTTCTCTCCTTTCATCTCTGCACACCTGTCCCTTACTTGTTGTTACCCCCCCATTAAAGTGCACCCACGTGGGACCGCAGCGTGTCTGTGTCTCCTTCCTAACCCCAAATCGCCCTGTGTCTCGCGTAATGTCTCCACTCTCTAACCCCACAGACAGACAAACAAGACAAAAAAGAATAACAGAAGCAACAAGAAGACAAGTGTCTTAGAGTTCATCAACATGCACACAGCACACTGAGCCCTGACCTTGCACATAGTCACAAAGGAACACTTTGATCTCTTCCTTGGGTCATGGACAGATGCTGATGGCACAAAAGCCAGACGCACTGCAATGGCGTATCACCTGAGTTCCCTCAACAGCAGTTCTCCCTCCTGCCCAAGACTACTCACTGTATGTAAGTGTAGGCTGATGGGACACTTTCTGTTGGAAGGTGACGCATCATGTGTACATTACACACCACTTCATCAGTGAACCTTATGAGAGCACTGCCATGATAGCCTAGGCTAAACGCCATGGGAAGTGGCACGTCCATGCCATGACTGCCTCTTTCACTAGCCCACACCTCAGCCTCCATGGCTACTGTTGGTCTCCTGGCATCTTCTCCAACCAATCCCATCTTCTAGTTAGGAATCGAACCTTCCCATTGGCTGTTGCCTCATTTATGACATCATTCTCCCTCCAACCCTACCAGCACCTGGTAGAATCTTGGTGTTTCCATGGTGATGACTGTAAACAACTTTGGATCATCACAGGTCCAGGTGACCAGTGACCAGTGAGTGCTGTCTGATACTGGACACACTTGCCACTGAGGTCTGCTGATCAGAAAAAGCCGACCGATCATCTTGCTCCATTGTACTTTGGATTGCTGATCCTCTCCCCTTGACCATGTCAGGTAAGGATAGAGACTTTAAAACATGTGATCTTCTCCATTGACTTTTACTCTACTAATAAATCTTTGCTGAATGTGGATAGTATTGATGTTGATATAGATATCTAGATTTGAATGTCACATTTAGCTTTGGTTCTTACTAAGTAGGTGATTTTAGACAAAAAGTTTATTCTCAAGTGTTTTCCATCCGCCTCAAGGAGTGAACAGTGTCACTATGCTTGGGTCCTGTACTGTTGGGTTTTCAGAAGAAAGTGAAGAGGGAATAAAATCAGGCTCTTTTGGATGGTATTAAACTACAGAGACACGGGAACATGAACAAGGCACGCAGAGATCTAGCACTCCACACCACTAATGAGACAGTCTCCCCCCACTACTGTTTCCAGTCTTAGTTTAAAATTCAGGGCGACTCTAACAGTATTGGTCACACCACGGATGGTGGCACACAACTATAATCACAACACAGAGAGAACTGGGTGGGATGGAGATCAGTTCAAGTCTGACATGCTCTACACTGGCCTCTCTCCATACTCACCAAATGAATATTGACTATGGACAAAATGGCGACTGCCATGTTGTGCAGTCACTTGGACTTCCCTGGATTAAACATGGAGAGTGGAAGAGAATAAGAGGACTGTGGAATCTGAGAAGGCAGTTGTTGTACTGAAATTAATATTGACAGTGTTGCTGGAAGGACAGACCCACAGGAAGTCAGGGAAGGGGGCAAACACAGTACGGGTCTAGAAAGTATATAAATATATGAAGGCACACTGCAGAGGGGACCCTGGTGGTCCACAATGGTAGTTTAGAACACAATGTTGAAGACGACCACAGATTATAATCAAAACAGACAAGGCATTGTCATTTCCCAAGCCATGTTTAACCAAACGTACTGTTCAGATTAGTCTATACAAAGGTTCCCTGGCACATATAGAAAGAATATCCTGATCTGGTCCCTGGCTCTTACACTCCATCCAGACCACTTTCTGCCCAGTTCCCCATGTCTCATGTGCACTGGTGGTGTTGGATAGGATCAACTGAAGCTGCGAAGTCCAGTCAGTTAGAGTCTGACCATGGCAACTGACACGCTGTTGTGAGGGGGGATTCTCACACGGATTCCCCCTTAGAAGAGATAAAAAAACTAAGTTACTGAGGAGCTGTTAAGAAAACAATTTAATCAACAGATATTAAATTGAGAAGCAATCATATTCAGAGATGAACCCCATAAAACATTAGCAGTCTCAAGAGGACACACTAAACTGGTGCAAACAAGAAGAAATGTTGTCAGTAGGTTGTATTTCTGAAATCATATTTGAATAATGCTTAAAAGTTATAAGATTATAAGAGATCCTCAATTACACAAGAAATGCAAGGGGAAAAAAGAGAGAGGGGGCAGGAATAATTACCTCAATTTGGTACACATTTGTTAAACATCATTTCAGAAAAAAACTCAATAAAATAGAGATTGGCCTGGTGGACATGGCAGGGGCTCCAGCACCAGCACTTTAGAGGCAGAAGCAGACCTGTCTGTGTGATTTCAAAGCCAGACTGATCAACGTAGAGTGAGTTTAGGTCACTCTATACTGTAAGATCTGCAGAGAACAGGACAAAGTTCCAGGTATGGAATATGCCTATGGGTCTCTTCCCAATAATAACCTCTGTTGTAGAATATATTTGCGAGGAAGTGTCCCAACAGGCATTATTATATTACAATCAGGGAAAAGGAGCATCGTGTCTAGATCTGAGTGAGGATTAAGCCAGATTGACCAGGATTTCCATGCCCACACAGGAAAAAGCAGACAGTTCATCTCGTGATTGTCATCCTTCATAGCCCCACCGATCAATCTTAACCCACTTGCTTGGCATATGTAAGGGAACATAGATGCTAGACTCTCCCACTCAGTACAACCTGGAGATAACACAGTCCCTCCCAGGGGGTAGAAAGCCTCCATCTCAACTTTTTCCAACTCTCTTCTTGCTTCCTACAGAAAATTGCCAAAGTGCACCTTTCACTGGGACAGAATGTGCTCTGCAGCCCTCTGTGCCTGTGCTGAGGAATGCCACACCCTCAGCAGGAACTGTGTGCAATTTCTACGGGGTCTGCACCCCAGCTGTGAGCTCAGCATGGCTCCTGTCATCAGACTCCAGCACATGCTGCCAGCAGCTCATGGACAGTGCCTGTCTTTACCAACGAGCTGGCACGACCATGCTGACTGAGCCAACTGACCAGAACCAGATCTCTACTTCGACATTTTCCTATCCAGGTGTTCTCCACTGGGATCTCAGAGAAAGCACCACCAGAAGGGAAGCTCCATTCCTGGATGCCCCTGTAACTGTCATTGACCAGAATACCACCCCCTCGTCTAGGTCTATAACAGCCCAGTGTGACAATACTTTCCATATCAATGCATTACCGCCATCCTATCCAACACTGTCTGCCTGCCTTGTAGAGGCAACGCCATCAAATCTACCAGATCAACGATATATCCTGGCACCTTGCTACCTGGATGGAAGTCAGGTCTATTACAATGACCAGAACAGCCTGGGTCCTCCGATGGCTGAAGAATTCTGGCAGTGCCTGCAGGCCTATGGCTCTGTGTCCTGCTCTGGGAATCAGGCTTCCTCTCTGCACCCAGGGATGGTGATGGCACTACAGGAGATTCAGCCAATGAACATCCAAACACCTCTCTCCACCTGTCCCATCTACTGGCCCACATCTGCTCAAACCATGCCAGACACCAGTCTTCAAGGTGAGTAAAGTCAGGAAGGGAGGTGTGAGATCAGCCCTCAGAGGAGACACAGCTCTACCTTTCAGAAGTGGATGTCCACACAGAGGAAGAATGGGAGTCCTGACATGTAGGCTGTGGCTCAGGCTCATTACCCCTAAATTCAGTCTCTATAATGAGAGAGAATACAGGAAAGTGAGTGACATTCAACCTTCATTAAGACATGTCCAAGGACCACACCACAGGAACGCATTTCACTGCCAAGGCTAATCAGGCCCATGCAGCAGCTCACTAAAATCACCTCCTTCCTAATCTATGTCTCCAGATTCTAGATGACATCGAGAATTTTATCTGTTTTTCTACAACTAAGTTTCCCCTGAGTTGAAACTAGTATCCAGAGAAATGGAACCCTGAATCTGACCTGGAGGAAGTCTTCTCCCACACTCCAAGTGTCTGCTGTGACATTCTCTAACACTTAAGCTCTAGTGACAGTCTGCTTTGACCTGTGTAATATTGATAAGCAGGGTTGAAGCATCTCACCCTATCTGTCACGATCAACCTCTCTCTTTTTCTCTGTCTCTTTTCCTCCTCTACATCTCTCTTCCACTTTCTCTTTTTCTTTTACTCTTTCTTTCTGAATCTTCAGCAGTGACCCAAGGCCAAGACTATGTAGACATGTTCTCTGTTACAAAGTTGATGCTCAAAGCTTTCGCAGTCTTACATTTTGACATCACTAACAAAAATTCTGTGAAACGTGAACCTTAAGGAATGTCAGGGCTTTTGAACCGCTTGCCTTTCAGAATTGAGGAACTGATATGGATACCTAAACCCAAATAAAAATCCAGGCTTCAGGGGCCATATGAGTAATACAATGAACAGAAAGAAACTGGTGGAGATGAGTAAGATTAGGAAACAGTGAGCAACACAACCTGTCTCAGAGCAAACTCCCAAGGCAATGAGAGGCACTGTTTCAAAGGAAAATGGGGGAGAAAGGGAAGAGCGCACACCAAGGAATTCTGTCACCTCCCCATGATCACTAAGCATGTACACACCACACAAACACAAGAGAAAACGTGATCTCACACGGTCATGAGAAACAAATGAGTAGTTACTATGTGTCTCCAAAGAGGGCTGCTTTCCCTGCTCCTCCAGCAGAGCTCATAGCAATGCCTGCAACACTGCTGCAGGAGCCTCAGTGCTCAGGTGCACTGAAAGCGGGGGTAGCATCTCACTTACCAGGCACTGACTTCGAACTTCCTCTTTTTCAGTGGTGGAGAGGGAGACAACCCTGGGGTTGACACCTTCAGGGCAGACACTGTGTCTGCTGCAGAGTCCAGACCTCGGCAATGCCTGCACCCAGGATGCCCAGATGAAGACAGCACCTGTCAGTGGGAACAGGTCATTAATTGCCCTCATGCACAGTCCTTCTGAATTCCTGGCCTTGCCTCCAGCCCCAAGCCTGGAAAAGACACAGAAGAACAATGCAGATGAGATGAATGCTGAGCAATCAACACCTCTGGATTCCTATGAGGGCACAAAATGTAACCAAGACGCATCACCCCTCCCTTCAGCATACCCTGGCATGCAGCAGCCCTTGAACTACAGTGATGTTGGGAGCCTGAGGCAGAAGCTAGCTTCTCAAAATGTCACTTTGGGAAACAGTAGCCTTGGTCTGGAAGACCCTGAGGCTCTGCAGAGTGTCATGGAGTCTAGCAATGACTTTGCAGACATGACTACTCTGGTGGCAGATATTCACCTTCCCCAACTCTTAAACTTCAACACTGGCCTTGACCAAATGGAAGATCACACAGCAAGCCAAACCAAAGACTCCAAAGACATCAGGAGGGACCAGGCCCAGTCACGCACCAGCATCTTTAATGGACTATCTGAACTGGGCATCAAGAAAAACCAGAAAGTCTCTGATGTGTTTCATGGAGCTCTTCAGGCCAGAACCCATCACGAGGATATGCTGAAGGAAGATGATCCTGGAACCATAGACAACACGGCCAACCACGTGCAGAGCAAATCTCAGATATTTGTACCCAAGAGGCCCAGCGTAGCAAGGGCACAGGGGAAAGAAAAGGCCAAGGACACCAGAGGAAACAGCTCCAAGAAAACAGAGGAGCTGAAGCCATCAAGTCACAGAGTCAAGGCAGAAGAGAAGCCCGCCATCCCAAAGACCAAGAGGAAGAGGAATCCACCTGAGCTCAGCCATGACAGCTTTAAGAAGCCTCGAACTCACCTCGGCATGCACATGCTGGCGTCTGTGCAGGTCTTTCACCCACTGGGGAAGAAGAGTGAGAGGAAAACTGGCGTCTCCTCCTCCCGGGCTCTGCTGAACTTGAGCAGCAACAAAGATCCCAGGACAGGCCCAACCGCCACATCCCTGGGAGATGCGCCCCGTGAGGGTCGAGGCCCTGGTAGAATCCCGGGCAATGCTCAGAGAACAGAGAGCAGTGCTCCCAAGCGGTGTCCATCTCTGTGCCTGGATGAGCTGTCCCCAGCTGGGAAGGTCAAATTAGTACCTCTGCCTTTCCTAGCCCTGGACAAGCCTCAAGACAGACCTGTTTCCAGAAAGCTTCACTGCCTGGCTTCGCACAGGCCCACTACAGCTTACCCAGTGAGGTCTCAATCCCACACTGCTAGGCAACCCAAACTCAAGTCATCCCAACCAGCTCCTGCCAGCACATCACTGATGGCCTCTGACAAGTCGGCTCTGCCAGTTGCCACCAGTGCCACACGTCCAATTAGAAGCAAGCCCATCCAGTCTTGCCCTGGGCCTCAACCGCCTGCCTCTTTGCCTGCACCCTACAGAGCATCATCTCACACTTCACTCCACAGGGAGCCTCTTTCTTTTGCCACAAACAAGACCCTAGATCCTCCCCAGCCTCAATCCCAATACCTGCGGCAAGATTTCAGCCACTTACCAATTCCTTGGAAGAAAGTCAACATTCCGGGGCCAGTCATCTCACAGCCTATCACTGAAGAGCAGAGGCCAGAGAGGGAGGCCATGAAGAGGCGGGCTCAACAGGAGAGAGAGAATGCTGCCAAGTGTACCTCTCTGGGAAAACCACAGCTTTTCCTTCAGAGGGAGAAAGATATGGAAATTTCGAGATATTATGGCTATGCAGTGTAAGTGCTGCCCAAACCTTTGGGACACAACGCTATTCATCACACACAGGTAAGATGTAGATACACATAGATATTCATGCATACATGAAGTTTAGAGGCTTAGCTGAATGTGTAGATATGTAGATACATACATAGTAATGCAGAATAATATTTAGATATATGCATATATGTGAAGGGAAAGAAATAGTTTATAAATTTATAAATACTTGAAGACATTATAAGTGACTGTAGAAACTTAAGACTGCGATTTTATCCATGAGTATATAGAGAGGGCTTTGATGTCTTCCTTAGAACTTTACTATTATTAATTTATGTTTCCTAATTATGTAATAATACATGTGACATAGATACAACATATGCTATAAGTCAGTGGTACTACTTATTTAATGTTAAAGCTGTAGCAAAAAGCTCTAGTGGCAATAAGATTATTTTCCTGGAATTTAATTTTCAGGATTCTAGGATGATGTGGGAGTCCCCTCTGTATGCTGTGAATATGTTTTATTACCACTGGTCATTAATGAGTAAATCTGTTTCAGCCAATGACTGAGCAGGTCAAAGCCATGTAGGAAATTCGAACTGAGATGTAGAGAGAAAGCAGGCAAACTCAAAGAGATGCCATGTAGCTGCCGAAGGAGAAAGATGCCTGAATGCCCGAACATTGCCAATAGGTCACAGACTCACGGTGATAACAGGTTAATATTACTTGGCTTTATTAAGATGTTAGAGTTAGCCAGGAATATGCTGGGGTCATTGGCCGAACAGTACTGTAATTAATGTGGTTTCTGTCTGATTATTCACGTCAGAGTTACTGAACATGGTAAGTTTCCTAGAGTGCATACTGTAAAGTGAACACACTACTGCTGTCGCCACATCTCCTCCCATTTCAAACCTCAAACACAAGCCCTTTAGACATCAGTACTCTGCCTGCATTTCATGATATGAAACATAGGGTCCATGTGTGCATAATCAAGATCCTACCTTGAAAGAAATTCTACAAGGCGGAGTATCTTTCTGAGATGGGTTGATTTGGATTACTGGGTTTGTCTCAAATTGTATCAATCTTTGAAATTATCCATTTAACATGTTTGTTTTTCGTGTGTGTGTGTGTGTGTGTGTGTGTGTGTGTGTCGTCCACATGAACTACTGCGTAACAAATGTATGGAGTGCCCAGAGAGGCCAAACCTGGGCATCAGTTCTCTGGAGTCTGTAATTAAGAGAGACTGAAAACCATCATGAGGTGCTCTGAATTCTACCTGGGGATTCTGCGAGAAAATCAAGTGTTCTTCTCTAAGGAGCCATCTCATCGAACCCGAGTTGAGTACACATAATGGACTGACATTTGATCGCCTGATATTTTCCTCCATCCTGACCTGTCCCTGAATCTTAACCTCCTTTCCCTATTCTGTGCTCTAACTGTTTCAGAGTTTGTAACACATTGTCCTCTGAGGCATATGGCATTAACCTTGTATGGGGTGGCACATAAGAAATAGAATTAATTTATATATAAGTTTAGTTTCTTGAGACAATGTTTCTCTTCATATCACTGAATATTTGGGAACTGACCTCGCTAATCAGGCTAGCCTTGAAATCACAAAGATCTGCCTGACACTGCCTTTGTAATGCCTTTGCCTGTGTCCCTGCCTCAAGAGTGCTGGGACTAAAGGAATGCACCAAAATCCCAGGTGAAAGCACCTTCCTTTCTGTATATGTGGGTCACCGATTTCCCCACCATGATTATGTGAGGATGTATGTTAGCAACAGTACATTTTTGATAGCTACCAAAAGTCACAGAGGCTGAACTGCTTGCGCTTACAACTGTAATTCAACACAAGTTCATTGTTCTGAAAAATTGCTACTCAAACAGAGATCATAGGAACGCCTTCCCCATCACTATAAGGGCCTAAGTGGAGAGGGCACAGAAGGAGGGGAGCATCTCACTTACCAGTCACTAACTTCTTCCTTGACTCTTTTTCAGTGTTGGAGAAGGGGGTGTCCCTGGGACTGACACCTCAGGACAGAGAGTCCATCAGTTGCAGTCCACAATGTTGCTAGTATTCCACCCTGGATTCACAGATGAGGATGCCACCTGTTGATAGGGACAGGTCATTGACTGCCCCTATCCAAAGGTCTCCCAAATTCCTGGCCTTGCCAACAGCTCTCATCCTAGGCGGAAAAAAAAGAAAACAATGTGAATTAGACGACAGCCAATCTATCAATGCTTAAGGATCCCTTAAAGGCACACAGGAAACCTAGTCCCATCACTTCTCCCTTTAGCACACCCCAACTTGCAGCACACGCTGTGCTTTACTGACACTAACACCCTGAGGCAGAAGCTTGCTGTTGACCATGTCTCCTTGCTAAGCAGCACCTTTGGCCATCATGAGCCTGGCACATGCACACTGTGATGGTCTCCAGCATAGACTTTGCTGACATGACTACACCGGGGCCAGATATTCACCTTCCACAATTTTTCAAATAACTCAATGTATTAAACATATTCAGAGATGCACAGCATCCTTATCCAAAGACTCCATAGTCATCAGGAGGGAATAAGCTGGGGCTCATGAGCAAGACAAAACCAAGAGGACCAGAGAAAACAGCTTCAAGAAAACAGAGGAGCTGAAGCAGTTTAGGAAGAGTCAAGTCAGAAGAGAAGCACACCATCCCAGGAACAAAAGGAAGAGGAATCCACCTGTGCTCAGCCACCACAGCTTTAAGAAGCCTCGAACCCACCCCAGCATGCACACGCGGGAGTCCGGTAAGGGCTTTCACCTCTTTTGGGGGAAGTGAGAGAAGAAAACTGGCCTCCCCTGAACTCTGTCAACTCTTCCTGCTACTCTGTACTCTATTATTACAAGAGTTTATTGAATTTTGATCTCTGGGGAAGTGGCATTGGATATTCGCAGGGTGACCTTTATTCACTTTCTTTTAGTTCCTTGAGAGAGACTTCTCTCCAAAGCACTATATGTCCTGGTAATAACATCATAGACCAGGTTAGCCTTGAACTCAGTGATCTGCTAGACTCTGCCTCTGCCGCTTCCTCTGTCTTTTGAGTCCCTGCCTCAAGAGTGCTGCGACTAAAGATGTGCTTCAACAATGCAGGTAGAATCAAGATTCTTTCTGTACATGTGGATCACCAGGTTTCCCAGCATGATTTGATGAAGAGTCCATGTGTAGGCAAGGCGATTCTTGCTACTGACCTAAAATCACAAGAGACTTAACTGAATGTATTGACTTAGCTGTATGTATTTACAACTGCAACTCAACTCAGATTCTTTTTTCTGACAGTACCTTTGTTTCACTTGTTGGCTGGACTTCTGACAATGCCTATCTACTTCCAGATAGTACAACATCTGGATTTGACTCAAGGAATGTATTCAACCTGTCCCTAGATATTTATGGTGTTTGTATTTTCTCAATAGGTAATCCCCAGCTACTGTGTAGACACAATACTGTCCATTCTAACAAAGCCTATTTGCTGTCCAGAGTCACTGGTCTAGATAAATATAACACAGCCAGCCGGAAAGGATCCCACAACCTGTATCCAAGCATCCTGACAGGGGCACGATTGACTACAAGAGAATGAAGGAAAGCAATAGTTTAGGGAGGTCTCTTGTTTGATCACTCTCTCTGTGTTTTTTAACTACAGAATTTGGGACTCCGTGATTCTACTGGGCTTCACTGTACTCCTCAGAAAAACAGAAAGGCATTTGAATGGATATACATTCATGTTAAGATGATTATTTTAATCTTTATGTTTTCAAATTAAGTGTCTGGTAGAATAACACTTGTTGAACAAAGCTCAGGAATTATTTTACATATTAAAGCAATTAACAAAAAGATGTACTGAATTCTTCTCATGGACTTTAAGTCTCATTGTACTATTTATTCAATGAACAGATTTTATTCTGTATATTGTATACTGACAACAGCACTCAGTTCCCACCACCTGGCCATTCCTTAGCTCTCACCAAATATCTTAGGCAATGTTCTTCTGCTTTATACTACTGCTTACAATTTCATGAATGTCTATATGTAGAGATGTGTCACCAAGGATCCACATAGTGAGACAGGATAAGAAGATGTTTCTGTGGGACTGGATACATTTGGTACAATATAATTATCTCGAGTTCCAAGGATTCTCCTGCAATCACCTTGACTGCATTCATTGTTTTTACTGTAACCAGTTCCACTGTGTGCAGACGTCACGTATTTCTTATCATTTGCTCTGCTACTGGACACCAAGTTCAGGCCCTAACACAGGTATCCGAATCCTGAACAAACTGCAATGTACAGCAATGTGCAGAGCAATAACCCATCCAACGCCTTGGAACAGCATGGACAGGAGGAGTGGTAGACCTGGTTTGGTGTTTAAAGACACTGTATACTGAAATACACAGAGGGTACAATACTTCACATTACACCCACCAACTGATCTCCTGCTCCTACGGAAGCAATACTTGCAAGTCCCCAACTTTCAGATAACTCTCCACTTCTTATATTCTGTACCATCTAGAAAGATCAAGTCCAACTGATCTTAGCTAAAATATCTCGATGGGATAGTCATTTTATTCTAGGGTAAAACACCAGGCTACACTACTCTACCTGACTGCATTAGCTCTTACACTGCATTCCTGCTTGCATGACAGCCCCTGATATTTGGATGGACTGCATTGTACATGATCCATTTTGGCATAAGAGGCAATCATCTCACCACAACAGCAGCCACAGCCACTGAGTATCAGCAGCCAAAACTTTTACAGTTTTTCCATCAGCACCAAAAGCACACAGAAAAGGAAGTCGAGAAAGGAGACAGACTGGAGCAGTTCCATCAACACTTGCAGCTACACTAATCTCACGCAGAAGCACAAAGGTTTAGAAGGGAAATACAAAGGCCCATCCATTCCCTTCAATAAAGCAGTAGGAGTTCCCTTCCCACTGTGACCTGTGATCCTCTGAGTCACAGGAGATTCTGTTGTGCATCACGGTACAACATAAAAATTCCCTTCTATGAAAGCCAGCCTGCTAGCAGGAAGGGAGATTACAGTTCAGTCCAAGTCTGACTTCTAGATATCCTACATCTGAAACAGAGGGACGGGACAATCATCTACTTCTTACTCATACCAAATAAAAGGATCCAAAGAGCTTCATCTTTTGGGAGGTCTTGAAGAGTTTCTTGACCGACATCTCCTGAGTCTTAAGATCATTTCTGGGACATAGAATATAGCAGGCATATGGCTTCAGTGAGTGCCACATTTCCACTCATTCAGGGTCCCATTTCTCAACTTCTCTAACTTACTTTTGCTCTCCTTGGAGATGCAATCCATAATTTTCAGGCACTGTGACGATACCACGGTACCACCGACGATAAGAAATGTTTCGTACACATGTGAGCAGGCTCTGTGCAGACCTGCCAATGCCAATTCTATCAGGGGATAGCCTTTGTGCAAAGTCACACACTAAGCAGATTCTCTAAATAGGGAGGGCAGTCTATTCCACTGCAGCTTGCAAAGATCCCCTCTCATGGAATTTTGTAATCTAGATAATACAACAAGTCCCTTCAGCTCCTAGTTTTCAGGATTCTCATGGGGCCAGGGCACATCATAACAGCTCTTACGCATCTGGTAGTATCAAACCAATCTCTTTACACTGACTCAAAGACAAGAACATGGCCATCATATACCCATCCACATGAATGCAGTGTTGAATTTACTTGAGTGTATTATTGAACACAGCATGGTCTGTGTTTTAGTTTGCTCTCACCTATATACTTGGCACAACTAAGAGTTTTGTCATTTTGAGTTAAAGACTTCAGGAGTTCATTGACAGGGTATGTGGATTTTAGTTAATTTCTTTCATAAAATGCAGTCAGCGTGAGTAATGTCACCTAACAATGTACATTCCTACAGAATGGGAGAACAAACACCTTCTCACCCAAGTCAACAGTAATGATCTTGTGGGATTACCCACGTTACTTGAAAGTGAAGGAATGTTGGGTTACAAGCACTGGGCATCATTTTTATATGTAGATGTGTAAAATAAAGCAAAAACTCACATGGATATGGTATATGGGACAGGAAATCAAAGTCCCTAGGGCTCTTTCATTAATGGAAGCCAGCAACACAGCTATGTAAAGTGCTCCCCTAGTAATGGGGCAAGGCACAAGAAAGACATCAGAGATCACCCACAATGCACTATTCCATTGACACCTCTGGACCATGTTATTAATGGGAACCCCAAAATTGAATAATAATGAACAAATTGGTCAGAAAAATGCTTACTTTGCGATGCTACTTGGAGCACAACTGAGATACAACAGAGGGGCAATAGTGACGACTTCAAGTACCAATGCACACACTCCTATTTAGCTTATATAGCATAAAACAAACCAGGATCCGAAGGAAAGAGGATAGTTCAATTCAGTGGTTGCCTCCCGGAAGTAGCCTCTCAGACTGATTGTGAAACATGATCTTTTTTTTTGAATATTTATTTATTATGTATACAATATTCTGTCTGTGTGTATGCCTGCAGGCCAGAAGAGGGCACCAGACCCCATTACCCATGGTTTTGAGCCATCACGTGGTTGCTGGGAATTGAACTCAGGACCTTTGGAAGTCAGCAGGCAATGCTCTTAACCTCTGAGCCATCTCTCCAGCCCCTGGAACATGATCTTTATCATTAAATGACAGAGAAGGACCTAGTCTATGCTCGGCAATACTATACAAACACAGTGGAACTTGGAATATATAAGAATGTTGGCTGAGCAAATCTAAAGAGTGCCAGGAAGGAGAAATCCCCTGTGGTCTCTGATTTACCTCTTACCTCAATGTACTGCCTTGGTCTCCTGTTCTGGATTGCTTAAACAATGGTCTGTAAAGCATAACATGAAAGACACTTGATCCTGCACCAAGTTAGCTGAGATTTCTCTGTTTAGGTCTGTATCTCATTTTTTAATTGGGTTATTTGAAATGTTGATGTCTAATTTCTTGAGTTCTTTACATATTTTGGAGATCAGTCCTTTGTCTGATGTGGGGTTGGTGAAGATCTTTTCCCATTCAGTAGGCTGCCTTTTTCTCTTATTGACTGTGTCCTTTGCTTTACAGAAGTTTCTCAGTTTCAGGAAGTTCCATGTATTAATTGTTGCTCTCAGGGTCTGTGCTACTGGGGTAATATTTAGGAAGTGGTCTCACGTGTCCATGCATTGAAGACTACTTCCCACTTTCTCTTCTATTAGGTTCTGTGTGGTCAGATTTATATTAAGATCCATTTAGACTTGAGTTTTGTGCATGGGGATAGATATGAATGTTCAACATCCTTAGCAGTCAGGGAAATGAAGATCAAAATAACTCTGAGATACCATCTTACACCTGTCAGAATGACTAAGATCAAAAACTCCAACGATGCTTATGCTGGAGAGGATGTGGAATAAGGAGAATACTCATCCATTGCTGGTGGGAAAGAAAACTTGTACAACCACTTTGGAAATCAGTATGGTGGTTTCTCAGAAAATTGGCCATCAACCTACCTCAGAATCCAGCAATGCCACTCCTAGGCATATTCCCAAAAGATGTTCAATCATACTCTAAAGACGTTTGTTTGACTATATTCATAGCAGCATTATTTGTAACAGCCAGAACATGGAAACAACCTCAACCAATGAATGATATCTTGAAATTTGCGTGCAAAAGGGTGGAACTAGAAAACACCATCCTGAGTGAGGTAACCCAGACCCAAACAGATGAATATGGTATGTACTCACTATGTATGTATGTAAAAAAGTGGATACTAGCTATAAACAAAGGATATTGAGGCTATATTTCATAATCCTAGTGAAGTTAAGGAACAAGGTGAACCCTAAGAAAAACGTATATAGATGCACCTGGGAAGGGGAAAGAGCCAAGATCACCTGACAAAATTGGGAATATCGGTGTAGAGGGGAGAATGGAGGATGGAAGGGGAAGAGGAAAGTAGAAGGGGAGGGGTGAGGAGAACTTGAGGGAATAGGATAGTCTAGATGGAGGAAGGTCAGAGATGAGAGCAAGGAAAGAGATATTTTGATTGAGGGAGCCATTATGGGACTAGTATGAAACCTTCGCTCTAGAGAAATTCCCAGGAATCCAAAAGGATGACCCCAGCTAAGACTCTAAGCAACAGAGGAGAGGGTGCCCGAACTGGCCTTGCCCTGTGAACAAACTGATGAATATTTTAAATATCACCATAGAACCTTCATCCAGCAATTGATGGAAACAGAGGCAAAGACCTGCATCAGAGCACGGAACTGAGCTTCCAAAGTCCAGTTAAAGAATGGGAGGAGTAAGAATATGAGCAAAGAGGTCAAGACCATGATGGGGACACCCACTGAAACAGTCTACCTGAGCTAATGGGAGCTCACCAAATCCAGCCATACTGGGAAGGAACAAGAAGCTAAATAAGGTGAACCCAAAGAAAAACATATAGTTATCCTCCTGGATATTGGGAGTAGACAAGATTGCCGGGCAAAAAACTGGGATCTTGGGAGTGGGGTGGGATGGGGGTAAAGGGAGATGGGGAGAGAAAAGTGAGAAGGGGAGGATGGGGGGTACTTGGGGGAATGGGATGGTTGGTATACAGGAAGGGTGGATATGGGAGCAGGGAAGTATATATCTTAATTAAGGGAGGGATCTTAGGGTTGGCAAGAGACTTGAACTAAAGGGGCTCCCAGGTGCCCAGGGAAATGTCCCCCGATTAGTTCCTTGGGCAGCTGAGGATAGGGAACCTGAAATGGCCCTATCCTATAGCCATACTGATGAATATCTTGCATATCACCATAGAACCTTCTTCTGGCGATGGATGGAGATAGACACAGAGACCCACATTGGAGCACCGGAATGAGCTCCCAAGGTCCCAATGAGGAGCAGAAGGAGGGAGAACATGAGCAAGGAAGTCAGGACCGCGAGAAGTGCACCCACCCACTGAGACAGTGGGGCTGATCTATTGGGAGCTCACCAAGGCCAGCTGGACTGGGACTGAAAAAGCATGGGATAAAACCGGACTCTCTGAACATGGTGGACAATGAGGGCTGATGAAAAGCCAAGGACGATGGCACTGGGTTTTGATCCTACTGCATGTACTGGCTTTGTGGGAGCCTAGCCAGTTTGGATGCTCACCTTCCTAGACCTGGATGGATGGGGGAGACCTTGGACTTCCCACAGGGCAGGGAACCCTGACTGCTCTTCAGACTGGAGAGGGAGGGGGAGAGAAGTGGGGGGACTGGGAGGGAAATGGAAGGCTGGGAGGAGGCAGAAATGTTTTTTTTTCCATAAAGAAATAAATAAATAAAAAGAAAATGTAACACCCGATTTTGTGTTACACCCTCGGTACAGTTCGCGAGCCACTGTACCGAACGCGAGTCCAGCAAGAGCATGGAGATTGAAAAGAACAACACACAGAGACCAGTGTCATTCAAAGGAAGATCAGCCAAATGCCATTTATTCAGACTTGGGGAGATCTTTATGTTCCTAACTACTGCACAAGCATCTCTGCCCAGGCAGGTGGGAAATGACCATATTAACAAAGGAGTAAATGCCCTGCAGCTAATCACCAGGCAGGGCAGGGAGAGCACAGAAACACACAGGAAGCTTAGTTAGCTGATCATAAACTGTCCCCAGGAATAGGGGGACCAGGACCCTACAAGAAAAGCCAAAACAAAAAGAAAAATAATAAAAGAATAAAGAAAAGAAAAAAAAGAATAGGACCAAACTAGTCCCTCTGAAAGTCGTTGCCAGTTGCATGGCTGGGGCAGACTGAGGGGCCACTGACAATAGCACCAGAATTTATCCCTACTGCTTGGGCTGGCATCTTGGGAACCCATTCTCTTTGGATGTATACCTTGCTCAGCTTAGATATAGTAGGGAGGGCCTTGGACTTTCCACAAACCAATGTGCATTACCCTCTCTGAGGACTGGATAAGGGTTGTGTGGGAGGATGTGAGGAGGGACTGGGAGAAGGGAAGAAGTGGTAACTTGGATTGGTAATTTTTTAAAACATAATCAATTAAAAACCATTCAGAGTAGCTGAGTCTAGGCAGCACAACAGCAACAAGAGACTGAAAAGGGGAACAGTTGTATCCATGCCCACCTTCAGCCATTAGGTTGCCTGTTCCTACCAGCAGCATCCAAATAAAAGCATCTTCATGATACTCAGTGGACCACTGATCTGGAAGATCAAAGTGGCATCACCCATGAGTGTAATGATGATGGGTCAGGCTGGTCCAAGAGTAAAAACATACAAAGAAGGGATGAAAGAATACGAGAGAGTTGTCAGTCCAGCATGGGCCAGCACAGAATAAGGAAGGACTGTAGGAGAAGCTGTTCTTCCTTTTGGAGACTACAGCTCCCAGCATCCCCCTGGACTGGAAGCCCCAAAAGCACAGGGCATTTCTTCCAGACGCCTGTGAGTTCCCCGTTAAAAACAGGGGTCACCACTAGCTCTCTCTCTCTCTTTCTCTCTCTCTCTCTCTCTCTCTCTCTCTCTCTCTCTGCCCTTCTCTCCTTTCATCTCTGCACACCTGTCCCTTACTTGTTGTTACCCCCCCATTAAAGTGCACCCACGTGGGACCGCAGCGTGTCTGTGTCTCCTTCCTAACCCCAAATCGCCCTGTGTCTCGCGTAATGTCTCCACTCTCTAACCCCACAGACAGACAAACAAGACAAAAAAGAATAACAGAAGCAACAAGAAGACAAGTGTCTTAGAGTTCATCAACATGCACACAGCACACTGAGCCCTGACCTTGCACATAGTCACAAAGGAACACTTTGATCTCTTCCTTGGGTCATGGACAGATGCTGATGGCACAAAAGCCAGACGCACTGCAATGGCGTATCACCTGAGTTCCCTCAACAGCAGTTCTCCCTCCTGCCCAAGACTACTCACTGTATGTAAGTGTAGGCTGATGGGACACTTTCTGTTGGAAGGTGACGCATCATGTGTACATTACACACCACTTCATCAGTGAACCTTATGAGAGCACTGCCATGATAGCCTAGGCTAAACGCCATGGGAAGTGGCACGTCCATGCCATGACTGCCTCTTTCACTAGCCCACACCTCAGCCTCCATGGCTACTGTTGGTCTCCTGGCATCTTCTCCAACCAATCCCATCTTCTAGTTAGGAATCGAACCTTCCCATTGGCTGTTGCCTCATTTATGACATCATTCTCCCTCCAACCCTACCAGCACCTGGTAGAATCTTGGTGTTTCCATGGTGATGACTGTAAACAACTTTGGATCATCACAGGTCCAGGTGACCAGTGACCAGTGAGTGCTGTCTGATACTGGACACACTTGCCACTGAGGTCTGCTGATCAGAAAAAGCCGACCGATCATCTTGCTCCATTGTACTTTGGATTGCTGATCCTCTCCCCTTGACCATGTCAGGTAAGGATAGAGACTTTAAAACATGTGATCTTCTCCATTGACTTTTACTCTACTAATAAATCTTTGCTGAATGTGGATAGTATTGATGTTGATATAGATATCTAGATTTGAATGTCACATTTAGCTTTGGTTCTTACTAAGTAGGTGATTTTAGACAAAAAGTTTATTCTCAAGTGTTTTCCATCCGCCTCAAGGAGTGAACAGTGTCACTATGCTTGGGTCCTGTACTGTTGGGTTTTCAGAAGAAAGTGAAGAGGGAATAAAATCAGGCTCTTTTGGATGGTATTAAACTACAGAGACACGGGAACATGAACAAGGCACGCAGAGATCTAGCACTCCACACCACTAATGAGACAGTCTCCCCCCACTACTGTTTCCAGTCTTAGTTTAAAATTCAGGGCGACTCTAACAGTATTGGTCACACCACGGATGGTGGCACACAACTATAATCACAACACAGAGAGAACTGGGTGGGATGGAGATCAGTTCAAGTCTGACATGCTCTACACTGGCCTCTCTCCATACTCACCAAATGAATATTGACTATGGACAAAATGGCGACTGCCATGTTGTGCAGTCACTTGGACTTCCCTGGATTAAACATGGAGAGTGGAAGAGAATAAGAGGACTGTGGAATCTGAGAAGGCAGTTGTTGTACTGAAATTAATATTGACAGTGTTGCTGGAAGGACAGACCCACAGGAAGTCAGGGAAGGGGGCAAACACAGTACGGGTCTAGAAAGTATATAAATATATGAAGGCACACTGCAGAGGGGACCCTGGTGGTCCACAATGGTAGTTTAGAACACAATGTTGAAGACGACCACAGATTATAATCAAAACAGACAAGGCATTGTCATTTCCCAAGCCATGTTTAACCAAACGTACTGTTCAGATTAGTCTATACAAAGGTTCCCTGGCACATATAGAAAGAATATCCTGATCTGGTCCCTGGCTCTTACACTCCATCCAGACCACTTTCTGCCCAGTTCCCCATGTCTCATGTGCACTGGTGGTGTTGGATAGGATCAACTGAAGCTGCGAAGTCCAGTCAGTTAGAGTCTGACCATGGCAACTGACACGCTGTTGTGAGGGGGGATTCTCACACGGATTCCCCCTTAGAAGAGATAAAAAAACTAAGTTACTGAGGAGCTGTTAAGAAAACAATTTAATCAACAGATATTAAATTGAGAAGCAATCATATTCAGAGATGAACCCCATAAAACATTAGCAGTCTCAAGAGGACACACTAAACTGGTGCAAACAAGAAGAAATGTTGTCAGTAGGTTGTATTTCTGAAATCATATTTGAATAATGCTTAAAAGTTATAAGATTATAAGAGATCCTCAATTACACAAGAAATGCAAGGGGAAAAAAGAGAGAGGGGGCAGGAATAATTACCTCAATTTGGTACACATTTGTTAAACATCATTTCAGAAAAAAACTCAATAAAATAGAGATTGGCCTGGTGGACATGGCAGGGGCTCCAGCACCAGCACTTTAGAGGCAGAAGCAGACCTGTCTGTGTGATTTCAAAGCCAGACTGATCAACGTAGAGTGAGTTTAGGTCACTCTATACTGTAAGATCTGCAGAGAACAGGACAAAGTTCCAGGTATGGAATATGCCTATGGGTCTCTTCCCAATAATAACCTCTGTTGTAGAATATATTTGCGAGGAAGTGTCCCAACAGGCATTATTATATTACAATCAGGGAAAAGGAGCATCGTGTCTAGATCTGAGTGAGGATTAAGCCAGATTGACCAGGATTTCCATGCCCACACAGGAAAAAGCAGACAGTTCATCTCGTGATTGTCATCCTTCATAGCCCCACCGATCAATCTTAACCCACTTGCTTGGCATATGTAAGGGAACATAGATGCTAGACTCTCCCACTCAGTACAACCTGGAGATAACACAGTCCCTCCCAGGGGGTAGAAAGCCTCCATCTCAACTTTTTCCAACTCTCTTCTTGCTTCCTACAGAAAATTGCCAAAGTGCACCTTTCACTGGGACAGAATGTGCTCTGCAGCCCTCTGTGCCTGTGCTGAGGAATGCCACACCCTCAGCAGGAACTGTGTGCAATTTCTACGGGGTCTGCACCCCAGCTGTGAGCTCAGCATGGCTCCTGTCATCAGACTCCAGCACATGCTGCCAGCAGCTCATGGACAGTGCCTGTCTTTACCAACGAGCTGGCACGACCATGCTGACTGAGCCAACTGACCAGAACCAGATCTCTACTTCGACATTTTCCTATCCAGGTGTTCTCCACTGGGATCTCAGAGAAAGCACCACCAGAAGGGAAGCTCCATTCCTGGATGCCCCTGTAACTGTCATTGACCAGAATACCACCCCCTCGTCTAGGTCTATAACAGCCCAGTGTGACAATACTTTCCATATCAATGCATTACCGCCATCCTATCCAACACTGTCTGCCTGCCTTGTAGAGGCAACGCCATCAAATCTACCAGATCAACGATATATCCTGGCACCTTGCTACCTGGATGGAAGTCAGGTCTATTACAATGACCAGAACAGCCTGGGTCCTCCGATGGCTGAAGAATTCTGGCAGTGCCTGCAGGCCTATGGCTCTGTGTCCTGCTCTGGGAATCAGGCTTCCTCTCTGCACCCAGGGATGGTGATGGCACTACAGGAGATTCAGCCAATGAACATCCAAACACCTCTCTCCACCTGTCCCATCTACTGGCCCACATCTGCTCAAACCATGCCAGACACCAGTCTTCAAGGTGAGTAAAGTCAGGAAGGGAGGTGTGAGATCAGCCCTCAGAGGAGACACAGCTCTACCTTTCAGAAGTGGATGTCCACACAGAGGAAGAATGGGAGTCCTGACATGTAGGCTGTGGCTCAGGCTCATTACCCCTAAATTCAGTCTCTATAATGAGAGAGAATACAGGAAAGTGAGTGACATTCAACCTTCATTAAGACATGTCCAAGGACCACACCACAGGAACGCATTTCACTGCCAAGGCTAATCAGGCCCATGCAGCAGCTCACTAAAATCACCTCCTTCCTAATCTATGTCTCCAGATTCTAGATGACATCGAGAATTTTATCTGTTTTTCTACAACTAAGTTTCCCCTGAGTTGAAACTAGTATCCAGAGAAATGGAACCCTGAATCTGACCTGGAGGAAGTCTTCTCCCACACTCCAAGTGTCTGCTGTGACATTCTCTAACACTTAAGCTCTAGTGACAGTCTGCTTTGACCTGTGTAATATTGATAAGCAGGGTTGAAGCATCTCACCCTATCTGTCACGATCAACCTCTCTCTTTTTCTCTGTCTCTTTTCCTCCTCTACATCTCTCTTCCACTTTCTCTTTTTCTTTTACTCTTTCTTTCTGAATCTTCAGCAGTGACCCAAGGCCAAGACTATGTAGACATGTTCTCTGTTACAAAGTTGATGCTCAAAGCTTTCGCAGTCTTACATTTTGACATCACTAACAAAAATTCTGTGAAACGTGAACCTTAAGGAATGTCAGGGCTTTTGAACCGCTTGCCTTTCAGAATTGAGGAACTGATATGGATACCTAAACCCAAATAAAAATCCAGGCTTCAGGGGCCATATGAGTAATACAATGAACAGAAAGAAACTGGTGGAGATGAGTAAGATTAGGAAACAGTGAGCAACACAACCTGTCTCAGAGCAAACTCCCAAGGCAATGAGAGGCACTGTTTCAAAGGAAAATGGGGGAGAAAGGGAAGAGCGCACACCAAGGAATTCTGTCACCTCCCCATGATCACTAAGCATGTACACACCACACAAACACAAGAGAAAACGTGATCTCACACGGTCATGAGAAACAAATGAGTAGTTACTATGTGTCTCCAAAGAGGGCTGCTTTCCCTGCTCCTCCAGCAGAGCTCATAGCAATGCCTGCAACACTGCTGCAGGAGCCTCAGTGCTCAGGTGCACTGAAAGCGGGGGTAGCATCTCACTTACCAGGCACTGACTTCGAACTTCCTCTTTTTCAGTGGTGGAGAGGGAGACAACCCTGGGGTTGACACCTTCAGGGCAGACACTGTGTCTGCTGCAGAGTCCAGACCTCGGCAATGCCTGCACCCAGGATGCCCAGATGAAGACAGCACCTGTCAGTGGGAACAGGTCATTAATTGCCCTCATGCACAGTCCTTCTGAATTCCTGGCCTTGCCTCCAGCCCCAAGCCTGGAAAAGACACAGAAGAACAATGCAGATGAGATGAATGCTGAGCAATCAACACCTCTGGATTCCTATGAGGGCACAAAATGTAACCAAGACGCATCACCCCTCCCTTCAGCATACCCTGGCATGCAGCAGCCCTTGAACTACAGTGATGTTGGGAGCCTGAGGCAGAAGCTAGCTTCTCAAAATGTCACTTTGGGAAACAGTAGCCTTGGTCTGGAAGACCCTGAGGCTCTGCAGAGTGTCATGGAGTCTAGCAATGACTTTGCAGACATGACTACTCTGGTGGCAGATATTCACCTTCCCCAACTCTTAAACTTCAACACTGGCCTTGACCAAATGGAAGATCACACAGCAAGCCAAACCAAAGACTCCAAAGACATCAGGAGGGACCAGGCCCAGTCACGCACCAGCATCTTTAATGGACTATCTGAACTGGGCATCAAGAAAAACCAGAAAGTCTCTGATGTGTTTCATGGAGCTCTTCAGGCCAGAACCCATCACGAGGATATGCTGAAGGAAGATGATCCTGGAACCATAGACAACACGGCCAACCACGTGCAGAGCAAATCTCAGATATTTGTACCCAAGAGGCCCAGCGTAGCAAGGGCACAGGGGAAAGAAAAGGCCAAGGACACCAGAGGAAACAGCTCCAAGAAAACAGAGGAGCTGAAGCCATCAAGTCACAGAGTCAAGGCAGAAGAGAAGCCCGCCATCCCAAAGACCAAGAGGAAGAGGAATCCACCTGAGCTCAGCCATGACAGCTTTAAGAAGCCTCGAACTCACCTCGGCATGCACATGCTGGCGTCTGTGCAGGTCTTTCACCCACTGGGGAAGAAGAGTGAGAGGAAAACTGGCGTCTCCTCCTCCCGGGCTCTGCTGAACTTGAGCAGCAACAAAGATCCCAGGACAGGCCCAACCGCCACATCCCTGGGAGATGCGCCCCGTGAGGGTCGAGGCCCTGGTAGAATCCCGGGCAATGCTCAGAGAACAGAGAGCAGTGCTCCCAAGCGGTGTCCATCTCTGTGCCTGGATGAGCTGTCCCCAGCTGGGAAGGTCAAATTAGTACCTCTGCCTTTCCTAGCCCTGGACAAGCCTCAAGACAGACCTGTTTCCAGAAAGCTTCACTGCCTGGCTTCGCACAGGCCCACTACAGCTTACCCAGTGAGGTCTCAATCCCACACTGCTAGGCAACCCAAACTCAAGTCATCCCAACCAGCTCCTGCCAGCACATCACTGATGGCCTCTGACAAGTCGGCTCTGCCAGTTGCCACCAGTGCCACACGTCCAATTAGAAGCAAGCCCATCCAGTCTTGCCCTGGGCCTCAACCGCCTGCCTCTTTGCCTGCACCCTACAGAGCATCATCTCACACTTCACTCCACAGGGAGCCTCTTTCTTTTGCCACAAACAAGACCCTAGATCCTCCCCAGCCTCAATCCCAATACCTGCGGCAAGATTTCAGCCACTTACCAATTCCTTGGAAGAAAGTCAACATTCCGGGGCCAGTCATCTCACAGCCTATCACTGAAGAGCAGAGGCCAGAGAGGGAGGCCATGAAGAGGCGGGCTCAACAGGAGAGAGAGAATGCTGCCAAGTGTACCTCTCTGGGAAAACCACAGCTTTTCCTTCAGAGGGAGAAAGATATGGAAATTTCGAGATATTATGGCTATGCAGTGTAAGTGCTGCCCAAACCTTTGGGACACAACGCTATTCATCACACACAGGTAAGATGTAGATACACATAGATATTCATGCATACATGAAGTTTAGAGGCTTAGCTGAATGTGTAGATATGTAGATACATACATAGTAATGCAGAATAATATTTAGATATATGCATATATGTGAAGGGAAAGAAATAGTTTATAAATTTATAAATACTTGAAGACATTATAAGTGACTGTAGAAACTTAAGACTGCGATTTTATCCATGAGTATATAGAGAGGGCTTTGATGTCTTCCTTAGAACTTTACTATTATTAATTTATGTTTCCTAATTATGTAATAATACATGTGACATAGATACAACATATGCTATAAGTCAGTGGTACTACTTATTTAATGTTAAAGCTGTAGCAAAAAGCTCTAGTGGCAATAAGATTATTTTCCTGGAATTTAATTTTCAGGATTCTAGGATGATGTGGGAGTCCCCTCTGTATGCTGTGAATATGTTTTATTACCACTGGTCATTAATGAGTAAATCTGTTTCAGCCAATGACTGAGCAGGTCAAAGCCATGTAGGAAATTCGAACTGAGATGTAGAGAGAAAGCAGGCAAACTCAAAGAGATGCCATGTAGCTGCCGAAGGAGAAAGATGCCTGAATGCCCGAACATTGCCAATAGGTCACAGACTCACGGTGATAACAGGTTAATATTACTTGGCTTTATTAAGATGTTAGAGTTAGCCAGGAATATGCTGGGGTCATTGGCCGAACAGTACTGTAATTAATGTGGTTTCTGTCTGATTATTCACGTCAGAGTTACTGAACATGGTAAGTTTCCTAGAGTGCATACTGTAAAGTGAACACACTACTGCTGTCGCCACATCTCCTCCCATTTCAAACCTCAAACACGAGCCCTTTAGACATCAGTACTCTGCCTGCATTTCATGATATGAAACATAGGGTCCATGTGTGCATAATCAAGATCCTACCTTGAAAGAAATTCTACAAGGCGGAGTATCTTTCTGAGATGGGTTGATTTGGATTACTGGGTTTGTCTCAAATTGTATCAATCTTTGAAATTATCCATTTAACATGTTTGTTTTTCGTGTGTGTGTGTGTGTGTGTGTGTGTGTGTGTGTGTGTCGTCCACATGAACTACTGCGTAACAAATGTATGGAGTGCCCAGAGAGGCCAAACCTGGGCATCAGTTCTCTGGAGTCTGTAATTAAGAGAGACTGAAAACCATCATGAGGTGCTCTGAATTCTACCTGGGGATTCTGCGAGAAAATCAAGTGTTCTTCTCTAAGGAGCCATCTCATCGAACCCGAGTTGAGTACACATAATGGACTGACATTTGATCGCCTGATATTTTCCTCCATCCTGACCTGTCCCTGAATCTTAACCTCCTTTCCCTATTCTGTGCTCTAACTGTTTCAGAGTTTGTAACACATTGTCCTCTGAGGCATATGGCATTAACCTTGTATGGGGTGGCACATAAGAAATAGAATTAATTTATATATAAGTTTAGTTTCTTGAGACAATGTTTCTCTTCATATCACTGAATATTTGGGAACTGACCTCGCTAATCAGGCTAGCCTTGAAATCACAAAGATCTGCCTGACACTGCCTTTGTAATGCCTTTGCCTGTGTCCCTGCCTCAAGAGTGCTGGGACTAAAGGAATGCACCAAAATCCCAGGTGAAAGCACCTTCCTTTCTGTATATGTGGGTCACCGATTTCCCCACCATGATTATGTGAGGATGTATGTTAGCAACAGTACATTTTTGATAGCTACCAAAAGTCACAGAGGCTGAACTGCTTGCGCTTACAACTGTAATTCAACACAAGTTCATTGTTCTGAAAAATTGCTACTCAAACAGAGATCATAGGAACGCCTTCCCCATCACTATAAGGGCCTAAGTGGAGAGGGCACAGAAGGAGGGGAGCATCTCACTTACCAGTCACTAACTTCTTCCTTGACTCTTTTTCAGTGTTGGAGAAGGGGGTGTCCCTGGGACTGACACCTCAGGACAGAGAGTCCATCAGTTGCAGTCCACAATGTTGCTAGTATTCCACCCTGGATTCACAGATGAGGATGCCACCTGTTGATAGGGACAGGTCATTGACTGCCCCTATCCAAAGGTCTCCCAAATTCCTGGCCTTGCCAACAGCTCTCATCCTAGGCGGAAAAAAAAGAAAACAATGTGAATTAGACGACAGCCAATCTATCAATGCTTAAGGATCCCTTAAAGGCACACAGGAAACCTAGTCCCATCACTTCTCCCTTTAGCACACCCCAACTTGCAGCACACGCTGTGCTTTACTGACACTAACACCCTGAGGCAGAAGCTTGCTGTTGACCATGTCTCCTTGCTAAGCAGCACCTTTGGCCATCATGAGCCTGGCACATGCACACTGTGATGGTCTCCAGCATAGACTTTGCTGACATGACTACACCGGGGCCAGATATTCACCTTCCACAATTTTTCAAATAACTCAATGTATTAAACATATTCAGAGATGCACAGCATCCTTATCCAAAGACTCCATAGTCATCAGGAGGGAATAAGCTGGGGCTCATGAGCAAGACAAAACCAAGAGGACCAGAGAAAACAGCTTCAAGAAAACAGAGGAGCTGAAGCAGTTTAGGAAGAGTCAAGTCAGAAGAGAAGCACACCATCCCAGGAACAAAAGGAAGAGGAATCCACCTGTGCTCAGCCACCACAGCTTTAAGAAGCCTCGAACCCACCCCAGCATGCACACGCGGGAGTCCGGTAAGGGCTTTCACCTCTTTTGGGGGAAGTGAGAGAAGAAAACTGGCCTCCCCTGAACTCTGTCAACTCTTCCTGCTACTCTGTACTCTATTATTACAAGAGTTTATTGAATTTTGATCTCTGGGGAAGTGGCATTGGATATTCGCAGGGTGACCTTTATTCACTTTCTTTTAGTTCCTTGAGAGAGACTTCTCTCCAAAGCACTATATGTCCTGGTAATAACATCATAGACCAGGTTAGCCTTGAACTCAGTGATCTGCTAGACTCTGCCTCTGCCGCTTCCTCTGTCTTTTGAGTCCCTGCCTCAAGAGTGCTGCGACTAAAGATGTGCTTCAACAATGCAGGTAGAATCAAGATTCTTTCTGTACATGTGGATCACCAGGTTTCCCAGCATGATTTGATGAAGAGTCCATGTGTAGGCAAGGCGATTCTTGCTACTGACCTAAAATCACAAGAGACTTAACTGAATGTATTGACTTAGCTGTATGTATTTACAACTGCAACTCAACTCAGATTCTTTTTTCTGACAGTACCTTTGTTTCACTTGTTGGCTGGACTTCTGACAATGCCTATCTACTTCCAGATAGTACAACATCTGGATTTGACTCAAGGAATGTATTCAACCTGTCCCTAGATATTTATGGTGTTTGTATTTTCTCAATAGGTAATCCCCAGCTACTGTGTAGACACAATACTGTCCATTCTAACAAAGCCTATTTGCTGTCCAGAGTCACTGGTCTAGATAAATATAACACAGCCAGCCGGAAAGGATCCCACAACCTGTATCCAAGCATCCTGACAGGGGCACGATTGACTACAAGAGAATGAAGGAAAGCAATAGTTTAGGGAGGTCTCTTGTTTGATCACTCTCTCTGTGTTTTTTAACTACAGAATTTGGGACTCCGTGATTCTACTGGGCTTCACTGTACTCCTCAGAAAAACAGAAAGGCATTTGAATGGATATACATTCATGTTAAGATGATTATTTTAATCTTTATGTTTTCAAATTAAGTGTCTGGTAGAATAACACTTGTTGAACAAAGCTCAGGAATTATTTTACATATTAAAGCAATTAACAAAAAGATGTACTGAATTCTTCTCATGGACTTTAAGTCTCATTGTACTATTTATTCAATGAACAGATTTTATTCTGTATATTGTATACTGACAACAGCACTCAGTTCCCACCACCTGGCCATTCCTTAGCTCTCACCAAATATCTTAGGCAATGTTCTTCTGCTTTATACTACTGCTTACAATTTCATGAATGTCTATATGTAGAGATGTGTCACCAAGGATCCACATAGTGAGACAGGATAAGAAGATGTTTCTGTGGGACTGGATACATTTGGTACAATATAATTATCTCGAGTTCCAAGGATTCTCCTGCAATCACCTTGACTGCATTCATTGTTTTTACTGTAACCAGTTCCACTGTGTGCAGACGTCACGTATTTCTTATCATTTGCTCTGCTACTGGACACCAAGTTCAGGCCCTAACACAGGTATCCGAATCCTGAACAAACTGCAATGTACAGCAATGTGCAGAGCAATAACCCATCCAACGCCTTGGAACAGCATGGACAGGAGGAGTGGTAGACCTGGTTTGGTGTTTAAAGACACTGTATACTGAAATACACAGAGGGTACAATACTTCACATTACACCCACCAACTGATCTCCTGCTCCTACGGAAGCAATACTTGCAAGTCCCCAACTTTCAGATAACTCTCCACTTCTTATATTCTGTACCATCTAGAAAGATCAAGTCCAACTGATCTTAGCTAAAATATCTCGATGGGATAGTCATTTTATTCTAGGGTAAAACACCAGGCTACACTACTCTACCTGACTGCATTAGCTCTTACACTGCATTCCTGCTTGCATGACAGCCCCTGATATTTGGATGGACTGCATTGTACATGATCCATTTTGGCATAAGAGGCAATCATCTCACCACAACAGCAGCCACAGCCACTGAGTATCAGCAGCCAAAACTTTTACAGTTTTTCCATCAGCACCAAAAGCACACAGAAAAGGAAGTCGAGAAAGGAGACAGACTGGAGCAGTTCCATCAACACTTGCAGCTACACTAATCTCACGCAGAAGCACAAAGGTTTAGAAGGGAAATACAAAGGCCCATCCATTCCCTTCAATAAAGCAGTAGGAGTTCCCTTCCCACTGTGACCTGTGATCCTCTGAGTCACAGGAGATTCTGTTGTGCATCACGGTACAACATAAAAATTCCCTTCTATGAAAGCCAGCCTGCTAGCAGGAAGGGAGATTACAGTTCAGTCCAAGTCTGACTTCTAGATATCCTACATCTGAAACAGAGGGACGGGACAATCATCTACTTCTTACTCATACCAAATAAAAGGATCCAAAGAGCTTCATCTTTTGGGAGGTCTTGAAGAGTTTCTTGACCGACATCTCCTGAGTCTTAAGATCATTTCTGGGACATAGAATATAGCAGGCATATGGCTTCAGTGAGTGCCACATTTCCACTCATTCAGGGTCCCATTTCTCAACTTCTCTAACTTACTTTTGCTCTCCTTGGAGATGCAATCCATAATTTTCAGGCACTGTGACGATACCACGGTACCACCGACGATAAGAAATGTTTCGTACACATGTGAGCAGGCTCTGTGCAGACCTGCCAATGCCAATTCTATCAGGGGATAGCCTTTGTGCAAAGTCACACACTAAGCAGATTCTCTAAATAGGGAGGGCAGTCTATTCCACTGCAGCTTGCAAAGATCCCCTCTCATGGAATTTTGTAATCTAGATAATACAACAAGTCCCTTCAGCTCCTAGTTTTCAGGATTCTCATGGGGCCAGGGCACATCATAACAGCTCTTACGCATCTGGTAGTATCAAACCAATCTCTTTACACTGACTCAAAGACAAGAACATGGCCATCATATACCCATCCACATGAATGCAGTGTTGAATTTACTTGAGTGTATTATTGAACACAGCATGGTCTGTGTTTTAGTTTGCTCTCACCTATATACTTGGCACAACTAAGAGTTTTGTCATTTTGAGTTAAAGACTTCAGGAGTTCATTGACAGGGTATGTGGATTTTAGTTAATTTCTTTCATAAAATGCAGTCAGCGTGAGTAATGTCACCTAACAATGTACATTCCTACAGAATGGGAGAACAAACACCTTCTCACCCAAGTCAACAGTAATGATCTTGTGGGATTACCCACGTTACTTGAAAGTGAAGGAATGTTGGGTTACAAGCACTGGGCATCATTTTTATATGTAGATGTGTAAAATAAAGCAAAAACTCACATGGATATGGTATATGGGACAGGAAATCAAAGTCCCTAGGGCTCTTTCATTAATGGAAGCCAGCAACACAGCTATGTAAAGTGCTCCCCTAGTAATGGGGCAAGGCACAAGAAAGACATCAGAGATCACCCACAATGCACTATTCCATTGACACCTCTGGACCATGTTATTAATGGGAACCCCAAAATTGAATAATAATGAACAAATTGGTCAGAAAAATGCTTACTTTGCGATGCTACTTGGAGCACAACTGAGATACAACAGAGGGGCAATAGTGACGACTTCAAGTACCAATGCACACACTCCTATTTAGCTTATATAGCATAAAACAAACCAGGATCCGAAGGAAAGAGGATAGTTCAATTCAGTGGTTGCCTCCCGGAAGTAGCCTCTCAGACTGATTGTGAAACATGATCTTTTTTTTTGAATATTTATTTATTATGTATACAATATTCTGTCTGTGTGTATGCCTGCAGGCCAGAAGAGGGCACCAGACCCCATTACCCATGGTTTTGAGCCATCACGTGGTTGCTGGGAATTGAACTCAGGACCTTTGGAAGTCAGCAGGCAATGCTCTTAACCTCTGAGCCATCTCTCCAGCCCCTGGAACATGATCTTTATCATTAAATGACAGAGAAGGACCTAGTCTATGCTCGGCAATACTATACAAACACAGTGGAACTTGGAATATATAAGAATGTTGGCTGAGCAAATCTAAAGAGTGCCAGGAAGGAGAAATCCCCTGTGGTCTCTGATTTACCTCTTACCTCAATGTACTGCCTTGGTCTCCTGTTCTGGATTGCTTAAACAATGGTCTGTAAAGCATAACATGAAAGACACTTGATCCTGCACCAAGTTAGCTGAGATTTCTCTGTTTAGGTCTGTATCTCATTTTTTAATTGGGTTATTTGAAATGTTGATGTCTAATTTCTTGAGTTCTTTACATATTTTGGAGATCAGTCCTTTGTCTGATGTGGGGTTGGTGAAGATCTTTTCCCATTCAGTAGGCTGCCTTTTTCTCTTATTGACTGTGTCCTTTGCTTTACAGAAGTTTCTCAGTTTCAGGAAGTTCCATGTATTAATTGTTGCTCTCAGGGTCTGTGCTACTGGGGTAATATTTAGGAAGTGGTCTCACGTGTCCATGCATTGAAGACTACTTCCCACTTTCTCTTCTATTAGGTTCTGTGTGGTCAGATTTATATTAAGATCCATTTAGACTTGAGTTTTGTGCATGGGGATAGATATGAATGTTCAACATCCTTAGCAGTCAGGGAAATGAAGATCAAAATAACTCTGAGATACCATCTTACACCTGTCAGAATGACTAAGATCAAAAACTCCAACGATGCTTATGCTGGAGAGGATGTGGAATAAGGAGAATACTCATCCATTGCTGGTGGGAAAGAAAACTTGTACAACCACTTTGGAAATCAGTATGGTGGTTTCTCAGAAAATTGGCCATCAACCTACCTCAGAATCCAGCAATGCCACTCCTAGGCATATTCCCAAAAGATGTTCAATCATACTCTAAAGACGTTTGTTTGACTATATTCATAGCAGCATTATTTGTAACAGCCAGAACATGGAAACAACCTCAACCAATGAATGATATCTTGAAATTTGCGTGCAAAAGGGTGGAACTAGAAAACACCATCCTGAGTGAGGTAACCCAGACCCAAACAGATGAATATGGTATGTACTCACTATGTATGTATGTAAAAAAGTGGATACTAGCTATAAACAAAGGATATTGAGGCTATATTTCATAATCCTAGTGAAGTTAAGGAACAAGGTGAACCCTAAGAAAAACGTATATAGATGCACCTGGGAAGGGGAAAGAGCCAAGATCACCTGACAAAATTGGGAATATCGGTGTAGAGGGGAGAATGGAGGATGGAAGGGGAAGAGGAAAGTAGAAGGGGAGGGGTGAGGAGAACTTGAGGGAATAGGATAGTCTAGATGGAGGAAGGTCAGAGATGAGAGCAAGGAAAGAGATATTTTGATTGAGGGAGCCATTATGGGACTAGTATGAAACCTTCGCTCTAGAGAAATTCCCAGGAATCCAAAAGGATGACCCCAGCTAAGACTCTAAGCAACAGAGGAGAGGGTGCCCGAACTGGCCTTGCCCTGTGAACAAACTGATGAATATTTTAAATATCACCATAGAACCTTCATCCAGCAATTGATGGAAACAGAGGCAAAGACCTGCATCAGAGCACGGAACTGAGCTTCCAAAGTCCAGTTAAAGAATGGGAGGAGTAAGAATATGAGCAAAGAGGTCAAGACCATGATGGGGACACCCACTGAAACAGTCTACCTGAGCTAATGGGAGCTCACCAAATCCAGCCATACTGGGAAGGAACAAGAAGCTAAATAAGGTGAACCCAAAGAAAAACATATAGTTATCCTCCTGGATATTGGGAGTAGACAAGATTGCCGGGCAAAAAACTGGGATCTTGGGAGTGGGGTGGGATGGGGGTAAAGGGAGATGGGGAGAGAAAAGTGAGAAGGGGAGGATGGGGGGTACTTGGGGGAATGGGATGGTTGGTATACAGGAAGGGTGGATATGGGAGCAGGGAAGTATATATCTTAATTAAGGGAGGGATCTTAGGGTTGGCAAGAGACTTGAACTAAAGGGGCTCCCAGGTGCCCAGGGAAATGTCCCCCGATTAGTTCCTTGGGCAGCTGAGGATAGGGAACCTGAAATGGCCCTATCCTATAGCCATACTGATGAATATCTTGCATATCACCATAGAACCTTCTTCTGGCGATGGATGGAGATAGACACAGAGACCCACATTGGAGCACCGGAATGAGCTCCCAAGGTCCCAATGAGGAGCAGAAGGAGGGAGAACATGAGCAAGGAAGTCAGGACCGCGAGAAGTGCACCCACCCACTGAGACAGTGGGGCTGATCTATTGGGAGCTCACCAAGGCCAGCTGGACTGGGACTGAAAAAGCATGGGATAAAACCGGACTCTCTGAACATGGTGGACAATGAGGGCTGATGAAAAGCCAAGGACGATGGCACTGGGTTTTGATCCTACTGCATGTACTGGCTTTGTGGGAGCCTAGCCAGTTTGGATGCTCACCTTCCTAGACCTGGATGGATGGGGGAGACCTTGGACTTCCCACAGGGCAGGGAACCCTGACTGCTCTTCAGACTGGAGAGGGAGGGGGAGAGAAGTGGGGGGACTGGGAGGGAAATGGAAGGCTGGGAGGAGGCAGAAATGTTTTTTTTTCCATAAAGAAATAAATAAATAAAAAGAAAATGTAACACCCGATTTTGTGTTACACCCTCGGTACAGTTCGCGAGCCACTGTACCGAACGCGAGTCCAGCAAGAGCATGGAGATTGAAAAGAACAACACACAGAGACCAGTGTCATTCAAAGGAAGATCAGCCAAATGCCATTTATTCAGACTTGGGGAGATCTTTATGTTCCTAACTACTGCACAAGCATCTCTGCCCAGGCAGGTGGGAAATGACCATATTAACAAAGGAGTAAATGCCCTGCAGCTAATCACCAGGCAGGGCAGGGAGAGCACAGAAACACACAGGAAGCTTAGTTAGCTGATCATAAACTGTCCCCAGGAATAGGGGGACCAGGACCCTACAAGAAAAGCCAAAACAAAAAGAAAAATAATAAAAGAATAAAGAAAAGAAAAAAAAGAATAGGACCAAACTAGTCCCTCTGAAAGTCGTTGCCAGTTGCATGGCTGGGGCAGACTGAGGGGCCACTGACAATAGCACCAGAATTTATCCCTACTGCTTGGGCTGGCATCTTGGGAACCCATTCTCTTTGGATGTATACCTTGCTCAGCTTAGATATAGTAGGGAGGGCCTTGGACTTTCCACAAACCAATGTGCATTACCCTCTCTGAGGACTGGATAAGGGTTGTGTGGGAGGATGTGAGGAGGGACTGGGAGAAGGGAAGAAGTGGTAACTTGGATTGGTAATTTTTTAAAACATAATCAATTAAAAACCATTCAGAGTAGCTGAGTCTAGGCAGCACAACAGCAACAAGAGACTGAAAAGGGGAACAGTTGTATCCATGCCCACCTTCAGCCATTAGGTTGCCTGTTCCTACCAGCAGCATCCAAATAAAAGCATCTTCATGATACTCAGTGGACCACTGATCTGGAAGATCAAAGTGGCATCACCCATGAGTGTAATGATGATGGGTCAGGCTGGTCCAAGAGTAAAAACATACAAAGAAGGGATGAAAGAATACGAGAGAGTTGTCAGTCCAGCATGGGCCAGCACAGAATAAGGAAGGACTGTAGGAGAAGCTGTTCTTCCTTTTGGAGACTACAGCTCCCAGCATCCCCCTGGACTGGAAGCCCCAAAAGCACAGGGCATTTCTTCCAGACGCCTGTGAGTTCCCCGTTAAAAACAGGGGTCACCACTAGCTCTCTCTCTCTCTTTCTCTCTCTCTCTCTCTCTCTCTCTCTCTCTCTCTCTCTGCCCTTCTCTCCTTTCATCTCTGCACACCTGTCCCTTACTTGTTGTTACCCCCCCATTAAAGTGCACCCACGTGGGACCGCAGCGTGTCTGTGTCTCCTTCCTAACCCCAAATCGCCCTGTGTCTCGCGTAATGTCTCCACTCTCTAACCCCACAGACAGACAAACAAGACAAAAAAGAATAACAGAAGCAACAAGAAGACAAGTGTCTTAGAGTTCATCAACATGCACACAGCACACTGAGCCCTGACCTTGCACATAGTCACAAAGGAACACTTTGATCTCTTCCTTGGGTCATGGACAGATGCTGATGGCACAAAAGCCAGACGCACTGCAATGGCGTATCACCTGAGTTCCCTCAACAGCAGTTCTCCCTCCTGCCCAAGACTACTCACTGTATGTAAGTGTAGGCTGATGGGACACTTTCTGTTGGAAGGTGACGCATCATGTGTACATTACACACCACTTCATCAGTGAACCTTATGAGAGCACTGCCATGATAGCCTAGGCTAAACGCCATGGGAAGTGGCACGTCCATGCCATGACTGCCTCTTTCACTAGCCCACACCTCAGCCTCCATGGCTACTGTTGGTCTCCTGGCATCTTCTCCAACCAATCCCATCTTCTAGTTAGGAATCGAACCTTCCCATTGGCTGTTGCCTCATTTATGACATCATTCTCCCTCCAACCCTACCAGCACCTGGTAGAATCTTGGTGTTTCCATGGTGATGACTGTAAACAACTTTGGATCATCACAGGTCCAGGTGACCAGTGACCAGTGAGTGCTGTCTGATACTGGACACACTTGCCACTGAGGTCTGCTGATCAGAAAAAGCCGACCGATCATCTTGCTCCATTGTACTTTGGATTGCTGATCCTCTCCCCTTGACCATGTCAGGTAAGGATAGAGACTTTAAAACATGTGATCTTCTCCATTGACTTTTACTCTACTAATAAATCTTTGCTGAATGTGGATAGTATTGATGTTGATATAGATATCTAGATTTGAATGTCACATTTAGCTTTGGTTCTTACTAAGTAGGTGATTTTAGACAAAAAGTTTATTCTCAAGTGTTTTCCATCCGCCTCAAGGAGTGAACAGTGTCACTATGCTTGGGTCCTGTACTGTTGGGTTTTCAGAAGAAAGTGAAGAGGGAATAAAATCAGGCTCTTTTGGATGGTATTAAACTACAGAGACACGGGAACATGAACAAGGCACGCAGAGATCTAGCACTCCACACCACTAATGAGACAGTCTCCCCCCACTACTGTTTCCAGTCTTAGTTTAAAATTCAGGGCGACTCTAACAGTATTGGTCACACCACGGATGGTGGCACACAACTATAATCACAACACAGAGAGAACTGGGTGGGATGGAGATCAGTTCAAGTCTGACATGCTCTACACTAGCCTCTCTCCATACTCACCAAATGAATATTGACTATGGACAAAATGGCGACTGCCATGTTGTGCAGTCACTTGGACTTCCCTGGATTAAACATGGAGAGTGGAAGAGAATAAGAGGACTGTGGAATCTGAGAAGGCAGTTGTTGTACTGAAATTAATATTGACAGTGTTGCTGGAAGGACAGACCCACAGGAAGTCAGGGAAGGGGGCAAACACAGTACGGGTCTAGAAAGTATATAAATATATGAAGGCACACTGCAGAGGGGACCCTGGTGGTCCACAATGGTAGTTTAGAACACAATGTTGAAGACGACCACAGATTATAATCAAAACAGACAAGGCATTGTCATTTCCCAAGCCATGTTTAACCAAACGTACTGTTCAGATTAGTCTATACAAAGGTTCCCTGGCACATATAGAAAGAATATCCTGATCTGGTCCCTGGCTCTTACACTCCATCCAGACCACTTTCTGCCCAGTTCCCCATGTCTCATGTGCACTGGTGGTGTTGGATAGGATCAACTGAAGCTGCGAAGTCCAGTCAGTTAGAGTCTGACCATGGCAACTGACACGCTGTTGTGAGGGGGGATTCTCACACGGATTCCCCCTTAGAAGAGATAAAAAAACTAAGTTACTGAGGAGCTGTTAAGAAAACAATTTAATCAACAGATATTAAATTGAGAAGCAATCATATTCAGAGATGAACCCCATAAAACATTAGCAGTCTCAAGAGGACACACTAAACTGGTGCAAACAAGAAGAAATGTTGTCAGTAGGTTGTATTTCTGAAATCATATTTGAATAATGCTTAAAAGTTATAAGATTATAAGAGATCCTCAATTACACAAGAAATGCAAGGGGAAAAAAGAGAGAGGGGGCAGGAATAATTACCTCAATTTGGTACACATTTGTTAAACATCATTTCAGAAAAAAACTCAATAAAATAGAGATTGGCCTGGTGGACATGGCAGGGGCTCCAGCACCAGCACTTTAGAGGCAGAAGCAGACCTGTCTGTGTGATTTCAAAGCCAGACTGATCAACGTAGAGTGAGTTTAGGTCACTCTATACTGTAAGATCTGCAGAGAACAGGACAAAGTTCCAGGTATGGAATATGCCTATGGGTCTCTTCCCAATAATAACCTCTGTTGTAGAATATATTTGCGAGGAAGTGTCCCAACAGGCATTATTATATTACAATCAGGGAAAAGGAGCATCGTGTCTAGATCTGAGTGAGGATTAAGCCAGATTGACCAGGATTTCCATGCCCACACAGGAAAAAGCAGACAGTTCATCTCGTGATTGTCATCCTTCATAGCCCCACCGATCAATCTTAACCCACTTGCTTGGCATATGTAAGGGAACATAGATGCTAGACTCTCCCACTCAGTACAACCTGGAGATAACACAGTCCCTCCCAGGGGGTAGAAAGCCTCCATCTCAACTTTTTCCAACTCTCTTCTTGCTTCCTACAGAAAATTGCCAAAGTGCACCTTTCACTGGGACAGAATGTGCTCTGCAGCCCTCTGTGCCTGTGCTGAGGAATGCCACACCCTCAGCAGGAACTGTGTGCAATTTCTACGGGGTCTGCACCCCAGCTGTGAGCTCAGCATGGCTCCTGTCATCAGACTCCAGCACATGCTGCCAGCAGCTCATGGACAGTGCCTGTCTTTACCAACGAGCTGGCACGACCATGCTGACTGAGCCAACTGACCAGAACCAGATCTCTACTTCGACATTTTCCTATCCAGGTGTTCTCCACTGGGATCTCAGAGAAAGCACCACCAGAAGGGAAGCTCCATTCCTGGATGCCCCTGTAACTGTCATTGACCAGAATACCACCCCCTCGTCTAGGTCTATAACAGCCCAGTGTGACAATACTTTCCATATCAATGCATTACCGCCATCCTATCCAACACTGTCTGCCTGCCTTGTAGAGGCAACGCCATCAAATCTACCAGATCAACGATATATCCTAGCACCTTGCTACCTGGATGGAAGTCAGGTCTATTACAATGACCAGAACAGCCTGGGTCCTCCGATGGCTGAAGAATTCTGGCAGTGCCTGCAGGCCTATGGCTCTGTGTCCTGCTCTGGGAATCAGGCTTCCTCTCTGCACCCAGGGATGGTGATGGCACTACAGGAGATTCAGCCAATGAACATCCAAACACCTCTCTCCACCTGTCCCATCTACTGGCCCACATCTGCTCAAACCATGCCAGACACCAGTCTTCAAGGTGAGTAAAGTCAGGAAGGGAGGTGTGAGATCAGCCCTCAGAGGAGACACAGCTCTACCTTTCAGAAGTGGATGTCCACACAGAGGAAGAATGGGAGTCCTGACATGTAGGCTGTGGCTCAGGCTCATTACCCCTAAATTCAGTCTCTATAATGAGAGAGAATACAGGAAAGTGAGTGACATTCAACCTTCATTAAGACATGTCCAAGGACCACACCACAGGAACGCATTTCACTGCCAAGGCTAATCAGGCCCATGCAGCAGCTCACTAAAATCACCTCCTTCCTAATCTATGTCTCCAGATTCTAGATGACATCGAGAATTTTATCTGTTTTTCTACAACTAAGTTTCCCCTGAGTTGAAACTAGTATCCAGAGAAATGGAACCCTGAATCTGACCTGGAGGAAGTCTTCTCCCACACTCCAAGTGTCTGCTGTGACATTCTCTAACACTTAAGCTCTAGTGACAGTCTGCTTTGACCTGTGTAATATTGATAAGCAGGGTTGAAGCATCTCACCCTATCTGTCACGATCAACCTCTCTCTTTTTCTCTGTCTCTTTTCCTCCTCTACATCTCTCTTCCACTTTCTCTTTTTCTTTTACTCTTTCTTTCTGAATCTTCAGCAGTGACCCAAGGCCAAGACTATGTAGACATGTTCTCTGTTACAAAGTTGATGCTCAAAGCTTTCGCAGTCTTACATTTTGACATCACTAACAAAAATTCTGTGAAACGTGATCCTTAAGGAATGTCAGGGCTTTTGAACCGCTTGCCTTTCAGAATTGAGGAACTGATATGGATACCTAAACCCAAATAAAAATCCAGGCTTCAGGGGCCATATGAGTAATACAATGAACAGAAAGAAACTGGTGGAGATGAGTAAGATTAGGAAACAGTGAGCAACACAACCTGTCTCAGAGCAAACTCCCAAGGCAATGAGAGGCACTGTTTCAAAGGAAAATGGGGGAGAAAGGGAAGAGCGCACACCAAGGAATTCTGTCACCTCCCCATGATCACTAAGCATGTACACACCACACAAACACAAGAGAAAACGTGATCTCACACGGTCATGAGAAACAAATGAGTAGTTACTATGTGTCTCCAAAGAGGGCTGCTTTCCCTGCTCCTCCAGCAGAGCTCATAGCAATGCCTGCAACACTGCTGCAGGAGCCTCAGTGCTCAGGTGCACTGAAAGCGGGGGTAGCATCTCACTTACCAGGCACTGACTTCGAACTTCCTCTTTTTCAGTGGTGGAGAGGGAGACAACCCTGGGGTTGACACCTTCAGGGCAGACACTGTGTCTGCTGCAGAGTCCAGACCTCGGCAATGCCTGCACCCAGGATGCCCAGATGAAGACAGCACCTGTCAGTGGGAACAGGTCATTAATTGCCCTCATGCACAGTCCTTCTGAATTCCTGGCCTTGCCTCCAGCCCCAAGCCTGGAAAAGACACAGAAGAACAATGCAGATGAGATGAATGCTGAGCAATCAACACCTCTGGATTCCTATGAGGGCACAAAATGTAACCAAGACGCATCACCCCTCCCTTCAGCATACCCTGGCATGCAGCAGCCCTTGAACTACAGTGATGTTGGGAGCCTGAGGCAGAAGCTAGCTTCTCAAAATGCCACTTTGGGAAACAGTAGCCTTGGTCTGGAAGACCCTGAGGCTCTGCAGAGTGTCATGGAGTCTAGCAATGACTTTGCAGACATGACTACTCTGGTGGCAGATATTCACCTTCCCCAACTCTTAAACTTCAACACTGGCCTTGACCAAATGGAAGATCACACAGCAAGCCAAACCAAAGACTCCAAAGACATCAGGAGGGACCAGGCCCAGTCACGCACCAGCATCTTTAATGGACTATCTGAACTGGGCATCAAGAAAAACCAGAAAGTCTCTGATGTGTTTCATGGAGCTCTTCAGGCCAGAACCCATCACGAGGATATGCTGAAGGAAGATGATCCTGGAACCATAGACAACACGGCCAACCACGTGCAGAGCAAATCTCAGATATTTGTACCCAAGAGGCCCAGCGTAGCAAGGGCACAGGGGAAAGAAAAGGCCAAGGACACCAGAGGAAACAGCTCCAAGAAAACAGAGGAGCTGAAGCCATCAAGTCACAGAGTCAAGGCAGAAGAGAAGCCCGCCATCCCAAAGACCAAGAGGAAGAGGAATCCACCTGAGCTCAGCCATGACAGCTTTAAGAAGCCTCGAACTCACCTCGGCATGCACATGCTGGCGTCTGTGCAGGTCTTTCACCCACTGGGGAAGAAGAGTGAGAGGAAAACTGGCGTCTCCTCCTCCCGGGCTCTGCTGAACTTGAGCAGCAACAAAGATCCCAGGACAGGCCCAACCGCCACATCCCTGGGAGATGCGCCCCGTGAGGGTCGAGGCCCTGGTAGAATCCCGGGCAATGCTCAGAGAACAGAGAGCAGTGCTCCCAAGCGGTGTCCATCTCTGTGCCTGGATGAGCTGTCCCCAGCTGGGAAGGTCAAATTAGTACCTCTGCCTTTCCTAGCCCTGGACAAGCCTCAAGACAGACCTGTTTCCAGAAAGCTTCACTGCCTGGCTTCGCACAGGCCCACTACAGCTTACCCAGTGAGGTCTCAATCCCACACTGCTAGGCAACCCAAACTCAAGTCATCCCAACCAGCTCCTGCCAGCACATCACTGATGGCCTCTGACAAGTCGGCTCTGCCAGTTGCCACCAGTGCCACACGTCCAATTAGAAGCAAGCCCATCCAGTCTTGCCCTGGGCCTCAACCGCCTGCCTCTTTGCCTGCACCCTACAGAGCATCATCTCACACTTCACTCCACAGGGAGCCTCTTTCTTTTGCCACAAACAAGACCCTAGATCCTCCCCAGCCTCAATCCCAATACCTGCGGCAAGATTTCAGCCACTTACCAATTCCTTGGAAGAAAGTCAACATTCCGGGGCCAGTCATCTCACAGCCTATCACTGAAGAGCAGAGGCCAGAGAGGGAGGCCATGAAGAGGCGGGCTCAACAGGAGAGAGAGAATGCTGCCAAGTGTACCTCTCTGGGAAAACCACAGCTTTTCCTTCAGAGGGAGAAAGATATGGAAATTTCGAGATATTATGGCTATGCAGTGTAAGTGCTGCCCAAACCTTTGGGACACAACGCTATTCATCACACACAGGTAAGATGTAGATACACATAGATATTCATGCATACATGAAGTTTAGAGGCTTAGCTGAATGTGTAGATATGTAGATACATACATAGTAATGCAGAATAATATTTAGATATATGCATATATGTGAAGGGAAAGAAATAGTTTATAAATTTATAAATACTTGAAGACATTATAAGTGACTGTAGAAACTTAAGACTGCGATTTTATCCATGAGTATATAGAGAGGGCTTTGATGTCTTCCTTAGAACTTTACTATTATTAATTTATGTTTCCTAATTATGTAATAATACATGTGACATAGATACAACATATGCTATAAGTCAGTGGTACTACTTATTTAATGTTAAAGCTGTAGCAAAAAGCTCTAGTGGCAATAAGATTATTTTCCTGGAATTTAATTTTCAGGATTCTAGGATGATGTGGGAGTCCCCTCTGTATGCTGTGAATATGTTTTATTACCACTGGTCATTAATGAGTAAATCTGTTTCAGCCAATGACTGAGCAGGTCAAAGCCATGTAGGAAATTCGAACTGAGATGTAGAGAGAAAGCAGGCAAACTCAAAGAGATGCCATGTAGCTGCCGAAGGAGAAAGATGCCTGAATGCCCGAACATTGCCAATAGGTCACAGACTCACGGTGATAACAGGTTAATATTACTTGGCTTTATTAAGATGTTAGAGTTAGCCAGGAATATGCTGGGGTCATTGGCCGAACAGTACTGTAATTAATGTGGTTTCTGTCTGATTATTCACGTCAGAGTTACTGAACATGGTAAGTTTCCTAGAGTGCATACTGTAAAGTGAACACACTACTGCTGTCGCCACATCTCCTCCCATTTCAAACCTCAAACACGAGCCCTTTAGACATCAGTACTCTGCCTGCATTTCATGATATGAAACATAGGGTCCATGTGTGCATAATCAAGATCCTACCTTGAAAGAAATTCTACAAGGCGGAGTATCTTTCTGAGATGGGTTGATTTGGATTACTGGGTTTGTCTCAAATTGTATCAATCTTTGAAATTATCCATTTAACATGTTTGTTTTTCGTGTGTGTGTGTGTGTGTGTGTGTGTGTGTGTGTGTGTCGTCCACATGAACTACTGCGTAACAAATGTATGGAGTGCCCAGAGAGGCCAAACCTGGGCATCAGTTCTCTGGAGTCTGTAATTAAGAGAGACTGAAAACCATCATGAGGTGCTCTGAATTCTACCTGGGGATTCTGCGAGAAAATCAAGTGTTCTTCTCTAAGGAGCCATCTCATCGAACCCGAGTTGAGTACACATAATGGACTGACATTTGATCGCCTGATATTTTCCTCCATCCTGACCTGTCCCTGAATCTTAACCTCCTTGCACTATTCTGTGCTCTAACTGTTTCAGAGGTTGTAACACATTGTCCTCTGAGGCATATGGCATTAACCTTGTATGGGGTGACACATAAGAAATAGAATTAATTTATATATAAGTTTAGTTTCTTGAGACAATGTTTCTCTTCATATCACTAAATATTTGGGAACTGACCTCGCTAATCAGGCTAGCCTTGAAATCACAAAGATCTGCCTGACACTGCCTTTGTAATGCCTTTGCCTGTGTCCCTGCCTCAAGAGTGCTGGGACTAAAGGAATGCACCAAAATCCCAGGTGAAAGCACCTTCCTTTCTGTATATGTGGGTCACCGATTTCCCCACCATGATTATGTGAGGATGTATGTTAGCAACAGTACATTTTTGATAGCTACCAAAAGTCACAGAGGCTGAACTGCTTGCGCTTACAACTGTAATTCAACACAAGTTCATTGTTCTGAAAAATTGCTACTCAAACAGAGATCATAGGAACGCCTTCCCCATCACTATAAGGGCCTAAGTGGAGAGGGCACAGAAGGAGGGGAGCATCTCACTTACCAGTCACTAACTTCTTCCTTGACTCTTTTTCAGTGTTGGAGAAGGGGGTGTCCCTGGGACTGACACCTCAGGACAGACAGTCCATCAGTTGCAGTCCACAATGTTGCTAGTATTCCACCCTGGATTCACAGATGAGGATGCCACCTGTTGATAGGGACAGGTCATTGACTGCCCCTATCCAAAGGTCTCCCAAATTCCTGGCCTTGCCAACAGCTCTCATCCTAGGCGGAAAAAAAAGAAAACAATGTGAATTAGACGACAGCCAATCTATCAATGCTTAAGGATCCCTTAAAGGCACACAGGAAACCTAGTCCCATCACTTCTCCCTTTAGCACACCCCAACTTGCAGCACACGCTGTGCTTTACTGACACTAACACCCTGAGGCAGAAGCTTGCTGTTGACCATGTCTCCTTGCTAAGCAGCACCTTTGGCCATCATGAGCCTGGCACATGCACACTGTGATGGTCTCCAGCATAGACTTTGCTGACATGACTACACCGGGGCCAGATATTCACCTTCCACAATTTTTCAAATAACTCAATGTATTAAACATATTCAGAGATGCACAGCATCCTTATCCAAAGACTCCATAGTCATCAGGAGGGAATAAGCTGGGGCTCATGAGCAAGACAAAACCAAGAGGACCAGAGAAAACAGCTTCAAGAAAACAGAGGAGCTGAAGCAGTTTAGGAAGAGTCAAGTCAGAAGAGAAGCACACCATCCCAGGAACAAAAGGAAGAGGAATCCACCTGTGCTCAGCCACCACAGCTTTAAGAAGCCTCGAACCCACCCCAGCATGCACACGCGGGAGTCCGGTAAGGGCTTTCACCTCTTTTGGGGGAAGTGAGAGAAGAAAACTGGCCTCCCCTGAACTCTGTCAACTCTTCCTGCTACTCTGTACTCTATTATTACAAGAGTTTATTGAATTTTGATCTCTGGGGAAGTGGCATTGGATATTCGCAGGGTGACCTTTATTCACTTTCTTTTAGTTCCTTGAGAGAGACTTCTCTCCAAAGCACTATATGTCCTGGTAATAACATCATAGACCAGGTTAGCCTTGAACTCAGTGATCTGCTAGACTCTGCCTCTGCCGCTTCCTCTGTCTTTTGAGTCCCTGCCTCAAGAGTGCTGCGACTAAAGATGTGCTTCAACAATGCAGGTAGAATCAAGATTCTTTCTGTACATGTGGATCACCAGGTTTCCCAGCATGATTTGATGAAGAGTCCATGTGTAGGCAAGGCGATTCTTGCTACTGACCTAAAATCACAAGAGACTTAACTGAATGTATTGACTTAGCTGTATGTATTTACAACTGCAACTCAACTCAGATTCTTTTTTCTGACAGTACCTTTGTTTCACTTGTTGGCTGGACTTCTGACAATGCCTATCTACTTCCAGATAGTACAACATCTGGATTTGACTCAAGGAATGTATTCAACCTGTCCCTAGATATTTATGGTGTTTGTATTTTCTCAATAGGTAATCCCCAGCTACTGTGTAGACACAATACTGTCCATTCTAACAAAGCCTATTTGCTGTCCAGAGTCACTGGTCTAGATAAATATAACACAGCCAGCCGGAAAGGATCCCACAACCTGTATCCAAGCATCCTGACAGGGGCACGATTGACTACAAGAGAATGAAGGAAAGCAATAGTTTAGGGAGGTCTCTTGTTTGATCACTCTCTCTGTGTTTTTTAACTACAGAATTTGGGACTCCGTGATTCTACTGGGCTTCACTGTACTCCTCAGAAAAACAGAAAGGCATTTGAATGGATATACATTCATGTTAAGATGATTATTTTAATCTTTATGTTTTCAAATTAAGTGTCTGGTAGAATAACACTTGTTGAACAAAGCTCAGGAATTATTTTACATATTAAAGCAATTAACAAAAAGATGTACTGAATTCTTCTCATGGACTTTAAGTCTCATTGTACTATTTATTCAATGAACAGATTTTATTCTGTATATTGTATACTGACAACAGCACTCAGTTCCCACCACCTGGCCATTCCTTAGCTCTCACCAAATATCTTAGGCAATGTTCTTCTGCTTTATACTACTGCTTACAATTTCATGAATGTCTATATGTAGAGATGTGTCACCAAGGATCCACATAGTGAGACAGGATAAGAAGATGTTTCTGTGGGACTGGATACATTTGGTACAATATAATTATCTCGAGTTCCAAGGATTCTCCTGCAATCACCTTGACTGCATTCATTGTTTTTACTGTAACCAGTTCCACTGTGTGCAGACGTCACGTATTTCTTATCATTTGCTCTGCTACTGGACACCAAGTTCAGGCCCTAACACAGGTATCCGAATCCTGAACAAACTGCAATGTACAGCAATGTGCAGAGCAATAACCCATCCAACGCCTTGGAACAGCATGGACAGGAGGAGTGGTAGACCTGGTTTGGTGTTTAAAGACACTGTATACTGAAATACACAGAGGGTACAATACTTCACATTACACCCACCAACTGATCTCCTGCTCCTACGGAAGCAATACTTGCAAGTCCCCAACTTTCAGATAACTCTCCACTTCTTATATTCTGTACCATCTAGAAAGATCAAGTCCAACTGATCTTAGCTAAAATATCTCGATGGGATAGTCATTTTATTCTAGGGTAAAACACCAGGCTACACTACTCTACCTGACTGCATTAGCTCTTACACTGCATTCCTGCTTGCATGACAGCCCCTGATATTTGGATGGACTGCATTGTACATGATCCATTTTGGCATAAGAGGCAATCATCTCACCACAACAGCAGCCACAGCCACTGAGTATCAGCAGCCAAAACTTTTACAGTTTTTCCATCAGCACCAAAAGCACACAGAAAAGGAAGTCGAGAAAGGAGACAGACTGGAGCAGTTCCATCAACACTTGCAGCTACACTAATCTCACGCAGAAGCACAAAGGTTTAGAAGGGAAATACAAAGGCCCATCCATTCCCTTCAATAAAGCAGTAGGAGTTCCCTTCCCACTGTGACCTGTGATCCTCTGAGTCACAGGAGATTCTGTTGTGCATCACGGTACAACATAAAAATTCCCTTCTATGAAAGCCAGCCTGCTAGCAGGAAGGGAGATTACAGTTCAGTCCAAGTCTGACTTCTAGATATCCTACATCTGAAACAGAGGGACGGGACAATCATCTACTTCTTACTCATACCAAATAAAAGGATCCAAAGAGCTTCATCTTTTGGGAGGTCTTGAAGAGTTTCTTGACCGACATCTCCTGAGTCTTAAGATCATTTCTGGGACATAGAATATAGCAGGCATATGGCTTCAGTGAGTGCCACATTTCCACTCATTCAGGGTCCCATTTCTCAACTTCTCTAACTTACTTTTGCTCTCCTTGGAGATGCAATCCATAATTTTCAGGCACTGTGACGATACCACGGTACCACCAACGATAAGAAATGTTTCGTACACATGTGAGCAGGCTCTGTGCAGACCTGCCAATGCCAATTCTATCAGGGGATAGCCTTTGTGCAAAGTCACACACTAAGCAGATTCTCTAAATAGGGAGGGCAGTCTATTCCACTGCAGCTTGCAAAGATCCCCTCACATGGAATTTTGTAATCTAGATAATACAACAAGTCCCTTCAGCTCCTAGTTTTCAGGATTCTCATGGGGCCAGGGCACATCATAACAGCTCTTACGCATCTGGTAGTATCAAACCAATCTCTTTACACTGACTCAAAGACAAGAACATGGCCATCATATACCCATCCACTTGAATGGAGTATTGAATTTACTTGAGTGTATTATTGAACACAGCATGGTCTGTGTTTTAGTTTGCTCTCACCTATATACTTGGCACAACTAAGATTTTTGTCATTTTGAGTTAAAGACTTCAGGAGTTCATTGACAGGGTATGTGGATTTTAGTTAATTTCTTTCATAAAATGCAGTCAGCGTGAGTAATGTCACCTAACAATGTACATTCCTACAGAATGGGAGAACAAACACCTTCTCACCCAAGTCAACAGTAATGATCTTGTGGGATTACCCACGTTACTTGAAAGTGAAGGAATGGTGGGTTACAAGCACTGGGCATCATTTTTATATGTAGATGTGTAAAATAAAGCAAAAACTCACATGGATATGGTATATGGGACAGGAAATCAAAGTCCCTAGAGCTCTTTCATTAATGGAAGCCAGCAACACAGCTATGTAAAGTGCTCCCCTAGTAATGGGGCAAGGCACAAGAAAGACATCAGAGATCACCCACAATGCACTATTCCATTGACACCTCTGGACCATGTTATTAATGGGAACCCCAAAATTGAATAATAATGAACAAATTGGTCAGAAAAATGCTTACTTTGCGATGCTACTTGGAGCACAACTGAGATACAACAGAGGGGCAATAGTGACGACTTCAAGTACCAATGCACACACTCCTATTTAGCTTATATAGCATAAAACAAACCAGGATCCGAAGGAAAGAGGATAGTTCAATTCAGTGGTTGCCTCCCGGAAGTAGCCTCTCAGACTGATTGTGAAACATGATCTTTTTTTTTGAATATTTATTTATTATGTATACAATATTCTGTCTGTGTGTATGCCTGCAGGCCAGAAGAGGGCACCAGACCCCATTACCCATGGTTTTGAGCCATCACGTGGTTGCTGGGAATTGAACTCAGGACCTTTGGAAGTCAGCAGGCAATGCTCTTAACCTCTGAGCCATCTCTCCAGCCCCTGGAGCATGATCTTTATCATTAAATGACAGAGAAGGACCTAGTCTATGCTCGGCAATACTATACAAACACAGTGGAACTTGGAATATATAAGAATGTTGGCTGAGCAAATCTAAAGAGTGCCAGGAAGGAGAAATCCCCTGTGGTCTCTGATTTACCTCTTACCTCAATGTACTGCCTTGGTCTCCTGTTCTGGATTGCTTAAACAATGGTCTGTAAAGCATAACATGAAAGACACTTGATCCTGCACCAAGTTAGCTGAGATTTCTCTGTTTAGGTCTGTATCTCATTTTTTAATTGGGTTATTTGAAATGTTGATGTCTAATTTCTTGAGTTCTTTACATATTTTGGAGATCAGTCCTTTGTCTGATGTGGGGTTGGTGAAGATCTTTTCCCATTCAGTAGGCTGCCTTTGTCTCTTATTGACTGTGTCCTTTGCTTTACAGAAGTTTCTCAGTTTCAGGAAGCTCCATGTATTAATTGTTGCTCTCAGGGTCTGTGCTACTGGGGTAATATTTAGGAAGTGGTCTCACGTGTCCATGCATTGAAGACTACTTCCCACTTTCTCTTCTATTAGGTTCTGTGTGGTCAGATTTATATTAAGATCCATTTAGACTTGAGTTTAGTGCATGGGGATAGATATGAATGTTCAACATCCTTAGCAGTCAGGGAAATGAAAATCAAAATAACTCTGAGATACCATCCTACACCTGTCAGAAAGACTAAGATCAAAAACACCAACGATGCTTATGCTGGAGAGGATGTGGAATAAGGAGAATACTCATCCATTGCTGGTGGGAAAGAAAACTTGTACAAACACTTTGGAAATCAGTATGGTGGTTTCTCAGAAAATTGGCCATCAACCTACCTCAGAATCCAGCAATGCCACTCCTAGGCATATTCCCAAAAGATATTCAATCATACTCTAAAGACGTTTGTTTGACTATGTTCATAGCAGCATTATTTGTAATAGCCAGAACATGGAAACAACCTCAACCAATGAATGACATCTTGAAATTTGCATGCAAAAGGGTGGAACTAGAAAACACCATCCTGAGTGAGGTAACCCAGACCCAAACAGATGAATATGGTATGTACTCACTATGTATGTATGTAAATAAGTGGATACTAGCTATAAACAAAGGATATTGAGGCTATATTTCATAATCCTAGTGAAGTTAAGGAACAAGGTGAACCCTAAGAAAAACGTATATAGATCCACCTGGGAAGGGGAAATAGCCAAGATCACCTGACAAAATTGGGAACATCGGTGTAGAGGGGAGAATGGAGGATGGAAAGGGAAGAGGAAAGTAGAAGGGGAGGGGTGAGGAGAACTTGAGGGAATAGGATAGTCTAGATGGAGGAAGGTCAGAGATGAGAGCAAGGAAAGAGATATTTTGATTGAGGGAGCCATTATGGGACTAGTATGAAACCTTGGCTCTAGAGAAATTCCCAGGAATCCAAAAGGATGACCCCAGCTAAGACTCTAAGCAACAGAGGAGAGGGTGCCCGAACTGGCCTTGCCCTGTGAACAAACTGATGAATATTTTAAATATCACCATAGAACCTTCATCCAGCAATTGATGGAAACAGAGGCAAAGACCTGCATCAGAGCACGGACCTGAGCTTCCAAAGTCCAGTTAAAGAATGGGAGGAGTAAGAATATGAGCAAAGAGGTCAAGACCATGATGGGGACACCCACTGAAACAGTCTACCTGAGCTAATGGGAGCTCACCAAATCCAGCCATACTGGGAAGGAACAAGAAGCTAATAAGAAGGTGAACCCAAAGAAAAACATATAGTTATCCTCCTGGATATTGGGAGTAGACAAGATTGCCGGGCAAAAAACTGGGATCTTGGGAGTGGGGTGGGATGGGGGTAAAGGGAGATGGGGAGAGAAAAGTGAGAAGGGGAGGATGGGGGGTACTTGGGGGAATGGGATGGTTGGTATACAGGAAGGGTGGATATGGGAGCAGGGAAGTATATATCTTAATTAAGGGAGGGATCTTAGGGTTGGCAAGAGACTTGAACTAAAGGGGCTCCCAGGTGCCCAGGGAAATGTCCCCCGATTAGTTCCTTGGGCAGCTGAGGATAGGGAACCTGAAATGGCCCTATCCTATAGCCATACTGATGAATATCTTGCATATCACCATAGAACCTTCTTCTGGCGATGGATGGAGATAGACACAGAGACCCACATTGGAGCACCGGAATGAGCTCCCAAGGTCCCAATGAGGAGCAGAAGGAGGGAGAACATGAGCAAGGAAGTCAGGACCGCGAGAAGTGCACCCACCCACTGAGACAGTGGGGCTGATCTATTGGGAGCTCACCAAGGCCAGCTGGACTGGGACTGAAAAAGCATGGGATAAAACCGGACTCTCTGAACATGGTGGACAATGAGGGCTGATGAAAAGCCAAGGACGATGGCACTGGGTTTTGATCCTACTGCATGTACTGGCTTTGTGGGAGCCTAGCCAGTTTGGATGCTCACCTTCCTAGACCTGGATGGATGGGGGAGACCTTGGACTTCCCACAGGGCAGGGAACCCTGACTGCTCTTCAGACTGGAGAGGGAGGGGGAGAGAAGTGGGGGGACTGGGAGGGAAATGGAAGGCTGGGAGGAGGCAGAAATGTTTTTTTTTCCATAAAGAAATAAATAAATAAAAAGAAAATGTAACACCCGATTTTGTGTTACACCCTCGGTACAGTTCGCGAGCCACTGTACCGAACGCGAGTCCAGCAAGAGCATGGAGATTGAAAAGAACAACACACAGAGACCAGTGTCATTCAAAGGAAGATCAGCCAAATGCCATTTATTCAGACTTGGGGAGATCTTTATGTTCCTAACTACTGCACAAGCATCTCTGCCCAGGCAGGTGGGAAATGACCATATTAACAAAGGAGTAAATGCCCTGCAGCTAATCACCAGGCAGGGCAGGGAGAGCACAGAAACACACAGGAAGCTTAGTTAGCTGATCATAAACTGTCCCCAGGAATAGGGGGACCAGGACCCTACAAGAAAAGCCAAAACAAAAAGAAAAATAATAAAAGAATAAAGAAAAGAAAAAAAAGAATAGGACCAAACTAGTCCCTCTGAAAGTCGTTGCCAGTTGCATGGCTGGGGCAGACTGAGGGGCCACTGACAATAGCACCAGAATTTATCCCTACTGCTTGGGCTGGCATCTTGGGAACCCATTCTCTTTGGATGTATACCTTGCTCAGCTTAGATATAGTAGGGAGGGCCTTGGACTTTCCACAAACCAATGTGCATTACCCTCTCTGAGGACTGGATAAGGGTTGTGTGGGAGGATGTGAGGAGGGACTGGGAGAAGGGAAGAAGTGGTAACTTGGATTGGTAATTTTTTAAAACATAATCAATTAAAAACCATTCAGAGTAGCTGAGTCTAGGCAGCACAACAGCAACAAGAGACTGAAAAGGGGAACAGTTGTATCCATGCCCACCTTCAGCCATTAGGTTGCCTGTTCCTACCAGCAGCATCCAAATAAAAGCATCTTCATGATACTCAGTGGACCACTGATCTGGAAGATCAAAGTGGCATCACCCATGAGTGTAATGATGATGGGTCAGGCTGGTCCAAGAGTAAAAACATACAAAGAAGGGATGAAAGAATACGAGAGAGTTGTCAGTCCAGCATGGGCCAGCACAGAATAAGGAAGGACTGTAGGAGAAGCTGTTCTTCCTTTTGGAGACTACAGCTCCCAGCATCCCCCTGGACTGGAAGCCCCAAAAGCACAGGGCATTTCTTCCAGACGCCTGTGAGTTCCCCGTTAAAAACAGGGGTCACCACTAGCTCTCTCTCTCTCTCTCTCTCTCTCTCTCTCTCTCTCTCTCTGCCCTTCTCTCCTTTCATCTCTGCACACCTGTCCCTTACTTGTTGTTACCCCCCCATTAAAGTGCACCCACGTGGGACCGCAGCGTGTCTGTGTCTCCTTCCTAACCCCAAATCGCCCTGTGTCTCGCGTAATGTCTCCACTCTCTAACCCCACAGACAGACAAACAAGACAAAAAAGAATAACAGAAGCAACAAGAAGACAAGTGTCTTAGAGTTCATCAACATGCACACAGCACACTGAGCCCTGACCTTGCACATAGTCACAAAGGAACACTTTGATCTCTTCCTTGGGTCATGGACAGATGCTGATGGCACAAAAGCCAGACGCACTGCAATGGCGTATCACCTGAGTTCCCTCAACAGCAGTTCTCCCTCCTGCCCAAGACTACTCACTGTATGTAAGTGTAGGCTGATGGGACACTTTCTGTTGGAAGGTGACGCATCATGTGTACATTACACACCACTTCATCAGTGAACCTTATGAGAGCACTGCCATGATAGCCTAGGCTAAACGCCATGGGAAGTGGCACGTCCATGCCATGACTGCCTCTTTCACTAGCCCACACCTCAGCCTCCATGGCTACTGTTGGTCTCCTGGCATCTTCTCCAACCAATCCCATCTTCTAGTTAGGAATCGAACCTTCCCATTGGCTGTTGCCTCATTTATGACATCATTCTCCCTCCAACCCTACCAGCACCTGGTAGAATCTTGGTGTTTCCATGGTGATGACTGTAAACAACTTTGGATCATCACAGGTCCAGGTGACCAGTGACCAGTGAGTGCTGTCTGATACTGGACACACTTGCCACTGAGGTCTGCTGATCAGAAAAAGCCGACCGATCATCTTGCTCCATTGTACTTTGGATTGCTGATCCTCTCCCCTTGACCATGTCAGGTAAGGATAGAGACTTTAAAACATGTGATCTTCTCCATTGACTTTTACTATACTAGTAAATCTTTGCTGAATGTGGATAGTATTGATGTTGATATAGATATCTAGATTTGAATGTCACATTTAGCTTTGGTTCTTACTAAGTAGGTGATTTTAGACAAAAAGTTTATTCTCAAGTGTTTTCCATCCGCCTCAAGGAGTGAACAGTGTCACTATGCTTGGGTCCTGTACTGTTGGGTTTTCAGAAGAAAGTGAAGAGGGAATAAAATCAGGCTCTTTTGGATGGTATTAAACTACAGAGACACGGGAACATGAACAAGGCACGCAGAGATCTAGCACTCCACACCACTAATGAGACAGTCTCCCCCCACTACTGTTTCCAGTCTTAGTTTAAAATTCAGGGCGACTCTAACAGTATTGGTCACACCACGGATGGTGGCACACAACTATAATCACAACACAGAGAGAACTGGGTGGGATGGAGATCAGTTCAAGTCTGACATGCTCTACACTGGCCTCTCTCCATACTCACCAAATGAATATTGACTATGGACAAAATGGCGACTGCCATGTTGTGCAGTCACTTGGACTTCCCTGGATTAAACATGGAGAGTGGAAGAGAATAAGAGGACTGTGGAATCTGAGAAGGCAGTTGTTGTACTGAAATTAATATTGACAGTGTTGCTGGAAGGACAGACCCACAGGAAGTCAGGGAAGGGGGCAAACACAGTACGGGTCTAGAAAGTATATAAATATATGAAGGCACACTGCAGAGGGGACCCTGGTGGTCCACAATGGTAGTTTAGAACACAATGTTGAAGACGACCACAGATTATAATCAAAACAGACAAGGCATTGTCATTTCCCAAGCCATGTTTAACCAAACGTACTGTTCAGATTAGTCTATACAAAGGTTCCCTGGCACATATAGAAAGAATATCCTGATCTGGTCCCTGGCTCTTACACTCCATCCAGACCACTTTCTGCCCAGTTCCCCATGTCTCATGTGCACTGGTGGTGTTGGATAGGATCAACTGAAGCTGCGAAGTCCAGTCAGTTAGAGTCTGACCATGGCAACTGACACGCTGTTGTGAGGGGGGATTCTCACACGGATTCCCCCTTAGAAGAGATAAAAAAACTAAGTTACTGAGGAGCTGTTAAGAAAACAATTTAATCAACAGATATTAAATTGAGAAGCAATCATATTCAGAGATGAACCCCATAAAACATTAGCAGTCTCAAGAGGACACACTAAACTGGTGCAAACAAGAAGAAATGTTGTCAGTAGGTTGTATTTCTGAAATCATATTTGAATAATGCTTAAAAGTTATAAGATTATAAGAGATCCTCAATTACACAAGAAATGCAAGGGGAAAAAAGAGAGAGGGGGCAGGAATAATTACCTCAATTTGGTACACATTTGTTAAACATCATTTCAGAAAAAAACTCAATAAAATAGAGATTGGCCTGGTGGACATGGCAGGGGCTCCAGCACCAGCACTTTAGAGGCAGAAGCAGACCTGTCTGTGTGATTTCAAAGCCAGACTGATCAACGTAGAGTGAGTTTAGGTCACTCTATACTGTAAGATCTGCAGAGAACAGGACAAAGTTCCAGGTATGGAATATGCCTATGGGTCTCTTCCCAATAATAACCTCTGTTGTAGAATATATTTGCGAGGAAGTGTCCCAACAGGCATTATTATATTACAATCAGGGAAAAGGAGCATCGTGTCTAGATCTGAGTGAGGATTAAGCCAGATTGACCAGGATTTCCATGCCCACACAGGAAAAAGCAGACAGTTCATCTCGTGATTGTCATCCTTCATAGCCCCACCGATCAATCTTAACCCACTTGCTTGGCATATGTAAGGGAACATAGATGCTAGACTCTCCCACTCAGTACAACCTGGAGATAACACAGTCCCTCCCAGGGGGTAGAAAGCCTCCATCTCAACTTTTTCCAACTCTCTTCTTGCTTCCTACAGAAAATTGCCAAAGTGCACCTTTCACTGGGACAGAATGTGCTCTGCAGCCCTCTGTGCCTGTGCTGAGGAATGCCACACCCTCAGCAGGAACTGTGTGCAATTTCTACGGGGTCTGCACCCCAGCTGTGAGCTCAGCATGGCTCCTGTCATCAGACTCCAGCACATGCTGCCAGCAGCTCATGGACAGTGCCTGTCTTTACCAACGAGCTGGCACGACCATGCTGACTGAGCCAACTGACCAGAACCAGATCTCTACTTCGACATTTTCCTATCCAGGTGTTCTCCACTGGGATCTCAGAGAAAGCACCACCAGAAGGGAAGCTCCATTCCTGGATGCCCCTGTAACTGTCATTGACCAGAATACCACCCCCTCGTCTAGGTCTATAACAGCCCAGTGTGACAATACTTTCCATATCAATGCATTACCGCCATCCTATCCAACACTGTCTGCCTGCCTTGTAGAGGCAACGCCATCAAATCTACCAGATCAACGATATATCCTGGCACCTTGCTACCTGGATGGAAGTCAGGTCTATTACAATGACCAGAACAGCCTGGGTCCTCCGATGGCTGAAGAATTCTGGCAGTGCCTGCAGGCCTATGGCTCTGTGTCCTGCTCTGGGAATCAGGCTTCCTCTCTGCACCCAGGGATGGTGATGGCACTACAGGAGATTCAGCCAATGAACATCCAAACACCTCTCTCCACCTGTCCCATCTACTGGCCCACATCTGCTCAAACCATGCCAGACACCAGTCTTCAAGGTGAGTAAAGTCAGGAAGGGAGGTGTGAGATCAGCCCTCAGAGGAGACACAGCTCTACCTTTCAGAAGTGGATGTCCACACAGAGGAAGAATGGGAGTCCTGACATGTAGGCTGTGGCTCAGGCTCATTACCCCTAAATTCAGTCTCTATAATGAGAGAGAATACAGGAAAGTGAGTGACATTCAACCTTCATTAAGACATGTCCAAGGACCACACCACAGGAACGCATTTCACTGCCAAGGCTAATCAGGCCCATGCAGCAGCTCACTAAAATCACCTCCTTCCTAATCTATGTCTCCAGATTCTAGATGACATCGAGAATTTTATCTGTTCTTGTACAACTAAGTTTCCCCTGAGTTGAAGCTAGTATCCAGAGAAATGGAACCCTGAATCTGACCTGGAGGAAGTCTTCTCCCACACTCCAAGTGTCTGCTGTGACATTCTCTAACACTTAAGCTCTAGTGACAGTCTGCTTTGACCTGTGTAATATTGATAAGCAGGGTTGAAGCATCTCACCCTATCTGTCACGATCAACCTCTCTCTTTTTCTCTGTCTCTTTTCCTCCTCTACATCTCTCTTCCACTTTCTCTTTTTCTTTTACTCTTTCTTTCTGAATCTTCAGCAGTGACCCAAGGCCAAGACTATGTAGACATGTTCTCTGTTACAAAGTTGATGCTCAAAGCTTTCGCAGTCTTACATTTTGACATCACTAACAAAAATTCTGTGAAACGTGAACCTTAAGGAATGTCATGGCTTTTGAACCGCTTGCCTTTCAGAATTGAGGAACTGATATGGATACCTAAACCCAAATAAAAATCCAGGCTTCAGGGGCCATATGAGTAATACAATGAACAGAAAGAAACTGGTGGAGATGAGTAAGATTAGGAAACAGTGAGCAACACAACCTGTCTCGGAGCAAACTCCCAAGGCAATGAGAGGCACTGTTTCAAAGGAAAATGGGGGAGAAAGGGAAGAGCGCACACCAAGGAATTCTGCCACCTCCCCATGATCACTAAGCATGTACACACCACACAAACACAAGAGAAAACGTGATCTCACACGGTCATGAGAAACAAATGAGTAGTTACTATGTGTCTCCAAAGAGGGCTGCTTTCCCTGCTCCTCCAGCAGAGCTCATAGCAATGCCTGCAACACTGCTGCAGGAGCCTCAGTGCTCAGGTGCACTGAAAGCGGGGGTAGCATCTCACTTACCAGGCACTGACTTCGAACTTCCTCTTTTTCAGTGGTGGAGAGGGAGACAACCCTGGGGTTGACACCTTCAGGGCAGACACTGTGTCTGCTGCAGAGTCCAGACCTCGGCAATGCCTGCACCCAGGATGCCCAGATGAAGACAGCACCTGTCAGTGGGAACAGGTCATTAATTGCCCTCATGCACAGTCCTTCTGAATTCCTGGCCTTGCCTCCAGCCCCAAGCCTGGAAAAGACACAGAAGAACAATGCAGATGAGATGAATGCTGAGCAATCAACACCTCTGGATTCCTATGAGGGCACAAAATGTAACCAAGACGCATCACCCCTCCCTTCAGCATACCCTGGCATGCAGCAGCCCTTGAACTACAGTGATGTTGGGAGCCTGAGGCAGAAGCTAGCTTCTCAAAATGCCACTTTGGGAAACAGTAGCCTTGGTCTGGAAGACCCTGAGGCTCTGCAGAGTGTCATGGAGTCTAGCAATGACTTTGCAGACATGACTACTCTGGTGGCAGATATTCACCTTCCCCAACTCTTAAACTTCAACACTGGCCTTGACCAAATGGAAGATCACACAGCAAGCCAAACCAAAGACTCCAAAGACATCAGGAGGGACCAGGCCCAGTCACGCACCAGCATCTTTAATGGACTATCTGAACTGGGCATCAAGAAAAACCAGAAAGTCTCTGATGTGTTTCATGGAGCTCTTCAGGCCAGAACCCATCACGAGGATATGCTGAAGGAAGATGATCCTGGAACCATAGACAACACGGCCAACCACGTGCAGAGCAAATCTCAGATATTTGTACCCAAGAGGCCCAGCGTAGCAAGGGCACAGGGGAAAGAAAAGGCCAAGGACACCAGAGGAAACAGCTCCAAGAAAACAGAGGAGCTGAAGCCATCAAGTCACAGAGTCAAGGCAGAAGAGAAGCCCGCCATCCCAAAGACCAAGAGGAAGAGGAATCCACCTGAGCTCAGCCATGACAGCTTTAAGAAGCCTCGAACTCACCTCGGCATGCACATGCTGGCGTCTGTGCAGGTCTTTCACCCACTGGGGAAGAAGAGTGAGAGGAAAACTGGCGTCTCCTCCTCCCGGGCTCTGCTGAACTTGAGCAGCAACAAAGATCCCAGGACAGGCCCAACCGCCACATCCCTGGGAGATGCGCCCCGTGAGGGTCGAGGCCCTGGTAGAATCCCGGGCAATGCTCAGAGAACAGAGAGCAGTGCTCCCAAGCGGTGTCCATCTCTGTGCCTGGATGAGCTGTCCCCAGCTGGGAAGGTCAAATTAGTACCTCTGCCTTTCCTAGCCCTGGACAAGCCTCAAGACAGACCTGTTTCCAGAAAGCTTCACTGCCTGGCTTCGCACAGGCCCACTACAGCTTACCCAGTGAGGTCTCAATCCCACACTGCTAGGCAACCCAAACTCAAGTCATCCCAACCAGCTCCTGCCAGCACATCACTGATGGCCTCTGACAAGTCGGCTCTGCCAGTTGCCACCAGTGCCACACGTCCAATTAGAAGCAAGCCCATCCAGTCTTGCCCTGGGCCTCAACCGCCTGCCTCTTTGCCTGCACCCTACAGAGCATCATCTCACACTTCACTCCACAGGGAGCCTCTTTCTTTTGCCACAAACAAGACCCTAGATCCTCCCCAGCCTCAATCCCAATACCTGCGGCAAGATTTCAGCCACTTACCAATTCCTTGGAAGAAAGTCAACATTCCGGGGCCAGTCATCTCACAGCCTATCACTGAAGAGCAGAGGCCAGAGAGGGAGGCCATGAAGAGGCGGGCTCAACAGGAGAGAGAGAATGCTGCCAAGTGTACCTCTCTGGGAAAACCACAGCTTTTCCTTCAGAGGGAGAAAGATATGGAAATTTCGAGATATTATGGCTATGCAGTGTAAGTGCTGCCCAAACCTTTGGGACACAACGCTATTCATCACACACAGGTAAGATGTAGATACACATAGATATTCATGCATACATGAAGTTTAGAGGCTTAGCTGAATGTGTAGATATGTAGATACATACATAGTAATGCAGAATAATATTTAGATATATGCATATATGTGAAGGGAAAGAAATAGTTTATAAATTTATAAATACTTGAAGACATTATAAGTGACTGTAGAAACTTAAGACTGCGATTTTATCCATGAGTATATAGAGAGGGCTTTGATGTCTTCCTTAGAACTTTACTATTATTAATTTATGTTTCCTAATTATGTAATAATACATGTGACATAGATACAACATATGCTATAAGTCAGTGGTACTACTTATTTAATGTTAAAGCTGTAGCAAAAAGCTCTAGTGGCAATAAGATTATTTTCCTGGAATTTAATTTTCAGGATTCTAGGATGATGTGGGAGTCCCCTCTGTATGCTGTGAATATGTTTTATTACCACTGGTCATTAATGAGTAAATCTGTTTCAGCCAATGACTGAGCAGGTCAAAGCCATGTAGGAAATTCGAACTGAGATGTAGAGAGAAAGCAGGCAAACTCAAAGAGATGCCATGTAGCTGCCGAAGGAGAAAGATGCCTGAATGCCCGAACATTGCCAATAGGTCACAGACTCACGGTGATAACAGGTTAATATTACTTGGCTTTATTAAGATGTTAGAGTTAGCCAGGAATATGCTGGGGTCATTGGCCGAACAGTACTGTAATTAATGTGGTTTCTGTCTGATTATTCACGTCAGAGTTACTGAACATGGTAAGTTTCCTAGAGTGCATACTGTAAAGTGAACACACTACTGCTGTCGCCACATCTCCTCCCATTTCAAACCTCAAACACGAGCCCTTTAGACATCAGTACTCTGCCTGCATTTCATGATATGAAACATAGGGTCCATGTGTGCATAATCAAGATCCTACCTTGAAAGAAATTCTACAAGGCGGAGTATCTTTCTGAGATGGGTTGATTTGGATTACTGGGTTTGTCTCAAATTGTATCAATCTTTGAAATTATCCATTTAACATGTTTGTTTTTCGTGTGTGTGTGTGTGTGTGTGTGTGTGTGTGTGTGTGTGTCGTCCACATGAACTACTGCGTAACAAATGTATGGAGTGCCCAGAGAGGCCAAACCTGGGCATCAGTTCTCTGGAGTCTGTAATTAAGAGAGACTGAAAACCATCATGAGGTGCTCTGAATTCTACCTGGGGATTCTGCGAGAAAATCAAGTGTTCTTCTCTAAGGAGCCATCTCATCGAACCCGAGTTGAGTACACATAATGGACTGACATTTGATCGCCTGATATTTTCCTCCATCCTGACCTGTCCCTGAATCTTAACCTCCTTGCACTATTCTGTGCTCTAACTGTTTCAGAGGTTGTAACACATTGTCCTCTGAGGCATATGGCATTAACCTTGTATGGGGTGACACATAAGAAATAGAATTAATTTATATATAAGTTTAGTTTCTTGAGACAATGTTTCTCTTCATATCACTGAATATTTGGGAACTGACCTCGCTAATCAGGCTAGCCTTGAAATCACAAAGATCTGCCTGACACTGCCTTTGTAATGCCTTTGCCTGTGTCCCTGCCTCAAGAGTGCTGGGACTAAAGGAATGCACCAAAATCCCAGGTGAAAGCACCTTCCTTTCTGTATATGTGGGTCACCGATTTCCCCACCATGATTATGTGAGGATGTATGTTAGCAACAGTACATTTTTGATAGCTACCAAAAGTCACAGAGGCTGAACTGCTTGCGCTTACAACTGTAATTCAACACAAGTTCATTGTTCTGAAAAATTGCTACTCAAACAGAGATCATAGGAACGCCTTCCCCATCACTATAAGGGCCTAAGTGGAGAGGGCACAGAAGGAGGGGAGCATCTCACTTACCAGTCACTAACTTCTTCCTTGACTCTTTTTCAGTGTTGGAGAAGGGGGTGTCCCTGGGACTGACACCTCAGGACAGACAGTCCATCAGTTGCAGTCCACAATGTTGCTAGTATTCCACCCTGGATTCACAGATGAGGATGCCACCTGTTGATAGGGACAGGTCATTGACTGCCCCTATCCAAAGGTCTCCCAAATTCCTGGCCTTGCCAACAGCTCTCATCCTAGGCGGAAAAAAAAGAAAACAATGTGAATTAGACGACAGCCAATCTATCAATGCTTAAGGATCCCTTAAAGGCACACAGGAAACCTAGTCCCATCACTTCTCCCTTTAGCACACCCCAACTTGCAGCACACGCTGTGCTTTACTGACACTAACACCCTGAGGCAGAAGCTTGCTGTTGACCATGTCTCCTTGCTAAGCAGCACCTTTGGCCATCATGAGCCTGGCACATGCACACTGTGATGGTCTCCAGCATAGACTTTGCTGACATGACTACACCGGGGCCAGATATTCACCTTCCACAATTTTTCAAATAACTCAATGTATTAAACATATTCAGAGATGCACAGCATCCTTATCCAAAGACTCCATAGTCATCAGGAGGGAATAAGCTGGGGCTCATGAGCAAGACAAAACCAAGAGGACCAGAGAAAACAGCTTCAAGAAAACAGAGGAGCTGAAGCAGTTTAGGAAGAGTCAAGTCAGAAGAGAAGCACACCATCCCAGGAACAAAAGGAAGAGGAATCCACCTGTGCTCAGCCACCACAGCTTTAAGAAGCCTCGAACCCACCCCAGCATGCACACGCGGGAGTCCGGTAAGGGCTTTCACCTCTTTTGGGGGAAGTGAGAGAAGAAAACTGGCCTCCCCTGAACTCTGTCAACTCTTCCTGCTACTCTGTACTCTATTATTACAAGAGTTTATTGAATTTTGATCTCTGGGGAAGTGGCATTGGATATTCGCAGGGTGACCTTTATTCACTTTCTTTTAGTTCCTTGAGAGAGACTTCTCTCCAAAGCACTATATGTCCTGGTAATAACATCATAGACCAGGTTAGCCTTGAACTCAGTGATCTGCTAGACTCTGCCTCTGCCGCTTCCTCTGTCTTTTGAGTCCCTGCCTCAAGAGTGCTGCGACTAAAGATGTGCTTCAACAATGCAGGTAGAATCAAGATTCTTTCTGTACATGTGGATCACCAGGTTTCCCAGCATGATTTGATGAAGAGTCCATGTGTAGGCAAGGCGATTCTTGCTACTGACCTAAAATCACAAGAGACTTAACTGAATGTATTGACTTAGCTGTATGTATTTACAACTGCAACTCAACTCAGATTCTTTTTTCTGACAGTACCTTTGTTTCACTTGTTGGCTGGACTTCTGACAATGCCTATCTACTTCCAGATAGTACAACATCTGGATTTGACTCAAGGAATGTATTCAACCTGTCCCTAGATATTTATGGTGTTTGTATTTTCTCAATAGGTAATCCCCAGCTACTGTGTAGACACAATACTGTCCATTCTAACAAAGCCTATTTGCTGTCCAGAGTCACTGGTCTAGATAAATATAACACAGCCAGCCGGAAAGGATCCCACAACCTGTATCCAAGCATCCTGACAGGGGCACGATTGACTACAAGAGAATGAAGGAAAGCAATAGTTTAGGGAGGTCTCTTGTTTGATCACTCTCTCTGTGTTTTTTAACTACAGAATTTGGGACTCCGTGATTCTACTGGGCTTCACTGTACTCCTCAGAAAAACAGAAAGGCATTTGAATGGATATACATTCATGTTAAGATGATTATTTTAATCTTTATGTTTTCAAATTAAGTGTCTGGTAGAATAACACTTGTTGAACAAAGCTCAGGAATTATTTTACATATTAAAGCAATTAACAAAAAGATGTACTGAATTCTTCTCATGGACTTTAAGTCTCATTGTACTATTTATTCAATGAACAGATTTTATTCTGTATATTGTATACTGACAACAGCACTCAGTTCCCACCACCTGGCCATTCCTTAGCTCTCACCAAATATCTTAGGCAATGTTCTTCTGCTTTATACTACTGCTTACAATTTCATGAATGTCTATATGTAGAGATGTGTCACCAAGGATCCACATAGTGAGACAGGATAAGAAGATGTTTCTGTGGGACTGGATACATTTGGTACAATATAATTATCTCGAGTTCCAAGGATTCTCCTGCAATCACCTTGACTGCATTCATTGTTTTTACTGTAACCAGTTCCACTGTGTGCAGACGTCACGTATTTCTTATCATTTGCTCTGCTACTGGACACCAAGTTCAGGCCCTAACACAGGTATCCGAATCCTGAACAAACTGCAATGTACAGCAATGTGCAGAGCAATAACCCATCCAACGCCTTGGAACAGCATGGACAGGAGGAGTGGTAGACCTGGTTTGGTGTTTAAAGACACTGTATACTGAAATACACAGAGGGTACAATACTTCACATTACACCCACCAACTGATCTCCTGCTCCTACGGAAGCAATACTTGCAAGTCCCCAACTTTCAGATAACTCTCCACTTCTTATATTCTGTACCATCTAGAAAGATCAAGTCCAACTGATCTTAGCTAAAATATCTCGATGGGATAGTCATTTTATTCTAGGGTAAAACACCAGGCTACACTACTCTACCTGACTGCATTAGCTCTTACACTGCATTCCTGCTTGCATGACAGCCCCTGATATTTGGATGGACTGCATTGTACATGATCCATTTTGGCATAAGAGGCAATCATCTCACCACAACAGCAGCCACAGCCACTGAGTATCAGCAGCCAAAACTTTTACAGTTTTTCCATCAGCACCAAAAGCACACAGAAAAGGAAGTCGAGAAAGGAGACAGACTGGAGCAGTTCCATCAACACTTGCAGCTACACTAATCTCACGCAGAAGCACAAAGGTTTAGAAGGGAAATACAAAGGCCCATCCATTCCCTTCAATAAAGCAGTAGGAGTTCCCTTCCCACTGTGACCTGTGATCCTCTGAGTCACAGGAGATTCTGTTGTGCATCACGGTACAACATAAAAATTCCCTTCTATGAAAGCCAGCCTGCTAGCAGGAAGGGAGATTACAGTTCAGTCCAAGTCTGACTTCTAGATATCCTACATCTGAAACAGAGGGACGGGACAATCATCTACTTCTTACTCATACCAAATAAAAGGATCCAAAGAGCTTCATCTTTTGGGAGGTCTTGAAGAGTTTCTTGACCGACATCTCCTGAGTCTTAAGATCATTTCTGGGACATAGAATATAGCAGGCATATGGCTTCAGTGAGTGCCACATTTCCACTCATTCAGGGTCCCATTTCTCAACTTCTCTAACTTACTTTTGCTCTCCTTGGAGATGCAATCCATAATTTTCAGGCACTGTGACGATACCACGGTACCACCGACGATAAGAAATGTTTCGTACACATGTGAGCAGGCTCTGTGCAGACCTGCCAATGCCAATTCTATCAGGGGATAGCCTTTGTGCAAAGTCACACACTAAGCAGATTCTCTAAATAGGGAGGGCAGTCTATTCCACTGCAGCTTGCAAAGATCCCCTCTCATGGAATTTTGTAATCTAGATAATACAACAAGTCCCTTCAGCTCCTAGTTTTCAGGATTCTCATGGGGCCAGGGCACATCATAACAGCTCTTACGCATCTGGTAGTATCAAACCAATCTCTTTACACTGACTCAAAGACAAGAACATGGCCATCATATACCCATCCACATGAATGCAGTGTTGAATTTACTTGAGTGTATTATTGAACACAGCATGGTCTGTGTTTTAGTTTGCTCTCACCTATATACTTGGCACAACTAAGAGTTTTGTCATTTTGAGTTAAAGACTTCAGGAGTTCATTGACAGGGTATGTGGATTTTAGTTAATTTCTTTCATAAAATGCAGTCAGCGTGAGTAATGTCACCTAACAATGTACATTCCTACAGAATGGGAGAACAAACACCTTCTCACCCAAGTCAACAGTAATGATCTTGTGGGATTACCCACGTTACTTGAAAGTGAAGGAATGTTGGGTTACAAGCACTGGGCATCATTTTTATATGTAGATGTGTAAAATAAAGCAAAAACTCACATGGATATGGTATATGGGACAGGAAATCAAAGTCCCTAGGGCTCTTTCATTAATGGAAGCCAGCAACACAGCTATGTAAAGTGCTCCCCTAGTAATGGGGCAAGGCACAAGAAAGACATCAGAGATCACCCACAATGCACTATTCCATTGACACCTCTGGACCATGTTATTAATGGGAACCCCAAAATTGAATAATAATGAACAAATTGGTCAGAAAAATGCTTACTTTGCGATGCTACTTGGAGCACAACTGAGATACAACAGAGGGGCAATAGTGACGACTTCAAGTACCAATGCACACACTCCTATTTAGCTTATATAGCATAAAACAAACCAGGATCCGAAGGAAAGAGGATAGTTCAATTCAGTGGTTGCCTCCCGGAAGTAGCCTCTCAGACTGATTGTGAAACATGATCTTTTTTTTTGAATATTTATTTATTATGTATACAATATTCTGTCTGTGTGTATGCCTGCAGGCCAGAAGAGGGCACCAGACCCCATTACCCATGGTTTTGAGCCATCACGTGGTTGCTGGGAATTGAACTCAGGACCTTTGGAAGTCAGCAGGCAATGCTCTTAACCTCTGAGCCATCTCTCCAGCCCCTGGAACATGATCTTTATCATTAAATGACAGAGAAGGACCTAGTCTATGCTCGGCAATACTATACAAACACAGTGGAACTTGGAATATATAAGAATGTTGGCTGAGCAAATCTAAAGAGTGCCAGGAAGGAGAAATCCCCTGTGGTCTCTGATTTACCTCTTACCTCAATGTACTGCCTTGGTCTCCTGTTCTGGATTGCTTAAACAATGGTCTGTAAAGCATAACATGAAAGACACTTGATCCTGCACCAAGTTAGCTGAGATTTCTCTGTTTAGGTCTGTATCTCATTTTTTAATTGGGTTATTTGAAATGTTGATGTCTAATTTCTTGAGTTCTTTACATATTTTGGAGATCAGTCCTTTGTCTGATGTGGGGTTGGTGAAGATCTTTTCCCATTCAGTAGGCTGCCTTTGTCTCTTATTGACTGTGTCCTTTGCTTTACAGAAGTTTCTCAGTTTCAGGAAGCTCCATGTATTAATTGTTGCTCTCAGGGTCTGTGCTACTGGGGTAATATTTAGGAAGTGGTCTCACGTGTCCATGCATTGAAGACTACTTCCCACTTTCTCTTCTATTAGGTTCTGTGTGGTCAGATTTATATTAAGATCCATTTAGACTTGAGTTTAGTGCATGGGGATAGATATGAATGTTCAACATCCTTAGCAGTCAGGGAAATGAAAATCAAAATAACTCTGAGATACCATCCTACACCTGTCAGAAAGACTAAGATCAAAAACACCAACGATGCTTATGCTGGAGAGGATGTGGAATAAGGAGAATACTCATCCATTGCTGGTGGGAAAGAAAACTTGTACAAACACTTTGGAAATCAGTATGGTGGTTTCTCAGAAAATTGGCCATCAACCTACCTCAGAATCCAGCAATGCCACTCCTAGGCATATTCCCAAAAGATATTCAATCATACTCTAAAGACGTTTGTTTGACTATGTTCATAGCAGCATTATTTGTAATAGCCAGAACATGGAAACAACCTCAACCAATGAATGACATCTTGAAATTTGCATGCAAAAGGGTGGAACTAGAAAACACCATCCTGAGTGAGGTAACCCAGACCCAAACAGATGAATATGGTATGTACTCACTATGTATGTATGTAAATAAGTGGATACTAGCTATAAACAAAGGATATTGAGGCTATATTTCATAATCCTAGTGAAGTTAAGGAACAAGGTGAACCCTAAGAAAAACGTATATAGATCCACCTGGGAAGGGGAAATAGCCAAGATCACCTGACAAAATTGGGAACATCGGTGTAGAGGGGAGAATGGAGGATGGAAAGGGAAGAGGAAAGTAGAAGGGGAGGGGTGAGGAGAACTTGAGGGAATAGGATAGTCTAGATGGAGGAAGGTCAGAGATGAGAGCAAGGAAAGAGATATTTTGATTGAGGGAGCCATTATGGGACTAGTATGAAACCTTGGCTCTAGAGAAATTCCCAGGAATCCAAAAGGATGACCCCAGCTAAGACTCTAAGCAACAGAGGAGAGGGTGCCCGAACTGGCCTTGCCCTGTGAACAAACTGATGAATATTTTAAATATCACCATAGAACCTTCATCCAGCAATTGATGGAAACAGAGGCAAAGACCTGCATCAGAGCACGGACCTGAGCTTCCAAAGTCCAGTTAAAGAATGGGAGGAGTAAGAATATGAGCAAAGAGGTCAAGACCATGATGGGGACACCCACTGAAACAGTCTACCTGAGCTAATGGGAGCTCACCAAATCCAGCCATACTGGGAAGGAACAAGAAGCTAATAAGAAGGTGAACCCAAAGAAAAACATATAGTTATCCTCCTGGATATTGGGAGTAGACAAGATTGCCGGGCAAAAAACTGGGATCTTGGGAGTGGGGTGGGATGGGGGTAAAGGGAGATGGGGAGAGAAAAGTGAGAAGGGGAGGATGGGGGGTACTTGGGGGAATGGGATGGTTGGTATACAGGAAGGGTGGATATGGGAGCAGGGAAGTATATATCTTAATTAAGGGAGGGATCTTAGGGTTGGCAAGAGACTTGAACTAAAGGGGCTCCCAGGTGCCCAGGGAAATGTCCCCCGATTAGTTCCTTGGGCAGCTGAGGATAGGGAACCTGAAATGGCCCTATCCTATAGCCATACTGATGAATATCTTGCATATCACCATAGAACCTTCTTCTGGCGATGGATGGAGATAGACACAGAGACCCACATTGGAGCACCGGAATGAGCTCCCAAGGTCCCAATGAGGAGCAGAAGGAGGGAGAACATGAGCAAGGAAGTCAGGACCGCGAGAAGTGCACCCACCCACTGAGACAGTGGGGCTGATCTATTGGGAGCTCACCAAGGCCAGCTGGACTGGGACTGAAAAAGCATGGGATAAAACCGGACTCTCTGAACATGGTGGACAATGAGGGCTGATGAAAAGCCAAGGACGATGGCACTGGGTTTTGATCCTACTGCATGTACTGGCTTTGTGGGAGCCTAGCCAGTTTGGATGCTCACCTTCCTAGACCTGGATGGATGGGGGAGACCTTGGACTTCCCACAGGGCAGGGAACCCTGACTGCTCTTCAGACTGGAGAGGGAGGGGGAGAGAAGTGGGGGGACTGGGAGGGAAATGGAAGGCTGGGAGGAGGCAGAAATGTTTTTTTTTCCATAAAGAAATAAATAAATAAAAAGAAAATGTAACACCCGATTTTGTGTTACACCCTCGGTACAGTTCGCGAGCCACTGTACCGAACGCGAGTCCAGCAAGAGCATGGAGATTGAAAAGAACAACACACAGAGACCAGTGTCATTCAAAGGAAGATCAGCCAAATGCCATTTATTCAGACTTGGGGAGATCTTTATGTTCCTAACTACTGCACAAGCATCTCTGCCCAGGCAGGTGGGAAATGACCATATTAACAAAGGAGTAAATGCCCTGCAGCTAATCACCAGGCAGGGCAGGGAGAGCACAGAAACACACAGGAAGCTTAGTTAGCTGATCATAAACTGTCCCCAGGAATAGGGGGACCAGGACCCTACAAGAAAAGCCAAAACAAAAAGAAAAATAATAAAAGAATAAAGAAAAGAAAAAAAAGAATAGGACCAAACTAGTCCCTCTGAAAGTCGTTGCCAGTTGCATGGCTGGGGCAGACTGAGGGGCCACTGACAATAGCACCAGAATTTATCCCTACTGCTTGGGCTGGCATCTTGGGAACCCATTCTCTTTGGATGTATACCTTGCTCAGCTTAGATATAGTAGGGAGGGCCTTGGACTTTCCACAAACCAATGTGCATTACCCTCTCTGAGGACTGGATAAGGGTTGTGTGGGAGGATGTGAGGAGGGACTGGGAGAAGGGAAGAAGTGGTAACTTGGATTGGTAATTTTTTAAAACATAATCAATTAAAAACCATTCAGAGTAGCTGAGTCTAGGCAGCACAACAGCAACAAGAGACTGAAAAGGGGAACAGTTGTATCCATGCCCACCTTCAGCCATTAGGTTGCCTGTTCCTACCAGCAGCATCCAAATAAAAGCATCTTCATGATACTCAGTGGACCACTGATCTGGAAGATCAAAGTGGCATCACCCATGAGTGTAATGATGATGGGTCAGGCTGGTCCAAGAGTAAAAACATACAAAGAAGGGATGAAAGAATACGAGAGAGTTGTCAGTCCAGCATGGGCCAGCACAGAATAAGGAAGGACTGTAGGAGAAGCTGTTCTTCCTTTTGGAGACTACAGCTCCCAGCATCCCCCTGGACTGGAAGCCCCAAAAGCACAGGGCATTTCTTCCAGACGCCTGTGAGTTCCCCGTTAAAAACAGGGGTCACCACTAGCTCTCTCTCTCTCTCTCTCTCTCTCTCTCTCTCTCTCTCTCTGCCCTTCTCTCCTTTCATCTCTGCACACCTGTCCCTTACTTGTTGTTACCCCCCCATTAAAGTGCACCCACGTGGGACCGCAGCGTGTCTGTGTCTCCTTCCTAACCCCAAATCGCCCTGTGTCTCGCGTAATGTCTCCACTCTCTAACCCCACAGACAGACAAACAAGACAAAAAAGAATAACAGAAGCAACAAGAAGACAAGTGTCTTAGAGTTCATCAACATGCACACAGCACACTGAGCCCTGACCTTGCACATAGTCACAAAGGAACACTTTGATCTCTTCCTTGGGTCATGGACAGATGCTGATGGCACAAAAGCCAGACGCACTGCAATGGCGTATCACCTGAGTTCCCTCAACAGCAGTTCTCCCTCCTGCCCAAGACTACTCACTGTATGTAAGTGTAGGCTGATGGGACACTTTCTGTTGGAAGGTGACGCATCATGTGTACATTACACACCACTTCATCAGTGAACCTTATGAGAGCACTGCCATGATAGCCTAGGCTAAACGCCATGGGAAGTGGCACGTCCATGCCATGACTGCCTCTTTCACTAGCCCACACCTCAGCCTCCATGGCTACTGTTGGTCTCCTGGCATCTTCTCCAACCAATCCCATCTTCTAGTTAGGAATCGAACCTTCCCATTGGCTGTTGCCTCATTTATGACATCATTCTCCCTCCAACCCTACCAGCACCTGGTAGAATCTTGGTGTTTCCATGGTGATGACTGTAAACAACTTTGGATCATCACAGGTCCAGGTGACCAGTGACCAGTGAGTGCTGTCTGATACTGGACACACTTGCCACTGAGGTCTGCTGATCAGAAAAAGCCGACCGATCATCTTGCTCCATTGTACTTTGGATTGCTGATCCTCTCCCCTTGACCATGTCAGGTAAGGATAGAGACTTTAAAACATGTGATCTTCTCCATTGACTTTTACTATACTAGTAAATCTTTGCTGAATGTGGATAGTATTGATGTTGATATAGATATCTAGATTTGAATGTCACATTTAGCTTTGGTTCTTACTAAGTAGGTGATTTTAGACAAAAAGTTTATTCTCAAGTGTTTTCCATCCGCCTCAAGGAGTGAACAGTGTCACTATGCTTGGGTCCTGTACTGTTGGGTTTTCAGAAGAAAGTGAAGAGGGAATAAAATCAGGCTCTTTTGGATGGTATTAAACTACAGAGACACGGGAACATGAACAAGGCACGCAGAGATCTAGCACTCCACACCACTAATGAGACAGTCTCCCCCCACTACTGTTTCCAGTCTTAGTTTAAAATTCAGGGCGACTCTAACAGTATTGGTCACACCACGGATGGTGGCACACAACTATAATCACAACACAGAGAGAACTGGGTGGGATGGAGATCAGTTCAAGTCTGACATGCTCTACACTGGCCTCTCTCCATACTCACCAAATGAATATTGACTATGGACAAAATGGCGACTGCCATGTTGTGCAGTCACTTGGACTTCCCTGGATTAAACATGGAGAGTGGAAGAGAATAAGAGGACTGTGGAATCTGAGAAGGCAGTTGTTGTACTGAAATTAATATTGACAGTGTTGCTGGAAGGACAGACCCACAGGAAGTCAGGGAAGGGGGCAAACACAGTACGGGTCTAGAAAGTATATAAATATATGAAGGCACACTGCAGAGGGGACCCTGGTGGTCCACAATGGTAGTTTAGAACACAATGTTGAAGACGACCACAGATTATAATCAAAACAGACAAGGCATTGTCATTTCCCAAGCCATGTTTAACCAAACGTACTGTTCAGATTAGTCTATACAAAGGTTCCCTGGCACATATAGAAAGAATATCCTGATCTGGTCCCTGGCTCTTACACTCCATCCAGACCACTTTCTGCCCAGTTCCCCATGTCTCATGTGCACTGGTGGTGTTGGATAGGATCAACTGAAGCTGCGAAGTCCAGTCAGTTAGAGTCTGACCATGGCAACTGACACGCTGTTGTGAGGGGGGATTCTCACACGGATTCCCCCTTAGAAGAGATAAAAAAACTAAGTTACTGAGGAGCTGTTAAGAAAACAATTTAATCAACAGATATTAAATTGAGAAGCAATCATATTCAGAGATGAACCCCATAAAACATTAGCAGTCTCAAGAGGACACACTAAACTGGTGCAAACAAGAAGAAATGTTGTCAGTAGGTTGTATTTCTGAAATCATATTTGAATAATGCTTAAAAGTTATAAGATTATAAGAGATCCTCAATTACACAAGAAATGCAAGGGGAAAAAAGAGAGAGGGGGCAGGAATAATTACCTCAATTTGGTACACATTTGTTAAACATCATTTCAGAAAAAAACTCAATAAAATAGAGATTGGCCTGGTGGACATGGCAGGGGCTCCAGCACCAGCACTTTAGAGGCAGAAGCAGACCTGTCTGTGTGATTTCAAAGCCAGACTGATCAACGTAGAGTGAGTTTAGGTCACTCTATACTGTAAGATCTGCAGAGAACAGGACAAAGTTCCAGGTATGGAATATGCCTATGGGTCTCTTCCCAATAATAACCTCTGTTGTAGAATATATTTGCGAGGAAGTGTCCCAACAGGCATTATTATATTACAATCAGGGAAAAGGAGCATCGTGTCTAGATCTGAGTGAGGATTAAGCCAGATTGACCAGGATTTCCATGCCCACACAGGAAAAAGCAGACAGTTCATCTCGTGATTGTCATCCTTCATAGCCCCACCGATCAATCTTAACCCACTTGCTTGGCATATGTAAGGGAACATAGATGCTAGACTCTCCCACTCAGTACAACCTGGAGATAACACAGTCCCTCCCAGGGGGTAGAAAGCCTCCATCTCAACTTTTTCCAACTCTCTTCTTGCTTCCTACAGAAAATTGCCAAAGTGCACCTTTCACTGGGACAGAATGTGCTCTGCAGCCCTCTGTGCCTGTGCTGAGGAATGCCACACCCTCAGCAGGAACTGTGTGCAATTTCTACGGGGTCTGCACCCCAGCTGTGAGCTCAGCATGGCTCCTGTCATCAGACTCCAGCACATGCTGCCAGCAGCTCATGGACAGTGCCTGTCTTTACCAACGAGCTGGCACGACCATGCTGACTGAGCCAACTGACCAGAACCAGATCTCTACTTCGACATTTTCCTATCCAGGTGTTCTCCACTGGGATCTCAGAGAAAGCACCACCAGAAGGGAAGCTCCATTCCTGGATGCCCCTGTAACTGTCATTGACCAGAATACCACCCCCTCGTCTAGGTCTATAACAGCCCAGTGTGACAATACTTTCCATATCAATGCATTACCGCCATCCTATCCAACACTGTCTGCCTGCCTTGTAGAGGCAACGCCATCAAATCTACCAGATCAACGATATATCCTGGCACCTTGCTACCTGGATGGAAGTCAGGTCTATTACAATGACCAGAACAGCCTGGGTCCTCCGATGGCTGAAGAATTCTGGCAGTGCCTGCAGGCCTATGGCTCTGTGTCCTGCTCTGGGAATCAGGCTTCCTCTCTGCACCCAGGGATGGTGATGGCACTACAGGAGATTCAGCCAATGAACATCCAAACACCTCTCTCCACCTGTCCCATCTACTGGCCCACATCTGCTCAAACCATGCCAGACACCAGTCTTCAAGGTGAGTAAAGTCAGGAAGGGAGGTGTGAGATCAGCCCTCAGAGGAGACACAGCTCTACCTTTCAGAAGTGGATGTCCACACAGAGGAAGAATGGGAGTCCTGACATGTAGGCTGTGGCTCAGGCTCATTACCCCTAAATTCAGTCTCTATAATGAGAGAGAATACAGGAAAGTGAGTGACATTCAACCTTCATTAAGACATGTCCAAGGACCACACCACAGGAACGCATTTCACTGCCAAGGCTAATCAGGCCCATGCAGCAGCTCACTAAAATCACCTCCTTCCTAATCTATGTCTCCAGATTCTAGATGACATCGAGAATTTTATCTGTTCTTGTACAACTAAGTTTCCCCTGAGTTGAAGCTAGTATCCAGAGAAATGGAACCCTGAATCTGACCTGGAGGAAGTCTTCTCCCACACTCCAAGTGTCTGCTGTGACATTCTCTAACACTTAAGCTCTAGTGACAGTCTGCTTTGACCTGTGTAATATTGATAAGCAGGGTTGAAGCATCTCACCCTATCTGTCACGATCAACCTCTCTCTTTTTCTCTGTCTCTTTTCCTCCTCTACATCTCTCTTCCACTTTCTCTTTTTCTTTTACTCTTTCTTTCTGAATCTTCAGCAGTGACCCAAGGCCAAGACTATGTAGACATGTTCTCTGTTACAAAGTTGATGCTCAAAGCTTTCGCAGTCTTACATTTTGACATCACTAACAAAAATTCTGTGAAACGTGAACCTTAAGGAATGTCATGGCTTTTGAACCGCTTGCCTTTCAGAATTGAGGAACTGATATGGATACCTAAACCCAAATAAAAATCCAGGCTTCAGGGGCCATATGAGTAATACAATGAACAGAAAGAAACTGGTGGAGATGAGTAAGATTAGGAAACAGTGAGCAACACAACCTGTCTCGGAGCAAACTCCCAAGGCAATGAGAGGCACTGTTTCAAAGGAAAATGGGGGAGAAAGGGAAGAGCGCACACCAAGGAATTCTGCCACCTCCCCATGATCACTAAGCATGTACACACCACACAAACACAAGAGAAAACGTGATCTCACACGGTCATGAGAAACAAATGAGTAGTTACTATGTGTCTCCAAAGAGGGCTGCTTTCCCTGCTCCTCCAGCAGAGCTCATAGCAATGCCTGCAACACTGCTGCAGGAGCCTCAGTGCTCAGGTGCACTGAAAGCGGGGGTAGCATCTCACTTACCAGGCACTGACTTCGAACTTCCTCTTTTTCAGTGGTGGAGAGGGAGACAACCCTGGGGTTGACACCTTCAGGGCAGACACTGTGTCTGCTGCAGAGTCCAGACCTCGGCAATGCCTGCACCCAGGATGCCCAGATGAAGACAGCACCTGTCAGTGGGAACAGGTCATTAATTGCCCTCATGCACAGTCCTTCTGAATTCCTGGCCTTGCCTCCAGCCCCAAGCCTGGAAAAGACACAGAAGAACAATGCAGATGAGATGAATGCTGAGCAATCAACACCTCTGGATTCCTATGAGGGCACAAAATGTAACCAAGACGCATCACCCCTCCCTTCAGCATACCCTGGCATGCAGCAGCCCTTGAACTACAGTGATGTTGGGAGCCTGAGGCAGAAGCTAGCTTCTCAAAATGCCACTTTGGGAAACAGTAGCCTTGGTCTGGAAGACCCTGAGGCTCTGCAGAGTGTCATGGAGTCTAGCAATGACTTTGCAGACATGACTACTCTGGTGGCAGATATTCACCTTCCCCAACTCTTAAACTTCAACACTGGCCTTGACCAAATGGAAGATCACACAGCAAGCCAAACCAAAGACTCCAAAGACATCAGGAGGGACCAGGCCCAGTCACGCACCAGCATCTTTAATGGACTATCTGAACTGGGCATCAAGAAAAACCAGAAAGTCTCTGATGTGTTTCATGGAGCTCTTCAGGCCAGAACCCATCACGAGGATATGCTGAAGGAAGATGATCCTGGAACCATAGACAACACGGCCAACCACGTGCAGAGCAAATCTCAGATATTTGTACCCAAGAGGCCCAGCGTAGCAAGGGCACAGGGGAAAGAAAAGGCCAAGGACACCAGAGGAAACAGCTCCAAGAAAACAGAGGAGCTGAAGCCATCAAGTCACAGAGTCAAGGCAGAAGAGAAGCCCGCCATCCCAAAGACCAAGAGGAAGAGGAATCCACCTGAGCTCAGCCATGACAGCTTTAAGAAGCCTCGAACTCACCTCGGCATGCACATGCTGGTGTCTGTGCAGGTCTTTCACCCACTGGGGAAGAAGAGTGAGAGGAAAACTGGCGTCTCCTCCTCCCGGGCTCTGCTGAACTTGAGCAGCAACAAAGATCCCAGGACAGGCCCAACCGCCACATCCCTGGGAGATGCGCCCCGTGAGGGTCGAGGCCCTGGTAGAATCCCGGGCAATGCTCAGAGAACAGAGAGCAGTGCTCCCAAGCGGTGTCCATCTCTGTGCCTGGATGAGCTGTCCCCAGCTGGGAAGGTCAAATTAGTACCTCTGCCTTTCCTAGCCCTGGACAAGCCTCAAGACAGACCTGTTTCCAGAAAGCTTCACTGCCTGGCTTCGCACAGGCCCACTACAGCTTACCCAGTGAGGTCTCAATCCCACACTGCTAGGCAACCCAAACTCAAGTCATCCCAACCAGCTCCTGCCAGCACATCACTGATGGCCTCTGACAAGTCGGCTCTGCCAGTTGCCACCAGTGCCACACGTCCAATTAGAAGCAAGCCCATCCAGTCTTGCCCTGGGCCTCAACCGCCTGCCTCTTTGCCTGCACCCTACAGAGCATCATCTCACACTTCACTCCACAGGGAGCCTCTTTCTTTTGCCACAAACAAGACCCTAGATCCTCCCCAGCCTCAATCCCAATACCTGCGGCAAGATTTCAGCCACTTACCAATTCCTTGGAAGAAAGTCAACATTCCGGGGCCAGTCATCTCACAGCCTATCACTGAAGAGCAGAGGCCAGAGAGGGAGGCCATGAAGAGGCGGGCTCAACAGGAGAGAGAGAATGCTGCCAAGTGTACCTCTCTGGGAAAACCACAGCTTTTCCTTCAGAGGGAGAAAGATATGGAAATTTCGAGATATTATGGCTATGCAGTGTAAGTGCTGCCCAAACCTTTGGGACACAACGCTATTCATCACACACAGGTAAGATGTAGATACACATAGATATTCATGCATACATGAAGTTTAGAGGCTTAGCTGAATGTGTAGATATGTAGATACATACATAGTAATGCAGAATAATATTTAGATATATGCATATATGTGAAGGGAAAGAAATAGTTTATAAATTTATAAATACTTGAAGACATTATAAGTGACTGTAGAAACTTAAGACTGCGATTTTATCCATGAGTATATAGAGAGGGCTTTGATGTCTTCCTTAGAACTTTACTATTATTAATTTATGTTTCCTAATTATGTAATAATACATGTGACATAGATACAACATATGCTATAAGTCAGTGGTACTACTTATTTAATGTTAAAGCTGTAGCAAAAAGCTCTAGTGGCAATAAGATTATTTTCCTGGAATTTAATTTTCAGGATTCTAGGATGATGTGGGAGTCCCCTCTGTATGCTGTGAATATGTTTTATTACCACTGGTCATTAATGAGTAAATCTGTTTCAGCCAATGACTGAGCAGGTCAAAGCCATGTAGGAAATTCGAACTGAGATGTAGAGAGAAAGCAGGCAAACTCAAAGAGATGCCATGTAGCTGCCGAAGGAGAAAGATGCCTGAATGCCCGAACATTGCCAATAGGTCACAGACTCACGGTGATAACAGGTTAATATTACTTGGCTTTATTAAGATGTTAGAGTTAGCCAGGAATATGCTGGGGTCATTGGCCGAACAGTACTGTAATTAATGTGGTTTCTGTCTGATTATTCACGTCAGAGTTACTGAACATGGTAAGTTTCCTAGAGTGCATACTGTAAAGTGAACACACTACTGCTGTCGCCACATCTCCTCCCATTTCAAACCTCAAACACGAGCCCTTTAGACATCAGTACTCTGCCTGCATTTCATGATATGAAACATAGGGTCCATGTGTGCATAATCAAGATCCTACCTTGAAAGAAATTCTACAAGGCGGAGTATCTTTCTGAGATGGGTTGATTTGGATTACTGGGTTTGTCTCAAATTGTATCAATCTTTGAAATTATCCATTTAACATGTTTGTTTTTCGTGTGTGTGTGTGTGTGTGTGTGTGTGTGTGTGTGTGTGTCGTCCACATGAACTACTGCGTAACAAATGTATGGAGTGCCCAGAGAGGCCAAACCTGGGCATCAGTTCTCTGGAGTCTGTAATTAAGAGAGACTGAAAACCATCATGAGGTGCTCTGAATTCTACCTGGGGATTCTGCGAGAAAATCAAGTGTTCTTCTCTAAGGAGCCATCTCATCGAACCCGAGTTGAGTACACATAATGGACTGACATTTGATCGCCTGATATTTTCCTCCATCCTGACCTGTCCCTGAATCTTAACCTCCTTGCACTATTCTGTGCTCTAACTGTTTCAGAGGTTGTAACACATTGTCCTCTGAGGCATATGGCATTAACCTTGTATGGGGTGACACATAAGAAATAGAATTAATTTATATATAAGTTTAGTTTCTTGAGACAATGTTTCTCTTCATATCACTGAATATTTGGGAACTGACCTCGCTAATCAGGCTAGCCTTGAAATCACAAAGATCTGCCTGACACTGCCTTTGTAATGCCTTTGCCTGTGTCCCTGCCTCAAGAGTGCTGGGACTAAAGGAATGCACCAAAATCCCAGGTGAAAGCACCTTCCTTTCTGTATATGTGGGTCACCGATTTCCCCACCATGATTATGTGAGGATGTATGTTAGCAACAGTACATTTTTGATAGCTACCAAAAGTCACAGAGGCTGAACTGCTTGCGCTTACAACTGTAATTCAACACAAGTTCATTGTTCTGAAAAATTGCTACTCAAACAGAGATCATAGGAACGCCTTCCCCATCACTATAAGGGCCTAAGTGGAGAGGGCACAGAAGGAGGGGAGCATCTCACTTACCAGTCACTAACTTCTTCCTTGACTCTTTTTCAGTGTTGGAGAAGGGGGTGTCCCTGGGACTGACACCTCAGGACAGACAGTCCATCAGTTGCAGTCCACAATGTTGCTAGTATTCCACCCTGGATTCACAGATGAGGATGCCACCTGTTGATAGGGACAGGTCATTGACTGCCCCTATCCAAAGGTCTCCCAAATTCCTGGCCTTGCCAACAGCTCTCATCCTAGGCGGAAAAAAAAGAAAACAATGTGAATTAGACGACAGCCAATCTATCAATGCTTAAGGATCCCTTAAAGGCACACAGGAAACCTAGTCCCATCACTTCTCCCTTTAGCACACCCCAACTTGCAGCACACGCTGTGCTTTACTGACACTAACACCCTGAGGCAGAAGCTTGCTGTTGACCATGTCTCCTTGCTAAGCAGCACCTTTGGCCATCATGAGCCTGGCACATGCACACTGTGATGGTCTCCAGCATAGACTTTGCTGACATGACTACACCGGGGCCAGATATTCACCTTCCACAATTTTTCAAATAACTCAATGTATTAAACATATTCAGAGATGCACAGCATCCTTATCCAAAGACTCCATAGTCATCAGGAGGGAATAAGCTGGGGCTCATGAGCAAGACAAAACCAAGAGGACCAGAGAAAACAGCTTCAAGAAAACAGAGGAGCTGAAGCAGTTTAGGAAGAGTCAAGTCAGAAGAGAAGCACACCATCCCAGGAACAAAAGGAAGAGGAATCCACCTGTGCTCAGCCACCACAGCTTTAAGAAGCCTCGAACCCACCCCAGCATGCACACGCGGGAGTCCGGTAAGGGCTTTCACCTCTTTTGGGGGAAGTGAGAGAAGAAAACTGGCCTCCCCTGAACTCTGTCAACTCTTCCTGCTACTCTGTACTCTATTATTACAAGAGTTTATTGAATTTTGATCTCTGGGGAAGTGGCATTGGATATTCGCAGGGTGACCTTTATTCACTTTCTTTTAGTTCCTTGAGAGAGACTTCTCTCCAAAGCACTATATGTCCTGGTAATAACATCATAGACCAGGTTAGCCTTGAACTCAGTGATCTGCTAGACTCTGCCTCTGCCGCTTCCTCTGTCTTTTGAGTCCCTGCCTCAAGAGTGCTGCGACTAAAGATGTGCTTCAACAATGCAGGTAGAATCAAGATTCTTTCTGTACATGTGGATCACCAGGTTTCCCAGCATGATTTGATGAAGAGTCCATGTGTAGGCAAGGCGATTCTTGCTACTGACCTAAAATCACAAGAGACTTAACTGAATGTATTGACTTAGCTGTATGTATTTACAACTGCAACTCAACTCAGATTCTTTTTTCTGACAGTACCTTTGTTTCACTTGTTGGCTGGACTTCTGACAATGCCTATCTACTTCCAGATAGTACAACATCTGGATTTGACTCAAGGAATGTATTCAACCTGTCCCTAGATATTTATGGTGTTTGTATTTTCTCAATAGGTAATCCCCAGCTACTGTGTAGACACAATACTGTCCATTCTAACAAAGCCTATTTGCTGTCCAGAGTCACTGGTCTAGATAAATATAACACAGCCAGCCGGAAAGGATCCCACAACCTGTATCCAAGCATCCTGACAGGGGCACGATTGACTACAAGAGAATGAAGGAAAGCAATAGTTTAGGGAGGTCTCTTGTTTGATCACTCTCTCTGTGTTTTTTAACTACAGAATTTGGGACTCCGTGATTCTACTGGGCTTCACTGTACTCCTCAGAAAAACAGAAAGGCATTTGAATGGATATACATTCATGTTAAGATGATTATTTTAATCTTTATGTTTTCAAATTAAGTGTCTGGTAGAATAACACTTGTTGAACAAAGCTCAGGAATTATTTTACATATTAAAGCAATTAACAAAAAGATGTACTGAATTCTTCTCATGGACTTTAAGTCTCATTGTACTATTTATTCAATGAACAGATTTTATTCTGTATATTGTATACTGACAACAGCACTCAGTTCCCACCACCTGGCCATTCCTTAGCTCTCACCAAATATCTTAGGCAATGTTCTTCTGCTTTATACTACTGCTTACAATTTCATGAATGTCTATATGTAGAGATGTGTCACCAAGGATCCACATAGTGAGACAGGATAAGAAGATGTTTCTGTGGGACTGGATACATTTGGTACAATATAATTATCTCGAGTTCCAAGGATTCTCCTGCAATCACCTTGACTGCATTCATTGTTTTTACTGTAACCAGTTCCACTGTGTGCAGACGTCACGTATTTCTTATCATTTGCTCTGCTACTGGACACCAAGTTCAGGCCCTAACACAGGTATCCGAATCCTGAACAAACTGCAATGTACAGCAATGTGCAGAGCAATAACCCATCCAACGCCTTGGAACAGCATGGACAGGAGGAGTGGTAGACCTGGTTTGGTGTTTAAAGACACTGTATACTGAAATACACAGAGGGTACAATACTTCACATTACACCCACCAACTGATCTCCTGCTCCTACGGAAGCAATACTTGCAAGTCCCCAACTTTCAGATAACTCTCCACTTCTTATATTCTGTACCATCTAGAAAGATCAAGTCCAACTGATCTTAGCTAAAATATCTCGATGGGATAGTCATTTTATTCTAGGGTAAAACACCAGGCTACACTACTCTACCTGACTGCATTAGCTCTTACACTGCATTCCTGCTTGCATGACAGCCCCTGATATTTGGATGGACTGCATTGTACATGATCCATTTTGGCATAAGAGGCAATCATCTCACCACAACAGCAGCCACAGCCACTGAGTATCAGCAGCCAAAACTTTTACAGTTTTTCCATCAGCACCAAAAGCACACAGAAAAGGAAGTCGAGAAAGGAGACAGACTGGAGCAGTTCCATCAACACTTGCAGCTACACTAATCTCACGCAGAAGCACAAAGGTTTAGAAGGGAAATACAAAGGCCCATCCATTCCCTTCAATAAAGCAGTAGGAGTTCCCTTCCCACTGTGACCTGTGATCCTCTGAGTCACAGGAGATTCTGTTGTGCATCACGGTACAACATAAAAATTCCCTTCTATGAAAGCCAGCCTGCTAGCAGGAAGGGAGATTACAGTTCAGTCCAAGTCTGACTTCTAGATATCCTACATCTGAAACAGAGGGACGGGACAATCATCTACTTCTTACTCATACCAAATAAAAGGATCCAAAGAGCTTCATCTTTTGGGAGGTCTTGAAGAGTTTCTTGACCGACATCTCCTGAGTCTTAAGATCATTTCTGGGACATAGAATATAGCAGGCATATGGCTTCAGTGAGTGCCACATTTCCACTCATTCAGGGTCCCATTTCTCAACTTCTCTAACTTACTTTTGCTCTCCTTGGAGATGCAATCCATAATTTTCAGGCACTGTGACGATACCACGGTACCACCGACGATAAGAAATGTTTCGTACACATGTGAGCAGGCTCTGTGCAGACCTGCCAATGCCAATTCTATCAGGGGATAGCCTTTGTGCAAAGTCACACACTAAGCAGATTCTCTAAATAGGGAGGGCAGTCTATTCCACTGCAGCTTGCAAAGATCCCCTCTCATGGAATTTTGTAATCTAGATAATACAACAAGTCCCTTCAGCTCCTAGTTTTCAGGATTCTCATGGGGCCAGGGCACATCATAACAGCTCTTACGCATCTGGTAGTATCAAACCAATCTCTTTACACTGACTCAAAGACAAGAACATGGCCATCATATACCCATCCACATGAATGCAGTGTTGAATTTACTTGAGTGTATTATTGAACACAGCATGGTCTGTGTTTTAGTTTGCTCTCACCTATATACTTGGCACAACTAAGAGTTTTGTCATTTTGAGTTAAAGACTTCAGGAGTTCATTGACAGGGTATGTGGATTTTAGTTAATTTCTTTCATAAAATGCAGTCAGCGTGAGTAATGTCACCTAACAATGTACATTCCTACAGAATGGGAGAACAAACACCTTCTCACCCAAGTCAACAGTAATGATCTTGTGGGATTACCCACGTTACTTGAAAGTGAAGGAATGTTGGGTTACAAGCACTGGGCATCATTTTTATATGTAGATGTGTAAAATAAAGCAAAAACTCACATGGATATGGTATATGGGACAGGAAATCAAAGTCCCTAGGGCTCTTTCATTAATGGAAGCCAGCAACACAGCTATGTAAAGTGCTCCCCTAGTAATGGGGCAAGGCACAAGAAAGACATCAGAGATCACCCACAATGCACTATTCCATTGACACCTCTGGACCATGTTATTAATGGGAACCCCAAAATTGAATAATAATGAACAAATTGGTCAGAAAAATGCTTACTTTGCGATGCTACTTGGAGCACAACTGAGATACAACAGAGGGGCAATAGTGACGACTTCAAGTACCAATGCACACACTCCTATTTAGCTTATATAGCATAAAACAAACCAGGATCCGAAGGAAAGAGGATAGTTCAATTCAGTGGTTGCCTCCCGGAAGTAGCCTCTCAGACTGATTGTGAAACATGATCTTTTTTTTTGAATATTTATTTATTATGTATACAATATTCTGTCTGTGTGTATGCCTGCAGGCCAGAAGAGGGCACCAGACCCCATTACCCATGGTTTTGAGCCATCACGTGGTTGCTGGGAATTGAACTCAGGACCTTTGGAAGTCAGCAGGCAATGCTCTTAACCTCTGAGCCATCTCTCCAGCCCCTGGAACATGATCTTTATCATTAAATGACAGAGAAGGACCTAGTCTATGCTCGGCAATACTATACAAACACAGTGGAACTTGGAATATATAAGAATGTTGGCTGAGCAAATCTAAAGAGTGCCAGGAAGGAGAAATCCCCTGTGGTCTCTGATTTACCTCTTACCTCAATGTACTGCCTTGGTCTCCTGTTCTGGATTGCTTAAACAATGGTCTGTAAAGCATAACATGAAAGACACTTGATCCTGCACCAAGTTAGCTGAGATTTCTCTGTTTAGGTCTGTATCTCATTTTTTAATTGGGTTATTTGAAATGTTGATGTCTAATTTCTTGAGTTCTTTACATATTTTGGAGATCAGTCCTTTGTCTGATGTGGGGTTGGTGAAGATCTTTTCCCATTCAGTAGGCTGCCTTTTTCTCTTATTGACTGTGTCCTTTGCTTTACAGAAGTTTCTCAGTTTCAGGAAGTTCCATGTATTAATTGTTGCTCTCAGGGTCTGTGCTACTGGGGTAATATTTAGGAAGTGGTCTCACGTGTCCATGCATTGAAGACTACTTCCCACTTTCTCTTCTATTAGGTTCTGTGTGGTCAGATTTATATTAAGATCCATTTAGACTTGAGTTTTGTGCATGGGGATAGATATGAATGTTCAACATCCTTAGCAGTCAGGGAAATGAAGATCAAAATAACTCTGAGATACCATCTTACACCTGTCAGAATGACTAAGATCAAAAACTCCAACGATGCTTATGCTGGAGAGGATGTGGAATAAGGAGAATACTCATCCATTGCTGGTGGGAAAGAAAACTTGTACAACCACTTTGGAAATCAGTATGGTGGTTTCTCAGAAAATTGGCCATCAACCTACCTCAGAATCCAGCAATGCCACTCCTAGGCATATTCCCAAAAGATGTTCAATCATACTCTAAAGACGTTTGTTTGACTATATTCATAGCAGCATTATTTGTAACAGCCAGAACATGGAAACAACCTCAACCAATGAATGATATCTTGAAATTTGCGTGCAAAAGGGTGGAACTAGAAAACACCATCCTGAGTGAGGTAACCCAGACCCAAACAGATGAATATGGTATGTACTCACTATGTATGTATGTAAAAAAGTGGATACTAGCTATAAACAAAGGATATTGAGGCTATATTTCATAATCCTAGTGAAGTTAAGGAACAAGGTGAACCCTAAGAAAAACGTATATAGATGCACCTGGGAAGGGGAAAGAGCCAAGATCACCTGACAAAATTGGGAATATCGGTGTAGAGGGGAGAATGGAGGATGGAAGGGGAAGAGGAAAGTAGAAGGGGAGGGGTGAGGAGAACTTGAGGGAATAGGATAGTCTAGATGGAGGAAGGTCAGAGATGAGAGCAAGGAAAGAGATATTTTGATTGAGGGAGCCATTATGGGACTAGTATGAAACCTTCGCTCTAGAGAAATTCCCAGGAATCCAAAAGGATGACCCCAGCTAAGACTCTAAGCAACAGAGGAGAGGGTGCCCGAACTGGCCTTGCCCTGTGAACAAACTGATGAATATTTTAAATATCACCATAGAACCTTCATCCAGCAATTGATGGAAACAGAGGCAAAGACCTGCATCAGAGCACGGAACTGAGCTTCCAAAGTCCAGTTAAAGAATGGGAGGAGTAAGAATATGAGCAAAGAGGTCAAGACCATGATGGGGACACCCACTGAAACAGTCTACCTGAGCTAATGGGAGCTCACCAAATCCAGCCATACTGGGAAGGAACAAGAAGCTAAATAAGGTGAACCCAAAGAAAAACATATAGTTATCCTCCTGGATATTGGGAGTAGACAAGATTGCCGGGCAAAAAACTGGGATCTTGGGAGTGGGGTGGGATGGGGGTAAAGGGAGATGGGGAGAGAAAAGTGAGAAGGGGAGGATGGGGGGTACTTGGGGGAATGGGATGGTTGGTATACAGGAAGGGTGGATATGGGAGCAGGGAAGTATATATCTTAATTAAGGGAGGGATCTTAGGGTTGGCAAGAGACTTGAACTAAAGGGGCTCCCAGGTGCCCAGGGAAATGTCCCCCGATTAGTTCCTTGGGCAGCTGAGGATAGGGAACCTGAAATGGCCCTATCCTATAGCCATACTGATGAATATCTTGCATATCACCATAGAACCTTCTTCTGGCGATGGATGGAGATAGACACAGAGACCCACATTGGAGCACCGGAATGAGCTCCCAAGGTCCCAATGAGGAGCAGAAGGAGGGAGAACATGAGCAAGGAAGTCAGGACCGCGAGAAGTGCACCCACCCACTGAGACAGTGGGGCTGATCTATTGGGAGCTCACCAAGGCCAGCTGGACTGGGACTGAAAAAGCATGGGATAAAACCGGACTCTCTGAACATGGTGGACAATGAGGGCTGATGAAAAGCCAAGGACGATGGCACTGGGTTTTGATCCTACTGCATGTACTGGCTTTGTGGGAGCCTAGCCAGTTTGGATGCTCACCTTCCTAGACCTGGATGGATGGGGGAGACCTTGGACTTCCCACAGGGCAGGGAACCCTGACTGCTCTTCAGACTGGAGAGGGAGGGGGAGAGAAGTGGGGGGACTGGGAGGGAAATGGAAGGCTGGGAGGAGGCAGAAATGTTTTTTTTTCCATAAAGAAATAAATAAATAAAAAGAAAATGTAACACCCGATTTTGTGTTACACCCTCGGTACAGTTCGCGAGCCACTGTACCGAACGCGAGTCCAGCAAGAGCATGGAGATTGAAAAGAACAACACACAGAGACCAGTGTCATTCAAAGGAAGATCAGCCAAATGCCATTTATTCAGACTTGGGGAGATCTTTATGTTCCTAACTACTGCACAAGCATCTCTGCCCAGGCAGGTGGGAAATGACCATATTAACAAAGGAGTAAATGCCCTGCAGCTAATCACCAGGCAGGGCAGGGAGAGCACAGAAACACACAGGAAGCTTAGTTAGCTGATCATAAACTGTCCCCAGGAATAGGGGGACCAGGACCCTACAAGAAAAGCCAAAACAAAAAGAAAAATAATAAAAGAATAAAGAAAAGAAAAAAAAGAATAGGACCAAACTAGTCCCTCTGAAAGTCGTTGCCAGTTGCATGGCTGGGGCAGACTGAGGGGCCACTGACAATAGCACCAGAATTTATCCCTACTGCTTGGGCTGGCATCTTGGGAACCCATTCTCTTTGGATGTATACCTTGCTCAGCTTAGATATAGTAGGGAGGGCCTTGGACTTTCCACAAACCAATGTGCATTACCCTCTCTGAGGACTGGATAAGGGTTGTGTGGGAGGATGTGAGGAGGGACTGGGAGAAGGGAAGAAGTGGTAACTTGGATTGGTAATTTTTTAAAACATAATCAATTAAAAACCATTCAGAGTAGCTGAGTCTAGGCAGCACAACAGCAACAAGAGACTGAAAAGGGGAACAGTTGTATCCATGCCCACCTTCAGCCATTAGGTTGCCTGTTCCTACCAGCAGCATCCAAATAAAAGCATCTTCATGATACTCAGTGGACCACTGATCTGGAAGATCAAAGTGGCATCACCCATGAGTGTAATGATGATGGGTCAGGCTGGTCCAAGAGTAAAAACATACAAAGAAGGGATGAAAGAATACGAGAGAGTTGTCAGTCCAGCATGGGCCAGCACAGAATAAGGAAGGACTGTAGGAGAAGCTGTTCTTCCTTTTGGAGACTACAGCTCCCAGCATCCCCCTGGACTGGAAGCCCCAAAAGCACAGGGCATTTCTTCCAGACGCCTGTGAGTTCCCCGTTAAAAACAGGGGTCACCACTAGCTCTCTCTCTCTCTTTCTCTCTCTCTCTCTCTCTCTCTCTCTCTGCCCTTCTCTCCTTTCATCTCTGCACACCTGTCCCTTACTTGTTGTTACCCCCCCATTAAAGTGCACCCACGTGGGACCGCAGCGTGTCTGTGTCTCCTTCCTAACCCCAAATCGCCCTGTGTCTCGCGTAATGTCTCCACTCTCTAACCCCACAGACAGACAAACAAGACAAAAAAGAATAACAGAAGCAACAAGAAGACAAGTGTCTTAGAGTTCATCAACATGCACACAGCACACTGAGCCCTGACCTTGCACATAGTCACAAAGGAACACTTTGATCTCTTCCTTGGGTCATGGACAGATGCTGATGGCACAAAAGCCAGACGCACTGCAATGGCCTATCACCTGAGTTCCCTCAACAGCAGTTCTCCCTCCTGCCCAAGACTACTCACTGTATGTAAGTGTAGGCTGATGGGACACTTTCTGTTGGAAGGTGACGCATCATGTGTACATTACACACCACTTCATCAGTGAACCTTATGAGAGCACTGCCATGATAGCCTAGGCTAAACGCCATGGGAAGTGGCACGTCCATGCCATGACTGCCTCTTTCACTAGCCCACACCTCAGCCTCCATGGCTACTGTTGGTCTCCTGGCATCTTCTCCAACCAATCCCATCTTCTAGTTAGGAATCGAACCTTCCCATTGGCTGTTGCCTCATTTATGACATCATTCTCCCTCCAACCCTACCAGCACCTGGTAGAATCTTGGTGTTTCCATGGTGATGACTGTAAACAACTTTGGATCATCACAGGTCCAGGTGACCAGTGACCAGTGAGTGCTGTCTGATACTGGACACACTTGCCACTGAGGTCTGCTGATCAGAAAAAGCCGACCGATCATCTTGCTCCATTGTACTTTGGATTGCTGATCCTCTCCCCTTGACCATGTCAGGTAAGGATAGAGACTTTAAAACATGTGATCTTCTCCATTGACTTTTACTCTACTAATAAATCTTTGCTGAATGTGGATAGTATTGATGTTGATATAGATATCTAGATTTGAATGTCACATTTAGCTTTGGTTCTTACTAAGTAGGTGATTTTAGACAAAAAGTTTATTCTCAAGTGTTTTCCATCCGCCTCAAGGAGTGAACAGTGTCACTATGCTTGGGTCCTGTACTGTTGGGTTTTCAGAAGAAAGTGAAGAGGGAATAAAATCAGGCTCTTTTGGATGGTATTAAACTACAGAGACACGGGAACATGAACAAGGCACGCAGAGATCTAGCACTCCACACCACTAATGAGACAGTCTCCCCCCACTACTGTTTCCAGTCTTAGTTTAAAATTCAGGGCGACTCTAACAGTATTGGTCACACCACGGATGGTGGCACACAACTATAATCACAACACAGAGAGAACTGGGTGGGATGGAGATCAGTTCAAGTCTGACATGCTCTACACTGGCCTCTCTCCATACTCACCAAATGAATATTGACTATGGACAAAATGGCGACTGCCATGTTGTGCAGTCACTTGGACTTCCCTGGATTAAACATGGAGAGTGGAAGAGAATAAGAGGACTGTGGAATCTGAGAAGGCAGTTGTTGTACTGAAATTAATATTGACAGTGTTGCTGGAAGGACAGACCCACAGGAAGTCAGGGAAGGGGGCAAACACAGTACGGGTCTAGAAAGTATATAAATATATGAAGGCACACTGCAGAGGGGACCCTGGTGGTCCACAATGGTAGTTTAGAACACAATGTTGAAGACGACCACAGATTATAATCAAAACAGACAAGGCATTGTCATTTCCCAAGCCATGTTTAACCAAACGTACTGTTCAGATTAGTCTATACAAAGGTTCCCTGGCACATATAGAAAGAATATCCTGATCTGGTCCCTGGCTCTTACACTCCATCCAGACCACTTTCTGCCCAGTTCCCCATGTCTCATGTGCACTGGTGGTGTTGGATAGGATCAACTGAAGCTGCGAAGTCCAGTCAGTTAGAGTCTGACCATGGCAACTGACACGCTGTTGTGAGGGGGGATTCTCACACGGATTCCCCCTTAGAAGAGATAAAAAAACTAAGTTACTGAGGAGCTGTTAAGAAAACAATTTAATCAACAGATATTAAATTGAGAAGCAATCATATTCAGAGATGAACCCCATAAAACATTAGCAGTCTCAAGAGGACACACTAAACTGGTGCAAACAAGAAGAAATGTTGTCAGTAGGTTGTATTTCTGAAATCATATTTGAATAATGCTTAAAAGTTATAAGATTATAAGAGATCCTCAATTACACAAGAAATGCAAGGGGAAAAAAGAGAGAGGGGGCAGGAATAATTACCTCAATTTGGTACACATTTGTTAAACATCATTTCAGAAAAAAACTCAATAAAATAGAGATTGGCCTGGTGGACATGGCAGGGGCTCCAGCACCAGCACTTTAGAGGCAGAAGCAGACCTGTCTGTGTGATTTCAAAGCCAGACTGATCAACGTAGAGTGAGTTTAGGTCACTCTATACTGTAAGATCTGCAGAGAACAGGACAAAGTTCCAGGTATGGAATATGCCTATGGGTCTCTTCCCAATAATAACCTCTGTTGTAGAATATATTTGCGAGGAAGTGTCCCAACAGGCATTATTATATTACAATCAGGGAAAAGGAGCATCGTGTCTAGATCTGAGTGAGGATTAAGCCAGATTGACCAGGATTTCCATGCCCACACAGGAAAAAGCAGACAGTTCATCTCGTGATTGTCATCCTTCATAGCCCCACCGATCAATCTTAACCCACTTGCTTGGCATATGTAAGGGAACATAGATGCTAGACTCTCCCACTCAGTACAACCTGGAGATAACACAGTCCCTCCCAGGGGGTAGAAAGCCTCCATCTCAACTTTTTCCAACTCTCTTCTTGCTTCCTACAGAAAATTGCCAAAGTGCACCTTTCACTGGGACAGAATGTGCTCTGCAGCCCTCTGTGCCTGTGCTGAGGAATGCCACACCCTCAGCAGGAACTGTGTGCAATTTCTACGGGGTCTGCACCCCAGCTGTGAGCTCAGCATGGCTCCTGTCATCAGACTCCAGCACATGCTGCCAGCAGCTCATGGACAGTGCCTGTCTTTACCAACGAGCTGGCACGACCATGCTGACTGAGCCAACTGACCAGAACCAGATCTCTACTTCGACATTTTCCTATCCAGGTGTTCTCCACTGGGATCTCAGAGAAAGCACCACCAGAAGGGAAGCTCCATTCCTGGATGCCCCTGTAACTGTCATTGACCAGAATACCACCCCCTCGTCTAGGTCTATAACAGCCCAGTGTGACAATACTTTCCATATCAATGCATTACCGCCATCCTATCCAACACTGTCTGCCTGCCTTGTAGAGGCAACGCCATCAAATCTACCAGATCAACGATATATCCTGGCACCTTGCTACCTGGATGGAAGTCAGGTCTATTACAATGACCAGAACAGCCTGGGTCCTCCGATGGCTGAAGAATTCTGGCAGTGCCTGCAGGCCTATGGCTCTGTGTCCTGCTCTGGGAATCAGGCTTCCTCTCTGCACCCAGGGATGGTGATGGCACTACAGGAGATTCAGCCAATGAACATCCAAACACCTCTCTCCACCTGTCCCATCTACTGGCCCACATCTGCTCAAACCATGCCAGACACCAGTCTTCAAGGTGAGTAAAGTCAGGAAGGGAGGTGTGAGATCAGCCCTCAGAGGAGACACAGCTCTACCTTTCAGAAGTGGATGTCCACACAGAGGAAGAATGGGAGTCCTGACATGTAGGCTGTGGCTCAGGCTCATTACCCCTAAATTCAGTCTCTATAATGAGAGAGAATACAGGAAAGTGAGTGACATTCAACCTTCATTAAGACATGTCCAAGGACCACACCACAGGAACGCATTTCACTGCCAAGGCTAATCAGGCCCATGCAGCAGCTCACTAAAATCACCTCCTTCCTAATCTATGTCTCCAGATTCTAGATGACATCGAGAATTTTATCTGTTTTTCTACAACTAAGTTTCCCCTGAGTTGAAACTAGTATCCAGAGAAATGGAACCCTGAATCTGACCTGGAGGAAGTCTTCTCCCACACTCCAAGTGTCTGCTGTGACATTCTCTAACACTTAAGCTCTAGTGACAGTCTGCTTTGACCTGTGTAATATTGATAAGCAGGGTTGAAGCATCTCACCCTATCTGTCACGATCAACCTCTCTCTTTTTCTCTGTCTCTTTTCCTCCTCTACATCTCTCTTCCACTTTCTCTTTTTCTTTTACTCTTTCTTTCTGAATCTTCAGCAGTGACCCAAGGCCAAGACTATGTAGACATGTTCTCTGTTACAAAGTTGATGCTCAAAGCTTTCGCAGTCTTACATTTTGACATCACTAACAAAAATTCTGTGAAACGTGAACCTTAAGGAATGTCAGGGCTTTTGAACCGCTTGCCTTTCAGAATTGAGGAACTCATATGGATACCTAAACCCAAATAAAAATCCAGGCTTCAGGGGCCATATGAGTAATACAATGAACAGAAAGAAACTGGTGGAGATGAGTAAGATTAGGAAACAGTGAGCAACACAACCTGTCTCAGAGCAAACTCCCAAGGCAATGAGAGGCACTGTTTCAAAGGAAAATGGGGGAGAAAGGGAAGAGCGCACACCAAGGAATTCTGTCACCTCCCCATGATCACTAAGCATGTACACACCACACAAACACAAGAGAAAACGTGATCTCACACGGTCATGAGAAACAAATGAGTAGTTACTATGTGTCTCCAAAGAGGGCTGCTTTCCCTGCTCCTCCAGCAGAGCTCATAGCAATGCCTGCAACACTGCTGCAGGAGCCTCAGTGCTCAGGTGCACTGAAAGCGGGGGTAGCATCTCACTTACCAGGCACTGACTTCGAACTTCCTCTTTTTCAGTGGTGGAGAGGGAGACAACCCTGGGGTTGACACCTTCAGGGCAGACACTGTGTCTGCTGCAGAGTCCAGACCTCGGCAATGCCTGCACCCAGGATGCCCAGATGAAGACAGCACCTGTCAGTGGGAACAGGTCATTAATTGCCCTCATGCACAGTCCTTCTGAATTCCTGGCCTTGCCTCCAGCCCCAAGCCTGGAAAAGACACAGAAGAACAATGCAGATGAGATGAATGCTGAGCAATCAACACCTCTGGATTCCTATGAGGGCACAAAATGTAACCAAGACGCATCACCCCTCCCTTCAGCATACCCTGGCATGCAGCAGCCCTTGAACTACAGTGATGTTGGGAGCCTGAGGCAGAAGCTAGCTTCTCAAAATGTCACTTTGGGAAACAGTAGCCTTGGTCTGGAAGACCCTGAGGCTCTGCAGAGTGTCATGGAGTCTAGCAATGACTTTGCAGACATGACTACTCTGGTGGCAGATATTCACCTTCCCCAACTCTTAAACTTCAACACTGGCCTTGACCAAATGGAAGATCACACAGCAAGCCAAACCAAAGACTCCAAAGACATCAGGAGGGACCAGGCCCAGTCACGCACCAGCATCTTTAATGGACTATCTGAACTGGGCATCAAGAAAAACCAGAAAGTCTCTGATGTGTTTCATGGAGCTCTTCAGGCCAGAACCCATCACGAGGATATGCTGAAGGAAGATGATCCTGGAACCATAGACAACACGGCCAACCACGTGCAGAGCAAATCTCAGATATTTGTACCCAAGAGGCCCAGCGTAGCAAGGGCACAGGGGAAAGAAAAGGCCAAGGACACCAGAGGAAACAGCTCCAAGAAAACAGAGGAGCTGAAGCCATCAAGTCACAGAGTCAAGGCAGAAGAGAAGCCCGCCATCCCAAAGACCAAGAGGAAGAGGAATCCACCTGAGCTCAGCCATGACAGCTTTAAGAAGCCTCGAACTCACCTCGGCATGCACATGCTGGTGTCTGTGCAGGTCTTTCACCCACTGGGGAAGAAGAGTGAGAGGAAAACTGGCGTCTCCTCCTCCCGGGCTCTGCTGAACTTGAGCAGCAACAAAGATCCCAGGACAGGCCCAACCGCCACATCCCTGGGAGATGCGCCCCGTGAGGGTCGAGGCCCTGGTAGAATCCCGGGCAATGCTCAGAGAACAGAGAGCAGTGCTCCCAAGCGGTGTCCATCTCTGTGCCTGGATGAGCTGTCCCCAGCTGGGAAGGTCAAATTAGTACCTCTGCCTTTCCTAGCCCTGGACAAGCCTCAAGACAGACCTGTTTCCAGAAAGCTTCACTGCCTGGCTTCGCACAGGCCCACTACAGCTTACCCAGTGAGGTCTCAATCCCACACTGCTAGGCAACCCAAACTCAAGTCATCCCAACCAGCTCCTGCCAGCACATCACTGATGGCCTCTGACAAGTCGGCTCTGCCAGTTGCCACCAGTGCCACACGTCCAATTAGAAGCAAGCCCATCCAGTCTTGCCCTGGGCCTCAACCGCCTGCCTCTTTGCCTGCACCCTACAGAGCATCATCTCACACTTCACTCCACAGGGAGCCTCTTTCTTTTGCCACAAACAAGACCCTAGATCCTCCCCAGCCTCAATCCCAATACCTGCGGCAAGATTTCAGCCACTTACCAATTCCTTGGAAGAAAGTCAACATTCCGGGGCCAGTCATCTCACAGCCTATCACTGAAGAGCAGAGGCCAGAGAGGGAGGCCATGAAGAGGCGGGCTCAACAGGAGAGAGAGAATGCTGCCAAGTGTACCTCTCTGGGAAAACCACAGCTTTTCCTTCAGAGGGAGAAAGATATGGAAATTTCGAGATATTATGGCTATGCAGTGTAAGTGCTGCCCAAACCTTTGGGACACAACGCTATTCATCACACACAGGTAAGATGTAGATACACATAGATATTCATGCATACATGAAGTTTAGAGGCTTAGCTGAATGTGTAGATATGTAGATACATACATAGTAATGCAGAATAATATTTAGATATATGCATATATGTGAAGGGAAAGAAATAGTTTATAAATTTATAAATACTTGAAGACATTATAAGTGACTGTAGAAACTTAAGACTGCGATTTTATCCATGAGTATATAGAGAGGGCTTTGATGTCTTCCTTAGAACTTTACTATTATTAATTTATGTTTCCTAATTATGTAATAATACATGTGACATAGATACAACATATGCTATAAGTCAGTGGTACTACTTATTTAATGTTAAAGCTGTAGCAAAAAGCTCTAGTGGCAATAAGATTATTTTCCTGGAATTTAATTTTCAGGATTCTAGGATGATGTGGGAGTCCCCTCTGTATGCTGTGAATATGTTTTATTACCACTGGTCATTAATGAGTAAATCTGTTTCAGCCAATGACTGAGCAGGTCAAAGCCATGTAGGAAATTCGAACTGAGATGTAGAGAGAAAGCAGGCAAACTCAAAGAGATGCCATGTAGCTGCCGAAGGAGAAAGATGCCTGAATGCCCGAACATTGCCAATAGGTCACAGACTCACGGTGATAACAGGTTAATATTACTTGGCTTTATTAAGATGTTAGAGTTAGCCAGGAATATGCTGGGGTCATTGGCCGAACAGTACTGTAATTAATGTGGTTTCTGTCTGATTATTCACGTCAGAGTTACTGAACATGGTAAGTTTCCTAGAGTGCATACTGTAAAGTGAACACACTACTGCTGTCGCCACATCTCCTCCCATTTCAAACCTCAAACACGAGCCCTTTAGACATCAGTACTCTGCCTGCATTTCATGATATGAAACATAGGGTCCATGTGTGCATAATCAAGATCCTACCTTGAAAGAAATTCTACAAGGCGGAGTATCTTTCTGAGATGGGTTGATTTGGATTACTGGGTTTGTCTCAAATTGTATCAATCTTTGAAATTATCCATTTAACATGTTTGTTTTTCGTGTGTGTGTGTGTGTGTGTGTGTGTGTGTGTGTGTGTCGTCCACATGAACTACTGCGTAACAAATGTATGGAGTGCCCAGAGAGGCCAAACCTGGGCATCAGTTCTCTGGAGTCTGTAATTAAGAGAGACTGAAAACCATCATGAGGTGCTCTGAATTCTACCTGGGGATTCTGCGAGAAAATCAAGTGTTCTTCTCTAAGGAGCCATCTCATCGAACCCGAGTTGAGTACACATAATGGACTGACATTTGATCGCCTGATATTTTCCTCCATCCTGACCTGTCCCTGAATCTTAACCTCCTTGCACTATTCTGTGCTCTAACTGTTTCAGAGGTTGTAACACATTGTCCTCTGAGGCATATGGCATTAACCTTGTATGGGGTGACACATAAGAAATAGAATTAATTTATATATAAGTTTAGTTTCTTGAGACAATGTTTCTCTTCATATCACTGAATATTTGGGAACTGACCTCGCTAATCAGGCTAGCCTTGAAATCACAAAGATCTGCCTGACACTGCCTTTGTAATGCCTTTGCCTGTGTCCCTGCCTCAAGAGTGCTGGGACTAAAGGAATGCACCAAAATCCCAGGTGAAAGCACCTTCCTTTCTGTATATGTGGGTCACCGATTTCCCCACCATGATTATGTGAGGATGTATGTTAGCAACAGTACATTTTTGATAGCTACCAAAAGTCACAGAGGCTGAACTGCTTGCGCTTACAACTGTAATTCAACACAAGTTCATTGTTCTGAAAAATTGCTACTCAAACAGAGATCATAGGAACGCCTTCCCCATCACTATAAGGGCCTAAGTGGAGAGGGCACAGAAGGAGGGGAGCATCTCACTTACCAGTCACTAACTTCTTCCTTGACTCTTTTTCAGTGTTGGAGAAGGGGGTGTCCCTGGGACTGACACCTCAGGACAGACAGTCCATCAGTTGCAGTCCACAATGTTGCTAGTATTCCACCCTGGATTCACAGATGAGGATGCCACCTGTTGATAGGGACAGGTCATTGACTGCCCCTATCCAAAGGTCTCCCAAATTCCTGGCCTTGCCAACAGCTCTCATCCTAGGCGGAAAAAAAAGAAAACAATGTGAATTAGACGACAGCCAATCTATCAATGCTTAAGGATCCCTTAAAGGCACACAGGAAACCTAGTCCCATCACTTCTCCCTTTAGCACACCCCAACTTGCAGCACACGCTGTGCTTTACTGACACTAACACCCTGAGGCAGAAGCTTGCTGTTGACCATGTCTCCTTGCTAAGCAGCACCTTTGGCCATCATGAGCCTGGCACATGCACACTGTGATGGTCTCCAGCATAGACTTTGCTGACATGACTACACCGGGGCCAGATATTCACCTTCCACAATTTTTCAAATAACTCAATGTATTAAACATATTCAGAGATGCACAGCATCCTTATCCAAAGACTCCATAGTCATCAGGAGGGAATAAGCTGGGGCTCATGAGCAAGACAAAACCAAGAGGACCAGAGAAAACAGCTTCAAGAAAACAGAGGAGCTGAAGCAGTTTAGGAAGAGTCAAGTCAGAAGAGAAGCACACCATCCCAGGAACAAAAGGAAGAGGAATCCACCTGTGCTCAGCCACCACAGCTTTAAGAAGCCTCGAACCCACCCCAGCATGCACACGCGGGAGTCCGGTAAGGGCTTTCACCTCTTTTGGGGGAAGTGAGAGAAGAAAACTGGCCTCCCCTGAACTCTGTCAACTCTTCCTGCTACTCTGTACTCTATTATTACAAGAGTTTATTGAATTTTGATCTCTGGGGAAGTGGCATTGGATATTCGCAGGGTGACCTTTATTCACTTTCTTTTAGTTCCTTGAGAGAGACTTCTCTCCAAAGCACTATATGTCCTGGTAATAACATCATAGACCAGGTTAGCCTTGAACTCAGTGATCTGCTAGACTCTGCCTCTGCCGCTTCCTCTGTCTTTTGAGTCCCTGCCTCAAGAGTGCTGCGACTAAAGATGTGCTTCAACAATGCAGGTAGAATCAAGATTCTTTCTGTACATGTGGATCACCAGGTTTCCCAGCATGATTTGATGAAGAGTCCATGTGTAGGCAAGGCGATTCTTGCTACTGACCTAAAATCACAAGAGACTTAACTGAATGTATTGACTTAGCTGTATGTATTTACAACTGCAACTCAACTCAGATTCTTTTTTCTGACAGTACCTTTGTTTCACTTGTTGGCTGGACTTCTGACAATGCCTATCTACTTCCAGATAGTACAACATCTGGATTTGACTCAAGGAATGTATTCAACCTGTCCCTAGATATTTATGGTGTTTGTATTTTCTCAATAGGTAATCCCCAGCTACTGTGTAGACACAATACTGTCCATTCTAACAAAGCCTATTTGCTGTCCAGAGTCACTGGTCTAGATAAATATAACACAGCCAGCCGGAAAGGATCCCACAACCTGTATCCAAGCATCCTGACAGGGGCACGATTGACTACAAGAGAATGAAGGAAAGCAATAGTTTAGGGAGGTCTCTTGTTTGATCACTCTCTCTGTGTTTTTTAACTACAGAATTTGGGACTCCGTGATTCTACTGGGCTTCACTGTACTCCTCAGAAAAACAGAAAGGCATTTGAATGGATATACATTCATGTTAAGATGATTATTTTAATCTTTATGTTTTCAAATTAAGTGTCTGGTAGAATAACACTTGTTGAACAAAGCTCAGGAATTATTTTACATATTAAAGCAATTAACAAAAAGATGTACTGAATTCTTCTCATGGACTTTAAGTCTCATTGTACTATTTATTCAATGAACAGATTTTATTCTGTATATTGTATACTGACAACAGCACTCAGTTCCCACCACCTGGCCATTCCTTAGCTCTCACCAAATATCTTAGGCAATGTTCTTCTGCTTTATACTACTGCTTACAATTTCATGAATGTCTATATGTAGAGATGTGTCACCAAGGATCCACATAGTGAGACAGGATAAGAAGATGTTTCTGTGGGACTGGATACATTTGGTACAATATAATTATCTCGAGTTCCAAGGATTCTCCTGCAATCACCTTGACTGCATTCATTGTTTTTACTGTAACCAGTTCCACTGTGTGCAGACGTCACGTATTTCTTATCATTTGCTCTGCTACTGGACACCAAGTTCAGGCCCTAACACAGGTATCCGAATCCTGAACAAACTGCAATGTACAGCAATGTGCAGAGCAATAACCCATCCAACGCCTTGGAACAGCATGGACAGGAGGAGTGGTAGACCTGGTTTGGTGTTTAAAGACACTGTATACTGAAATACACAGAGGGTACAATACTTCACATTACACCCACCAACTGATCTCCTGCTCCTACGGAAGCAATACTTGCAAGTCCCCAACTTTCAGATAACTCTCCACTTCTTATATTCTGTACCATCTAGAAAGATCAAGTCCAACTGATCTTAGCTAAAATATCTCGATGGGATAGTCATTTTATTCTAGGGTAAAACACCAGGCTACACTACTCTACCTGACTGCATTAGCTCTTACACTGCATTCCTGCTTGCATGACAGCCCCTGATATTTGGATGGACTGCATTGTACATGATCCATTTTGGCATAAGAGGCAATCATCTCACCACAACAGCAGCCACAGCCACTGAGTATCAGCAGCCAAAACTTTTACAGTTTTTCCATCAGCACCAAAAGCACACAGAAAAGGAAGTCGAGAAAGGAGACAGACTGGAGCAGTTCCATCAACACTTGCAGCTACACTAATCTCACGCAGAAGCACAAAGGTTTAGAAGGGAAATACAAAGGCCCATCCATTCCCTTCAATAAAGCAGTAGGAGTTCCCTTCCCACTGTGACCTGTGATCCTCTGAGTCACAGGAGATTCTGTTGTGCATCACGGTACAACATAAAAATTCCCTTCTATGAAAGCCAGCCTGCTAGCAGGAAGGGAGATTACAGTTCAGTCCAAGTCTGACTTCTAGATATCCTACATCTGAAACAGAGGGACGGGACAATCATCTACTTCTTACTCATACCAAATAAAAGGATCCAAAGAGCTTCATCTTTTGGGAGGTCTTGAAGAGTTTCTTGACCGACATCTCCTGAGTCTTAAGATCATTTCTGGGACATAGAATATAGCAGGCATATGGCTTCAGTGAGTGCCACATTTCCACTCATTCAGGGTCCCATTTCTCAACTTCTCTAACTTACTTTTGCTCTCCTTGGAGATGCAATCCATAATTTTCAGGCACTGTGACGATACCACGGTACCACCGACGATAAGAAATGTTTCGTACACATGTGAGCAGGCTCTGTGCAGACCTGCCAATGCCAATTCTATCAGGGGATAGCCTTTGTGCAAAGTCACACACTAAGCAGATTCTCTAAATAGGGAGGGCAGTCTATTCCACTGCAGCTTGCAAAGATCCCCTCTCATGGAATTTTGTAATCTAGATAATACAACAAGTCCCTTCAGCTCCTAGTTTTCAGGATTCTCATGGGGCCAGGGCACATCATAACAGCTCTTACGCATCTGGTAGTATCAAACCAATCTCTTTACACTGACTCAAAGACAAGAACATGGCCATCATATACCCATCCACATGAATGCAGTGTTGAATTTACTTGAGTGTATTATTGAACACAGCATGGTCTGTGTTTTAGTTTGCTCTCACCTATATACTTGGCACAACTAAGAGTTTTGTCATTTTGAGTTAAAGACTTCAGGAGTTCATTGACAGGGTATGTGGATTTTAGTTAATTTCTTTCATAAAATGCAGTCAGCGTGAGTAATGTCACCTAACAATGTACATTCCTACAGAATGGGAGAACAAACACCTTCTCACCCAAGTCAACAGTAATGATCTTGTGGGATTACCCACGTTACTTGAAAGTGAAGGAATGTTGGGTTACAAGCACTGGGCATCATTTTTATATGTAGATGTGTAAAATAAAGCAAAAACTCACATGGATATGGTATATGGGACAGGAAATCAAAGTCCCTAGGGCTCTTTCATTAATGGAAGCCAGCAACACAGCTATGTAAAGTGCTCCCCTAGTAATGGGGCAAGGCACAAGAAAGACATCAGAGATCACCCACAATGCACTATTCCATTGACACCTCTGGACCATGTTATTAATGGGAACCCCAAAATTGAATAATAATGAACAAATTGGTCAGAAAAATGCTTACTTTGCGATGCTACTTGGAGCACAACTGAGATACAACAGAGGGGCAATAGTGACGACTTCAAGTACCAATGCACACACTCCTATTTAGCTTATATAGCATAAAACAAACCAGGATCCGAAGGAAAGAGGATAGTTCAATTCAGTGGTTGCCTCCCGGAAGTAGCCTCTCAGACTGATTGTGAAACATGATCTTTTTTTTTGAATATTTATTTATTATGTATACAATATTCTGTCTGTGTGTATGCCTGCAGGCCAGAAGAGGGCACCAGACCCCATTACCCATGGTTTTGAGCCATCACGTGGTTGCTGGGAATTGAACTCAGGACCTTTGGAAGTCAGCAGGCAATGCTCTTAACCTCTGAGCCATCTCTCCAGCCCCTGGAACATGATCTTTATCATTAAATGACAGAGAAGGACCTAGTCTATGCTCGGCAATACTATACAAACACAGTGGAACTTGGAATATATAAGAATGTTGGCTGAGCAAATCTAAAGAGTGCCAGGAAGGAGAAATCCCCTGTGGTCTCTGATTTACCTCTTACCTCAATGTACTGCCTTGGTCTCCTGTTCTGGATTGCTTAAACAATGGTCTGTAAAGCATAACATGAAAGACACTTGATCCTGCACCAAGTTAGCTGAGATTTCTCTGTTTAGGTCTGTATCTCATTTTTTAATTGGGTTATTTGAAATGTTGATGTCTAATTTCTTGAGTTCTTTACATATTTTGGAGATCAGTCCTTTGTCTGATGTGGGGTTGGTGAAGATCTTTTCCCATTCAGTAGGCTGCCTTTTTCTCTTATTGACTGTGTCCTTTGCTTTACAGAAGTTTCTCAGTTTCAGGAAGTTCCATGTATTAATTGTTGCTCTCAGGGTCTGTGCTACTGGGGTAATATTTAGGAAGTGGTCTCACGTGTCCATGCATTGAAGACTACTTCCCACTTTCTCTTCTATTAGGTTCTGTGTGGTCAGATTTATATTAAGATCCATTTAGACTTGAGTTTTGTGCATGGGGATAGATATGAATGTTCAACATCCTTAGCAGTCAGGGAAATGAAGATCAAAATAACTCTGAGATACCATCTTACACCTGTCAGAATGACTAAGATCAAAAACTCCAACGATGCTTATGCTGGAGAGGATGTGGAATAAGGAGAATACTCATCCATTGCTGGTGGGAAAGAAAACTTGTACAACCACTTTGGAAATCAGTATGGTGGTTTCTCAGAAAATTGGCCATCAACCTACCTCAGAATCCAGCAATGCCACTCCTAGGCATATTCCCAAAAGATGTTCAATCATACTCTAAAGACGTTTGTTTGACTATATTCATAGCAGCATTATTTGTAACAGCCAGAACATGGAAACAACCTCAACCAATGAATGATATCTTGAAATTTGCGTGCAAAAGGGTGGAACTAGAAAACACCATCCTGAGTGAGGTAACCCAGACCCAAACAGATGAATATGGTATGTACTCACTATGTATGTATGTAAAAAAGTGGATACTAGCTATAAACAAAGGATATTGAGGCTATATTTCATAATCCTAGTGAAGTTAAGGAACAAGGTGAACCCTAAGAAAAACGTATATAGATCCACCTGGGAAGGGGAAATAGCCAAGATCACCTGACAAAATTGGGAATATCGGTGTAGAGGGGAGAATGGAGGATGGAAGGGGAAGAGGAAAGTAGAAGGGGAGGGGTGAGGAGAACTTGAGGGAATAGGATAGTCTAGATGGAGGAAGGTCAGAGATGAGAGCAAGGAAAGAGATATTTTGATTGAGGGAGCCATTATGGGACTAGTATGAAACCTTCGCTCTAGAGAAATTCCCAGGAATCCAAAAGGATGACCCCAGCTAAGACTCTAAGCAACAGAGGAGAGGGTGCCCGAACTGGCCTTGCCCTGTGAACAAACTGATGAATATTTTAAATATCACCATAGAACCTTCATCCAGCAATTGATGGAAACAGAGGCAAAGACCTGCATCAGAGCACGGAACTGAGCTTCCAAAGTCCAGTTAAAGAATGGGAGGAGTAAGAATATGAGCAAAGAGGTCAAGACCATGATGGGGACACCCACTGAAACAGTCTACCTGAGCTAATGGGAGCTCACCAAATCCAGCCATACTGGGAAGGAACAAGAAGCTAAATAAGGTGAACCCAAAGAAAAACATATAGTTATCCTCCTGGATATTGGGAGTAGACAAGATTGCCGGGCAAAAAACTGGGATCTTGGGAGTAGGGTGCGATGGGGGTAAAGGGAGATGGGGAGAGAAAAGTGAGAAGGGGAGGATGGGGGGTACTTGGGGGAATGGGATGGTTGGTATACAGGAAGGGTGGATATGGGAGCAGGGAAGTATATATCTTAATTAAGGGAGGGATCTTAGGGTTGGCAAGAGACTTGAACTAAAGGGGCTCCCAGGTGCCCAGGGAAATGTCCCCCGATTAGTTCCTTGGGCAGCTGAGGATAGGGAACCTGAAATGGCCCTATCCTATAGCCATACTGATGAATATCTTGCATATCACCATAGAACCTTCTTCTGGCGATGGATGGAGATAGACACAGAGACCCACATTGGAGCACCGGAATGAGCTCCCAAGGTCCCAATGAGGAGCAGAAGGAGGGAGAACATGAGCAAGGAAGTCAGGACCGCGAGAAGTGCACCCACCCACTGAGACAGTGGGGCTGATCTATTGGGAGCTCACCAAGGCCAGCTGGACTGGGACTGAAAAAGCATGGGATAAAACCGGACTCTCTGAACATGGTGGACAATGAGGGCTGATGAAAAGCCAAGGACGATGGCACTGGGTTTTGATCCTACTGCATGTACTGGCTTTGTGGGAGCCTAGCCAGTTTGGATGCTCACCTTCCTAGACCTGGATGGATGGGGGAGACCTTGGACTTCCCACAGGGCAGGGAACCCTGACTGCTCTTCAGACTGGAGAGGGAGGGGGAGAGAAGTGGGGGGACTGGGAGGGAAATGGAAGGCTGGGAGGAGGCAGAAATGTTTTTTTTTCCATAAAGAAATAAATAAATAAAAAGAAAATGTAACACCCGATTTTGTGTTACACCCTCGGTACAGTTCGCGAGCCACTGTACCGAACGCGAGTCCAGCAAGAGCATGGAGATTGAAAAGAACAACACACAGAGACCAGTGTCATTCAAAGGAAGATCAGCCAAATGCCATTTATTCAGACTTGGGGAGATCTTTATGTTCCTAACTACTGCACAAGCATCTCTGCCCAGGCAGGTGGGAAATGACCATATTAACAAAGGAGTAAATGCCCTGCAGCTAATCACCAGGCAGGGCAGGGAGAGCACAGAAACACACAGGAAGCTTAGTTAGCTGATCATAAACTGTCCCCAGGAATAGGGGGACCAGGACCCTACAAGAAAAGCCAAAACAAAAAGAAAAATAATAAAAGAATAAAGAAAAGAAAAAAAAAGAATAGGACCAAACTAGTCCCTCTGAAAGTCGTTGCCAGTTGCATGGCTGGGGCAGACTGAGGGGCCACTGACAATAGCACCAGAATTTATCCCTACTGCTTGGGCTGGCATCTTGGGAACCCATTCTCTTTGGATGTATACCTTGCTCAGCTTAGATATAGTAGGGAGGGCCTTGGACTTTCCACAAACCAATGTGCATTACCCTCTCTGAGGACTGGATAAGGGTTGTGTGGGAGGATGTGAGGAGGGACTGGGAGAAGGGAAGAAGTGGTAACTTGGATTGGTAATTTTTTAAAACATAATCAATTAAAAACCATTCAGAGTAGCTGAGTCTAGGCAGCACAACAGCAACAAGAGACTGAAAAGGGGAACAGTTGTATCCATGCCCACCTTCAGCCATTATGTTGCCTGTTCCTACCAGCAGCATCCAAATAAAAGCATCTTCATGATACTCAGTGGACCACTGATCTGGAAGATCAAAGTGGCATCACCCATGAGTGTAATGATGAAGGGTCAGGCTGGTCCAAGAGTAAAAACATACAAAGAAGGGATGAAAGAATACGAGAGAGTTGTCAGTCCAGCATGGGCCAGCACAGAATAAGGAAGGACTGTAGGAGAAGCTGTTCTTCCTTTTGGAGACTACAGCTCCCAGCATCCCCCTGGACTGGAAGCCCCAAAGGCACAGGGCATTTCTCCCAGACGCCCCTGAGTTCCCCGTTAAAAACAGGGGTCACCACGAGCTCTCTCTCTCTCTCTCTCTCTCTCTCTCTCTCTCTCTCTCTCTCTGCCCTTCTCTCCTTTCATCTCTGCACACCTGTCCCTTACTTGTTGTTACCCCCCCATTAAAGTGCACCCACGTGGGACCGCCGCGTGTCTGTGTCTCCTTCCTAACCCCGCATCGCCCTGTGTCTCGCGTAATGTCTCCACTCTCTAACCCCACAGACAGACAAACAAGACAAAAAAGAATAACAGAAGCAACAAGAAGACAAGTGTCTTAGAGTTCATCAACATGCACGCAGCACACTGAGCCCTGACCTTGCACATAGTCACAAAGGAACACTTTGATCTCTTCCTTGGGTCATGGACAGATGCTGATGGCACAAAAGCCAGACGCACTGCAATGGCCTATCACCTGAGTTCCCTCAACAGCAGTTCTCCCTCCTGCCCAAGACTACTCACTGTATGTAAGTGTAGGCTGATGGGACACTTTCTGTTGGAAGGTGACGCATCATGTGTACATTACACACCGCTTCATCAGTGAACCTTATGAGAGCACTGCCATGATAGCCTAGGCTAAACGCCACGGGAAGTGGCACGTCCATGCCATGACTGCCTCTTTCACTAGCCCACACCTCAGCCTCCATGGCTACTGTTGGTCTCCTGGCATCTTCTCCAACCAATCCCATCTTCTAGTTAGGAATCGAACCTTCCCATTGGCTGTTGCCTCATTTATGACATCATTCTCCCTCCAACCCTACCAGCACCTGGTAGAATCTTGGTGTTTCCATGGTGATGACTGTAAACAACTTTGGATCATCACAGGTCCAGGTGACCAGTGACCAGTGAGTGCTGTCTGATACTGGACACACTTGCCACTGAGGTCAGCTGATCAGAAAAAGCCGACCGATTATCTTGCTCCATTGTACTTTGGATTGCTGATCCTCTCCCCTTGACCATGTCAGGTAAGGATAGAGACTTTAAAACATGTGATCTTCTCCATTGACTTTTACTATACTAGTAAATCTTTGCTGAATGTGGATAGTATTGATGTTGATATAGATATCTAGATTTGAATGTCACATTTAGCTTTGGTTCTTACTAAGTAGGTGATTTTAGACAAAAAGTTTATTCTCAAGTGTTTTCCATCCGCCTCAAGGAGTGAACAGTGTCACTATGCTTGGGTCCTGTACTGTTGGGTTTTCAGAAGAAAGTGAAGAGGGAATAAAATCAGGCTCTTTTGGATGGTATTAAACTACAGAGACACGGGAACATGAACAAGGCACGCAGAGATCTAGCACTCCACACCACTAATGAGACAGTCTCCCCCCACTACTGTTTCCAGTCTTAGTTTAAAATTCAGGGCGACTCTAACAGTATTGGTCACACCACGGATGGTGGCACACAACTATAATCACAACATAGAGAGAACTGGGTGGGATGGAGAACAGTTCAAGTCTGACATGCTCTACACTGGCTTCTCTCCATACTCACCAAATGAATATTGACTATGGACAAAATGGCGACTGCCATGTTGTGCAGTCACTTGGACTTCCCTGGATTAAACATGGAGAGTGGAAGAGAATAAGAGGACTGTGGAATCTGAGAAGGCAGTTGTTGTACTGAAATTAATATTGACAGTGTTGCTGGAAGGACAGACCCACAGGAAGTCAGGGAAGGGGGCAAACACAGTACGGGTCTAGAAAGTATATAAATATATGAAGGCACACTGCAGAGGGGACCCTGGTGGTCCACAATGGTAGTTTAGAACACAATGTTGAAGACGACCACAGATTATAATCAAAACAGACAAGGCATTGTCATTTCCCAAGCCATGTTTAACCAAACGTACTGTTCAGATTAGTCTGTACAAAGGTTCCCTGGCACATATAGAAAGAATATCCTGATCTGGTCCCTGGCTCTTACACTCCATCCAGACCACTTTCTGCCCAGTTCCCCATGTCTCATGTGCACTGGTGGTGTTGGATAGGACCAACTGGGGCTGAGAAGTCCAGTCAGTTAGAGTCTGACCATGGCAACTGACACGCTGTTGTGAGGGGGGATTCTCACAAGGATTACCCCTTAGAAGAGATATAAAAATTAACAGTTACTGAGGAGCTGTTAAGAAAACAATTTAATCAACAGATATTAAATTGAGAAGCAATCATATTCAGAGATGAACCCCATAAAACATTAGCAGTCTAAAGAGGACACACTAAACTGGTGCAATCACGAAGAAATGTTGTCAGTAGGTTGTATTTCTGAAATCATATTTGAATAATGCTTAAAAGTTATAAGATTATAAGAGATCCTCAATTATACAAGAAATGCAAGGGGAAAAAAGAGAGAGGGGGAAGGAATAATTACCGCAATTTGGTACACATTTGTTAAACATCATTTCAGAAAAAAACTCAATAAAATAGAGATTGGCCTGGTGGACATGGCAGGGGCTCCAGCACCAGCACTTTAGAGGCAGAAGCAGACCTGTCTGTGTGATTTCAAAGCCAGACTGATCAACGTAGAGTGAGTTTAGGTCACTCTATACTGTAAGATCTGCAGAGAACAGGACAAAGTTCCAGGTATGGAATATGCCTATGGGTCTCTTCCCAATAAAAACCTCTGTTGTAGAATATATTTGCGAGGAAGTGTCCCAACAGGCACTATTATATTACAATCAGGAAAAAGGAGCATCGTGTCTAGATCTGAGAGAGCATTAAGCCAGATTGACCAGGATTTCCATGCCCACACAGGAAAAAGCAGACAGTTCATCTAGTGATTGTCATCCTTCAAAGCCCCACCGATCAATCTTAACCCATTTGCTTGGCATATGTAAGGGAACATAGATGCTAGACTCTCCCACTCAGTACATACAACCTGGAGATAACACAGTCCCTCCCAGGGGGTAGAAAGCTTCCATCTCAACTTTTTCCAACTCTCTTCTTGCTTCCTACAGAAAATTGCCAAAGTGCACCTTTCACTGGGACAGAATGTGCTCTGCAGCCCTCTGTGCCTGTGCTGAGGAATGCCACACCCTCAGCAGGAACTGTGTGCAATTTCTATGGGGTCTGCACCCCAGCTGTGAGCTCAGCATGGCTCCTGTCATCAGACTCCAGCACATGCTGCCAGCAGCTCACGGACAGTGCCTGTCTTTACCAACGAGCTGGCACGACCATGCTGACTGAGCCAACTGACCAGAACCAGATCTCTACTTCGACATTTTCCTATCCAGGTGTTCTCCACTGGGATCTCAGAGAAAGCACCACCAGAAGGGAAGCTCCATTCCTGGATGCCCCTGTAACTGTCATTGACCAGAATACCACCCCCTCGTCTAGGTCTATAACAGCCCAGTGTGACAATACTTTCCATATCAATGCATTACCGCCATCCTATCCAACACTGTCTGCCTGCCTTGTACAGGCAACGCCATCAAATCTACCAGATCAACGATATATCCTGGCACCTTGCTACCTGGATGGAAGTCAGGTCTATTACAATGACCAGAACAGCCTGGGTCCTCCGATGGCTGAAGAATTCTGGCAGTGCCTGCAGGCCTATGGCTCTGTGTCCTGCTCTGGGAATCAGGCTTCCTCTCTGCACCCAGGGATGGTGATGGCACTACAGGAGATTCAGCCAATGAACATCCAAACACCTTTCTCCACCTGTCCCATCTACTGGCCCACATCTGCTCAAACCATGCCAGACACCAGTCTTCAAGGTGAGTAAAGCCAGGAAGGGAGGTGTGAGATCAGCCCTCAGAGGAGACACAGCTCTACCTTTCAGAAGTGGATGTCCACACAGAGGAAGAATGGGAGTCCTGACATGTAGGCTGTGGCTCAGGCTCATTACCCCTAAATTCAGTCTCTATAATGAGAGAGAATACAGGAAAGTGAGTGACATTCAACCTTCATTAAGACATGTCCAAGGACCACACCACAGGAACGCATTTCACTGCCAAGGCTAATCAGGCCCATGCAGCAGCTCACTAAAATCACCTCCTTCCTAATCTATGTCTCCAGATTCTAGATGACATCGAGAATTTTATCTGTTTTTGTACAACTAAGTTTCCCCTGAGTTGAAACTAGTATCCAGAGAAATGGAACCCTGAATCTGACCTGGAGGAAGTCTTCTCCCACACTCCAAGTGTCTGCTGTGACATTCTCTAACACTTAAGCTCTAGTGACAGTCTGCTTTGACCTGTGTAATATTGATAAGCAGGGTTGAAGCATCTCACCCTATCTGTAACAGTCAACCTCTCTCTCTTTCTCTGTCTCTTTTCCTCCTCTACATCTCTCTTCCACTTTCTCTTTTTCTTTTACTCTTTCTTTCTGAATCTTCAGCAGTGACCCAAGGCCAAGACTATGTAGACATGTTCTCTGTTACAAAGTTGATGCTCAAAGCTTTCGCAGTCTTACATTTTGACATCACTAACAAAAATTCTGTGAAACGTGAACCTTAAGGAATGTCAGGGCTTTTGAACCGCTTGCCTTTCAGAATTGAGGAACTCATATGGATACCTAAACCCAAATAAAAATCCAGGCTTCAGGGGCCATATGAGTAATACAATGAACAGAAAGAAACTGGTGGAGATGAGTAAGATTAGGAAACAGTGAGCAACACAACCTGTCTCAGAGCAAACTCCCAAGGCAATGAGAGGCACTGTTTCAAAGGAAAATGGGGGAGAAAGGGAAGAGCGCACACCAAGGAATTCTGTCACCTCCCCATGATCACTAAGCATGTACACACCACACAAACACAAGAGAAAACGTGATCTCACACGGTCATGAGAAACAAATGAGTAGTTACTATGTGTCTCCAAAGAGGGCTGCTTTCCCTGCTCCTCCAGCAGAGCTCATAGCAATGCCTGCAACACTGCTGCAGGAGCCTCAGTGCTCAGGTGCACTGAAAGCGGGGGTAGCATCTCACTTACCAGGCACTGACTTCGAACTTCCTCTTTTTCAGTGGTGGAGAGGGAGACAACCCTGGGGTTGACACCTTCAGGGCAGACACTGTGTCTGCTGCAGAGTCCAGACCTCGGCAATGCCTGCACCCAGGATGCCCAGATGAAGACAGCACCTGTCAGTGGGAACAGGTCATTAATTGCCCTCATGCACAGTCCTTCTGAATTCCTGGCCTTGCCTCCAGCCCCAAGCCTGGAAAAGACACAGAAGAACAATGCAGATGAGATGAATGCTGAGCAATCAACACCTCTGGATTCCTATGAGGGCACAAAATGTAACCAAGACGCATCACCCCTCCCTTCAGCATACCCTGGCATGCAGCAGCCCTTGAACTACAGTGATGTTGGGAGCCTGAGGCAGAAGCTAGCTTCTCAAAATGTCACTTTGGGAAACAGTAGCCTTGGTCTGGAAGACCCTGAGGCTCTGCAGAGTGTCATGGAGTCTAGCAATGACTTTGCAGACATGACTACTCTGGTGGCAGATATTCACCTTCCCCAACTCTTAAACTTCAACACTGGCCTTGACCAAATGGAAGATCACACAGCAAGCCAAACCAAAGACTCCAAAGACATCAGGAGGGACCAGGCCCAGTCACGCACCAGCATCTTTAGTGGACTATCTGAACTGGGCATCAAGAAAAACCAGAAAGTCTCTGATGTGTTTCATGGAGCTCTTCAGGCCAGAACCCATCACGAGGATATGCTGAAGGAAGATGATCCTGGAACCATAGACAACACGGCCAACCACGTGCAGAGCAAATCTCAGATATTTGTACCCAAGAGGCCCAGCGTAGCAAGGGCACAGGGGAAAGAAAAGGCCAAGGACACCAGAGGAAACAGCTCCAAGAAAACAGAGGAGCTGGAGCCATCAAGTCACAGAGTCAAGGCAGAAGAGAAGCCCGCCATCCCAAAGACCAAGAGGAAGAGGAATCCACCTGAGCTCAGCCATGACAGCTTTAAGAAGCCTCGAACTCACCTCGGCATGCACATGCTGGCGTCTGTGCAGGTCTTTCACCCACTGGGGAAGAAGAGTGAGAGGAAAACTGGCGTCTCCTCCTCCCGGGCTCTGCTGAACTTGAGCAGCAACAAAGATCCCAGGACAGGCCCAACCGCCACATCCCTGGGAGATGCGCCCCGTGAGGGTCGAGGCCCTGGTAGAATCCCGGGCAATGCTCAGAGAACAGAGAGCAGTGCTCCCAAGCGGTGTCCATCTCTGTGCCTGGATGAGCTGTCCCCAGCTGGGAAGGTCAAATTAGTACCTCTGCCTTTCCTAGCCCTGGACAAGCCTCAAGACAGACCTGTTTCCAGAAAGCTTCACTGCCTGGCTTCGCACAGGCCCACTACAGCTTACCCAGTGAGGTCTCAATCCCACACTGCTAGGCAACCCAAACTCAAGTCATCCCAACCAGCTCCTGCCAGCACATCACTGATGGCCTCTGACAAGTCGGCTCTGCCAGTTGCCACCAGTGCCACACGTCCAATTAGAAGCAAGCCCATCCAGTCTTGCCCTGGGCCTCAACCGCCTGCCTCTTTGCCTGCACCCTACAGAGCATCATCTCACACTTCACTCCACAGGGAGCCTCTTTCTTTTGCCACAAACAAGACCCTAGATCCTCCCCAGCCTCAATCCCAATACCTGCGGCAAGATTTCAGCCACTTACCAATTCCTTGGAAGAAAGTCAACATTCCGGGGCCAGTCATCTCACAGCCTATCACTGAAGAGCAGAGGCCAGAGAGGGAGGCCATGAAGAGGCGGGCTCAACAGGAGAGAGAGAATGCTGCCAAGTGTACCTCTCTGGGAAAACCACAGCTTTTCCTTCAGAGGGAGAAAGATATGGAAATTTCGAGATATTATGGCTATGCAGTGTAAGTGCTGCCCAAACCTTTGGGACACAACGCTATTCATCACACACAGGTAAGATGTAGATACACATAGATATTCATGCATACATGAAGTTTAGAGGCTTAGCTGAATGTGTAGATATGTAGATACATACATAGTAATGCAGAATAATATTTAGATATATGCATATATGTGAAGGGAAAGAAATAGTTTATAAATTTATAAATACTTGAAGACATTATAAGTGACTGTAGAAACTTAAGACTGCGATTTTATACATGAGTATATAGAGAGGGCTTTGATGTCTTCCTTAGAACTTTACTATTATTAATTTATGTTTCCTAATTATGTAATAATACATGTGACATAGATACAACATATGCTATAAGTCAGTGGTACTACTTATTTAATGTTAAAGCTGTAGCAAAAAGCTCTAGTGGCAATAAGATTATTTTCCTGGAATTTAATTTTCAGGATTCTAGGATGATGTGGGAGTCCCCTCTGTATGCTGTGAATATGTTTTATTACCACTGGTCATTAATGAGTAAATCTGTTTCAGCCAATGACTGAGCAGGTCAAAGCCATGTAGGAAATTCGAACTGAGATGTAGAGAGAAAGCAGGCAAACTCAAAGAGATGCCATGTAGCTGCCGAAGGAGAAAGATGCCTGAATGCCCGAACATTGCCAATAGGTCACAGACTCACGGTGATAACAGGTTAATATTACTTGGCTTTATTAAGATGTTAGAGTTAGCCAGGAATATGCTGGGGTCATTGGCCGAACAGTACTGTAATTAATGTGGTTTCTGTCTGATTATTCACGTCAGAGTTACTGAACATGGTAAGTTTCCTAGAGTGCATACTGTAAAGTGAACACACTACTGCTGTCGCCACATCTCCTCCCATTTCAAACCTCAAACACGAGCCCTTTAGACATCAGTACTCTGCCTGCATTTCATGATATGAAACATAGGGTCCATGTGTGCATAATCAAGATCCTACCTTGAAAGAAATTCTACAAGGCGGAGTATCTTTCTGAGATGGGTTGATTTGGATTACTGGGTTTGTCTCAAATTGTATCAATCTTTGAAATTATCCATTTAACATGTTTGTTTTTCGTGTGTGTGTGTGTGTGTGTGTGTGTGTGTGTGTGTGTCGTCCACATGAACTACTGCGTAACAAATGTATGGAGTGCCCAGAGAGGCCAAACCTGGGCATCAGTTCTCTGGAGTCTGTAATTAAGAGAGACTGAAAACCATCATGAGGTGCTCTGAATTCTACCTGGGGATTCTGCGAGAAAATCAAGTGTTCTTCTCTAAGGAGCCATCTCATCGAACCCGAGTTGAGTACACATAATGGACTGACATTTGATCGCCTGATATTTTCCTCCATCCTGACCTGTCCCTGAATCTTAACCTCCTTGCACTATTCTGTGCTCTAACTGTTTCAGAGGTTGTAACACATTGTCCTCTGAGGCATATGGCATTAACCTTGTATGGGGTGACACATAAGAAATAGAATTAATTTATATATAAGTTTAGTTTCTTGAGACAATGTTTCTCTTCATATCACTGAATATTTGGGAACTGACCTCGCTAATCAGGCTAGCCTTGAAATCACAAAGATCTGCCTGACACTGCCTTTGTAATGCCTTTGCCTGTGTCCCTGCCTCAAGAGTGCTGGGACTAAAGGAATGCACCAAAATCCCAGGTGAAAGCACCTTCCTTTCTGTATATGTGGGTCACCGATTTCCCCACCATGATTATGTGAGGATGTATGTTAGCAACAGTACATTTTTGATAGCTACCAAAAGTCACAGAGGCTGAACTGCTTGCGCTTACAACTGTAATTCAACACAAGTTCATTGTTCTGAAAAATTGCTACTCAAACAGAGATCATAGGAACGCCTTCCCCATCACTATAAGGGCCTAAGTGGAGAGGGCACAGAAGGAGGGGAGCATCTCACTTACCAGTCACTAACTTCTTCCTTGACTCTTTTTCAGTGTTGGAGAAGGGGGTGTCCCTGGGACTGACACCTCAGGACAGACAGTCCATCAGTTGCAGTCCACAATGTTGCTAGTATTCCACCCTGGATTCACAGATGAGGATGCCACCTGTTGATAGGGACAGGTCATTGACTGCCCCTATCCAAAGGTCTCCCAAATTCCTGGCCTTGCCAACAGCTCTCATCCTAGGCGGAAAAAAAAGAAAACAATGTGAATTAGACGACAGCCAATCTATCAATGCTTAAGGATCCCTTAAAGGCACACAGGAAACCTAGTCCCATCACTTCTCCCTTTAGCACACCCCAACTTGCAGCACACGCTGTGCTTTACTGACACTAACACCCTGAGGCAGAAGCTTGCTGTTGACCATGTCTCCTTGCTAAGCAGCACCTTTGGCCATCATGAGCCTGGCACATGCACACTGTGATGGTCTCCAGCATAGACTTTGCTGACATGACTACACCGGGGCCAGATATTCACCTTCCACAATTTTTCAAATAACTCAATGTATTAAACATATTCAGAGATGCACAGCATCCTTATCCAAAGACTCCATAGTCATCAGGAGGGAATAAGCTGGGGCTCATGAGCAAGACAAAACCAAGAGGACCAGAGAAAACAGCTTCAAGAAAACAGAGGAGCTGAAGCAGTTTAGGAAGAGTCAAGTCAGAAGAGAAGCACACCATCCCAGGAACAAAAGGAAGAGGAATCCACCTGTGCTCAGCCACCACAGCTTTAAGAAGCCTCGAACCCACCCCAGCATGCACACGCGGGAGTCCGGTAAGGGCTTTCACCTCTTTTGGGGGAAGTGAGAGAAGAAAACTGGCCTCCCCTGAACTCTGTCAACTCTTCCTGCTACTCTGTACTCTATTATTACAAGAGTTTATTGAATTTTGATCTCTGGGGAAGTGGCATTGGATATTCGCAGGGTGACCTTTATTCACTTTCTTTTAGTTCCTTGAGAGAGACTTCTCTCCAAAGCACTATATGTCCTGGTAATAACATCATAGACCAGGTTAGCCTTGAACTCAGTGATCTGCTAGACTCTGCCTCTGCCGCTTCCTCTGTCTTTTGAGTCCCTGCCTCAAGAGTGCTGCGACTAAAGATGTGCTTCAACAATGCAGGTAGAATCAAGATTCTTTCTGTACATGTGGATCACCAGGTTTCCCAGCATGATTTGATGAAGAGTCCATGTGTAGGCAAGGCGATTCTTGCTACTGACCTAAAATCACAAGAGACTTAACTGAATGTATTGACTTAGCTGTATGTATTTACAACTGCAACTCAACTCAGATTCTTTTTTCTGACAGTACCTTTGTTTCACTTGTTGGCTGGACTTCTGACAATGCCTATCTACTTCCAGATAGTACAACATCTGGATTTGACTCAAGGAATGTATTCAACCTGTCCCTAGATATTTATGGTGTTTGTATTTTCTCAATAGGTAATCCCCAGCTACTGTGTAGACACAATACTGTCCATTCTAACAAAGCCTATTTGCTGTCCAGAGTCACTGGTCTAGATAAATATAACACAGCCAGCCGGAAAGGATCCCACAACCTGTATCCAAGCATCCTGACAGGGGCACGATTGACTACAAGAGAATGAAGGAAAGCAATAGTTTAGGGAGGTCTCTTGTTTGATCACTCTCTCTGTGTTTTTTAACTACAGAATTTGGGACTCCGTGATTCTACTGGGCTTCACTGTACTCCTCAGAAAAACAGAAAGGCATTTGAATGGATATACATTCATGTTAAGATGATTATTTTAATCTTTATGTTTTCAAATTAAGTGTCTGGTAGAATAACACTTGTTGAACAAAGCTCAGGAATTATTTTACATATTAAAGCAATTAACAAAAAGATGTACTGAATTCTTCTCATGGACTTTAAGTCTCATTGTACTATTTATTCAATGAACAGATTTTATTCTGTATATTGTATACTGACAACAGCACTCAGTTCCCACCACCTGGCCATTCCTTAGCTCTCACCAAATATCTTAGGCAATGTTCTTCTGCTTTATACTACTGCTTACAATTTCATGAATGTCTATATGTAGAGATGTGTCACCAAGGATCCACATAGTGAGACAGGATAAGAAGATGTTTCTGTGGGACTGGATACATTTGGTACAATATAATTATCTCGAGTTCCAAGGATTCTCCTGCAATCACCTTGACTGCATTCATTGTTTTTACTGTAACCAGTTCCACTGTGTGCAGACGTCACGTATTTCTTATCATTTGCTCTGCTACTGGACACCAAGTTCAGGCCCTAACACAGGTATCCGAATCCTGAACAAACTGCAATGTACAGCAATGTGCAGAGCAATAACCCATCCAACGCCTTGGAACAGCATGGACAGGAGGAGTGGTAGACCTGGTTTGGTGTTTAAAGACACTGTATACTGAAATACACAGAGGGTACAATACTTCACATTACACCCACCAACTGATCTCCTGCTCCTACGGAAGCAATACTTGCAAGTCCCCAACTTTCAGATAACTCTCCACTTCTTATATTCTGTACCATCTAGAAAGATCAAGTCCAACTGATCTTAGCTAAAATATCTCGATGGGATAGTCATTTTATTCTAGGGTAAAACACCAGGCTACACTACTCTACCTGACTGCATTAGCTCTTACACTGCATTCCTGCTTGCATGACAGCCCCTGATATTTGGATGGACTGCATTGTACATGATCCATTTTGGCATAAGAGGCAATCATCTCACCACAACAGCAGCCACAGCCACTGAGTATCAGCAGCCAAAACTTTTACAGTTTTTCCATCAGCACCAAAAGCACACAGAAAAGGAAGTCGAGAAAGGAGACAGACTGGAGCAGTTCCATCAACACTTGCAGCTACACTAATCTCACGCAGAAGCACAAAGGTTTAGAAGGGAAATACAAAGGCCCATCCATTCCCTTCAATAAAGCAGTAGGAGTTCCCTTCCCACTGTGACCTGTGATCCTCTGAGTCACAGGAGATTCTGTTGTGCATCACGGTACAACATAAAAATTCCCTTCTATGAAAGCCAGCCTGCTAGCAGGAAGGGAGATTACAGTTCAGTCCAAGTCTGACTTCTAGATATCCTACATCTGAAACAGAGGGACGGGACAATCATCTACTTCTTACTCATACCAAATAAAAGGATCCAAAGAGCTTCATCTTTTGGGAGGTCTTGAAGAGTTTCTTGACCGACATCTCCTGAGTCTTAAGATCATTTCTGGGACATAGAATATAGCAGGCATATGGCTTCAGTGAGTGCCACATTTCCACTCATTCAGGGTCCCATTTCTCAACTTCTCTAACTTACTTTTGCTCTCCTTGGAGATGCAATCCATAATTTTCAGGCACTGTGACGATACCACGGTACCACCGACGATAAGAAATGTTTCGTACACATGTGAGCAGGCTCTGTGCAGACCTGCCAATGCCAATTCTATCAGGGGATAGCCTTTGTGCAAAGTCACACACTAAGCAGATTCTCTAAATAGGGAGGGCAGTCTATTCCACTGCAGCTTGCAAAGATCCCCTCTCATGGAATTTTGTAATCTAGATAATACAACAAGTCCCTTCAGCTCCTAGTTTTCAGGATTCTCATGGGGCCAGGGCACATCATAACAGCTCTTACGCATCTGGTAGTATCAAACCAATCTCTTTACACTGACTCAAAGACAAGAACATGGCCATCATATACCCATCCACATGAATGCAGTGTTGAATTTACTTGAGTGTATTATTGAACACAGCATGGTCTGTGTTTTAGTTTGCTCTCACCTATATACTTGGCACAACTAAGAGTTTTGTCATTTTGAGTTAAAGACTTCAGGAGTTCATTGACAGGGTATGTGGATTTTAGTTAATTTCTTTCATAAAATGCAGTCAGCGTGAGTAATGTCACCTAACAATGTACATTCCTACAGAATGGGAGAACAAACACCTTCTCACCCAAGTCAACAGTAATGATCTTGTGGGATTACCCACGTTACTTGAAAGTGAAGGAATGTTGGGTTACAAGCACTGGGCATCATTTTTATATGTAGATGTGTAAAATAAAGCAAAAACTCACATGGATATGGTATATGGGACAGGAAATCAAAGTCCCTAGGGCTCTTTCATTAATGGAAGCCAGCAACACAGCTATGTAAAGTGCTCCCCTAGTAATGGGGCAAGGCACAAGAAAGACATCAGAGATCACCCACAATGCACTATTCCATTGACACCTCTGGACCATGTTATTAATGGGAACCCCAAAATTGAATAATAATGAACAAATTGGTCAGAAAAATGCTTACTTTGCGATGCTACTTGGAGCACAACTGAGATACAACAGAGGGGCAATAGTGACGACTTCAAGTACCAATGCACACACTCCTATTTAGCTTATATAGCATAAAACAAACCAGGATCCGAAGGAAAGAGGATAGTTCAATTCAGTGGTTGCCTCCCGGAAGTAGCCTCTCAGACTGATTGTGAAACATGATCTTTTTTTTTGAATATTTATTTATTATGTATACAATATTCTGTCTGTGTGTATGCCTGCAGGCCAGAAGAGGGCACCAGACCCCATTACCCATGGTTTTGAGCCATCACGTGGTTGCTGGGAATTGAACTCAGGACCTTTGGAAGTCAGCAGGCAATGCTCTTAACCTCTGAGCCATCTCTCCAGCCCCTGGAACATGATCTTTATCATTAAATGACAGAGAAGGACCTAGTCTATGCTCGGCAATACTATACAAACACAGTGGAACTTGGAATATATAAGAATGTTGGCTGAGCAAATCTAAAGAGTGCCAGGAAGGAGAAATCCCCTGTGGTCTCTGATTTACCTCTTACCTCAATGTACTGCCTTGGTCTCCTGTTCTGGATTGCTTAAACAATGGTCTGTAAAGCATAACATGAAAGACACTTGATCCTGCACCAAGTTAGCTGAGATTTCTCTGTTTAGGTCTGTATCTCATTTTTTAATTGGGTTATTTGAAATGTTGATGTCTAATTTCTTGAGTTCTTTACATATTTTGGAGATCAGTCCTTTGTCTGATGTGGGGTTGGTGAAGATCTTTTCCCATTCAGTAGGCTGCCTTTTTCTCTTATTGACTGTGTCCTTTGCTTTACAGAAGTTTCTCAGTTTCAGGAAGTTCCATGTATTAATTGTTGCTCTCAGGGTCTGTGCTACTGGGGTAATATTTAGGAAGTGGTCTCACGTGTCCATGCATTGAAGACTACTTCCCACTTTCTCTTCTATTAGGTTCTGTGTGGTCAGATTTATATTAAGATCCATTTAGACTTGAGTTTTGTGCATGGGGATAGATATGAATGTTCAACATCCTTAGCAGTCAGGGAAATGAAGATCAAAATAACTCTGAGATACCATCTTACACCTGTCAGAATGACTAAGATCAAAAACTCCAACGATGCTTATGCTGGAGAGGATGTGGAATAAGGAGAATACTCATCCATTGCTGGTGGGAAAGAAAACTTGTACAACCACTTTGGAAATCAGTATGGTGGTTTCTCAGAAAATTGGCCATCAACCTACCTCAGAATCCAGCAATGCCACTCCTAGGCATATTCCCAAAAGATGTTCAATCATACTCTAAAGACGTTTGTTTGACTATATTCATAGCAGCATTATTTGTAACAGCCAGAACATGGAAACAACCTCAACCAATGAATGATATCTTGAAATTTGCGTGCAAAAGGGTGGAACTAGAAAACACCATCCTGAGTGAGGTAACCCAGACCCAAACAGATGAATATGGTATGTACTCACTATGTATGTATGTAAAAAAGTGGATACTAGCTATAAACAAAGGATATTGAGGCTATATTTCATAATCCTAGTGAAGTTAAGGAACAAGGTGAACCCTAAGAAAAACGTATATAGATCCACCTGGGAAGGGGAAAGAGCCAAGATCACCTGACAAAATTGGGAATATCGGTGTAGAGGGGAGAATGGAGGATGGAAGGGGAAGAGGAAAGTAGAAGGGGAGGGGTGAGGAGAACTTGAGGGAATAGGATAGTCTAGATGGAGGAAGGTCAGAGATGAGAGCAAGGAAAGAGATATTTTGATTGAGGGAGCCATTATGGGACTAGTATGAAACCTTCGCTCTAGAGAAATTCCCAGGAATCCAAAAGGATGACCCCAGCTAAGACTCTAAGCAACAGAGGAGAGGGTGCCCGAACTGGCCTTGCCCTGTGAACAAACTGATGAATATTTTAAATATCACCATAGAACCTTCATCCAGCAATTGATGGAAACAGAGGCAAAGACCTGCATCAGAGCACGGAACTGAGCTTCCAAAGTCCAGTTAAAGAATGGGAGGAGTAAGAATATGAGCAAAGAGGTCAAGACCATGATGGGGACACCCACTGAAACAGTCTACCTGAGCTAATGGGAGCTCACCAAATCCAGCCATACTGGGAAGGAACAAGAAGCTAAATAAGGTGAACCCAAAGAAAAACATATAGTTATCCTCCTGGATATTGGGAGTAGACAAGATTGCCGGGCAAAAAACTGGGATCTTGGGAGTAGGGTGGGATGGGGGTAAAGGGAGATGGGGAGAGAAAAGTGAGAAGGGGAGGATGGGGGGTACTTGGGGGAATGGGATGGTTGGTATACAGGAAGGGTGGATATGGGAGCAGGGAAGTATATATCTTAATTAAGGGAGGGATCTTAGGGTTGGCAAGAGACTTGAACTAAAGGGGCTCCCAGGTGCCCAGGGAAATGTCCCCCGATTAGTTCCTTGGGCAGCTGAGGATAGGGAACCTGAAATGGCCCTATCCTATAGCCATACTGATGAATATCTTGCATATCACCATAGAACCTTCTTCTGGCGATGGATGGAGATAGACACAGAGACCCACATTGGAGCACCGGAATGAGCTCCCAAGGTCCCAATGAGGAGCAGAAGGAGGGAGAACATGAGCAAGGAAGTCAGGACCGCGAGAAGTGCACCCACCCACTGAGACAGTGGGGCTGATCTATTGGGAGCTCACCAAGGCCAGCTGGACTGGGACTGAAAAAGCATGGGATAAAACCGGACTCTCTGAACATGGTGGACAATGAGGGCTGATGAAAAGCCAAGGACGATGGCACTGGGTTTTGATCCTACTGCATGTACTGGCTTTGTGGGAGCCTAGCCAGTTTGGATGCTCACCTTCCTAGACCTGGATGGATGGGGGAGACCTTGGACTTCCCACAGGGCAGGGAACCCTGACTGCTCTTCAGACTGGAGAGGGAGGGGGAGAGAAGTGGGGGGACTGGGAGGGAAATGGAAGGCTGGGAGGAGGCAGAAATGTTTTTTTTTCCATAAAGAAATAAATAAATAAAAAGAAAATGTAACACCCGATTTTGTGTTACACCCTCGGTACAGTTCGCGAGCCACTGTACCGAACGCGAGTCCAGCAAGAGCATGGAGATTGAAAAGAACAACACACAGAGACCAGTGTCATTCAAAGGAAGATCAGCCAAATGCCATTTATTCAGACTTGGGGAGATCTTTATGTTCCTAACTACTGCACAAGCATCTCTGCCCAGGCAGGTGGGAAATGACCATATTAACAAAGGAGTAAATGCCCTGCAGCTAATCACCAGGCAGGGCAGGGAGAGCACAGAAACACACAGGAAGCTTAGTTAGCTGATCATAAACTGTCCCCAGGAATAGGGGGACCAGGACCCTACAAGAAAAGCCAAAACAAAAAGAAAAATAATAAAAGAATAAAGAAAAGAAAAAAAAAGAATAGGACCAAACTAGTCCCTCTGAAAGTCGTTGCCAGTTGCATGGCTGGGGCAGACTGAGGGGCCACTGACAATAGCACCAGAATTTATCCCTACTGCTTGGGCTGGCATCTTGGGAACCCATTCTCTTTGGATGTATACCTTGCTCAGCTTAGATATAGTAGGGAGGGCCTTGGACTTTCCACAAACCAATGTGCATTACCCTCTCTGAGGACTGGATAAGGGTTGTGTGGGAGGATGTGAGGAGGGACTGGGAGAAGGGAAGAAGTGGTAACTTGGATTGGTAATTTTTTAAAACATAATCAATTAAAAACCATTCAGAGTAGCTGAGTCTAGGCAGCACAACAGCAACAAGAGACTGAAAAGGGGAACAGTTGTATCCATGCCCACCTTCAGCCATTATGTTGCCTGTTCCTACCAGCAGCATCCAAATAAAAGCATCTTCATGATACTCAGTGGACCACTGATCTGGAAGATCAAAGTGGCATCACCCATGAGTGTAATGATGAAGGGTCAGGCTGGTCCAAGAGTAAAAACATACAAAGAAGGGATGAAAGAATACGAGAGAGTTGTCAGTCCAGCATGGGCCAGCACAGAATAAGGAAGGACTGTAGGAGAAGCTGTTCTTCCTTTTGGAGACTACAGCTCCCAGCATCCCCCTGGACTGGAAGCCCCAAAGGCACAGGGCATTTCTCCCAGACGCCCCTGAGTTCCCCGTTAAAAACAGGGGTCACCACGAGCTCTCTCTCTCTCTCTCTCTCTCTCTCTCTCTCTCTCTCTGCCCTTCTCTCCTTTCATCTCTGCACACCTGTCCCTTACTTGTTGTTACCCCCCCATTAAAGTGCACCCACGTGGGACCGCCGCGTGTCTGTGTCTCCTTCCTAACCCCGCATCGCCCTGTGTCTCGCGTAATGTCTCCACTCTCTAACCCCACAGACAGACAAACAAGACAAAAAAGAATAACAGAAGCAACAAGAAGACAAGTGTCTTAGAGTTCATCAACATGCACGCAGCACACTGAGCCCTGACCTTGCACATAGTCACAAAGGAACACTTTGATCTCTTCCTTGGGTCATGGACAGATGCTGATGGCACAAAAGCCAGACGCACTGCAATGGCCTATCACCTGAGTTCCCTCAACAGCAGTTCTCCCTCCTGCCCAAGACTACTCACTGTATGTAAGTGTAGGCTGATGGGACACTTTCTGTTGGAAGGTGACGCATCATGTGTACATTACACACCGCTTCATCAGTGAACCTTATGAGAGCACTGCCATGATAGCCTAGGCTAAACGCCACGGGAAGTGGCACGTCCATGCCATGACTGCCTCTTTCACTAGCCCACACCTCAGCCTCCATGGCTACTGTTGGTCTCCTGGCATCTTCTCCAACCAATCCCATCTTCTAGTTAGGAATCGAACCTTCCCATTGGCTGTTGCCTCATTTATGACATCATTCTCCCTCCAACCCTACCAGCACCTGGTAGAATCTTGGTGTTTCCATGGTGATGACTGTAAACAACTTTGGATCATCACAGGTCCAGGTGACCAGTGACCAGTGAGTGCTGTCTGATACTGGACACACTTGCCACTGAGGTCAGCTGATCAGAAAAAGCCGACCGATTATCTTGCTCCATTGTACTTTGGATTGCTGATCCTCTCCCCTTGACCATGTCAGGTAAGGATAGAGACTTTAAAACATGTGATCTTCTCCATTGACTTTTACTATACTAGTAAATCTTTGCTGAATGTGGATAGTATTGATGTTGATATAGATATCTAGATTTGAATGTCACATTTAGCTTTGGTTCTTACTAAGTAGGTGATTTTAGACAAAAAGTTTATTCTCAAGTGTTTTCCATCCGCCTCAAGGAGTGAACAGTGTCACTATGCTTGGGTCCTGTACTGTTGGGTTTTCAGAAGAAAGTGAAGAGGGAATAAAATCAGGCTCTTTTGGATGGTATTAAACTACAGAGACACGGGAACATGAACAAGGCACGCAGAGATCTAGCACTCCACACCACTAATGAGACAGTCTCCCCCCACTACTGTTTCCAGTCTTAGTTTAAAATTCAGGGCGACTCTAACAGTATTGGTCACACCACGGATGGTGGCACACAACTATAATCACAACATAGAGAGAACTGGGTGGGATGGAGAACAGTTCAAGTCTGACATGCTCTACACTGGCTTCTCTCCATACTCACCAAATGAATATTGACTATGGACAAAATGGCGACTGCCATGTTGTGCAGTCACTTGGACTTCCCTGGATTAAACATGGAGAGTGGAAGAGAATAAGAGGACTGTGGAATCTGAGAAGGCAGTTGTTGTACTGAAATTAATATTGACAGTGTTGCTGGAAGGACAGACCCACAGGAAGTCAGGGAAGGGGGCAAACACAGTACGGGTCTAGAAAGTATATAAATATATGAAGGCACACTGCAGAGGGGACCCTGGTGGTCCACAATGGTAGTTTAGAACACAATGTTGAAGACGACCACAGATTATAATCAAAACAGACAAGGCATTGTCATTTCCCAAGCCATGTTTAACCAAACGTACTGTTCAGATTAGTCTGTACAAAGGTTCCCTGGCACATATAGAAAGAATATCCTGATCTGGTCCCTGGCTCTTACACTCCATCCAGACCACTTTCTGCCCAGTTCCCCATGTCTCATGTGCACTGGTGGTGTTGGATAGGACCAACTGGGGCTGAGAAGTCCAGTCAGTTAGAGTCTGACCATGGCAACTGACACGCTGTTGTGAGGGGGGATTCTCACAAGGATTACCCCTTAGAAGAGATATAAAAATTAACAGTTACTGAGGAGCTGTTAAGAAAACAATTTAATCAACAGATATTAAATTGAGAAGCAATCATATTCAGAGATGAACCCCATAAAACATTAGCAGTCTAAAGAGGACACACTAAACTGGTGCAATCACGAAGAAATGTTGTCAGTAGGTTGTATTTCTGAAATCATATTTGAATAATGCTTAAAAGTTATAAGATTATAAGAGATCCTCAATTATACAAGAAATGCAAGGGGAAAAAAGAGAGAGGGGGAAGGAATAATTACCGCAATTTGGTACACATTTGTTAAACATCATTTCAGAAAAAAACTCAATAAAATAGAGATTGGCCTGGTGGACATGGCAGGGGCTCCAGCACCAGCACTTTAGAGGCAGAAGCAGACCTGTCTGTGTGATTTCAAAGCCAGACTGATCAACGTAGAGTGAGTTTAGGTCACTCTATACTGTAAGATCTGCAGAGAACAGGACAAAGTTCCAGGTATGGAATATGCCTATGGGTCTCTTCCCAATAAAAACCTCTGTTGTAGAATATATTTGCGAGGAAGTGTCCCAACAGGCACTATTATATTACAATCAGGAAAAAGGAGCATCGTGTCTAGATCTGAGAGAGCATTAAGCCAGATTGACCAGGATTTCCATGCCCACACAGGAAAAAGCAGACAGTTCATCTAGTGATTGTCATCCTTCAAAGCCCCACCGATCAATCTTAACCCATTTGCTTGGCATATGTAAGGGAACATAGATGCTAGACTCTCCCACTCAGTACATACAACCTGGAGATAACACAGTCCCTCCCAGGGGGTAGAAAGCCTCCATCTCAACTTTTTCCAACTCTCTTCTTGCTTCCTACAGAAAATTGCCAAAGTGCACCTTTCACTGGGACAGAATGTGCTCTGCAACCCTCTGTGCCTGTGCTGAGGAATGCCACACCCTCAGCAGGAACTGTGTGCAATTTCTATGGGGTCTGCACCCCAGCTGTGAGCTCCGCATGGCTCCTGTCATCAGACTCCAGCACATGCTGCCAGCAGCTCATGGACAGTGCCTGTCTTTACCAACGAGCTGGCACGACCATGCTGACTGAGCCAACTGACCAGAACCAGATCTCTACTTCGACATTTTCCTATCCAGGTGTTCTCCACTGGGATCTCAGAGAAAGCACCACCAGAAGGGAAGCTCCATTCCTGGATGCCCCTGTAACTGTCATTGACCAGAATACCACCCCCTCGTCTAGGTCTATAACAGCCCAGTGTGACAATACTTTCCATATCAATGCATTACCGCCATCCTATCCAACACTGTCTGCCTGCCTTGTACAGGCAACGCCATCAAATCTACCAGATCAACGATATATCCTGGCACCTTGCTACCTGGATGGAAGTCAGGTCTATTACAATGACCAGAACAGCCTGGGTCCTCCGATGGCTGAAGAATTCTGGCAGTGCCTGCAGGCCTATGGCTCTGTGTCCTGCTCTGGGAATCAGGCTTCCTCTCTGCACCCAGGGATGGTGATGGCACTACAGGAGATTCAGCCAATGAACATCCAAACACCTTTCTCCACCTGTCCCATCTACTGGCCCACATCTGCTCAAACCATGCCAGACACCAGTCTTCAAGGTGAGTAAAGCCAGGAAGGGAGGTGTGAGATCAGCCCTCAGAGGAGACACAGCTCTACCTTTCAGAAGTGGATGTCCACACAGAGGAAGAATGGGAGTCCTGACATGTAGGCTGTGGCTCAGGCTCATTACCCCTAAATTCAGTCTCTATAATGAGAGAGAATACAGGAAAGTGAGTGACATTCAACCTTCATTAAGACATGTCCAAGGACCACACCACAGGAACGCATTTCACTGCCAAGGCTAATCAGGCCCATGCAGCAGCTCACTAAAATCACCTCCTTCCTAATCTATGTCTCCAGATTCTAGATGACATCGAGAATTTTATCTGTTTTTGTACAACTAAGTTTCCCCTGAGTTGAAACTAGTATCCAGAGAAATGGAACCCTGAATCTGACCTGGAGGAAGTCTTCTCCCACACTCCAAGTGTCTGCTGTGACATTCTCTAACACTTAAGCTCTAGTGACAGTCTGCTTTGACCTGTGTAATATTGATAAGCAGGGTTGAAGCATCTCACCCTATCTGTAACAGTCAACCTCTCTCTCTTTCTCTGTCTCTTTTCCTCCTCTACATCTCTCTTCCACTTTCTCTTTTTCTTTTACTCTTTCTTTCTGAATCTTCAGCAGTGACCCAAGGCCAAGACTATGTAGACATGTTCTCTGTTACAAAGTTGATGCTCAAAGCTTTCGCAGTCTTACATTTTGACATCACTAACAAAAATTCTGTGAAACGTGAACCTTAAGGAATGTCAGGGCTTTTGAACCGCTTGCCTTTCAGAATTGAGGAACTCATATGGATACCTAAACCCAAATAAAAATCCAGGCTTCAGGGGCCATATGAGTAATACAATGAACAGAAAGAAACTGGTGGAGATGAGTAAGATTAGGAAACAGTGAGCAACACAACCTGTCTCAGAGCAAACTCCCAAGGCAATGAGAGGCACTGTTTCAAAGGAAAATGGGGGAGAAAGGGAAGAGCGCACACCAAGGAATTCTGTCACCTCCCCATGATCACTAAGCATGTACACACCACACAAACACAAGAGAAAACGTGATCTCACACGGTCATGAGAAACAAATGAGTAGTTACTATGTGTCTCCAAAGAGGGCTGCTTTCCCTGCTCCTCCAGCAGAGCTCATAGCAATGCCTGCAACACTGCTGCAGGAGCCTCAGTGCTCAGGTGCACTGAAAGCGGGGGTAGCATCTCACTTACCAGGCACTGACTTCGAACTTCCTCTTTTTCAGTGGTGGAGAGGGAGACAACCCTGGGGTTGACACCTTCAGGGCAGACACTGTGTCTGCTGCAGAGTCCAGACCTCGGCAATGCCTGCACCCAGGATGCCCAGATGAAGACAGCACCTGTCAGTGGGAACAGGTCATTAATTGCCCTCATGCACAGTCCTTCTGAATTCCTGGCCTTGCCTCCAGCCGCAAGCCTGGAAAAGACACAGAAGAACAATGCAGATGAGATGAATGCTGAGCAATCAACACCTCTGGATTCCTATGAGGGCACAAAATGTAACCAAGACGCATCACCCCTCCCTTCAGCATACCCTGGCATGCAGCAGCCCTTGAACTACAGTGATGTTGGGAGCCTGAGGCAGAAGCTAGCTTCTCAAAATGTCACTTTGGGAAACAGTAGCCTTGGTCTGGAAGACCCTGAGGCTCTGCAGAGTGTCATGGAGTCTAGCAATGACTTTGCAGACATGACTACTCTGGTGGCAGATATTCACCTTCCCCAACTCTTAAACTTCAACACTGGCCTTGACCAAATGGAAGATCACACAGCAAGCCAAACCAAAGACTCCAAAGACATCAGGAGGGACCAGGCCCAGTCACGCACCAGCATCTTTAGTGGACTATCTGAACTGGGCATCAAGAAAAACCAGAAAGTCTCTGATGTGTTTCATGGAGCTCTTCAGGCCAGAACCCATCACGAGGATATGCTGAAGGAAGATGATCCTGGAACCATAGACAACACGGCCAACCACGTGCAGAGCAAATCTCAGATATTTGTACCCAAGAGGCCCAGCGTAGCAAGGGCACAGGGGAAAGAAAAGGCCAAGGACACCAGAGGAAACAGCTCCAAGAAAACAGAGGAGCTGGAGCCATCAAGTCACAGAGTCAAGGCAGAAGAGAAGCCCGCCATCCCAAAGACCAAGAGGAAGAGGAATCCACCTGAGCTCAGCCATGACAGCTTTAAGAAGCCTCGAACTCACCTCGGCATGCACATGCTGGCGTCTGTGCAGGTCTTTCACCCACTGGGGAAGAAGAGTGAGAGGAAAACTGGCGTCTCCTCCTCCCGGGCTCTGCTGAACTTGAGCAGCAACAAAGATCCCAGGACAGGCCCAACCGCCACATCCCTGGGAGATGCGCCCCGTGAGGGTCGAGGCCCTGGTAGAATCCCGGGCAATGCTCAGAGAACAGAGAGCAGTGCTCCCAAGCGGTGTCCATCTCTGTGCCTGGATGAGCTGTCCCCAGCTGGGAAGGTCAAATTAGTACCTCTGCCTTTCCTAGCCCTGGACAAGCCTCAAGACAGACCTGTTTCCAGAAAGCTTCACTGCCTGGCTTCGCACAGGCCCACTACAGCTTACCCAGTGAGGTCTCAATCCCACACTGCTAGGCAACCCAAACTCAAGTCATCCCAACCAGCTCCTGCCAGCACATCACTGATGGCCTCTGACAAGTCGGCTCTGCCAGTTGCCACCAGTGCCACACGTCCAATTAGAAGCAAGCCCATCCAGTCTTGCCCTGGGCCTCAACCGCCTGCCTCTTTGCCTGCACCCTACAGAGCATCATCTCACACTTCACTCCACAGGGAGCCTCTTTCTTTTGCCACAAACAAGACCCTAGATCCTCCCCAGCCTCAATCCCAATACCTGCGGCAAGATTTCAGCCACTTACCAATTCCTTGGAAGAAAGTCAACATTCCGGGGCCAGTCATCTCACAGCCTATCACTGAAGAGCAGAGGCCAGAGAGGGAGGCCATGAAGAGGCGGGCTCAACAGGAGAGAGAGAATGCTGCCAAGTGTACCTCTCTGGGAAAACCACAGCTTTTCCTTCAGAGGGAGAAAGATATGGAAATTTCGAGATATTATGGCTATGCAGTGTAAGTGCTGCCCAAACCTTTGGGACACAACGCTATTCATCACACACAGGTAAGATGTAGATACACATAGATATTCATGCATACATGAAGTTTAGAGGCTTAGCTGAATGTGTAGATATGTAGATACATACATAGTAATGCAGAATAATATTTAGATATATGCATATATGTGAAGGGAAAGAAATAGTTTATAAATTTATAAATACTTGAAGACATTATAAGTGACTGTAGAAACTTAAGACTGCGATTTTATCCATGAGTATATAGAGAGGGCTTTGATGTCTTCCTTAGAACTTTACTATTATTAATTTATGTTTCCTAATTATGTAATAATACATGTGACATAGATACAACATATGCTATAAGTCAGTGGTACTACTTATTTAATGTTATAGCTGTAGCAAAAAGCTCTAGTGGCAATAAGATTATTTTCCTGGAATTTAATTTTCAGGATTCTAGGATGATGTGGGAGTCCCCTCTGTATGCTGTGAATATGTTTTATTACCACTGGTCATTAATGAGTAAATCTGTTTCAGCCAATGACTGAGCAGGTCAAAGCCATGTAGGATATTCGAACTGAGATGTAGAGAGAAAGCAGGCAAACTCAAAGAGATGCCATGTAGCTGCCGAAGGAGAAAGATGCCTCAATGCCCGAACATTGCCAATAGGTCACAGACTCACGGTGATAACAGGTTAATATTACTTGGCTTTATTAAGATGTTAGAGTTAGCCAGGAATATGCTGGGGTCATTGGCCGAACAGTACTGTAATTAATGTGGTTTCTGTCTGATTATTCACGTCAGAGTTACTGAACATGGTAAGTTTCCTAGAGTGCATACTGTAAAGTGAACACACTACTGCTGTCGCCACATCTCCTCCCATTTCAAACCTCAAACACGAGCCCTTTAGACATCAGTACTCTGCCTGCATTTCATGATATGAAACATAGGGTCCATGTGTGCATAATCAAGATCCTACCTTGAAAGAAATTCTACAAGGCGGAGTATCTTTCTGAGATGGGTTGATTTGGATTACTGGGTTTGTCTCAAATTGTATCAATCTTTGAAATTATCCATTTAACATGTTTGTTTTTCGTGTGTGTGTGTGTGTGTGTGTGTGTGTGTGTGTGTGTTGTCCACATGAACTACTGCGTAACAAATGTATGGAGTGCCCAGAGAGGCCAAACCTGGGCATCAGTTCTCTGGAGTCTGTAATTAAGAGAGACTGAAAACCATCATGAGGTGCTCTGAATTCTACCTGGGGATTCTGCGAGAAAATCAAGTGTTCTTCTCTAAGGAGCCATCTCATCGAACCCGAGTTGAGTACACATAATGGACTGACATTTGATCGCCTGATATTTTCCTCCATCCTGACCTGTCCCTGAATCTTAACCTCCTTTCCCTATTCTGTGCTCTAACTGTTTCAGAGTTTGTAACACATTGTCCTCTGAGGCATATGGCATTAACCTTGTATGGGGTGGCACATAAGAAATAGAATTAATTTATATATAAGTTTAGTTTCTTGAGACAATGTTTCTCTTCATATCACTGAATATTTGGGAACTGACCTCGCTAATCAGGCTAGCCTTGAAATCACAAAGATCTGCCTGACACTGCCTTTGTAATGCCTTTGCCTGTGTCCCTGCCTCAAGAGTGCTGGGACTAAAGGAATGCACCAAAATCCCAGGTGAAAGCACCTTCCTTTCTGTATATGTGGGTCACCGATTTCCCCACCATGATTATGTGAGGATGTATGTTAGCAACAGTACATTTTTGATAGCTACCAAAAGTCACAGAGGCTGAACTGCTTGCGCTTACAACTGTAATTCAACACAGGTTCATTGTTCTGAAAAATTGCTACTCAAACAGAGATCATAGGAACGCCTTCCCCATCACTATAAGGGCCTAAGTGGAGAGGGCACAGAAGGAGGGGAGCATCTCACTTACCAGTCACTAACTTCTTCCTTGACTCTTTTTCAGTGTTGGAGAAGGGGGTGTCCCTGGGACTGATACCTCAGGACAGACAGTCCATCAGTTGCAGTCCACAATGTTGCTAGTATTCCACCCTGGATTCACAGATGAGGATGCCACCTGTTGATAGGGACAGGTCATTGACTGCCCCTATCCAAAGGTCTCCCAAATTCCTGGCCTTGCCAACAGCTCTCATCCTAGGCGGAAAAAAGGGAAAACAATGTGAATTAGACGACAGCCAATCTATCAATGCTTAAGGATCCCTTAAAGGCACACAGGAAACCTAGTCCCATCACTTCTCCCTTTAGCACAACCCAACTTGCAGCACACGCTGTGCTTTACTGACACTAACACCCTGAGGCAGAAGCGTGCTGTTGAACATGTCTCCTTGCTAAGCAGCACCTTTGGCCATCATGAGCCTGGCACATGCACACTGTGATGGTCTCCAGCATAGACTTTGCTGACATGACTACACCGGGGCCAGATATTCACCTTCCACAATTTTTCAAATAACTCAATGTATTAAACATATTCAGAGATGCACAGCATCCTTATCCAAAGACTCCATAGTCATCAGGAGGGAATAAGCTGGGGCTCATGAGCAAGACAAAACCAAGAGGACCAGAGGAAACAGCTTCAAGAAAACAGAGGAGCTGAAGCAGTTTAGGAAGAGTCAAGTCAGAAGAGAAGCACACCATCCCAGGACCAAAAGGAGGAGGAATCCACCTGTGCTCAGCCACCACAGCTTTAAGAAGCCTCGAACCCACCCCAGCATGCACACACGGGAGTCCGGGAAGGGCTTTCACCTCTTGTGGGGGAAGTGAGAGAAGAAAACTGGCCTCCCCTGAACTCTGTCAACTCTTCCTGCTTCTCTGTACTCTATTATTACAAGAGTTTATTGAACTTTGATCTCTGGGGAAGTGGCATTGGATATTCGCAGGGTGACCTTTATTCACTTTCTTTTAGTTCCTTGAGAGAGACTTCTCTCCAAAGCACTATATGTCCTGGCAATAACATCATAGACCAGGTTAGCCTTGAACTCAGTGATCTGCTAGACTCTGCCTCTGCCGCTTCCTCTGTCTTTTGAGTCCCTGCCTCAAGAGTGCTGCGACTAAAGATGTGCTTCAACAATGCAGGTAGAATCAAGATTCTTTCTGTACATGTGGATCACCAGGTTTCCCAGCATGATTTGATGAAGAGTCCATGTGTAGGCAAGGCGAGTCTTGCTACTGACCTAAAATCACAAGAGACTTAACTGAATGTATTGACTTAGCTGTATGTATTTACAACTGCAACTCAACTCAGATTCTTTTTTCTGACAGTACCTTTGTTTCACTTGTAGGCTGGACTTCTGACAATGCCTATCTACTTCCAGATAGTACAACATCTGGATTTGACTCAAGGAATGTATTCAACCTGTCCCTAGATATTTATGGTGTTTGTATTTTCTCAATAGGTAATCCCCAGCTACTGTGTAGACACAATACTGTCCATTCTAACAAAGCCTATTTGCTGTCCAGAGTCACTGGTCTAGATAAATATAACACAGCCAGCCGGAAAGGATCCCACAACCTGTATCCAAGCATCCTGACAGGGGCACGAATAACTACAAGAGAATGAAGGAAAGCAATAGTTTAGGGAGGTCTCTGGTTTGATCACTCTCTCTGTGTTTTTTAACTACAGAATTTGGGACTCCGTGATTCTACTGGGCTTCACTGTACTCCTCAGAAAAAGAGAAAGGCATTTGAATGGATATACATTCATGTTAAGATGATTATTTTAATCTTTATGTTTTCAAATTAAGTGTCTTGTAGAATAACACTTGTTGAACAAAGCTCAGGAATTATTTTACATATTAAAGCAATTAACAAAAAGATGTACTGAATTCTTCTCATGGACTTTAAGTCTCATTGTACTATTTATTCAATGAACAGATTTTATTCTGTATATTGTATACTGACAACAGCACTCAGTTCCCACCACCTGGCCATTCCTTAGCTCTCACCAAATATCTTAGGCAATGTTCTTCTGCTTTATACTACTGCTTACAATTTCATGAATGTCTATATGTAGAGATGTGTCACCAAGGAACCTCATAGTGAGACAGGATAAGAAGATGTTTCTGTGGGACTGGATACATTTGGTACAATATAATTATCTCGAGTTCCAAGGATTCTCCTGCAATCACCTTGACTGCATTCATTGTTTTTACTGTAACCAGTTCCACTGTGTGCAGACGTCACGTATTTCTTATCATTTGCTCTGCTACTGGACACCAAGTTCAGGCCCTAACACAGGTATCCGAATCCTGAACAAACTGCAATGTACAGCAATGTGCAGAGCAATAACCCATCCAACGCCTTGGAACAGCATGGACAGGAGGAGTGGTAGACCTGGTTTGGTGTTTAAAGACACTGTATACTGAAATACACAGAGGGTACAATACTTCACATTACACCCACCAACTGACCCTACGGAAGCAATACTTGCAAGTCCCCAACTTTCAGATAACTCTCCACTTCTTATATTCTGTACCATCTAGAAAGATCAAGTCCAACTGATCTTAGCTAAAATATCTCGATGGGATAGTCATTTTATTCTAGGGTAAAACACCAGGCTACACTACTCTACCTGACTGCATTAGCTCTTACACTGCATTCCTGCTTGCATGACAGCCCCTGATATTTGGATGGACTGCATTGTACATGATCCATTTTGGCATAAGAGGCAATCATCTCACCACAACAGCAGCCACAGCCACTGAGTATCAGCAGCCAAAACTTTTACAGTTTTTCCATCAGCACCAAAAGCACACAGAAAAGGAAGTCGAGAAAGGAGACAGACTGGAGCAGTTCCATCAACACTTGCAGCTACACTAATCTCACGCAGAAGCACAAAGGTTTAGAAGGGAAATACAAAGGCCCGTCCATTCCCTTCAATAAAGCAGTAGGAGTTCCCTTCCCACTGTGACCTGTGATCCTCTGAGTCACAGGAGATTCTGTTGTGCATCACGGTACAACATAAAAATTCCCTTCTATGAAAGCCAGCCTGCTAGCAGGAAGGGAGATTACAGTTCAGTCCAAGTCTGACTTCTAGATATCCTACATCTGAAACAGAGGGACGGGACAATCATCTACTTCTTACTCATACCAAATAAAAGGATCCAAAGAGCTTCATCTTTTGGGAGGTCTTGAAGAGTTTCTTGACCGACATCTCCTGAGTCTTAAGATCATTTCTGGGACATAGAATATAGCAGGCATATGGCTTCAGTGAGTGCCACATTTCCACTCATTCAGGGTCCCATTTCTCAACTTCTCTAACTTACTTTTGCTCTCCTTGGAGATGCAATCCATAATTTTCAGGCACTGTGACGATACCACGGTACCACCGACGATAAGAAATGTTTCGTACACATGTGAGCAGGCTCTGTGCAGACCTGCCAATGCCAATTCTATCAGGGGATAGCCTTTGTGCAAAGTCACACACTAAGCAGATTCTCTAAATAGGGAGGGCAGTCTATTCCACTGCAGCTTGCAAAGATCCCCTCACATGGAATTTTGTAATCTAGATAATACAACAAGTCCCTTCAGCTCCTAGTTTTCAGGATTCTCATGGGGCCAGGGCACATAATAACAGCTCTTACGCATCTGGTCATATCAAACCAATCTCTTTACACTGACTCAAAGACAAGAACAGGGCCGTGATCTACCTATCCACTTGAATTTATGCACATTTCTCACACGCTTTACATGAACACTATTGAACACAGCATGGTCTTTGTTTTAGTTTGCTCTCACCTATATACTTGGCACAACTAAGAGTTTTGTCATTTGAGTTAAAGACTTCAGGAGTTCATTGACAGGGTATGTGGATTTTAGTTAATTTCTTTCATAAAATGCAGTCAGCGTGAGTAATGTCACCTAACAATGTACATTCCTACAGAATGGGAGAACAAACACCTTCTCACCCAAGTCAACAGTAATGATCTTGTGGGATTACCCACGTTACTTGAAAGTGAAGGAATGTTGGGTTACAAGCACTGGGCATCATTTTTATATGTAGATGTGTAAAATAAAGCAAAAACTCACATGGATATGGTATATGGGACAGGAAATCAAAGTCCCTAGGGCTCTTTCATTAATGGAAGCCAGCAACACAGCTATGTAAAGTGCTCCCCTAGTAATGGGGCAAGGCACAAGAAAGACATCAGAGATCACCCACAATGCACTATTCCATTGACACCTCTGGACCATGTTATTAATGGGAACCCCAAAATTGAATAATAATGAACAAATTGGTCAGAAAAATGCTTACTTTGCGATGCTACTTGGAGCACAACTGAGATACAACAGAGGGGCAATAGTGACGACTTCAAGTACCAATGCACACACTCCTATTTAGCTTATATAGCATAAAACAAACCAGGATCCGAAGGAAAGAGGATAGTTCAATTCAGTGGTTGCCTCCCGGAAGTAGCCTCTCAGACTGATTGTGAAACATGATCTTTTTTTTTGAATATTTATTTATTATGTATACAATATTCTGTCTGTGTGTATGCCTGCAGGCCAGAAGAGGGCACCAGACCCCATTACCCATGGTTTTGAGCCATCACGTGGTTGCTGGGAATTGAACTCAGGACCTTTGGAAGTCAGCAGGCAATGCTCTTAACCTCTGAGCCATCTCTCCAGCCCCTGGAACATGATCTTTATCATTAAATGACAGAGAAGGACCTAGTCTATGCTCGGCAATACTATACAAACACAGTGGAACTTGGAATATATAAGAATGTTGGCTGAGCAAATCTAAAGAGTGCCAGGAAGGAGAAATCCCCTGTGGTCTCTGATTTACCTCTTACCTCAATGTACTGCCTTGGTCTCCTGTTCTGGATTGCTTAAACAATGGTCTGTAAAGCATAACATGAAAGACACTTGATCCTGCACCAAGTTAGCTGAGATTTCTCTGTTTAGGTCTGTATCTCATTTTTTAATTGGGTTATTTGAAATGTTGATGTCTAATTTCTTGAGTTCTTTACATATTTTGGAGATCAGTCCTTTGTCTGATGTGGGGTTGGTGAAGATCTTTTCCCATTCAGTAGGCTGCCTTTTTCTCTTATTGACTGTGTCCTTTGCTTTACAGAAGTTTCTCAGTTTCAGGAAGTTCCATGTATTAATTGTTGCTCTCAGGGTCTGTGCTACTGGGGTAATATTTAGGAAGTGGTCTCACGTGTCCATGCATTGAAGACTACTTCCCACTTTCTCTTCTATTAGGTTCTGTGTGGTCAGATTTATATTAAGATCCATTTAGACTTGAGTTTTGTGCATGGGGATAGATATGAATGTTCAACATCCTTAGCAGTCAGGGAAATGAAGATCAAAATAACTCTGAGATACCATCTTACACCTGTCAGAATGACTAAGATCAAAAACTCCAACGATGCTTATGCTGGAGAGGATGTGGAATAAGGAGAATACTCATCCATTGCTGGTGGGAAAGAAAACTTGTACAACCACTTTGGAAATCAGTATGGTGGTTTCTCAGAAAATTGGCCATCAACCTACCTCAGAATCCAGCAATGCCACTCCTAGGCATATTCCCAAAAGATGTTCAATCATACTCTAAAGACGTTTGTTTGACTATATTCATAGCAGCATTATTTGTAACAGCCAGAACATGGAAACAACCTCAACCAATGAATGATATCTTGAAATTTGCGTGCAAAAGGGTGGAACTAGAAAACACCATCCCTGAGTGAGGTAACCCAGACCCAAACAGATGAATATGGTATGTACTCACTATGTATGTATGTAAAAAAGTGGATACTAGCTATAAACAAAGGATATTGAGGCTATATTTCATAATCCTAGTGAAGTTAAGGAACAAGGTGAACCCTAAGAAAAACGTATATAGATGCACCTGGGAAGGGGAAAGAGCCAAGATCACCTGACAAAATTGGGAATATCGGTGTAGAGGGGAGAATGGAGGATGGAAGGGGAAGAGGAAAGTAGAAGGGGAGGGGGTCAAAATAACTTGAGGGAATCTTATAGTCTAGATGACTAAGGTCAGAGAAGAGCAAGGAAAGAGATATTTTGGTTGAGGGAGCCATTTGGGACCAGTATGAAACCTTCTCTAGAAAATTGGCCATCAACCTTCCTCAGAATCCAGCAAGACCAATATTAGCAATTCCCAAAGATATTCAATCATACTCTAAAGACATGTGTTCAACTATGTTCATAGCAGCATTATTTGTCATAGCCAGAACCTGGAAACAACCTCAACCAAAGAATGGATAAATAAAATGTGGCGCATTTAATCATTAGAGTACTACTCAGTGGTAAAAACAAATGACGTCTTGAAACTTGCACACAAATGGATGGAACTAGAAAACACCATCCAGAGTGAGGTAACCCAGACCCAAAAAGATGAATATGGTATGTTCTCACTATATATGTATGTGACTAAGTGGATACTAGCTATACACAAAGGATATTGAGCCTATATCTCATAATCCTAGAGAAGCTAAGGAACAAGGTGAACCTTAAGAAAAATATATATAGTTCCACCTGGGAAGGGGAAATAGACAAGATCACCTGACAAAATTGGGAACATCGGGGGTAGAGGAAAGAATGGAGGATGGAAAGGGAAGAGGAAGGAAGAAGGGGAGGGGTGAGGAGAACTTGAGGGAATGGGATAGTCTGGATGGAGGAAGGACAGAGATGTGTAACAGGAGGGCCCGCCTGTTGAGGTTTCTGTTCCACCCAGTACTCCACAGCCAGCAAGTCCCAAAGAAAATCACACAGAGATCTCTATAAGTTATAAAACTGATTGGACTATTGGCTCAGGCTACTTATTAGCTCTTGTAGCTTATATTTAACCCATTGTTCTATGGGCAGCATGGGCTAGCCAGGCAGAAATGGCTTCTATCCTCTAGGCAGGAATGGTAGGAATGGGCTCCTCCTGCATTCTCCTGTTCTCATTGCCACACCTCTACTTCCTGCCTGGTTGACCCACCTATAGCCAATCAGCATTTATTTAAAACATGATTGACAGAATACAGACAATTCTCTCGCACCAGAGATGAGAGCGAGGAAAGAGATATTTTGATTAAATATGAGCAAAGAGGTCAAGACACCCACTGAAACAGCCTACCTGAGCTAATGGGAGTTCACCAACTCCAGCCAGACTGGGAAGGAATAAGAATAGGACCAAACTAGTCCCTCTAAATGTTGTTGATAGTTGCATGGCTGGGGCAGACTGAGGGGCCACTGACAGTAGCACCAGGGTTTATCCCTACTGCTTGTACTGGCTTGTTGGGAACCCATTCTCTTTGGATGGATATCTTGCTCAGCCTGGATACTGTAGGGAGGGCCTTGGACCTTCCCCAAAGCAATGTGCTTTACCCTCTCTGAGTGGATGGGGGTGAGGTAGGAGGGTGTGTGCAGGGATTGGGAGGAGGGGAGGAAGTGAGAACTTGTTGTCTTTGAGACAAACATAAACTAGATCATAACGCCTGGTGGGAACTGCCGTGATCCATCTTTCCGGTTCTCTTGCTCATGTTCTCCATCAGACCTCACATCCTTGATATGAGAGTCCCCTCTGTGTGCTGTGATTACCATTAATGAAAAAAGAAACTGTCTTGACTTATTGATAGGGCAGAACTTAGGTAGGTGGGGAGAACTAGACTGAATGCTGGGAGAAAGAAGGGCGGAGTCAGAAGATGCCAGGATCCACTGCTGGAGATAGATATGCTGAAATTTGCTGGTGAGCCACAACCTTGTGGTTATATAAAGATGAATAGAAATGGGTTAAATTAATATGTAAGAATTAGCCAATAAGAAGTTAGAGCTAATGGGCCAAGCAGTGATTTAATTAGTACAGTTTCTGTGGGATTATTTCAGGGCTAAGTTAGCTGGGCCCCGGGAATGAAAAAGAGGCCTTCCTGGAACTAGCTCTGTAGACCAGGCTGGTCGCGAACTCACAGAGATCCGCCTGCCTCTGCCTCCCGAGTGCTGGGATTAAAGGCGTGCGCCACCACCGCCCGGCTAGGGCCCTTCATTGTTTCATCAATGGTGGAACCACCATTCAGCTGCTTGTTGTTTTACATCATGACCAAAAGTATCTAAGGGAGGAAAGGGTTTACTTAGCTTGTGAATCCCAGTCAAAGCCCATCTCTGAGGAAAGTCATGGTAAGAACTCAAGCAGAAGAAGCAAGCCCCTTGGGGGAAAATAACTGACTTGTTCTCCATGGCTTGCTCAGCTTACATTGTCATATGACTCAGGACCACTGACAAGGGCTGGCATTGCCCAGAGTGGGCTGGAAGGACCTCGTCAACGATGAAGAAAGTGGCCCATGGACATGCCCACAAGTCAAAGTGACGAAGGTAATTTCTAGGTTGAGTTTCCTCTCCCCCATTTGTGTCAAGTTGACAGAAACCAACGAGTACTCCTGCCCTCTCTCAGTCAGTCTACTTCCTTCCTGTCCTGCAGATTGAGAAGTGACAGTGGCTCTAAGAAGTTGGTGGCTCCAGCATCAAGATGTACTTATTATCCACAGTGTATCTCTTGGAAACATCTTCCCTGGCAGAAGCGGACTCAATTCCTCTGGAGTTTTTTCAAATCTACCTTTTGTGCCCTCCCCTACCCTCTGTAAGCCCTCCTGTGTCTTGGCCTGAAGTGATTTTTCTGTCATTTATTTCTGCTCTTTAAGTGCACCTTAGAGTCCCAGACCTGAACCTGCTCTGGGTACTATGGCAGGCTCTAGGTTTGCTTAAGAGGCATGCTCTGAGGGTCTTTCTGGAAGAGGTGTCTTTGAGTTAGTAAGACCCATCCTGGAGGTGATGTGTGCGATGATTCAAAGCATTGCCAGCTTTGAAACTGAGAAAACAACGGGGGCATCAACATTCAGTCTGGGATTCCTGACTATGGACACAATGCTACCAGTTGCTCCCACTCCTTGTCCCTGCTTTCCCCACCATGAAGTACTGTGCCATCAACGTCCGAGCCAGAACACTCTCTCCTTCTTAGGTGTCTTCTCACCTAAGTGGGAAGTAAAGTGAGTCCCAGAAGTCCCCAACAAAGCTGGAGTCATTACTCTCGCCCTTCATCCTTTCCCTTTCCCAGGTCACAAAGGGATCCCCAGTGCCTCTCTGACTGTGTGAAGAATCTCACCCTTTGAGACCACTCACTTTTCCACTGACTTCCCTCCCTCACCCTCTCTTCACTGTCCCTGAGGCAAGTCTGCTGAAGACCCTGACTTGGTTCCACATTTGAGGTGGATAAAGGAAGGTGCTCACATCTTGAGCTGAATTCCCTCCTAGACTGCAGTGTCTGTGTGATTGCCTGCACGCATGCTTGAGGGTCTCCCAGGCACTAATGCCCTAGAGAGGGAGGCAGATGGCCCACTAGAGAATTGGACAGCTGGTTAGTGCTTTCCTCGTTCTGCCCTCAAACGTCTAAAATTCAGGTATGAAGTGTGGAATAGGATCATTTTAGAAACGGGGAAGACCCATCGCTAGGCAGGCAGCAAGACTCAACAGCAAAGCATCCCTCTTCAATGAGCTATTTACTCCAGCCATGGATGCAGTGCTGAGAAGTCATGACCCTCTGATGTCACAGGAGCCCCGAGAAGCCCATTACTCCCACCTGTGCGCTCTTGGCCACGGCCCTTGGAGGGGCTGCAGAGCTCAGCAGAGGTGGAAGAATGGGCTGGAGATCCAGCTCAGTCAGTGAGGACAATGGCAGTGTCCGCTGTTTGTGTCCCGGGGAAGCATCAGGATAAGGACTAGTAGACAGAGGCTGGTTTCTCCAAGACATTGCAGATCATGATAAAAGGTTTGGATGTGTGTGTGTGTGTGTGTGTGTGTGTGTGTGTGTGTGTGTGTGTGTATGTGTGTCTGGATGTATATGCATGAGTGTTTTTTAGCCTATGTCCACTCAGTGGGGCCCAGGCATCTGTGAACATGGTAGAAGTACAAGGAGGCTAAGAGCATCCCAGAGTCCTCCCTCTGGCTCCTTGCAATAAAGACAACTGCGGGGGGACAGCCCAAGCAACTGACAAGAGGCAATGAATAGGCAAGGTAAGAATTTAGTAAGGTCACTGATGCTCAGGAGACTCTCAAAGACTGACTGACTGGCTGAAAGTCAGGGTGCTTCTTTATTCATATAGAACTTCTTTATTTCTATAGAACTCAGCAGTTTCAAAAAATAGATCATATCATTTCTGTTTCTGGACACGTGTTTAACTTTGTCTTGTGTAGCACAATTAAAAACACCAAGACAGATATTGGGGTTCAACCTGAAGACCAGAAAAGCAAAAACAGCCAGACACTGACTCTTACCTCTACCTCCGTGGGAAATGGTGATCCTGCCTCCTGGAATCATCAGAATGAGACTGTGTGAGAGCCGTCTCCTCCCATCTTAGATTTCTCTCTAGGGCTGGGATTAAAGGCATGCACCACTACCACCCAGTTTCTATGACAAACTATCATGGCTACTGGGATTAACGGTGTCAACGCTGCCTGGTCGGTAAGGTTGACCAGGGTGGTTGTTTTACTCTCTGATCTTCAGGCAAACTTCACTTATTAAAATGCAAATGAAATGTCACCACAGTCCTGCATGTCTGAGGTCATATGATTAGTCATCGTTAATAAACTGTGAAGAACAGAGGTGCCGTTTACAGTCACTTTCCCTCACCAACCCTATAACGCAGCTTCTAGGCCATTCTTGCTGTTTCAAGGTTGCTAGACACAAAGAAAGTCTCCAGCAGCCCGGCAGATTGTCATGTCCCAAGAAGTGCATTATTAACCCTGAATGGTCAGAGTGACAATTGTCAATAGACCCAAGAAAAATCCTCAGGCCAAAGGTGCTGAAGAAATTATTCAGTTTCTGATATAATACAGTGTTTACATTTTATGTTTATAGAACGTATCTATATGTCTAATCCTAATATTCTTCTGTTTCTACAAGCCAATCCCAGATTTCTCAAGAAAGAAATCAGGAAATCCAATCCTACTCACAATTTTTACAGAAGGAAAACTACAAATAAGTCTAACCACAGAGAGAAAAGGGCATAGATAAAGAAAACATTCAGACACTGTGGAATCTGAAGAAGGCTCTGGAAAGACCTCTTGAGCATGTGGCTCTAGTGCTGGAAGTGATCAGCTGTTAAAACTCAATCTGCACTCCTACTCCAGCCACGTTCTTCACAGACCGAGGGAGAAAATCTTCTTACACATGGAAAGAACCGGAGCAGTCCTAAAGCAGAAAACCGTCCTGCCATGTAGGGATATCTTACTTGTCTTTTAATAAATGAAGTTTGCCTGAAGATCAGAAAAGCAAAGCAGTCAAGCCACTGGAGACCTATTACCTCCACCATCAAGACTCAGACAAACAAAAGGTGATACAGTCCTCAGAGTGACTGTAGACTGCAGTGCTCCTGCCTCCTCCTGCCTTATATGCCTTCTCCACCCAGCCAAGTCACTCCTGACTCCACTTCCCTAGTGCTGGGATTAAAGGCACTGAGTTCTATTTCCCTTTTTAGACAGATTCAATCTTATGTAGCCCAGGATGGCCTTGAGTCCTGGGATTAAAGGTGTGTGCCACCACTCCCTGGCCTCTAGTGACTTAGCTCTGGACTCAGATCTTAAAGGAAGCTTTATTTATTAAAACACAAAGTATCACTATACTGTCAGGAGTGTTGGCACAGGCCATTCATCCCAGTACTTGGAAGGCAAAGCAGGTGGCACATCCTTGAATTTGAGGACAGCCTGGTCTACGGAATGAGTTTCATAACAACCAGAGCTTTACATTGACACCCTGCATCAAACGAGAGAGAGAGAGAGAGAGAGAGAGAGAGAGAGAGAGAGAGAGGAAGAGAGAGAGAGGAAGAGGAGCAGAGGAAGAGGTGAAGAATGAAGGAAGAAGAAAGGAGGGAGGGAGGGAGGGAGGGAGGGAGGGATGAAGAGGACTAGGAGGAGCAGCAGCAAACACTGGCGGGATCCCAATACTGCACATCCATAAAATCGAGAAGAGTGTAGTAGCAGCAGAGGAACACACGTGCAGGTCACTGGAATAGAATGAAGAACTAAAAGTAAACCCACATAGCAAGAGTCACCTAAATCTATATAAAGGTGGTGGTGTAAATCTGTGGGAAAGGAACAGCTTTGTCAACAAATGGAGATCAGCATGGAGGAGACTGAAAGCCGTCTCACCCCACACAGGATCATTCCAGATGAATCAAAGCCACAAGGATGAGAGCTGAAGTGCTACAGAGTCAGAGCACACTGTACCACATAATGTAGGAAATAACCTCAGGGATTCACAAGCAGGCTTATGGGAAACTAAAAGCTTCCATACAACAAGGGGAAAGTGACCACACTAAAGGGTCACCTGTTGAACAGGCACAAAATAAATCCAGAAAGTTGTCAGCTCTAGAGCTGATTGACACTCCCAATGCATGGAAAGCTGGAAATGACACGGCAGAGACCACTTCATCTAACCCATGAAGAGGGCAGTGAACTGAGGAGATGGTCCTCAGAGGAAGAGACACAAACCTAAACAAGTGTTCACCAAACTCCCCATCTGTGATAGGGAATAAAGAGTGTTTGCAAGTCACCTCTCACCCCGGTCACAATGGCTAGTACCGAGGAAACTGAGGCCCACAGGTGCTGGGCAAGGTGTGGAGTAGTACGGATGCTTACACACTGCTAGTGGGAACTGAACCTGGGCAAGCCTCCGTGACTGCCAGCAGGAAGTTCCTCATAACAACTAAAATAGGATGCTGTCTAACCCAGCAATGTATGGCAGGGACGCTTACACAGCCAGGTTCCTTGTTGAACTCTTCACAATAGCTGTTCCCAATGGCTCAGAAAAGGAACCAGCCAGGATGTTGGATGTCTACCAACACATGAATGGGGACAAGAAATCAGGAACATAACACATCGGTACCTGCAGAGGACAATGAGATAAGCAGGAAGAGATCATTATGTTAAAGTGAACTAAATAAACCAGACTCAGAGACAAATGTCAGGTTTTCTCCAATAAGCAGAAGCTAGATGTGGTTGATGTATACTGTGCGCCTTTCTGTGTGAGTGTCGTGTGTGTGTGTGTGTGTGTGTGTGTGTGTGTGTTTGTATGTGTGTGTCTATCCTTAGGACAAGAAAGCAAGAGTGGGCCAGTGTGAGAGGGGAAGAGAGGATGAGATGTTTTGGAAAAGAAGCAGGAAGCATAGTATTAATAAATAAGATATAAATTCAAAAAGAGGAAATACTTGGGGATGGAAGGAAACCCACACAGGTCAGGAACAGTGAACAGAACAAGCAGAAGAGGACAGAAAGAGCGAACGTAATGGTGCCCGCGAAGGTATACACACATGCACAGACACTACCTTAATGAAGCCCTTTTTTTTTTTTTTTTTTTTTTTTTTTTTTTTTTTAATAATTTTTTTATTAAGAAAAGAAGAAAAAAAACATAAACAAAAAACAAGTTTCCACCTCCTCCCAGCCTCCCATCTCCCTCCCCCTCCTCCCACCCTTCTCCCCCTCCTCCCACCCTTCTACCCCTCCCCCCACTCCTCTCCCCCTCCCTCTCCAGTCCACAGAGCAGTCCAGGTTCCCTGCCCTGTGGCAAGTCCTAGGTCCTCCCCCCTCCGTCCATATCTAGGAAGGTGAACATCCAAACTGGCTAGGCTTCCACAAAGCCAGCACATTAAGTAGGATCAAAACCCCGTGCCATTGTCCTTGGCGTCTCATCAGTCCTCATTGTTCGCCATGTTCAGAGAGTCTGGCTTTATCCCATGCTTTTTCAGTCACAGTCCAGCTGGCCTTGGTGAGCTCCCAGTAGATCAGCTCCACTGTCTCAGTGGGTGTGTGCACGCCTCGTGGTCCCGACTTCTTTGCTCATGTTCTCCCTCCTTCTGCTCCTCATTGGGACCTTGGGAGCTCAGTCCAGTGCTCCAGTGTGGGTCTCTGTCTCTGTCTCCATCCATCACCAGATGAAGGTTCTATGATGATATGCAAGATATTCGTCAGTATTGCTCTCGGATAGGGTCATTTCAGGTTCCCAATCCTCAGCTACCCAAGGAACTAACTGGGAACCTCATGTTGGGCACTTGGGAGCCCCTCTAGGGTCAAATCTCTTGCTCACCCTAAAGTGGTTCCCTTAACTAAGAATTGTGGTTCCGTGCTCCCCTATCCACCTTTCCTTTATCCCAATTCTCCTGATTCCCCAAGTCCCCCCTCCTTCCCTTCTACCTTTTCTCTCCCCATCTCCCCTTACCCCCATCCCACCCCACCCCCAAAATCCTAATTTTCTCCCCGGCAATTGGGTCTACTTCCCTTAGCCAAGAGGATAACTATATGTTTTTCCTTGGGTTCACCTTCTTACTTAGCTTCTTTAGGTTCACCTATTGTAGACTCCGTGGCCCTAATTTATGGCTAGAAACCAATTATGAGCGAGTACATCCCATGTTCATCTTTTTGGGTCTGGGACACCTCACTCAGGATTAATTGGTTTGAAAAAAGAACATAAACTGTAATACTCTATTTAAAAATATCTTTACGGTTAAAAAGAGAACAAGAATATGAAGATGATGGTCGCCCAAGCCTAAGTGCTTATTTTACAACCCGAGATCCCAAGTAGAAAATCTTTTTTTTTTTGGGGGGGGGGTCACATGTGTGATCCCTATAGCAGAATGGGAGGGCAAGATGGAACGGCCTGCAAGTTCGCAGGCCAGACAGACTGAGATACGCAGCCCCAAAAGAATCAATAGACTTGGCTCAACAAGGAAGGGGAGAACTTACTTCCAAATGTTTCCTCTGACCACCACATGTGTGCCTTGGGAAGTCTGTAGGTCACTGAAGGTCCTCAGTTCTGCTGCCAGCTGCTTCCTGACACTTTGGCATTCTACCTGGACACCTCTGGGGTCCCTTCCCCTGGATCTAGCATTGATCCTTCTGTTTCTGTGGTGCTGTATGTGACAGTCACTTGTCAACTTTACACAGCGGGAGGCATCTAAAAAGAGAGGACCTCAACTGAGAGAGCGCCTCCATCAGATTGCCTGTGGGGAAGTGTGGGGGCATTTTCTTTATTAATGAATGAGATACAAGGATGGTAGCATAGGGTAAAGGGGCCAAGGAAAGAACACCCTGACCCTGAATTGACTCCTAGTCTCAGACTTGGATCAAGAGGGGAAAAAACACAAACAAAAAACACCAACCCTGAGCACAAAATCCCTGAACTTCAAGATCAGGCCACAGAAATGCTCCAATCCCAGGTCACCCTGGAAAACCCTGCTCTCACCCCCAGGAAAACCTGCATTGATGCTGCCTTCTCTTCAGTTCACTGCTTCTTCTCCATGCAGCAGGGGCAGCCTCCCTCCTGGCTTTTTCCCTCCCAATAGTCAATCTCCAGTGTGAGGTTTTCTGTAGTGTGTGACAAAGGTGGTTTCTTGGCTCCTGAGCCAGGATAGCTTTCCACCTAAGCTGTAACAGTTACAGGTAGCCCACTGCGGATTGTGACAGCAGTGGGCAGGATGCCCTGGGCGGTATAGAGCTGGCTCAGAGGGCCTGTGAAAACAAGACTGTCAGGAGCTCTCCTCTACAGCCTCCATGTCATTTCCTGCCTCCAGGTTCCCGCCCTGCTCGAGCTCCTGCCTTGACTTCTCTTCCTGATGGTAAATTGCAGTGATATTTTGTATCTATTTTTAACAAATAAAGCTTCCTGAAGATCAGAGTAGAAAGCTAAGCCACTAGATACCAGGCATGGTGACTCACACTCAGTACTTGGGAGACTCACGCCTTTAATCCCAGCACCAGAGACGTAGAGACAGGAAGGGATATGGCTGGACAGAGAGAGATATATAAGGAGTGGGGAGATGAGAGCGCACTGCAGTCTGAGGTTTGGTGGAGACAGATGCAGTCTGGAATGCAGTCTAAGGACAGGATCACCCCACCTTCGGAGCATAACGACTCTCTAGTGGCTGGCTGCTTTGCTTCCCTGATCCTCAGCATTAACCCCCTATATCTGACTCCGGGATTTTATTATTAAGACCATTTATAACTCGTGTTACAGTAAACGATTAAGATGTGTGGACTAAATATACCTCCATCCAAGTTGCTTTTGGTGGTGTTGTGTGTCACATCGATACAAAGTAACCTAGGACAGACATATACTTTGTCCATTGGTCCTGCTCAGGGGCAGGCAATGCTTTGGTGGCAGAGAATGAAGATGAAACAGAAGCTGAGAGACACGCCCCTTTTGAGAAAGGTGGTTGGTAGCTAGAATTTAGGGGGATGGGCAGGCCCTAACTGCCACAAACTGGGGTTTAACTTATGTTACACAGCCCACTTCTGGAGATGTAGTCCTCAGATAGGGGGCCTGTATCTGCTCACCATGATTTTTTTTTTTTTTAGACGAGGTCTCAAGTCACGGTTTCTCTGTGTATCCCTGGATGTCCTACAACTTGCTCTGTACACCGGGACTCCAATTTAGAGATACACCTGTCTCTGCCTCTGAAGTGCTGGGATTCAAGGTGTGTACAAACATCAACAGGCTTCCTCATGGGGTTTCTAAGAGCTCAAAACACAAACACAAACCGGCCCAGCCATCAGGAGCACAGGAGAAACAGCTGAAGGGAAGCAGGCTCTATGTTCAAAGGAAACACTGTTTCAAATGGGCAGGAGTAAAACATTCAGCCATTCTGCACAGCAGGGTGATGGTCTCCTCAAGCAGGCTCTCCTAAGATGTTCAGAGCAGCTGCCTGTGGGCTTCATGTGGCCCTGGCATCTTAAGAAGACAGCATGGAGTCTCAGAACATTGTGGTTCTGAGGAAGTTGGGTAGGGACGCAGGCAAGTTTAGACTCTTACAGCTGTAGGTGGAGTCGAGGCAGAAACAAGAGTTGGTACCCCAGGCCTCAGCCTATTCCTCTCCCTAGCTGGACCGTCAAAAAGCAGGAGGGACAGAGGCTGCAGTTGACCGTGCCCATTGTCCATTTTACCATATTAGTTGAAAGTCACTGATTATGCCCTGGGGGAGGGATAAGAAACAGATCTGGGAATCATCAGTACTCTTCCATAAGGCTGTCTGCAAAGCTGAATCAGGAGGCTAGAGACATGCCTGTCCCGTATTGTTATTTAAAATGGAACTGCTGTTCTCCTCAAAGCACAGGAATCCTCAAAGCCAAAACGTTCTTAAAGTAGAGGCTGCCATCCAGACACTGAAGAAGATCATACCTCAGAGCGACATGTGGAGGGCAGGATGGGCACTATGCCCGCATTAATCTCAGCCTGGGCTACATGTCCATGGGGTAGGACCCCAGCCTTGCCTTTGTATCTACTGTTACCACATCCCACAATGTCCTCGGGAATGACGCACACAGATACCGAGACATAGACACCCTGTGGTCTCCTCCATGTCCTTCTACACTATGCTCGACCGCAAGGCTCTGCTCACTGAAAGGGGTAGCTCAACTCATCCAGACACCTCAGAGCCCTCCTGATACCTCCTGCTTTCCCCAGATCTAAGCCCTCCCAACCACCCCCTAGCCACGTCTGGCATTGCTCTTCTGAAAATGGAATTCACTGCTCCCCAGCTTCTCTGTCTCACTCCATCTTCTCCAGGAGTCCCCTAATAGCTTCCAGCCACATGCAGTGTCCCCAGGGAATGGCTCCCGCCATCACTTCTGCCTGGCGTGTGCACCAATGGTGACTACTTACAAGGAAGTCCCTGCCTGCCATACTCTGCACACTCATCCCTCTTTGTCTCTCCTCAGAAGGCTGAAAATAACAGCACACCATACTTTACAAACGCCTGAGAGCAGGACCCCACCATGGTGTCTATGGGACTCAGGGAATCCTAGCTCCCGTAGTGTAGCTGATTGAAGAAGGAACAGCTAAAACTGTCCTGGAGAGGGAGCCTGGCTCTCCAAATCATGACTCTTCTATTGTCCAGTAGATGGAGTCAGACTCTCCTACAACCTCTAGTGAGTGGTCTTTGTGGTTAGAAAGCAGAGTTTAGACTTAGGCTCCTGTGGAAGCAGAAAGATGAACTGCAAGGCGCAAGGACACCTCTATTGTCTGAGGATCTCATTGCTCATATAGACTCTAGCTAGTATACACAGGGAGAGTGGGGTGCTAGACAAGAGAGGGAGCCTGGGGATTTCTATGGCTCCTTTCACCCAGCAGGAACCTGGGCTTTCTCGAGATGCCTGTCACCATATCCACACACCACATTGGTGATATTTCTCCCATATCTCCAAGTTAGCAAACTCTTTTGAAATAAAACCTTAGTGTGTGTGCTGGAGCAGCAAGAAACACAGGCATGGATTTTGAAACTCCCTATTTCGTCAAGATGTGTGGGCCCCGTGAATTTGTAACCATATCAAACAAGATGATTGGGATGTGGTGCTTGCCTAGTTGCTGCCTCAAGGCGAAACCCCAGAGAGCATCTCTTACCACTCATCAGATGCTGGTGCCTCATCATAAGTTCCACTGAAGGTTTAAACATCAGTGAAGGATGCTTCCCACTGGGGAGGAGATGAGATGGAAAGAATTTGAACATCCTTAGAAGCTGTCCTGCAACTTATGAAAAGTGGTCCCTTTAAATAGAGGCCATTGCCCCTGAAGCAAGAAGGCAACAAGAAAGCAATGAGCTGGGATGGCCACCTTGGGTTCATCATATGTTCAAAACCACAAATTTCTCTCTCTCTTTCTCCCTCTCCCTCTCTCTCCTAGAAGGATAATGTACCTAGAATGTCCCCAACTTCTCTTGGTCACAAGCCTAGTCTCCAGAGTCACACATTTCATTTTTCCTTCATCCTGTAGGAGAATGTTATTTGCCTTTATGTCTCTAGAGATCAATGCTCGGTTTCATGCCTAGGCACGTACTTTGCCAGACCGCTGCCTCCAATAGTACATAGCAAAAGGGACACTCTGCTAAGCTCTTCTTCACTTTCCGGATTCTTTACCTTGGTGGGATCACACTCCCTTTCTTCAACTGAGCTTTGTTTCTCTTTATCTACTGGGACATCCCAGTGATGATGTTGGAGTGATGTAGTCCTTTTGTTAAATCCTTGGGGAGTCCGACTGCTCTGGAAAGACCCTTGAGGAATTCTGAAGTTAGTCTTCATATATCACTGGGAACCTAAGATTTGGGAAAACTCTTAAGGCTCAGCAAAGTTGTCAAGGCCTGTCCTTTAGACCAGCCTCTCTAGAGCTGTGGAGTGTCAAGCTGTCCAGCATGGGCAGGCTGGTAGGACCGCTATAGGCACCCACAGGGATGATACCAGGTCAAGGGTTATTGTATAGTTGAGGACATGAGCACAATAGTAGTGAGATGCATTCCTGGGGACTCTTTAAGACTGGGTTCAGGCTGAGCCCCCAGTAGTGCAAGGGAGAGAACATGCAGGAAACTGGGGTCATGCTCTGAAGATAAGAACAGGGACCCCTGCCCTGAAATGCTGTCAGTCAGCCCTGGAGGGACAAGTTGGAGGGATGGACGACATGGAGTAAATGGGCTCAGTCTAGGTGGGCTGAGCGCTTGGACCTCTGGGTTGTAATACAGACACAGGTACTCGGACATACCACATAGGCTTTTATATTAAAGAGTAATATATAATTATCTATCTGGCATCCTCCACCTGCAGCCTTCAAGAGGAGGCAGAGCAAGCATTCTGACCAGGAACTTGCATATTAAGGAGCTGAGGTTCCATGAAGTGACTTGACAGAGATCACGTAACAAATGAGGTTTCTGGGTCTCTTTGTTCCTCAGCAGACTGGCCCCTTTGATCAGCTGCATCAATTACTCTCCATTTGCATTTCCCTAGGACCCTGGTAGTGTACACCTGGCTCTACACTTTGTCTCCAGACAACTATCTATGACCTTGGTGTTGTGGAGTGCATCTAACAGGATGCTCAGATTCTGTAATGAAATCAAGGTGTTTGGCCGTTGTTTCCATCAGCTATGACAAGTGGATGACAATCCTACAACTTAAGCTTGGGAACAGGCTTCAATATCCGTAATTTTCTCTTTCGAGAGTCTGACTTTTTGAGACAGGGATGACTGGAGATGGCTTGAGAAGCAGGCGAGAGGCTGCATCCCCACTATAGCTGCTGTCCTGAGAGTCCCTGTTCACTGGTTATAAGGCCAATCAGCACCCAGGATAAGAAGGGAGAAATCCAGATCTCCTATATGTAAGAATCAAATCTACACAGTGGTTTCCCTGAACTCCTTAAAGTGAATATGTATGGCAAAAGCCTAAAGTTCCTCCCTCCAACCATCACTGCCTCCCCTGGAGGAGAGTAACTCCATGCCCAAAAGAACCCAGGTCACCTCCTCTCACTTTCTGAGCATTCACGCTTCAAGTGCCCTTTAATCCACCCTGGAAGCAAGCCCTTGGACCACATATTTGACAGGTTCAGGCTGGAGAGTGGCCAAAAGTTCCCCATGCTATGTATCTTTCTGCCGTTATTCCCCCTGGTCCCAAGAATGAAAGACTGTAAACGCGGCTTTGACAAAATCCTCTAATGACTTTGTCTCTTTGTAGGACACATGATCAAACTGTACCTCAACCTCAAAAGGTCAGAAATGGTTTGGGAGACTCAGGATCCAGCTATAAAGGCCACTAAACACTGTTCTAGCTGTAATTTCTAAATGAAGAAATATCTGTCTGTCTCTTTGATTCTATGAAGCAGAAGCTAGCAGACACTAGTACTTTCATAAGAAGGGAGACAGGTCTCTGTAAGCTATAGCCCGCTGTGATTGGTCCATTTCCTGCTCTGACCTCACAAACTGCCACTGTGATGGGAGAAAGCATGTCCTGTATATAAGGCTGTTGGGCAGACTGCATTTCTGTCTCTAGAGACCGGAGAGGTGATCTCAATGCCTATGGGGCTCCTTACGAGCTACCTACTCAAATAGCTGTTGGTTTGAGGCTTCCCCACAGCCTATGTACAGAAAAGCACAGTGTCCACATAGCCTTATGTCCCGCCTCCCCCAAAAGAGGAACCTTAAGAGTCAATAAAAGATTTTTTTATAATGTTGGTCGAGGTGCATTTGGTTCTGTAAAACTGGCCTATCATTGTCCTACAGGCACCCTGGTGGCCATAAAAGTCGTAGACAACATAAAGAACTTTCAGTCTATCGTGTCAGAGATGGCAAAACTCAAATAAATCATTCTAAAATAATTCACCTCTTCCAGGTTCTAGTAACATCAAAACATTAATATTTTATTTCTGAATACAGCCCAGTAGGAAACTTCTTCCAACTGATAATGGAAGAGAGCAGGCAACAGGAGGAAAAGCCAAGAAAATATCCAGGCAGCTACTGTCAGCCATCAATACTGCCATGACCTTGGCATTGCCCATTGAGACTTGAAACCCTAAACTTCCTGCTCATTGCAGAGGGCAACGTGAAACTGTCAGGCTTTGGTTTTAGCCACCAAGTGTAGAGCTGGCATGAGCTGCGATAGTGAAGAGGGACCAAGAGCTTCTATGACCCAGAAAAAATCACCAGGTTCAGTGCTAACAGCAGACTAAAGGGATGAGTCTACCCAAATCTAGCTCACTCAATCAGTAGGCTTACTGAAGCTCCTTGCAGAAGTGTGGGTGCAGAATCACTTTAAAGAAGGGGTGACTGAAGGGCAGCTGCACCTTTCAATGCCCGTGACCACCTAGCCTCATGGCCTGCCTCTCCCCCCCCCCCAAAAAAAGCCTTAAAAGGCAATACTAGGTTCTGTTTACATTGGTCAAGGTGCACTTGGCTCTGTGAAACTGGCCTATCATTGCCTCTCAGGCAACCCGGTGGCTTTTATAGTTGTCGACAACATAGAGAAGCACCTTCAGTCCATCATGTCAGAGACGGTGACACTCAAAATGCAACAGCATCCCAACATCATTAGCCTCTTCCAGGTTCTGGAAACCTGAAAACATTTTTTTTTTAATTTTCAAAGATGTTTTCTGGCTGTTGGAACTTTTGCTGTGTTTTTATTTTGGAAGCAAACATTTATCCACCCACCCCTATGCCCCACCACAATCTTCCTTTCATGCATCACCCCTCTGTCACTCCGAAAATGCATAGCTTTTGCATAAACTGAAAAGACTGAAATAAACACAGAAGAGGCAAAGGAAGTGTACTTTGTCAAAGACTATGTCCCTCCTTTTTTGGGATGGGGTACCATTGTAATGTCCAGGCTGGTCTTGAATTCTTGGGCTCAAGAGACCCTTCCACATCAGCCTCTCAAGTGGCTGTGGGTAAAAAGGTGTTTTTCACCATGCCCAGCTGAAATGTTCGCACCCTCAGCAGGTGATAAGATGAAGCCCATGAATTAACCATGTGGGTGTCTTTTTCCAGGAGGTAAATGGTGGCTTTTTACACTTTAATTCTCAGACACTACAGTCTATTCTTTACCCTTAACATCTGCAGTTTTGGGGCACCAGGGACCTATTGCAATCCTGAGTCACCAGGGACACTATTTGCTGATCCTTTTCATAGTCTTCATGGTTTCTGTGACCAGAAAACTTAGCCAATCTGGGCTTTGCTTTCCATCCCCCAGTTGATCTCTGCAGCTTAGAGATGGGCAGAGGAGGTGAACAGAGGTGAAAGACCTGTTCCAAGACAAGAAGGAAGGGCAGGGAAGTCCACTAGCTGGCCTGAGATATGGGAGTGGGAGCCCAGACGCAGGCTCTGCGCCAGGCCCCCAGCATTCTTATTTCATTACAGAACATGTCCTTCAAGGTTACCTGTTCCAGCTGATAAGAAGATGGCAGGCTTCAGGAGGAAAAGGCACAAAAATCACTTGGACAGAGTGTGTCAGTCATCAAGCACTGCCAAGAATGACCTTGACATTGTCGCTCCAGACCTGAGGTCCCAAAACAACCTGCTAGATACAGAGAGCAATGTGCAGCTCGTAGACTTTGACCTTGCCTCCAGGTGTAGAGCTTGCACTATGTTGCAAGTGCAATGTGTGACACCAAGACCTTCAATGTCCCGGAAAATATTAGGGTACCCCAGATCTGGTACTAACAACAGACTGGAGAAGTTATTGTTTCCAAATCTAGCTAATGGCTTTGGTGGCTGGATCTAGCCCATTTCTTAGCTTTCCAGCCTCATGGAGGAGGTACCCCTGGAGCCATTTTTATTGCTACAACTTTGTGGCATTTCAAGGTCCTTGCCAGCAAGCAAGCTGCAGCATTCTGCTCACAGACCACATTCAGTTGGCCTGCCTGTCTGAAAGAGTCAGAGTCTGCCCTGGAAGTTTGGACCAGAACACCAGCATTTCAAAACAGCACAACTTTTTTTCCTGCTACAGCTGAAAACAAATAAGCATGCAGTCAGCTTTTATCAACACCATTTAAGTGTTTCATAGCAGGACCTCTTAAGAGGTGCAGGGTTTTGCAGCTAAACCTCAGTCAGGAAGCCTCTCTTAGATGAGAGCACTTGCTTGCTTGCCTCTAGCAAGCAGAGCAGACCCAATAATTGCTGCCAAGAAAACATGCTTTACTCTATTCTTTCACTCTATTCTTTCCCAAGCTTTCTCAGGCTTTCTGTGGATTCAGTTATCCACGTTGGGCATCATTTGTAGTAAGGAGCTGCAGGCTGCTTCCGGCCTCCCAGCTCCCGGCCACTGGCTAGTTTTATACCTGAAATAACAACACACAAATTGTATTCTTTTAAACACTTCCTGGTCCATTATATCTAGCCTCTTGTTGGCTAACTCTTACATCTTGACTAACCCATATCTAATAATCTGTGTAGCACCAAGAGGTATTGTCTTTCTGGGAAGATTCTAGTGTATGTCTATCTTGGGCTGGAGCTTCATCATGTCTGCCCAGAGAGGAGAGGCATGGTGTCTGGCTCACTTCCCTTCTTCCCAGCATTCTGTTCTGTCTACTCCACCTACCTAATTTTCTGACCTATCAGACCAAGCAGTTTTCTTTATTGATTAACCAATGAAACAACAGATTGACAAATGACCTTAGCACATCATAGCTCAATGACCTCCATCCCAAAAAATTTAGCCTGAAAAACCAGTACAAGGGTCCTATTAACCATTGGTCAAGGTGCATTGGGCCCTGTGAAACTGGCCTATCATTGCCTCACAGGCAGCATGCACGGTGGCCATAAAAGTTGAAGACAACAGAGAAAAGCACCTTCAGACAGTGACACTCAAAATATTAGAGCATCCTAATATCATTTGCCTTCTCAGAGTTCTAGTAAAATAAATACATTCTCATTTTATAACATAATATGCCCTGGGAAGAAATTAGGTCCAAGTTTTAATGAAGGATGGGCAGGCTAAAGGACGAAAGGTCGCAGAAAATATCCGGGCAGCAAGTGTCAGCCATCAAGTACTGCCATGACCATGACGTCATCCATCGAGACCTGAAGCCCCAAAATATCCTACTAGATGCAGATGGCAATATGAAGCTGGGAGACTTTGGTCTTGCCACCAGGTGTAGAGCTGGCACTGTGCTACAAGGGCGCTGTGGGACTAAGAGTTACAGCCCCAGAACTGGTACTGAGAGAAGGCTATGATGGGAAGAAGGCAGGTGTGCAAAGTCTGGGAAGTTGTTCTATTTTATCACCACTGGGCACCACCCCTTCAGAGGAAGCACCCTGAAAGAGTCCAAGAGGAATATCATCACCAATGGGACCTATGACATCCCAGCTCACGTCTTGGGGCAACTTGAAAACCTAATTCACCAAATGCTCACAGTTGCCTCAGACAGGAGGCCCTCCATTGAAGACCTTCAGCAACATCCATGGGACATGAAATATGAAGAAAACATCTCAAGTGACACCAACCCAGATTCTAGCATTCTTGAAATCCTCTCTGGTCTTGGGTTTAATGCAAATACCAGCTTGGAATCCCTATAAAAGAGGAAATATATAAAGAACTCAAGAAACTAGATTTTAAAATGCTAATTGATCCAATTAAAAAATGGGGCACTGAAATGAACAGAGAATTCTCAACAGAAGAAGTTTAAATGGCCACAAGACATTTAAGGTCATGTTTAACCTCCTTAGGGATCAGAGAAATGCAAATCAAAACAACTTTGAGATATCATCTTACACCTGTCAGAATGGCTAAAATCAAAAACACCAATGATAGCCTTTGCTGGAGAGGTTGTGGAGGAAGGGGTACCCTCATCCATGGCTGGTGGGAATGCAAACTTGTGCAACCACTTTGGAAATCAGTGTGGCGGTTTCTCAAGAAATTCAGGATCAACCTACTCCAGGATCCAGCAATACCACTCTTGGGAATAGACCCAAGAGATGCCCTATCATACTACAAAAGCATTTGTTCAACTATGTTCATAGCAGCATTATTTGTAATAGCCAGAACCTGGAAACAACCTAGATGCCCTTCAATGAAAGAATGGATAAAGAAAGTGTGGAATATATACGCATTAGAGTACTACTCAGCAGTAAAAAACAATGACATCTTGAATTTTGCATGCAAATGGATGGAAATAGAAAACACTATCCTGAGTGAGGTAAGCCAGACCCAAAAAGATGAATATGGTATGTACTCACTCATAAGTGGATTCTAGTCATAAATAAAGGACATTGAGCCTACTATTCGTGATCCTAGAGAAGCTAAATAAGGTGAACCCAAAGAAAAACGTGTAGTTATCCTCCTGGATATTGGAAGTAGACATTATTGCCAGACAAAAGTTGGGAGATTCGGCGTGGGGGTAGGGTGGGTGTTAGGGGAGAAGGGGAGAGAGAAGTGAGGAGGGGAGGATGGGGAGAGCATGGGGGAATGGGATGGTTGGGATGGAGGAAGGGTGGATATGGGAGCAGGGAAGTATATATCTTAATTAAGGGAGCCATCTTAGGGTTGGCTAGAGACTTGACTCTAGAGGGGTTCCCAGGTATCCAAAGAGATGTCCCCAGCTTGTTCCTTGGGCAGCTGAAGAGAGGGCACCTGAACTGGCCCTATCCTATTGCCACACTGATGAATATCTTGCATATCACCATAGAATCTTCATCTGGCGATGGATGGAGATAGAGACAGAGACCCAAGGTCCAAATGAGGAGCAGAAGGAGAGAGAACATGAGCAAGGAAGTCAGGACTGTGAGGGGTGTTCCCACCCACTGAGATGATGGAGCTGATCTAATGGGCGCTCACTAAGGCCAGTTGGACTAGGACTGATGGAGCATGTGATCAAACCGGACTCTCTTAACATGGCTGACAATGAGGGCTGACTAAGAAGCCAAGGACAATGGCACTGGGTTTTGATTCTACTGCATGCACTGGCTTTGTGGGAGCCTAGTCTGTTTGGATGCTCACCTTCCTAGACCTGGATGGAGCGGGGAGGACCTTGAACTTCCCATAGGGCAGGGAATCCTGATTGCTCTTTGGACTGGAGAGGGAGCGGGAGTGGGGGAATGGGGAGGAACATGGGAGGAGTGGAGGAGGTGGAAATTTTTAATAAAAAAAAAAAGAAAATATGATTAAATGGTAGGGACATACCTTATCATCAAAAAGCAGATACACAAGGAACTAGAGGTTGGCTCTACCACCTCAGCCAAGCCCGCGCACCTTGGCCATATGCCTTTTCCATCTCCAATACATCCTATATCTCTCGTCTTCCCCCAAAACAAAGAACCAGCGAGCCCACCTTTAGCCTCATTCACACCCAGCCCTCACAACAGCACCTGCCTGATGTCCTGGCATTATCAGGGCAGAAGATAGTCAGAAGTGCCTCCAAGCTTCTGTGTTATCCCCAGAAGAAGAGCCCCACTTATAGCTATACCCTCCATCCAGAGCTGTGGCTGCCCCATGTGTCTGCTTGGATAACTTCATCCATATAGAGATAAAGAGAAGGAGAGACAGATTTGCAGTGATAGGAGAAACAGCCTAGAGAAATCCTCTACAAAGTTTGGGGAATCAGCGTGAGGAGTTTGATAGCCTGTAGGTGCAGAGTTGTCTGTCTGTCTGTCAGGGAAACCTGTTTTGCACCCAAGTGAGGAGCAGTGGGGGCAGCTGAGCTCCCTGGAGCAGGGTCTAGGGAGTTTTAGAGCAAAATTTAACCCTTTAGCTTCCAGGAGTCATAGTAAAGAAAGCCTTTTGGAGATTGTGGCAGAAACATCATTGGTCCTTGCTGCGTTCTCAGGGGGTCTTGTTAAATGGTTCATTAGAAGTAACAAGGAACACCAATTAGGTTTGTAGTGTTTCACTGCCTCTCTGTTAGACCCCAAGTAAAAGAGCAGCAGCCTCTTTTGTCTGCATTTGACTTTCAGTTATATCCTCAAGGTAAAGTTTTCTATGCCTGATGTATCAGTATCATCTATGGAACTGCTAATCTGAACAATTGCCCATTGCATTGTAGTTTTTTTGACCTCTAGTAAGAGAGAAAATTACATAAAGTGAACATTTTAGGAGGGTTAAGGAGGGAAATCATTCATCCTTAACAGGGCATTTATGTCCTTCAAACCAGTAGCTTTCTACTGGTGAGGACTCTCTGAAAAGTTGCCGATACTGGAAGTGTCCCTGGGATGCTTCCAGAAGAGACCTCTCTAGGGTATTCTCTGAGGGGGTTTATTCAATCCTACTCACCAGTTCAACAAGGGGGTCAGTGTCCTCGGGGTCTGAAGGACACTTGGTGAAATCTTATTTGTGAGGTTGATGCTTTAGGGTCTCCTGATCATCCCTCAAAAAAGATCTCCTGTTCCTTCAGCGATATTTCCTGATCAGTACCTCCAGGAAGCTTCATCTATGGGAACAGTTCCAAATGAGTGACACCTCTTTCTCCGGGGGTGTTTTTATGCCTACTTCTTTTGAATCCTGAGTACATAGTTCAAGGTGACAGGTAATGGGGTCCCTAAAAGTTCAGCTTCTAGAGACCCCTCTCAGGATATTTTTTAAGATTTATTTATTATACAGTGTTCTGCCTGCATGTATGCCTGCGACCAGAAGAGGGTACAAGATCTTATTATAGATGGTTGTGAGCCACCATGTGGTTGCTAGGAATTGAAATCAGGACCTCTGGAAGAGCAGCCAGTGCTCTTAACCTCTGAGCCATCTCTCCAGGAACCCCCTCAGCATTTAAAAAAAAAGGTCTCCACAATAAGTGAAAGGGAACTAGAAATCTGTTCAGGAGCCAGTAAGTGGGAGTCTTAAAGTTCTAGCCTGTAAGGCTTCCGTTCAGGGTTCAATTAAAGGTGCCAGAACTGAGGTCTTTAATGCATTTGGACTTGAGTTTTGTGCATGGGGGTAGATACGGATCTGTTTACATTCTTCTACATGTTGACATCCAGTTATGCTAGCACCATTTGTTGAAGATGCTTTCTTTTTTTCCATTGTATAATTTTAGCTTCTTTGTCAAAAATAAGAGGTGTTCATAGGTGTGTGGATTGATAGCCAGTTCTTTGATTCTATTCCATTGGTCAACCTGTCTGTTTTTAATGACAATACCAGGCTGTTTTTATTACTGTAGCTCTATAATAGAGCTTGATGTCAGGGATGGTGATGCCTACGGAAGTTCCTTTATTGTGTAGGATTGTTTTGGCTACCCTGGGTTTTTTGTTCGTTTGTTTGTTTTCCCATGTGAAGTTGATTATTGTTCTTTCAAGGACTGTGAAGAATTGTGTTGGGATTTTTATGGGTATTGCATTGAATCTATAGATTGCTTTTGGTAGGACTGCCATTTTTACTATGTTGATCCTATTTATCCAGGAGCATGAGAGATCTTTCCATTTTTCTAGTATTTTCTTCTGTTTCTTTCTTCAAAGACTTAAAGTTCTTGTCAAATAGGTCTTTCATTTCTTTGGATAGTGTTACTCAGAGATATGTTATTTGTGGCTACTGTGAAAGGTGATATTTCTCTGAATTCCCTCTCAGCTTCTTTATCATTTGTATATAGGAGGGCTACTGATGTTATTGAGTTGATTTTTTATCCTGCCACATTACTGAAGGTATTTATCAGCTGTAGAAATTCCCTGGTAGAGTTTTTGGGGTCACTTATGTATACTATCATATCATCTGCAAACAGTGCAAGTTTGACTTCTTCCTTTCCAATTGGAATCCCCTTGATCTCCTTTTGTTGTCTTACTCCTCTAGCCAGAACTTCAGGGACTATATTAAATACATATGGAGAGTGTCGACAGCCTTGTCTTGTTCCTGACTTTAGTGAAATCACTTTGAGTTTCTCTCCATTTAATTTGATGTTGGCTGTTGGCTTGCTGTGTATCGCCTTTAATATGTTTAGATATGTTCCTTGTATCCCTGCTGTCTCCATTTGCATTTCCCTAGGACCGTGATAGTGTACGCCCGGCTCTACACTTTGTCTCCAGACAACTATCTATGACCTTGGTGTTGTGGAGTGCATCTAACAGGATGCTCAGATTCTGTAAGGAAATCAAGGTGTTCAGCAGTTGTTTCCATCAGCTATGACAAGTGGATGACAATCCTACAACTTAAGCTTGGGAACAGGTCACTTCAATATCTGTAATTTTCTCTTTTTGGAGTCTGACGTCTTTGGCCACAGGATTCCTTGTGAGGACATGGCGAGCTGGCTTTGAAGAGTCAGACACTGCATTCTTCCCTCTGTCAGGCTTCTTCTGAGGATCGATGGGCTTTGTGCCCGGCCCCTTTCCCTTCCTTGATGTGTCCTGGGCTTCAGTTCCTCAGCTATTGCTCAGGGACTAGAGGAAAATGCATTTGCAGTGAGTACTCATCAGATAATAGAGAGTGGGGTCCCAGTGAGGCCTCTTCCAGCTCTGCAGGGGCTGTTGCTCTCTGGGTCCTCCTATGATGGGGACTTCTTTCTAGCTGCACTTAAGTGCATGCTGAAAGCCTGTCCCTATGACAAAATCTACAGAAGGCCTGTCACCAATCACCATCAGGGGGAAGGGTCTTGCCATCAATCTGGGAAGATACCAGTGTCCACACACCATCAGACAGGGGGAAGGACCTTGCCATCAATCTGGGAAGATACCAGTATGCAAACACCATCAAACAGGGAGAAGGCCTTGCCATCAATCTGGGAAGATACCAGTGTGCATTTATTTTGAGCTGCAGGCAGCAAAAGAATCATGGAAGGCATGCCTTCATCCCCCTCCCTGCCTCTTCTGGGCTCCTTTCAGTGTGGAAGCAGTTTGCAAAATCAGGGTGCTGCCCCAGGTGGCAAGGGCATTGCTTCTGAGAGTTTGCTGAATCTCATGCAAAGGAAAGGCACAGCTGAACATGGGGGGAACTGGGCACTACCGGTGGAGGTGGATGGCTCTACTTCTTGGGACAATAGAAGAAGACAAAAAGCATGGAGACACTTCTCTCCCCTGTGACATGTCCTCAAACAGGTGCTTACCTGAGAGCAGATGCCCTAAAGGCCAAGGGCAGGATACTGGCTCTTGGTTTCTGTAGGAAAGCAGAAGGGGTAGAATTTGTGTGGCACCGGAAGGTATATGATCTTTGCAGAGGTATTTCAGACAAGCCCAAGGTACTGGACACCCTTTCAGGGTGAGAAATATCCCCATGTTTCTTTTTCTCAGAATCTCTCTTCTGCACTGAGGCACAGATCATATTCATGTCATGCCCAAGAGCGGAGAGCACAGTGCTAAGTTGCTGTGGCCTGGGCAGATCTCACTTGGAATAGTCTGTGGACTTTGCTCATATTTAGTGAACCATAGGAGTTTCTGAGTATCTTGTAGTGGGTGACCTCTGTGGTACAACTGCCAAAAGTTGGTGCATGAGGGTTTTTAGCTGCCCAGAGGCATGACCTGGAATTTTGTATGTCCCTATTAGGATGCATTGCACTCTGTGAATGCTGTTCCCTAAGCAGGGGTGGTGTCAAGTGTTCAAAACTCAGAAAGCATCCTGCCCAAATTCTACCCATTATTTTCATCATATCCTTTTCTGAGAAAGGGTTTGGGAGCATTAAAGAGCTTAGTTCATGCCCAACTCTACCCTTAGAATTGAGACCAATGGCAATGACCTTGACATTGCTGTCTGCATCCAAGTGGGTGGTTCCAACTTTGTTTTCTGGCAGCATTTGATCGCTGTTATGATCTGTTCAGATTGTTTCTTGACCTCTTCTGCTAGCAGAAATCAGAATTCCTCCCCAGCACATTCAGTTCTTAATTAAAAACAGATGCCGTCATGATATGGAGCAAGCAGGTTGCATGCAAATGCTGTGACCTTTGGAAAACAGGCATTTCCAACAACAAAAGAAAAAAAAACATAGCACAGATACTTCTCTGTGCTTTCTAAGATAAGATTTGTGTGCCTGCTGGGTCCCTTGCGAGGCCAGAAGAGGCTAATTTTACAGGGTCAAGCCCACACAACCTTAGTAAGAAGTAACACCTACTTTCTCCTGAGGCTCTTTTTCTGAAGGGGCTGGCCTAGAAGTGAGGCAGAGCAGCTGCCTTGCTCCTCTCCTGACAGGTCCTGGGAAAATCTCAATCCAACAACTGGAAATGAAACCAACATAGGTACATATGAGTTCCTTAGGTTGCAAAAAGAACAGCTTCCTAGAGTGTAGGGACAAAACTCAAACCCAGAGCACAGACTTATATACATGTTCACGACTGTTCCCGGTGAACAAGAAACAGTTCCCACACTGCTCACCTTAACCCACAGTGACTGTCACCTCTTTTGCCCTCAATAACTTTTTCTGTTCTTGTGATAATGCTAAGGATCTCTGAAGTGATTGAAGGAGAACAGTTCCCATAGTCTCCTGTGTCATTACTTGGTCCTCAGTCCATGGAACTCTTTGAGAAGGATTAGGAGGTGTGGCCTTGTTTGAGCAGGTGTGTCACTAGGGGTGAGTTTGGCAGTCTCAAAAGCCCATGCATTTCCCAGTGATTGCCTCTCTGCCTCCTACTTGTAGGTCAAAGCATGCTCTTAGCTGTTCCTACCATCAAGGACACTAATTCCATAAACTGTAAAACTAAATTAAACTCTCTCCTTTACAAGTTTCTTGCCTTCTCATGGTGTCTTATTACAGCAAGAGTAAAGAAATGAGGGCACCATAGTAGCTTCTGCCTCAATGATCAAAAAGGCCGACATTTCCTTATTCATGAGTCTAAGCCAATATGACGCTTCAGTGGCCTTTGCACTTGAGGATCTCAGATCATTTCAGGCTTTTAGGAAGGAGGCTCTCAGAGGGAGGAGCCATAAATAGTCGTACCGAGCTGGGATGTCTATGAACCACAATGGCCAGCAGGGCATGATATCCAGGTTGTCAGAGAGCTCCAGAAATGCAACTTTTTTCAGCTGAAGCCAGTGCTGGGACAGGCATCGCGATGCAACTGCCATGAGTCACCCCTTCTTGTAAGTCACTCCACACCCACACTTCTGCAAGGAGCTCCAATTGTCTGAATGAGCTGGACTCGGGTAGAATCCTTTCTTCAGTTTGCTGTTAATACCGGATCCAGGTACACTGATATTTTTCATGCATCTCCAAGGAAGGCCTCTGAACACACATTTAAGGAAGGCAGGGGGCGGGGCTGGAGAGATGGCTCAGAGGTTAAGAGCATTGCCTGCTCTTCCAAAGGTCCTGAGTTCAATTCCCAGCAACCACATGGTGGTTCGCAACCATCTGTAATGAGGTCTGGTGCCCTCTCCTGGCCTGCAGGCATACACAAAGACAGAATATTGTATACATAATAAATAAATAAATAAATAATCAATCAATCAATCAATAAATAGAAATAAAAAAAAGGAAGGCAGGGGGCATCAGTCCTGCCTCATGGTTTCTCCCAGTGGCCACTGCCTGACTGCGTTGTTAGCAGATGACTTCACTTAGTAAGCACTCAAATTTTGACTCTAATTTAAAATGACCCATGAGAGGCCACGGGGATCATCAGCCTAGCCCACAACAAAAGCACCTCTGGTGAGTTTTCTTCCCAGGCCCCTGGGGAACAAACCTGGACAAACTCTGTTTAGAAGAGAGGCTGTGCCCTCAGATTCCCCGTCCCAAGGCTCCTCCTACTTTTTCACTTATGCCATGTGTTCAGGTTGGTATTGGGGCCAATTCTGACAGAGTTCCACACCCAGGACTTCTTGAACCCTAATCAGAAAGGTAGGAGAGGGGAAGTTATCTGTCCCACCATCCACCTCTCCGAGGATGGCTGTCCAGGCTGTCACTAGTGTGGTTGAGCTCAGTGGCCAGCATCCCCCAATGTGTCACTTCATGTTCCTACGAGTGGACTGGCCTGGGGCAGACTCTCAGAGCACAGCTACTAGTCACCATTGGACCAATCAGGGTTGAGCACATCCTGAAGGGTAGCACAAGGCCTTGCTGCTATAACAAGATGGCCCCATGCCTTTGTCTACCCCATGGTGCTCTCACGCTGTGTGAACCTGCCGACCTGTTGAACAGCACCAGAAAGGGGCCTGAGGACTAAGAAAGAGATAAAAGACAGAAGATAGAATCAGGAGAGCTTCAGTGAATACTGCAGCAGCCCCAAGTTCATTTCTCAAAGCCCTTTTATACCCAAAGTGAAAGAGGTTCTTACCATGGTTCAAAGAACAAACAAGCATAATCACCTCCTTAATTCGCAAAACATCTAATAACCACATCTTTGGTCAGACATCCTGTTATTTGGCCTTGAGGAGCAAGAACAAACTTGAAGTCTCTGACCTTGAGTCAAGATGGAATGGAGATACTGTAGGCTCCCCCATTACTCTATCCCCACTCAATAATAGGCAATGTCTTGTTCAGGCCAGCATTTTGAGAGGTCCTGCTCCTGCACCATGACCACTAGTCCTCATTCCTGATCGTTAATGACCTGCCTTCAGTGTTCTGTTAATGCAAAAATTACAGCTCTTACCTCAAAAGGGATGAAAGACCATTCTGGAGCAAAATTTGATTTTGTTTCCCAGGAAACACAGAGTCCAGTTAACCTAGGTTCCATGTCCCCACATGGAAGCAGTTTCAGAGCAGTAACAGAACAAAGAAAGTTACAAATCATGGCTCTGAAAAAATGCAGCTTTTGGAACCCATTCACTTTGGAAGGACACTTACTCAGCCTAAATATAGTGGGGAGGCCTTACTTTGTTGACCTCCCATGGGAAACCTTACCCTCTCTGATGGGGCTGGGAGGAGGGAAGGGAGTAGGAACTGAGATTGGTATGTAAAATGAAAAAAGATAGTTTTTAAAAACAATTTAATTTTTAAAACTGCATTGGTGGAAACATTTAGAAAGCAGTTACAGAAGGCAGTGGAGTGGTGTGTAGGGATGACTCCTAAAACAGGATGAAGTGTAAAATTTGACAAAGCTACAGTAAGGGATGTTCAGGAATCTTTGGGTTTTTTTTTCTTTTTGCCTTGGAAGTTTCTCTTTATTACAAAAGGCAATGTGAGGAGCTAGTCTACAGCAACTTGATACACCATGCTTTGTTGATACCCATTCCAGAACAGAAACAGAGTAGATGGGTGGGGGCAGAGGAGAGGTGGGGGGAGATAGGAAGAGTAGAGGGGGGGAGAAATTGTGATTGGGATGTAAAATAAATAAATTTAACAAAATAAATGTTGTTGCTTGGATTATTTTAGGGATGTATCTCTTCCTCAGGATTCTTTAGCTGTAGATAAGAGACATTGTCTCCACCTCTTTTATGCAGGAAGACACAGCTTTACTGATAAGAACTTTAGATCTCAAACTTGGCCATCTTCTTGTGTTATACCCATGTCATAAGACCCTCAATGAGACCAGCAAGGACTTGGTTTCCAGTGCAAACACACAAGGGTCTTTATTGACAAGCTCAAGCCTGGTCTGCAACCCAACACTCCAACACAGCAGATGGAAAAAATATGACCCCAAACTCAGAGAAGGGTAAGTTTTTAAGGGGAACAACCACAAGCAGGGAGTTCCATGTCTTGGCATTTCAGGATTGGGTCGAGGATATGGGGCCAGGTGATTTTTAAAATCATTGGTCAGGCTATTGCCCAAAGACACAAATGCCAACAGGATATCTGACCATCCGGACCTTGTAAAGTTCATTGTCCTATCTTCTAATTGGCTGTGTCTAGGGGTCAGTGTTTAAGTTTCTCTGCCACTGCACATTTTGTTGTTTTTTTTTTCTGGAACTGAATTCAACCCCTGGTTACCAGATGTCTAAAGATGGAGGCCCTTTTTCAAAATGGAGTCTATGAGGCCAAGTCGATTTTCTTAGGTCCCCACACCTCTACCCATTCTGCCTCAGATCTGATTACACTGAGTGAGGAATGGAAGCACAGAGATGGGGAAGACAAGGCAAGGATGCTGAATAGGGGCAGCTCTGTATTCACAGCAGGTCAGGCAAGTGGTTTCTAAAATGGAGTCTGCCTCACAGGTGGAGTTAGGGTACTTTAGTAGTCAGAGAACAACAGAGGCATGATTAGGCTTGGTTGTCATAAACACCACAAGTGGAGCAGGGGGAGGGAAAGAATAGGTGGTTTTGTCAGGATCATTCTGAAGTTGAGGGACCTGGTGTTTTCCCTCATATTGAGTAGGAGAGATATGAGCATCAAACAGCAAGCCCTAGAGTTAAGGGATTTGGAGGAATGGAGCTATAGGTGAGGGAGGTAGGAAGAGGCAGTGGAGGGAGAGTCTATCTATGATCAGCTCACAGTTAGATGTTTCTACCAAGAACAGCAATGAAATCCTTATGGAAATATATCCCAAATTAAAAGAATTCTCCCTCCACTGCCTCTTCCTACCTCCCTCACCTATAGCATACATCAAATCCCACACTCTAATAGTAGGAGATTTCAACACTGCTCTCTCACTAATGGACAGGTCAACCAAACAGAAGCTTAACAGAAAAATAAAAAAACTAACAGATGTAATGAACCAAAAGGACTTAACAGATATCTATAGAACATTCCACCCAAACAGAAAAGAATATACCTTCTTCTCAGCATCGCATGGAACCTTCTCAAAACTTGATCACATAATTGGTAACAAAGCAATATACAGCAAGCCAACAGCTAACATCAAATTAAATGGAGAGAAACTCAAAGCCATTCCACTAAAATCAGTAACAAGACAAGGCTGTTCACTCTCTCCATACCTCGTCAATATAGTGCTTGAAGTTATAGCAATGGCAATAAGACAACATAAGGAGATCAAGGGGATTCAAATTGGGAAGGAAGAAGTCAAACTTTTGATATTTGCAGATGATATGATAGTGTACAGAAGTGACCCCAAAAACTCTACCAAAGAACTCCTACAGCTGATAAACACCTTAAGTAATGTGGCAGTTGCCCTCCTATACACAAAGGATAAAGAATCAGAGAGGGAAATCAGAGAAGCATCACCTTTCACGATAGCCACAAATAGCATAAAGTATCTTAAGGTAACTCTAACCAAGGAAATGAAAGATCTATTTGTCCTACAGCACGTACTGGCTTTGGGGGAGCCTAGGTAGTTTGGACGCTCACCTTACTAGACCTGGATGGAGGTGGGCAGTCCTTGGACTTCCCACAGGTCAGGGAACCCTGATTGCTCTTCGAGCTGATGAGGGAGAGGGACTTGATCGGGGGAGGGGGAGGGAAATGGGAGGCGGTGGCAGGGAGGAGGCAGAAATCCTTAATAAATAAATAAATTTAAAAAAAAATGTACCACGTGCCAACACTCTAAGTCTAAAAAAAAAAAAAGAAAAGAAAGATCTATTTGACAAGAACTTTAAGTCTTTGAAGAAAGAAATTGAAAAGGATAACAGAAAATGGATCTCCCATGCTCTTGGATTGAGAGGATCAACATAGTAAAAATGGCAATTCTACCAAAAGCAATCAATAGAGTCGATGCAATCCCCATCAAAATCCCAATGAAATTCTTCACAGACCTTTAGAGAACAATAATCAACTTTATATGGAAAAACAAAAAACCCAGAATAGCCAAAACAATCCTATACAATAAAAGTACTTCTGGAGGCATTATCGTACCTGACTTCAAACTCTAATACAGAGCTACAGTAATGAAAACAGCTTGGTATTGGCATAAAAACAGAGATGTTGACCAATGGAATCGAATTGAAGACCTGAATATTAACCCACAAACCTATGAACACCTGATTTTCGACAAAGGAGCTAAAAGTATACAATGGAAGAAAGAAAGCTTCTTCAACAAATGGTACTGGCATAACTGGATGTCAATCTGTAGAAGAATGAAAATAGATCCATATCTATCACCATGCACAAAACTAAGTCCAAATGGATTAAAGACCTCAATATAAATCTGATCACAATGATCCTGATAGAAGAGAAGTAGTCTGCAATGCATAGACACACGAGACCATCTCCTACATATAACCCCAGTAGTACAGACAATAAGAGCAAAAATGAATAAATGGGACCTCCTGAAACTGAGAAGCTTCTGTAAAGCAAAGGACACAGTCAATAGGGAAAAAAAGATAATCTACTGAATGGGATAAGAACTTCACAAATCCCAAACCAGACAAAAGACTGGTCTCCAAAATATATAAAGAACTCAAGAAACCAGACATTAAAATTCTAAATAACCAAATTAAAAAATGGGGTACTAAACTAAACAGAGAATTCTCAACAGAAGAAATTCAAATGGCCAAAAGTTACTTAAGGACATGTTCAACTTCCTTAGCTATCAGAGAAATGCAAATCAAAACAACTTTGAAATACCACCTTACACCTGTCAGAATGACTAAGATAAAAAAACACCGATGACAGCATATGCTGGAGAGGATGTAAAGTAAGGGGAACACTCCTCCATTGCTGGTGGGAATGCAAACTCGTGAAATCACTTTGGAAATCAGTGTGGTGGTTTCTCAGAAAATTGGGAATCAACCCACTTCAGGATGCAGCAATACCACTCTTGAGAATATACCCAAAAGATGTCCAATCATACTATAAAAGCATTTGTTCAACTATGCTTATAGCAGCATTGTTTGTAATAGCCAGAACCTGGAAACAACCTAGATGCCCAACAATGGAAGAATGGATAAAGAAAATGTGGCACATATACATATTAGAGTGCTACTCAGTGGTAAAAAAACAATGATATCTTGATTTTGCATGCAAATGGATGGAACTCGAAAACACTATACTGGGTGAGATAACACAGACCCAAAAAGATGAATATGGTATTTATTCACTCATTCATGGATTCTAGCCATAAAGAAAGGACATTGAGCCTATAGTTCATGATCCTAGATAAGCTAAGTAATAAGGGGAACCCAAAGAAAACCATATAGAGAGAGATCTACCTGGAAACTGAAAGCAGACAAGATCGCCTAGCAAAAGTTGGGAACATGGGGACAAAGGAGAGAGAGAAGGGGAGAGAGGGAGGGAAAGGGGAGAAAAGGAGGTTTGGAGATAGCTTAGTGGAATGGGATGGTTGAGATGGAGGAAGGATGGATATGGGAGTAGGGAAGGAGATATCTTAATTGACGGAGCCACTTTGGGGTTGGCAAGAGGTTTGGCTCTGGAGGGTTTCCCAGGAGTCCATAGGGATGACCCCAGCTAGGACACTGGGCGGTGGAAGAGATGGTGCCTGAACTGGCCTTGTCCTATAGTCAGACTGATGATTATCTTGAATATCACCATAGAACCTTCATCTGGCGATAGATGGAGACAGACAGAAACCCACATTGGAGCACTGGACTGAGGTCCCAAGGTCCAGTTGAAGAGCAGAAGGGGGGAGAATATGAGCAAGGAAGTTAGGACCATGAGGGGTTCACAAACTGAGGCAGTGTGCCTGAGCTAATGGGAGCTCACCAACTCCAGCTAGACTGGGAATGAACAAGCATGGGCTCAAACTGGTCCCTCTAAATGTGGTTGACAGTTGGGGCAGACCGAGGGACCAATAACAATGCCACTGGGATTTGTCTCTACTGCATGTATTGGCTTTTGGGGATCCTACTCTCTTTGGATGCATACTTTGCTCAGCCTGGATGTAGTGAGGAAGGCCTTGGACTTCCCACAGAATAGGGTGCCTTGCCCTCTCTTAGGACTGGAGGCGGTGAGGAGGAGAGTAGGGGGGTTGGGAGGGAAGCGAGAGGAGGGGAAGAAGTGGGAATTTCTTCTAAAGAAAATTTAGAATTAGATTGGTATATTTTTAAAGTAATAAAAAATATAATAAACACTGAAAAAAACAAAATTAACAAAACCAGAATTGAAAAGGACAATACAACAGACACTGAGGAAATGCAGAGAATCATTAGGTAATACTACAAAAATCTATACTCCACAAAATTGGAAAATGTAAAAGAAATTGACAATTTTCTGGATAGGTATCACATACCAAAATTAAATCAGGACCAGGTGAACAATAGACCTATAACCTACAAAGAAATAGAAGCTTTCATCAAAAGCCTCCCAACCAAAAGAAGCCCAGGAACAGTGCAGAATTCTACCAGAACTTCAGAGAAGAGCTAATACTTATACTCTTCAAAGTGTTCCACAAAATAGAAACAGAAGGAACACTGCTAAACACTTTTGATGAGGCTACAGTGTAGTATTAGGAGCGGCGGGGCTGCGTCCTCAGCACCCCAGCCACCTGCTAGCTTACGCCTCGAAATAATTACACGGACACTGTTTACTTTTAAACACTGCTTGGCCCATCAACTCTAGCCCTTACAGGCTAATTCTCATATCCCGATCAACCCATCTCTAATAATCTGTGTAGCATCAGTCTTACTGGGAAAGATTCTAGCCTACGTCCATCCTGGGTCTGAGCTTCATGCTTTTGCCTGGGAGAGGGGAGCATGGCCTCTGCTCCAGAGAGCAGAGCTGTCGAGTCTGAGCTCACTTCCTCTTCCTCCCAGCATTCTGTTCTGTTTACTCCACCCACCTATGTTCTAACCAATAAAATGGGCAAAGGCAGTTTCTTTATTTTTTAACCAATGACCTTCCTCCATCACTATAGTTACCCTAATACCAAAACCACACAAAGACTCAACCAAGAAAGAGAATTACAGACCAATCTCATGCATGAATATAGATGCAAAAACACTCAATAAAATGCTGACAAACTGAATCCAAGAATATATCAAAAAAAAAAATCTTTCACCAAGATCAAGTTGGCCTTATCCCAGAGATGCAGGGATGGTTCAGCATATGAAAATCTATAAATGTAATCCACTATACAAATGAATTGAAAGAAAAAAACCATATGATCATCTCATCAGCTGCTTTAAAAGGATCCAACAAAATCTAATAGCCCTTCATGATAAAGGTCTTGGAGAGATCAGGGATACAAGGAATATACCTAAACATAATAAAGTCAATATATAGCAATCCAACAACCAACATCATATTAAATGGAGAGAAACCCAAAGCAATCCCACTAAAATCAGGAACAAGATGAGGCTGTCAACTCTCTCAATATCTATCCAACAAAGTTCTTGAAGTTCTGGCTAGAGCAATAAGACAAAAGGGGATCAAGGGGATTCAAACTGAAAAGCAAGAAGTCAAATTTTTGTTATTTGCAGATGATATGATAATATACATAACTGATACCAAAGACTCTACTAGGGAACTTCTACAGATGATAAATACCTTCAAAAATGTGACAGAAAACAAGAACAACTCAAAGAATCAGTAGCCCTGCTATATACAAATAATAAAGAATCTGAGGCAATCAGAGAAGTATCAACCTTCACAACAGCCACAAATAACACAAAATATCTTTGGGTAACACTAGTCAAAGAAATGAAAGACCTGTTCAACAAGAAACATATCTAAACATAATAAATGCAAAAAACAGCAAGTCAACAGCCAACATTGAAATAAACAGAAAGAAATTCTAAGTGATTGCACTAAAAACAGGAATAAGACAAGGCTGTCCACTCTCTCCATATCTATTCATAAGTGATCCCAAGAATTCTACCAGGGAACACCAACAGCTGAAAAACATTTTCAGTAATGTGGCATAATACAAGATCAACTCAAAAAAAAATCAGTAGCCCTCCTGATAGATACAAATGATAAAAAAAGCTGAGAAAGAAATCAGAGAAATATCGCCATTCACAATAACAACAAATAACATAAATTATCTCAGGGTAACACTAACCAAAGAAGTGAAAGACCTGTTCTACAAGAAGTTAAAGTCTTTGAAGAAAGAAACTGAAAGAGATATCAGAAAATGGAAAGATCTCCCACACTCTTGGATAGGTAGGATCAACATAGTAAAAACGGCAGTCCTACCAAAATCAATCTACAGATTCAATGCAATCTCCATCAAAATCCCAACGCAATTCTTCACAGACCTCGAAAGAACAATACTCAACTTCATATGGAAAAAAAAAACAGGATAGCAAAAGCAATGTTGTATAATAAATGAACTTCCAGGGGCATCACTATCCCTGACATCAAGCTCTATTATAGAGCTATGGCAATGAAAACAGCTTGATATTGGCATGAAAACAGAGAGGTAGACCAATGGAATTGAAATGAAGACCTGGGTATTAATCCACACACCTAGGAATTCCTGTTTTTTGACAAAGAAGCTAAAATTATGCAATGGAAAAGAGAAAGCATCTTCAACAAGTTATGGTGCTGGCATAACTTGATGTCAACATATAGAAGAATGAAAATAGATCCAAATCTATCTCCATTCACAAAACTCAAGTCCAAATTGATTAAACACCTCAATATAAATCTGACCACACTGAACCTGATAGAAGAGAAAGTTAAAAGTAACCTTCAAGGGAGCCACTTTAGGGTGGGCAAGCGACTTGACCCTAGAGGGGCTCCCTAGTGCCCAAGATGAGGTTCCCAGTTAGTTCCTTGGGCAGCTGAGGATTGGGAACCTGAAATGACCCTATCCTAGAGCAATACTGACGAATATCTTGCATATCATCATAGAATCTTCATCTGGTGATGGATAGAGATCGAGACAGTGACCCACACAGGAGCACTGGACTGAGCTCCCAAGGTCCCAAGGAGGAGCAGAAGGAGGGAGAACATGAGCAAAGAATTCGGGACCACGAGGCGTGCATCCACCCACTGAGACAGAGGAGCTGATCTACGGGGAGCTCACCAAGGCCAGCTGGACTGTGACCGAAAAAGCATGGGATAAAACCGGACTCTCTGAACATGGCGAACAATGAGGGCTGATGAGACACCAAGGACAATGGCAGGGGGTTTTGATCCTACTTAATGTGCTGGCTTTGTGGGAGCCTAGCCAGTTTGGATGTTCACCTTCCTAGATATGGACGGAGAGGACCTAGGACTTACCACAGGGCAGGGAACCCGGACTGCTCTGTGGACTGGAGAGGGAGGGGGAGAAAAGTGGGGGGAGGGGGAGAAGGGTGGGAGGAGGGGAAGGGAAATGGGAGGCTGGGAGGAGGTGGAAACTTGTTTTTTGTTTATGTTTTTTTTTTCTTTTCGCAATAAAAAAAAATAAGTAACAAAAAAAAAGTAACCTTCAATACATGGGCACAGGAGATCACTTCCTAAATTTAACATCAGTAGCACAGACACTGAGAACAACAATAATTTAAATTAGACCCCCTTAAATTGAGAAGCTTCTATAAGACAAAGGACACAGTCAATAAGACAAAAAGACAGCCTACTGAATGGGAAAAGATCTTCACCAACCCCACATCAGACAGAGGACTGATCTCCAAAATATATAAGAAATTCAAGAAAATAGACATCAAAATATCAAATAATCCAAATAAAAAATGGGGTACAGATCTAAACATAGAATTCTCAACAGAATTTCAAGTGGCTGAAAGACACTTAAAGGAATGTTCAACATCCTTAGCCATCAGGAGAACACAAATCAAAATGACTCTGAGATACCATCTTACACCCGTCAGAATAGCTAAAATCAAAAACACCAATAATAGCTTATGCTGGAAAGGATGTGGAGTAAGGGGAACACTCCTCCACTGCTGGTGGGAATGCAAATTTGTACAACCACTGTGGAAATCAGTATGGCAGTTTTTCAGAAAATTGGGAATCAACTTACCGCAAGGCCCAACAATACCACCCAAAGGATGCTAAACCATATTGAAAGACATTTGTTCAACCATGTTTATAGCAACATTATTTGTAACAGTCAGAACCTGGAAACAAATGTAGATGCCCCTCACTTAAAGAATGGAACAAGAAAATGGGGGTACATTTGCACAATGGAATACTACTCAGTGATTAAAAAAAGTGATACCTTAAAGTTTGCATGCAAATGGATGGAACTAGAAGAAACCATCCTGAGTGAGGTAGCCAGACCCAGAAAGATGAGCATGGTAAGAACCCACTCATAGGTGAATACTAGCTCTAAAGCAAATAATAAGGAGCCTATAATCAATGACCCCAGAGAAGTTAAGTAACAAGAAGAACCCTATGAAAAACATGCATAGATCCCTTGGAAGGGGAAATAGATAAGATCTCCTGAGAAAATTGGAAGCATGGGGGTGATAGAAAAGGGAAAGTAGAAGGGGAGGAGGGGAGAATTGGAGGGAGAGGAGAACTTAGAGGGAATAGAAAGCTGAGATGTGGGGAGGACAGAGATGAGAGCAAGGGATGAGATATCTTGATTGAGGGAGCCATTATGGGGTTAGCAAGAAGCCTAGCACTAGAGAAATTCCCAGGAATCCACAAGGATGACCCCAGCTAAAACCCTAAGCAATAGAGGAGAGTGTGCCTAAACTGGCCTTGCCCTGTAGTCAGATTGATTACTATTTTAAATGCCATCATAGAACCTACATCCAGCAACTGATGGAAGCAGATGTAAATAACCACAGTGGAGCATTGGTCTGAGCTCCCAATGTCCAGTCAAAGAGAGGGAGGAGTGAGAATATGAGCAAAGAGGCTAAGACCATGATGGGGATACCAACTAAAATAGCTTACCTGAGCTAATGGAGCCTTCCAACTCTGGCCTGACAGCAAGGGAACCAGCTGAATGTGGGTGACAGTTATATGGCTGAGATGACTGTAGGGCTACTGGCAGTAAAACCAGGATTTATCCCTACTGCTTGTTCTGGCTTTTAGAAATTCATTCTCTCAGAAGGGATACCTTGTTCAACCTAGATACCCTGAGGGCCTCAAAGCAATGTGCTAGACTTTGTTGACTCCCCATTGGAAGATATACCCTCTCTGAGGAGTGGATAGGGGTGTGATGGTGTGTGGGAGCAGGAAAGGTGGAGGGAGCAGGAGGAGGAAAAGGAGAGGAAAATGGATTTGGCATGTATAATTAGAAAAAATACTTTTTTAAAAAAATTAAAAATAATAATAAAAACCTGGAGTCAGATATAAGGATTAATACAAAAAAATCAGGGAAGCAGAACAGTCAAACACTAGAGAGTTCTTATCTCTTTCAATGCTCAGACCAAAGGCATGATCCTGTCTATTCAAATCCTCAGACTGCTGCTGTCTCTATGAAACCTCAGACTACATTTGGCTCAGTGAATCCTCAGACTACATCTGAGTTCCTATCTCCTTCACCTTATATTCAGTCCTCTATTTGCCCATCCATATCTCTGTCTCCACCTTCCTAGTGCAGGGATTAAAGGCATGTGATCCCAAGTGTTGAATTCAATCTCATGTAGCCCAGCGTGTTGAACTCACAGAGATTCAGCTGCCTATGTCTTCTGACTGCTGGAATTAAAAGGTGTGTACACCAAAGCCTGGTTACTATAGATAACTACTGGCTTAACTCTGCACTCTGATCTTCAGACAAGCTTTATTTGTTAGATTACAAACAAAATATCACTACAAAAAAGTCCTTGGAGCGTGGCTAGAAGAGACCTTACAATCATCATGACAACACCCACAGTGTGAATCCACGGGCTGATTTGGAGGTCTACCACACTCCAGAGAGAGTCAACATTGGACTTTGGGGAGCCATTGCATGCCTACAGGACCCTCTAAAACTGAGAATGCAGAAAGTCACTGATGCAGCTAAGTGATGGACTTGTCCCTGTGCTTCCTTAGTACAAACCTGCTGGGGTTTCCAGTCAGGCCATCAAGGGGGACAACAACCACCACCTATCCTTGTTCTCACATGGAAGATCATAAACACTGACTCAGAAAAGATCCTGGGCCATACTTCCCAAGAAGCCTCTTTAGGGACTGACTCTCCTGATTTGTACTTTATCTTGGGGATGCTTTATGGTTGGACTAAGATATCTGATGCTAAGTTATAAGAAGTCACCCATTTTTATGTTTGCCCTGGACATGATAGAGATAGGCCCAGATAGGGAATAGTGGGGGGTCAGCAACTATTTCTGTGCTTCATGGAGCTGTCTCCATGGGTCACACATGGTGGAAGGCCCCCAAGAGATAGAGACTTTATCAAACTAAAAAAGGTGAATGAAACAATGTGGGAGCTTGATGGTCTTAATTTTCTGGAGAAGGGGCATGCAAATCTAATTCAATTCACTGATGCTGGTAAGAAGACATATGGTTGGAGTCAGGAAAACCTGGGGCCTTAGGTTATATCACCAAATGAAAGGATCAATAGGGAAAGACCTAGAGGCATTATTCACCCTGTAATTAGAATTTTGGCCCCTACAGCCATGAAAACCCTTGAGCCACAATAAGGTAATGGTTACCCAAAAGCCTAGAAAATTAGGTCTAAGAAAGCTAAAACAGTGTCTTTGACAAGGACTGACCTCACAAGCCTGCCCTTCAAACCAGGTCACTTTAACCTATTGAGACACTATGGGAGCTCCTTCTGCTCCTTCAGGTAATAGCTTTAAGATACCAGTCCACTTAGGCATGGTCTCTTATACTATAAATGCAGCTGTAAATCATGCGCTCACTTTCTTGCTTCCAGCTCTCACTTCCAGCTGCTAGACTCTGTTCCTGTTCCCCATTTGTGAAGAAAATTGTGATTTAGGAGAATGATCTATAAGTATTCCCTAAATAAATAACCCTTTATCATACATAATTCTGAACTAGTGTGGGATTATTTTGTATCTTCCTCCATCATCTGGCTCCCAAATCTGGGGACCAGTCCACACTTTTTGGGATCAGTCCACCAACCATGTGGTGCATTACAGACTGACTCTCCTGTCCACGGCTTTAGCCAGCCCTCAGACTCAGCAGGCTGCAGCTCGAGGATCCCAGTTCATGACCCACACACCAGCCCACACACTGCTGCCTGCGATCCTTGAAGTGTACACAGCCCACAACTTGCACTAACGGAAAACTTTGAGTCATCTCTTTATCCTGGGCCCCAACTCTCAGAATCATTTGATTGCATTAATAACTGTTCTTAATTTGTTAAACAAAGCATATTTTCCATACCTAAGTAAGCAACACATGCTGTTCACTGCTGCTAATGTCTCTCGGTCACATGGCTGCGAGTGCGACACCTGCTGGCCGCTAACGATTATTACACCTGCTCCAATTCATTAGAATTACTTTACGACAGGTAAGATCTGAAAAACTACAAAAAATGACTGATAACATCTAGGATTTCAATAATTATTTTGCTTATATTATGGAAGATATTGTACAAGACTTAGGCTATTTTCCTTCCTATTTTTTGATTCTAGGGATTTGCTTTGTTTTCAATATTATCTCATTAAAAATGGTTCAATACTATGGAGAGGGATAATATCAGATTGGCAAAATTTTCTGAAAAAATTTGTGGTGTTGAATCTGTCAGAATCTGTTGAAAAGTTATATGTCCAAGGATGAGACATTATCTTTACTGGACAAGTCGGAATCCTCATTAGAACAGACCACTGGACAGGAGATTCAGACTTTTAAAAAGGCAGTAGTAAAAGATTTGAAAAGATTGAAGAATTTATTGAAATTGATGAGCAGGGACAGAAGGTACAAGGACAGGATTTAGCCTCATCAGTACATGCCAAACCCCTGGATGAGTTATACAGAGTTTCAAGAGCATGTCGAGTAATTTCCTCAGAGAAACCATCTAGTACAAAGAATGCTAAGGTAGTCAAAGAATATGCATGGGAACCAATACATATGAGTGAACTAAAAGAAGTAAAATAAGCACTAGTTTCTTATGGGCTACATTCACCATTTGTCAGGGAAGTGGTGAAAATGTGGTCTTTAAGCACTAAAGCAACCCCACAAGACTGGCTTCAATTAATCTCAGCAGTCCTAGAAAATGGACCTTAGCTGCTTTGGAACTGTTATTGGAGAGAAGAGGCAAAAAAATTTAGAACAACAGGGGAAAGTAAAAGGATTGAGACTTCCCAAGATAAAATTCTTGGCAAGGGTCATTACTCTGATCCTCAGGAACAAGCTCGCTATGATGAACACACCTTGTCCCTATATAGTACAACAGCTTTAAACGCATGAGATGGGATTCAGGAACCAGAAAAGAGGACTGAGTCATATATTAGGGTTAAACAGGGCCAGAGAGAATTCTTTACTGACTTCCTGCAAAGATTAACTAAGGCTGTGACAGACCCTGAAGCTAGACATGTAGTAATTGAATTCGTGGCTTTTGAAAATGCCAGCATAGAATGTAAGATTATCCTTGGACCTTTAAAGGTTAGATCAGCACCCTTAGATAAATGGATCTTGCATAAAATTAATGTTTAAACATTTGATTGTAGTACTGAAGCTTGGGTAGGAGAAGTGATTTCCAATGGTATGAGAAGACAGCAAAATGCCAAATGTTTTAATTGTGGAAGAATGGGACATCTAAGAAGGGACTGTAGATAAGAAATTCCTAGGAATAATGTCTCCTCTAGGAATGGCAAAAATAGGAGGATTCACCCTTTTGGTATATGTAGGTGTGGCAAAGACCAACTGAAGCTTGGGTAGGAGAAGTGATTTCCAATGGTATGAGAAGACAGCAAAATGCCAAATGTTTTAATTGTGGAAGAATGGGACATCTAAGAAGGGACTGTAGATAAGAAATTCCTAGGAATAATGTCTCCTCTAGGAATGGCAAAAATAGGAGGATTCACCCTTCTGGTATATGTAGGTGTGGCAAAGACCAACATTGGACTAATGAATGTCAGTCAGCAAGAGACAGACAAGGCAAACTGATACCACTGGGAACTCCTTGGGGCACCTCTCACAGGCCACTATGTCAAACAAGGCCCAGCCATTCCCATGAACTGTGGAGAACATGTCTCACCAGAAATATTAAACAATCCAGTGAATACTGTAAAAAAAAAAACATACCATAGTTCTGGACGATGGAATAGACCTGGAGGACTAGTCAAAAATTCCAGTGGGAAATAGGAAACGTATATTTTGGCAGACTTTTATAAATGATCAGAGACCAAAGGTAAGAGTGCATATAAATGACATTGTAATTGAGGAATTACTAGACACAGGTGCAGATGTGACTATCATTACTCCAGAATCTTGGCATCCAAATTGGCCTATTCAAGAGGCAGATATTCAATTCCAAAGAATTTGAACCCTATCTCAAGTAAAACAAAGCATGAGGTGGGTTGAATGCATAGGGCCAGAAGGACAGAAAGGAAGGCTAAGGCCATATGTAGCTAATATTGCAGTTAATTTATGAGGCTGAGACCATTTGCAGCAATGGAATACACAGGTTGACAATGCTGCAGTCCCAAAAACTCATGTTTCTGGGAAGGATATAAGATATTATAAAGGAAGGTCACCAGCCATTCAGGCTGGACAAGAACACAAAGTAACTATCAAACCTTCAGAGGTACTAACAGCCTTGTACTGAGAAACCCATATAGGTTAAAAAGTAGCATTTAATAGAAGACAAACTGCAGGCTTTAGAAAAGCTGGTACAGGAGCAATTAGATGTTCACCATATTGAAGAATCAAGCAGCCCTTGGAATTCTCCTGTATTTGTTGTTAAAAATCTGGAAAATGGAGAATGGTGACAGATCTAAGAGCTCTCAACAAGGTTACCCAACCTATGGGCCCTCTACAATCTGGATTAAAAATTGCTCCTGAAAAAATATAAACAGGAGATTCTGTCAATTACCTAGGTTATAAAATAGGTTTATAGAAAATTAGAACACAAAAGAAACAGATTAGGAGAGAATGGTTGTGGACTCATAATGACTTTTAAAATTTTTTAGATGATATTTCCAGTCTATGGCTGGCTGTTGGGATAATACCTGACTTAATAGTTAATTTAAACAAAACCTTAAATGGTGACAAAGACTTAAGTAGTCCCAGAGAATTAACAGCTTACGCTGAAAAAGAATTGATAGTCATTGAAGAAAAATTACAGGAGGCACATGAAGATAAGAGTAAATCCAAAATCTTAATTTTATTCTAGTCATATTGCCTTCCAGAACATCCCATACAAGAATCTTAATGCAGAGGGAAGATATCTTATAATAGATAATTTTACCACATAAGCCAAGTAAAAAAAATTAAAAACTTATGTGGAAAAAGTATCTGAGTTCATTATAAAAGGTAAATTGCAACTTCATCAATTAGCAGGCATAAACCCAGCAGAGAGTATAGTTCCTTTTACTACTGATGAAATAAAAAAAAATGGGAAGACAAAGAACCTTGGCAAAGAGCTTGTGCTAAATTTTGGGGAGAAATTAATAGCAATTATCCCAAAAGCAATAGACTTAACCTTATAAAGAGAACTACTTAGATTCTTCTCTGAATTGTACATGACGCACCAATAACTAGGGCCTGTACATTTTATACAGATGCAAATAAACCAGGAAAGGCAGGTTACAAATCAGAAGATTAAGGTGGAACAAAGCCCTTATACTTCTGTCCTAAAGGCCGAATTATATGCTATTCTCATGGTACTAAGGGATTTTAAAGAACCTCTCATAGAGTTACTGATCGCAATATTCAGAAAGAGTTGTCTTGCATATTGAAACCACTGAATTTATACCAGATGATGCAGAATTGAGTTTATTATTCATATAGGTTCAAGATATAATCAGGAATAGGCTTTGTTCTATATACATAACCAACATCTGATTCCATACAGGTCTGCCAGGTCCTCTAGCACAAGGTGATGCAGAAATTGATCAATTATTGATTGGAAGTGTATTTCAGGCCTCTGAATTTCATTTTAAAAACATCATGTCAATAGCCAAGGCTTAAGAAAGTTTTCTATTACATGGCAACAAGCTAAGGAGATTATAAAGAGATGTGCTACTTGCTCTTTCTATAGTCAAACACCATTGCTTGCAGGGAATAACCCAAAGGGTACTCAGAGGAATGAGATACGGCAGATAGATTTGTTCCACTCTATGAAATTTGGTAAATTAAAATATGTACACCACACCACAGACACGTACGTATTCAGGTTTTCAATGGGCAACTGCCTTGAACTCAGAAGTTTCCAGGAAGAAGATGGGGCCTGACAGCAAGACCTCTGCCTGACTGAGATGATAGCATGATGCTGATAGCGCTCTATAAGACTGGTATTTATGGGTACCAGCTTCTGAAATGGTGCGCCTTCTCATGATGTTCTGGCCAGAACTCCAAATAAGATCTTCAGGAAAATAAAAAAACAACCCTATCAACTGCTCAGAAATCATTTGCATCTATACATCTAGTTAACCATCACTTTACTTTTGCAGGATCCCATTAGGATAACATTGCCCCCATGATAGTGGAAAGCAATCCTAGGAGACAACTCCCCCATACCCCCCTAAAAAAAGTTTGTCCTTAGGGTTGGGAACACTGTTTAGGGGTTGTTGATTATTACTTGTACTAGATAGAGGGTTGGGGTGAAAACTGTGTTTGTAGAAAATAAAGGGATAATAATAGTTGATAATAGAGTGAATAATTGTGAGCTATTATTTATGGATAATTTACATTGGTATGGTTTTGTATATTGATACAAGTTCAAATTATATTTATTATTTTTGTTTACATTATTTGTATACCTATGCAAAGTTATTCTGTCAGATTGTATATATGCATGTTTCTACCTCTTTTAGAACATTTTGTATATTGATACAACTTTTAGAATATTTTCTCATATTGCATTTAGCATGTGTTCCTTGCTTAATATTGTTTATGCTGGTTGTAATTCTAATTATACTTGATATCTGTTCCTAGTGTATATAGTTTTGTATTGGGTTTGGAACTCTCTTATTAAAACAAAAGGGGAAGGTACTGTGCAAGCACATTCCACTTCTTCAGCCAATAGCCTTTAAGATACCAGCCCAATTGGGTATGGTCTCTGATACTCTAAAAGCAGTTGTAAAGCATGTGCCTGGTCTCTTGCTTATGGCTCCCACTTCTGGCTGCTAGACTCTGTTCCTGTTCACACAGAGGACTGTTATGTAGGACAGTGATCTGTAAGTTTTCTTCTTAAATAAATAACCCTTTTATTATTCATAATTCTGAACTGGTATGGGATTATTTTTGTGACTTCCATCATCAGCTAACCTCACAATGGAAACCAGGATGGCATAGGTGGGTCTTCTATCTATCTGTTGTTTCATTGGTTAATTAATAAAGAAAACTGCTTGGTCTGATAGGTCAGAACATAGGTGGGTGGAGTAGACAGAACAGAATGCTGGGAAGAAGGGAAGTAAGTCAGACGCCATATCTCTCCTCTCCGAGATGGATGCAGGTTAGAATCCTCCCAGTAAGCCACCACCTCGTGGTGCTACATACATTAATAGAAATGGGTTAATCAAGATGTGAGAGTTAGCCAGTAAGAGGTTAGAGTTAATGGGCCAGGCAGTATTCAAATGAATACAATTTGTGTGTTATTATTTCGAGTGTAAAGCTAACCATGCGGGAGCCGGGCGGGACAAAAAGCAAGCCTGCTCACCTCATCACTTCACCAGGAGATGTGCTACATTGGGGAAGGGGTTTTGAACTTGTTTCCACAGGGGAAAAAGCTATGGATACCATCAAAATTGATAAAGATTCAGTTTGAAAAGGAGAAACCTCTTGAGAAATAGAAATGATGGTTCATACACAAAGATGACAATTATGCAGGTGGTAAGAAAACCTCATAAGGATTGGGGCAGGGTTCTGTTCTTGTCCTTGCAGGAAAATATTCATCTTCAAAGAGTAGAGAGACCTTGAACATCTAGATGCCTAAAGATAAAAAGATAGCTATCCATAAAGAATCAACAAGCAAAAAGAAATCTGCTTTATGATGCTGTATTATCAGCATTGTAAATTTTGATTATTTAGACACATATACATCTCTACTTAAAAATAAGAGCTGGCTTTGGAGCTGGACAATGGCTATCCTTCTCTAAATCCAAGCAAGGAGTTAAAAGAAAAGTTCAGAATTTCTGTCTCATGTCAAGAACCATCTGGTATGGTACAGAAAGAAGATATATTTAAAGGAAATATTTTACTTTCTCCGTGACCATTTTATTTATATCATATCTTTCATTGAACATATGTCTATATGAATAATGCTTTAGTTTTCCCACAATGAACAGTAGATTTTCCTGCCATAACATTTGAAGCTTCCAGGAAGAAGATGGTGCCCCACAACAATGACTCCACCTGATTGATATGACGTCATGATGCTGGTAACGCTATTATGAGACTAGTTTTTGGGTACCACCAGCAGAAATGGTGCACCTTCTTACAACATTCTGGCCAGAACTCCAAATAAGAACTTCAAAACAAACAAACAAAAAGACCCTATGGACTACTCAGAGACCATTTGCACAAAACAGTAATCTTGAAACTTAACCATCATTTTATTTTTTACAAGATCCCATTGCCCCATGACAGCAGGAAGCAATTCCACAAAGCACAAAGTTTGTTCCCTCTCCCCACAAAGTTTGTCCTCACGGTTAGAGACACGATTTAGGGTTTGATTATTACTCACATAGGATTGAGGGTTGGGGTAGAAATTATGTAGGCCTAGAGATAAAAAAAGGAAGATTGAATAGGATAATAGGTAATTTAGTGTGAACTTATTCATACTGATAATAGTAATAATAGTGAGTAATAGAGTGAATACTTGTGAGCTATTATTTATGGAAAATTTACACTGGTATAGTTTCTTTTTTTATTTATTTATTATTTATTTATTATCTTTACAGTGTTCTGCCTGCATGTATCCCTGCAGGCCAGAAGAGGGCACCAGATCTCATTACTGATGGTTATAAGCCACTACGTGGTTGCTGGGAATTGAACTCAGGACCGCAGGTAGAGCAGCCAGTGCTCTTAACATCTGAGCCATCTCTCCAGCATGGTATAGTTTCTTGTATATATTGATACAAGATCAAATTATATTTGTTATTCCACTTTACAACATCTGTACACCTACGTGAAGTTATTTTGTCATATTGTATGCATTCATGCATGTCTCTACCTCTGTTTAAGACATTTTGTATATTGATACAATTTTAGGATGTATTTATCATATTGCATTATATATTTCTACCTCTGATTAAGATATTTATACATTGTAACTCTAACCAAACAAGTGGAAAACTTCTATGACAAGAACTTTAAATCTTTAAAGAAAGAAATTGAAGAAGACACCAGAAAGTGGAAAGATATCCCATGCTCTTGGGTAGACAGAATTAACATGGTAAAAAATGGCAATCTTACCAAAAACAATCTACAGATTCCATGCAATGCCCATCAAAATCCCAGCAAAATTCTTCACAGACCTTGAAAGAACGGTATTCAATTTCATATGGAAAAGCAAAATAACCAGAATAGCCAAAACAATCCTATGTAATAAAAGAACATCTGGAAGCATTACAATCCCTGACTTGAAACACTACTACAGAGCTACAGTACTGAAAACAGCCTGGTATTGACATAAGAAAAGACAAGAGGACCAATGGAAACAAGTAGAAGACCCAGATATCAATCCACACATCTTCAAACACCTGATCTTTGAAAAAGAAGCAAAAAATATCAAACAGAAAAAAGAAACCATATTTAACAAGTGGTGCTGGCATAACTGGATATCAACATGTAGAAGAATGAAAGTAGACCCATATCTATCACCATAAACAAAACTCAAGTCCAAATGGATCAAAGACCTCAACATAAAGCCAGCCACAGTGAACCTCATAGAAGAGAAAGTGGGAAGTACACTTGAACACATTGGCACAGGAACCACTTCTTAATAGAACCCCAGCAGCACAGACACTGAGAGAAACAATTAATAAATGGGACCTCCTGAAGCTGAAAAGTTTCTGTAGAGCAAAGGACACGGTCAACAAGACAAAACGACAGCCTACAGAATGGGAAAAGATCTTCACTAACCCCACATCAGACAGAGGTCTGATCTCCAAGATATGCAAAGAACTCAAGAAATTGGACACCAAAAGAACATATGATCCAATAAAAAAAAAGGAGTACACACCTAAACAGAAAACTCTCAACAAAGGAATCTAAAATGGCTGAAAGACACTTAAGGAAATGTTCAACATCCTTAGTCATCAGAGAAATGCAAATCAAAACAACTCTGAGATTCCATCTTATACCTGTAAGAATGGCCAACATCAAAAACACTGATGACAACTTATGCTGGAGAGGTTGTGGGGAAAAGGGAACACTTCTGCACTGCTGGTGGGAGTGCAAGCTGGTACGTCCCCTTTGGATGTCAGTGTGGCGATTTCTCAGAAAATTAGGAAACAACCTTCCTCAAGACCCAGCAATACCACTTTTGGGTATATATCCAAAGGATGCTCAATTGTGCCACAAGGACATGTGCTCAACTATGTTCATAGCAGCTTTGTTTGTCATAGCCAGAACCTGGAAACAACCTAAATGCCCCTTGACCGAAGAATGGATAAGGAAAATGTGGTACGTTTACACAATGGAGTACTACACAGCAGAAAAAAAAATGACGACAGCTTGAATTTTGCAGAAAAATGGATGGAGCTAGAAAACATTATTTTTTGGGTGTGGTAACCCACACCCAGAAAGACAATTATCATATGTACTCACTCATAGGTGGTTTTTAAACATAATGCAAAGAAAGCCAGCCTACAAACCACATACCCAGAGAACTTAGACAACAATGTCAACATGAAGGGAGACTTACATAGATATAATCTACACGGGAATCAGAAAGTAAAAAAAGAAAAGATCTCCTGAGTAAATTGGAAGCATGGCCGGGTGGTGGTGGCGCGTGCCTTTAATCCCAGCACTCAGGAGGCAGAGTCAGGCGGATCTCTGTGAGTTCGAGGCCAGCCTGGTCTACAAGAGCTAGTTCCAGGACAGGAACCAAAAAGCTATGGAGAAACCCTGTCTCGAAAATCAAAAAAAAAAAAAAAGAAAAGAAAAGAAAAGAAAAAAGAAAAAAAGAAAAAAAACATAAATTGGAAGCATGGGGGCCTTGGGGGAGGATTGAAGTGGGAAGAGGAGAGGAGGGAGGGGAGCAGAGAAAAATGTAGAGCTCAATAAATATCAATAAAAATGTATAAAAGAATAAAAAGCTATGATATGAATCTCTATTCACTTGGTCACCCTGGTTAATTACTCTCCTGTCATCATTGGCTGTGCCTTTGATCCACTTAATGTTGGCCTTAACCTATGGACCTTGCATCATTAACGCGCTAGTCAAATTTATAAAGAAGCAGATCTCTATGGTCCAACTAGTGGTTCTAAAAAACAATACAAGCCTATAAATTTAGAAGAAAAACATCTCAAGGATTTTAAATTCTACTCAAGGGGGGATGAGAGGGCCAGGGAGCCAGACCACAGGCATGACAGGTTTCTAACAACCCCTGTCAGTGACCAGGCCTTAGTTTTGGTTTACTGGAACTGGCTGGAGTTGAGCAAGCAGTTCTTGGAAAAATCACAACTCAGGAGCAACCAGTCACCAGGGACCCCACAGCCTTCTACTAGCTCAGCAGATGCCCCACAGCCTCCTACTAGCTAAAGATAGCTTTCCCTACCCTGCTGTTGCAAAGTTCCTAGAGCCACCTGCCAATCCCATGAAAGTTTGATTTATACCCACCAACCATCCCTCAGAATAACCTCTCCTCTCTAGAATTCCCTCACGCTGTATAAAACATATGTGTGAGCTTCTCTGGGGATTGCCATTTGCCACCCCAACATGTTGGCAGTTTTTTTAATAAATGTTCTTGCTGACTGCATACATGACAGGTGGTCCTTTATGGGACTTCTCTCGGACCCTAATAGACAGCTCATAAAGCAGATCAGCTGAAATGGTTTCCCACCTGAGTTCCCTCAACCTAGGTGTTCCTCTCCTTCCTGCCCAAGGCTACCGACTGTATGGACAGGGTAGGCTGATGGGGCATCATGCACAGCTTCATCAGTGAACCTTAGAAGAAGCACTGCCATGATAGCCTAGGCTAAACACCATGGGAAGCAGGATTTCTGTACCATAATTTCCTCCTTTCATTAGCCCAATTTCAGCCTTCATGACTGCTGTTGGTCTTCTGGCATCTGCTCTATCCAATCCCATCTTTTAGCTAGGAATCAGACATCCCCATTGGCTGCTGCCTATTTATGACATCATTCTCCCTCCTACCCTACCAGCACCTGGTAGAATCTTGGTGTTTCCATGGTGATGCCTGTAAACAAATTTGGATCATCACAGATCACTTGTGACCAGTGACCAGTAAGTGCTGTCTGATACTGGACACACTTGCCACTGAGGTCAGCTGATCAGACAAGGATGACCTTCCTCCATTGTACTGTGGATTGCTGATCCTCTCCCCCGACCATGTCAGGTAAGGAAAGAAACTTTAACATGTTTCTTTTGATCACTTCTCTTACTTTCACTATGCTTTTAAATCTTTGTTTAATGGGCACACTATTCATGTTGATATAGATATCTCCGGTTGAATGTTACAGTTAGCTTTGGTTCTTACCAGGGGTTAGAAAACAGAAATAAAAGAAGATAAACTGCACAGATGGCTGTAGAGGTACATGTAGGTAGTTGGGAATTGAATGTTACAGACAGCCAGAGATTTTAAATCTAAAGGCACAAGATAGCATTATATTCCAAGCCATTTTTAGGCAACCACACTGCTGAGATTCCCTATCAAATATAGAAAACAACATCCCACTCTGGTCTCTGGCTCTTAACATCTACCCAGCCCAACTTCCAGAGCATTCCCAACACCTTATGTGCACTGTTGTGCTGGATGATTTCAACAGGGGCTGGGTACTCCATGGTCAGTTGTTCTCTGGACAAGAACTGACACATGGGGTGGGGGGAATTCTCACAAGGATGCCCACTAGAAAGAGTTACAAGAAATTAACAGTTACTGAGGAACTGATCATTTAAGATTCAGTTACCAACTATTAGATTAAGAAACTATCTTGTTCAGAGAGGAACCCATACTACATTAGCATTCCCAAGATGTCACATGAAACACAGGCAAGCAACGTGAAATGTTATCACCAGGCTATTCGTGCAGTCATATATGCATACGCACTCAATGGCTATACAAAATAAGACATCATGACTTATACAAGAAGTAGAGGGAAACAGGAGGCGTTAGGGGAGGAACATATAATTACCTAAATATAGTACTTATATATGAAATTCCTGATACATCATTTACTTAAAAAGCTCAGAGTAGAGACAAGCCCGGTGGACATGGCAAATGTCTATGGAGCCAGAACTCTGGATAGAGAAGCAGGCCTATCTGTGTGATTTCAAGACCAGAATGAGACCCTGTGTCTACACAGAGTAAAAATCTGCACAGAATAGGGTAAAGATACAGCCATGAGAAGCTGTTAAGGTTCTCCTACCTCTAAACACTTTTGTTCTAGGACACAGTTGTAAGGCGGTGTCAAAGCAGGTATTAGAGCAAGACAAAGCAGGGGAAAGAACAGTGGTGTCTAGAGCACAGTGAGAGTTAAAGCAGATCAACTGGGAATTACAGTTCCACACAGGAAGAACCGGCAGCTTATTAAATGAGTGCCATCCTATATAGTAACAAGAATCATTCTGAACCCATTTGTCTGGGATATGTGAGGGGACATAGGTGTTAGACTCCTCCGGATAGTACAACCTGGAGACAGCACTGCTCCTCACAGGAAGCGAGAAAGCTTCCATCTCACCATTTTCCCACTGTCCTCTTGTTTCCTACAGAAAATTGTCAAAGTGCACCATTCTTTGGGGCAGAAAGTGCTCTGCAGCCCTCTGTGCCTGTGCTGAGGAATGCCACACCCTCAGCAGGAAGTGTGTGCAACTTCTATGGGGTATCCACCCCAGCCGCGAGCTCAGCATGGCTCCTGCCATCAGACTCCAGCACTTGTTGCCAGCAGCTCGTAGACAGTGCCTCCCTTTACCAACGAGCTGGCACTACCACGTTGACTGCACTGACCAACCAGAACCAGATCTCCACCCTGGCACTCCCCTATGCAGGTGTTCTCCAGTGTGATCTCACAGGAAGCTCTGACAGGAGAGAAACTGCATTCCAGGACTTCACTGTAACTATCATTGACCAGAATACCACACTCTCCTCCCTGGCTATGACAGCCCAGTGTGATAACATTCTAGATCCCAATGCCTTAGTCCCTCTTTATCCGAGACTCTCTGCCAGCCTCGTCCAGGCCACACCATCAGAGGTGCCAAATCAAGGATACAACCTGGCACCTTCCTACCAGGATGGCAGCCAGCTCTATTACTACAGCCTCAACAGCCTGGGCCCTCTGATGGCTGGAGAACTCGAGCAGTGCCTGCAGGCCTATCGCCTTGTGTCCTACTCTGGAACTCAGGCCTCCTCCCTGCAACCAGAGATGGTGATGATGCTAAGGGAGTTTCATTCAATGAACGTTCAAACACCTTTCTCCACCTCTGCCTTCTACTATCCCTCATCTGCTCAAGCCATGCCGGACAGCAGCCTTCAAGGTGAGAACAGAGCCAGGAGGGGAAGGAGTGAGATCAACCCTCGAACAAAGAGGGCACAACTTACCTCTCAGTAGTGGACAGTCCATACAAAGGGAGAATGTAAGTTCTGATAGGTTAGGTTTGCCTCGGGCTAATCATCGCAGTCTTCAGTCTCTATAATGAGAGAATGTAGGGCAATGAGTGGCATCCATCACTCATTAAGACATGTCCAAGGACTACCCCCACAGACACGTATGTCACCCTGCAAGCTAATTCATCCCATCCATCAACACACAGCAGTCACCTCTTTCCTAATTTATTGCTCAGGGCTCTAGAGGACACAAAGGCCTTTCTGTTTCCATAACACTTGATTTTCCCTGTGTTGAGATCTGACTCTGGAACAATGCAACTCCAAACCAGTCCTGGAGGAACTACTCCCAGATTCCAAGTGCTGGCCCTGCAATTCTCTTACAAATATAAGTGCATCCAGAGTCCAGTATAACCCATGTACAATTGCTAAGTTGGGTAAAGCTTCTCTCTCTCTCTCTCTCTCTCTCTCTCTCTCTCTTTCTCTCTCCCTCTCTCTCTAAGACCATGATCATTAGGACATGTTTTCTACAACACAGTCACACTCAAGCCCAAAGATTTTACAATTTTGTTTGTTTGTTTGTAGTGATGAGATGAGCAGGCCTGCTTTTCATCCCGCACAGCTCCTGCACGGCTAGCTTAGCTCCAGAATAATTACACAGAAACTGTATTCATTTAAACACTGCCTGGCCCATTAGTTCCAGCCTCTTATTGGCTAATTCTCACATCTTCCTTCAACCCATATTTAATAATCTGTGTAGCACCACGAGGTGGTGGCTTACCTACGTCTATCTTGGGCCAGAGCTTCATGGAGACTGCCCCATTGCCTTCTTCCCAGCATTCTGTTCTGTCTACTCCACCCACCTATGTTCTAACCTATCAGGCCAAGCAGTTTCTTTATTAATTAACCAATAAAAGCAACACATAGAAAGAAGACCCACCTACATCATTTATTCTCTTTGCTTTGCTTTTCGAGACAGGGTTTCTCTGTTCCACCCTGACTGTCCTGGAGCTTGCTTTGTAGACCAACCTGGCCTCGATCGTAGAGATCTGACTGCCTCTGCCTCCTAAGTGCTGAGATAAAAGGTGTGTGCCACCATTCCCTGGCTGATTTTACTTCTTAAACCAATTTTTTGTCACTACTAACAAGACTTTGAAATGTTGGGTTGGAGGAAATCCTGGGTTGTTGAACTGCCTGACTTGTAGGAGTGGAGAAACTTGGTTTGGATACCTAAAGCCACATAAAAAGCCAAGATTCTGGGGGTATTTAAGTAATGACAAAAACTTAAAGAAGTTGGAAGATATGGATTAAGTTCTTAAAAATGATGGACCAGACAACCTGCCTAATAACAAACTTGCAAGGAAATGAGGGGTACACTTTCAAAGACAAAGGGTAAAGCAAGAGAGGGGCACACACAGGGAATTCTGTAACCTCCCCATGGTGAAGACGCGTGCACACACCACACAAACACAAAGGAACACACAATTATCTGTGAAAACATGACTTTGCATTATCACCAGAAAGAACAGAGCACTCACTACGAGTCTCCCAAAAGAGGTGCTGCCCCTTGCTATTCAAGCAGAGCTCATAGGAATGCCTGCCCCACTGCTGTAGGGTCTCAGTACTGAGGAGCACTAAAAGGAGGGGAAGAGGAGGGGAGCATCTCACTTACCAGGCACTGACTTCTTACTTGACTCTTTTTCAGTGGTGGAAATGGAGACACCCCTGGAATTGACACCTTCAGCTCAGATATTCTGTTTGCTGCAGAGTCCAGACCTTGGCAATGCCTGCACCCATGACACCTGGATGAGGACACCACCTGTCAGTGAGGACAGGTCATTAACTGCCCCCATCCACAGTCCTTCAGAATTCCTGCCCTTGCCTCCAGCTCCAAGCCTGGAACAAACAGAAAATAACAACTTGGATTTCAAGATAGCCAATCTATCAACACCTCTGGTTACCTATGAGGGCACAAAAGAAAACCAAGAACTAGCACTTCTACCTTGAGTGCACACCAACATGCAGCAGACCCTGAAATACACTGATGCTGAAAGCCTACAGCAGAACCTTGTTCTTGACAATGACACCTTGGGAAACAGCAGCCTAGGTCAGGAAGAGCCTGGGGTGCTTCAGAGTGTGGTGGGCTCCAACATGGACTTTGCAGACATGACTGCACTCGTGGCAGATATTCACCTTCCCCAACTCTTCAACTCCCTCACAGAGCTAAACCAATTCCAAGATCCCAGAGCAGCTCAATCCAAAGACTCCACAGTCATCGGGAGGGATCAGGCCCAGGAAAGCTCCAGCGTCATCAGTGCACTCTCAGACCAAGTAAGAAAGAATGACCAGAAAGTCTCTGAGCTGCCTGATGGAGCTCCTCAAGCCAGAATCCAGCTCCAGAAACTGGTGGAGGGAGAAGAGGCTGTGGGCAGTGCTGGGTTCAGTGAAGGGGCTTTCGACAACGTGGCCAAGCACTTGGAGGGCAAAGCTCAGAAAGTCACACCCAGAAAGCGCAGCAGAGCTAGGGCACATGGGCAAGACAAGGCCAAGAAGACTAGAGAAAACAACTCCAAGAAAACAGAGGAGCTGAAGCCATCAAGTCACAGAGTCAAGGCAGAAGAGAAGCCCGCCATCCCAAAGACCAAGAGGAAGAGGAATCCACCTGAGCTCAGCCATGACAGCTTTAAGAAGCCTCGAACTCACCTCGGCATGCACATGCTGGCGTCTGTGCAGGTCTTTCACCCACTGGGGAAGAAGAGTGAGAGGAAAACTGGCGTCTCCTCCTCCCGGGCTCTGCTGAACTTGAGCAGCAACAAAGATCCCAGGACAGGCCCTGATACCACATCACTGCTGGATATGCCACGTGAGGGCCAAAGCCTTGACAAAAGCCTGGGCAAGATTCAGAGACCAGCGAGCAGTGCTCCCAAGCGGTGTCCATCTCCATCCCAGTATGAGCTGCCCCCACCTGGGAAGGTCAAATTAGTACCTCTGCCTTTCCCAGTCCCGGACAAGCCTCAAACTAAACCTGTTTCTAGAAAGCTTCTCTGCCTGGCTTCACGCAGGTCCACTATGGCTTACCCAGTGAGGCCTCACTCCCACTCAGCTCAGCCTCCCACGCTCAAGCCATCCCAACCAGCTCCTGCCAGCACATCTTTGATGGCCTCTGACAAGCCAGCTCCGCCAAATGGCACCAGTGCCACACGAGCCAACATAACCAAGCCTTGCACTGGGCCTCAGCCGGCTGCCTCTTTGCCTGCACCCTACAGAGCATCATCTCACACTTTACTCCACAGGGAGCCTCTTTCTGCTGCCAGGAACAAGGCCCTTTCATCTCCCAAAGCTAAAACCCAATACCTGCTGCTAGACTTCAGTTGCCAACCCATCCCATGGAGGAAAGTGGACATTCCAGGGCCAGTCATCTCACAGCCTATCACTGAAGAGCAGAGGCCAGAGAGGGAAGCCATGAAGAGGCGGGCTCAACAGGAGCGAGAGAATGCTGCCAAGTGTACCTCTCTGGGAAAACTGCAGTTTTTCCTTCAGAGGGAGAAGGATATGGAAATTTCAAAATATTATGGGTATGCAATGTAAGAGCTAGCCAGGTTTTCAGAGTAAAGTGCTGTTCAATGTGACTAAGAAGAGATATAAGTACCAAAACACAGGCATACATAGGTTTTAAAGACTTGTGTGAATATATTGATACATTGGCACAAGTATAGGCGTACAGATGACATGTAGATATAGATGGATATGTAAAATATTTCTATTCACACATAATTGAGTACTTAGTAAAACTCTCTAAAAATCTTGTCTGTTATTTTATTTGTGAGTAATGAGTGGTTGAATATTTCTCTCTGATAATTTAACATTTATGTTTTCTAATTGCAGTATCATATTCTATATGAAATAAAACTCACAAAATATGTATTTAATCTTGGATCAATTAATAAAAAGCTATAGTGGTATTAAAACCGTTCTCCTTGTGACTTCATTCACTGGACATGGGATGTCTTGAAGCACATACTGAGTATGAGCACACTCCTTGTTACCACAGTCCGCCCAGCTCTCATCTCTCCCCGCAGTGCTTTGTCATCATTTTCCGCTACAGAGCTTTGCCTCTAGTCTCCTGAAACATATGCACACAGGAGCTCATTATGTAAATATAATCTGGGAACCACATCTGCTAGAAAACATGGATAGCTTATGGAACCTGGCTAACTTATATGACTATCTCCACTCAATTTTTTTCCTGCAAAAAAAAGCATAATTTCCATTCTTTTATGAATAAATAATTTTCCATTATGCTGATACGTCACATTTTCTTTATACCTTTCTCTGATTCTGACACCCAGACTATTTTCCTAATGTAACTACTGCGTACTGTCGCAATGACTACTGTTGGTGTCAACCTGAACACATGTGGAATTAACTAAAACCCAACTGATTGGGTACACCTGTAAGGGATCTTTCTTAATTAAAAAATTAAATCATTTGAAGTAGGAATACCCAACTTAATCCAGCTCTTTTGAAATGGGAAGCTTTGTTTTTAACTTTGGCCACATCTTCAGGTGGCAGCCTACATAAAGGATAAAGAATAAGAAAGCCCTTTGCTCTTTGCTGGCTGGCCCTTTCTCTTGCTAGCATGTCCATTCCTTCACTGGGATTAGAGCCTACTTCTTCAGAATTCCAGAATATACCGAAGACCAGCTGAGATATCTACCCTCATGGTGTGAACAACTACTCTACTCTTGCCATCTCTGATGGTAGACAGCCATTATTGAAATAGGTAGACTATGACCTATAAGCCACGTTAGTAAATCACCTTTCTATAAATACACAGATGGATAGATTCTATCAGTTCTGTTCCTCTAAGGAAGCCTGACTAGTTTAAGTATGCTGCAATCAATATTGATGTGCAGATATGCCTCTAATATAAAGAACTGAAATGCTGTGTGTATATACCCGTGAGTGGTATAACTGATTCACTTTTAATTTTTTGAAGAGCCTCCACTGTGATTATGTTGTGTGGTAATTCTAACAAAGAACACACATGGACACTCTTAAAGTTGAGTACAAAGTCTTTATTTCTGGCCAGCAGCTGCCTGGGAAACTTGCATAAATGATGCAGCCCCAAGACTCACTGCCTCTGATCTTCTAAGCACAAAAACTACCTCCTGGGTTGACATAATTTAGTTAGCAAGAAGCAGAACTATAGAAGCCAAAAGGTAAGGCTAATACATTTAGACTTTCCTGTATCCTGGAACTATTGACTATGTCTTTGAGGATTAGGTCTTTGTTCCCATTTTAGCAGGTGTTGGGACCCACTTGCTGGGTTCTAGGGTCAGAATGGTCCCTACAACATGGTGTCGGTTGTGCTAAGGTCAGGGGACTGATATCCAAGATATATAAAGAACTCAAGAAAGTAGACATCAGGGGCTGGAGAGATGGCTCAGCGGTTAAGAGCACTGATTGCTCTTCCACAGGTCCTGAGTTTAATTCCCAGCAACCACATGGTGGCTCACAACCATCTGTAATAAAATCTGGTGCCAACTTCTGGCCTGCAGGGACACATGCAGGCAGAACATTGTATACATAATAAATAAATCTTTAAAAAAAACATTTAAAAAAAGAAAGTAGACATCAAAATACCTAATAATTCCATTTTTTAAAGGGAACAGATCTAAACAGAGAATTCTAAACAGAAGAATCTCAATTGGCCGAAAGACATTTAAAGAATTACTCAACATCCTTAGTAATCAGGGAAATGCAAATCAAAATGACTCTGAGAAGCCATCTTACTCCTGTCAAAATGGCTAAGATCAAAAGCACTGATGACTGCTTTGTTGCAGATGTGTTGGAGTAAAGGGAACACTCCTCCACTGCTGGTGGGAGTGCAAACTTGTACAGGCACTTTGGAAATCAGTAGGGCTGTTTCTCAGAAAATTAGGAGTCTCTACCTCAAGAACCAGTGATACCACTCTTAGGTGCTCAATCATAGCACAGGGACACTTGCTCAATGATGTTCATAGCAGCATTGTTCAGAATAGCCAGAACCTGGAAACAAGCAAGATGCCCTCAACTGAAGAATAGTTAAGGAAAATGTGGTACATTTACACAATCGAGTATTACTCAGCAAAAAAGAAAAAAGGAAAAAAAAAGACATTTTGAAATTTGCTGACAAAAGGATGGAACTAGAAAAAAATCATCCTAAGTGAGGTAACCCAGACCCAGAAAGACAAAAACAGTACGTACTAACTCCTAAGTGGATATTAGATGTAAATCAAAGAATAACCAGGATGCAATCCACAGTCCCAGAGAAGCTAGGTAACAAGGAGGACCCTAAGAGGGATATGTGGATTGCCCTGGGAAGGGGAAACCGATGAGATCTCCTGGATAAACTGGGGCTGAGGGAGACAGAGGGCAGGGAATGGGAATGGGAGCGATCCGGATTGTCCATAGGGGGAGTGACAGAGAGGAAGAGCAATGAAAGAGATATCTTGATAGAGGGGTCATTTGGGGGTTAGAGAAAAACCTGTGCCAGGAAAACTTCCAGGAATCCACAAGGATGACTCCAGCTAAGATTCCTAACAATAGTGGAGAGGGTACCTGAACTGGTCTTCTCCTGTAATCAGATTGGTGACTGCCCTAATTGTCATCACAGACCCTTCATCCAGTAACTGATGGATGCAGATGCAGAGATGCACAGCCAAGTACTAGGCCAAGCTCTGGGAGTCCAATCGAAGAGACGGAGGAGGGATTAGATGATGGGGGGGGGGGTCAATATCATGATGGGGAAACCCACAGAGACAGATGACACAAGCCTGTGGGAGTTCACAGACTCAAGACCACCAGCTAGGCTCTCTGTATGTGAGTGACAGTTGTGAAGCTTGGTCTATTTATGGGACCCCTACCAGTGGGACTAAGATCTGTCCCTGGTGCATGGAACCCACTCCCTAAGGTGGGATTCCTTGCTCAGACTTGATGCAGGGGGAGGAGCTTGGTCCTGCCTCAACTTGATAGTCTATGCTTTGTTGATTCCCCTTACTTTCTGAAGAGTGCATGGAGGGCAGAAAGGTGGTGGGGGAGGAATGGCAGGAGAGGAGGGTGGGGAAAGTGTGGTTAGTATGTAAAATAAATTAAAAAATTAAAATAAAAAAAGTCAAAAAGGAGCCAGGATCTTACACTCCTCTTTATGACCTAACTTCTCCCATGTCCCCAAATCCTAAAAGTTTCATTGCCTCCCAGTAGTGACTCCCATCTGGATCAGAAGGGACAGAGGCTCCTGCCAGCTCTGCACTGTCATTTTCTTGTCACTGGAACCCAGAGAGCATAAATGGTCATTCATGTGACATAGGGAACAACTTTTAAACATCTGTCTTCAGGACCAGCTACAAGGAATGTTTCCCCATTTCATTACCTGTTAGCTAGGTGGGTAAAAGCAAACCTCCTGGACACCCTTTAAGTGTGTGTCTTTCCTAGATCTCACACCGTGATCCACCACACAGCTTTATCCCTTCCAATCAGTGCCTACTGCAGAAATCGTGTGCTGAAAATTAGCATCACTGATTACCATCCATCCAGGAACATGGTCAACAGGCAGAGTTTTTTCATCCATGTTACTGATCAATCTCCTAATTAAAGAGAAGGAAGAGCCTCTCTGCCCACCAGAGTGCATTTATGGGCAGTTCTCATATCCATTGGGGCTGCCTCTCTACTGGGGTTCAGCATTAACAGGGATCACTTTGCAAGAACAGTGAGAAAGATGTGTGCTCTGTGGCTCCAAAAGAGAGTGCATCTCCAGGAAGTGGGGGGGACACTTTGAAAAGTACAGTGTGTGGGACAAACAGAACTCAGCTTGAGTAGACAGAACTCAGTAGGCAAAGTAAAGTGGTCAGTTCAGGGAGGTGACAAACAGGGGTGAGCTCTTCAAACTGTGTCTCCTCACATCCCGCCTTCCTGCAACCTTTTGTGGGGATCCTTGGTGGGTGGGGCCCAGTGGATAAGAAGACAAGCTACTTTTCCCTAGTTACACACACCAGAGATGAGCCAAGCTCCCAGAGGCTCTGTCCTAGTCAGGTGGAATCTTATTGTCCTTAGGGGGAAAACTGGAATCTGTGTGTGTAGCTTGTCTGATCCTCAGTCCTCCCCACCCCCAATCGTGATCTTTACCTACTCACTTGCTCCCTCCACATCCTGACTCTATCAGCGATACAGGCTACAGATGTACCTTGGGTACGGCTCACATCCTGACTCCATCAGTGATGCAGGCTACAGATGCACCTTAGAACACAGCTCACATCCTGACTCTATCAGTGATACACGCTACAGATGTACCTTGGGCACGGCTCACATCCTGACTTCATCAGTGATGCAGGCTACAGATGCACCTTAGAACACAGCTCACATCCTGACTCTATCAGTGATACAGGCTACAGATGTACCTTGGGTACGGCTCACATCTTGACTCTATCAGTGATGCAGGCTACAGATGTACCTTGGGTACGGCTCACATCTTGACTCTATCAGTGATGCAGGCTACAGATGTACCTTGGGACACGGCTCACATCCTGACTCTATCAGTGATGCAGGCTACAGATGTACCTTGGGACACGGCTAACATTCTGACTCTATCAGTGATACAGGCTACAGATGTACCTTGGGCACGGCTCACATCCTGACTCCATCAGTGATGCAGGCTACAGATGCACCTTAGAACACAGCTCACATCCTGACTCTATCAGTGATACAGGCTACAGATGTACCTTGGGACACGTCTCACATCCTGACTCCATCAGTGATACAGGCTACAGATGCACCTTGGGACACGTCTCACATCCTGACTCTATCAGTGATGCAGGCTACAGATGCACCTTGGGACACTGCTCACATCCTGACTCCATCAGTGATGCAGGCTACAGATGTACCTTGGGATACAGCAGGGTTCTTTTTGTACCCGCTCAAGAGCATGTGCATTCCAGAATATGACCCTGAAGAAAGCTGGCCACCTCTGCTGATGGAAGGACTCTCCTCTCTGCTGTTGGGAACTTGGGCCCTGCAGTTCCTTGGAACAAGAGCTTGCTTGTTACTATGCTGATAGAAACAGGGAATCTGACATGCTATGGTGCTCCCTGGAATCACACCACTTAGGAAGCTACCTGAGCATGGGCCAGTCACTCAGTCATTGCTACACTCCTTCACAAATGCTGTCTGCACCCCGCACACACCTCAGCATTTTGGGATCCTGCCATCACACATGTCTGAAGCCCCTCTCACAAAAACTTGTCTCTCATGTTGATGAAGAAGGAAAATTGAAATCCCAATGACATGACACCAATAAATGTCATCATATACACACTAAGTGTGAAAATAGATAATCTCATTTGGCAACAATTTCCCTGTGACTGCTTGAGTTTTACTTGTCACAGGAAAATAACACCAGCACCTTAAATTCATGAGCTTGTGGACATACATAATACACAATGGTGGACACATATATACTGTTCAATGCAGAGAACTTTGCAGATATGAATGTCCTTCCATGGCCATAACAAAGTCACCAGGCAGAGAAGCCTTTCATGGGAAAAGAGAAAAGGATACCATCAAAAATAAATAAGAAATAAACACGAGATGAAGCCAGAGTGACAAGTCAAGCCCCTTGGGTTCATAGGAGCAGCCCTGTGTTGGGCTCACTAAGATCTACCTGTGCATCCTCTCCTCTGGGATGGCTGGCCGCCTGCTCTTCCAACACCTTGAGCAGCCACCAGTTCATGAATGTCATCTGCAAACATGCCTCTTCTCCTTTTTAACATCTGTTAAACTGAAGCCACCTAGCTGTTGAAGTATTAAATCAAAATCCAATCAGGATGTGGACAGAGAAATAATTCTGATCCTGAATGTCCACAGCTCCTTCTCACAAGAACCAGCTGCATTCCTCAGAAATGGTGGGTGATCCTGACTTTAAACAGGCACAGAGGAAAATCACTCTCTTCCCCAGGAAGGGACTGGTCTTATTTCAATTCCTGATGCTACACTGACATCTAGTGGGCAACTCGAGTATTATTCTGAAGACCCTCCTGCGATTTTGCAGGCTTGTATTTATTTCTCCAAGCTGAGCACTTCGATGTCCCAGAGGTTCAGGGAAAGATCTCAGAGCTGGCAGAAGATAATTGTTGCTAGGCCCGGTGATGCGAACTGTTTTCCAGCCTACTTGAGAGGCTGAGGCCGGGAAATCACAACTTCAAGAGTAGCCTGGGCACCTACCCTGGGCTCCAAATAAAACGCATAAAGAGGGTAGAGATCAAGCTGGGTGGCAGAACATTTGCCTAGTACACGTCAGCTGCTAGGGTCAATCGCACATATAACTGTTTATCAAACGACTGAGCATGAAGTGTGTCTGTGACTTTAGGGTGGGTTTATGCTCAGTAATAATCCATGAGCTTACTTTATGCGTGCAGCCACCAATGAGAACAAGGAGCAAGGTCTTTAGCATTTCTGAGGATCATTTGCTCACCTATTCAGCCATCTTTTCCTCTAAGCTGTTGATGTGTCTGTCGTAGTATTTCATGGATCCTTCCGGTTCAGGCATCTCAGATGTCCACAGCACTGTTCAATCCTGGTCTAGCCTGCAGATTCCTTTATCTGATAGCACTGTCCTCTCCTGGTTTAGACTGCAGCTTCCTGCATCTGATAGCACTGTCCTCTCCTGGTCTAACCTGCAGCTTCCTGCATCTGATAGCACTGTCCTCTCCTGGTCTAACCTGCAGCTTCCTGCATCTGATAGCACTGTCCTCTTCTGGTCTAACCTACAGTTCCCTGCATCTGATATCACTGTCCTCTCCTGGTCTAACCTGCAGATTCCTGCATCTGATAGCAATGCCCTCTCCTGGTCCAGCCTACAGTTCCCTGAATCTGATAGCACTGTCCTCTCCAGGTCTAATCTACAGTTCCCTGCATCTGATAACACTGTCCTCTCCTGGTCTAACCTGCGGTTTCCTGCATCTGATAGCACTGTCCTCTCCTAGTCTAACCTACAACTTCCTGCATATGATAGCTCTGCCCTCTCCCTGTCTAGCCTACAGTTCCCTGCATCTAATATTACTGTCCTCTCCTGGTCTAGCCTACAGTTCCCTGCATCTAATATTACTGTCCTCTCCTGGTCTAACCTGCAGTTTCCTGCATCTGATATCACTGTCCTCTCCTGGTCTACCCTACAGTTCCCTGCATCTAATATTACTGTCCTCTCCAGGTCTAACCTGCGGTTTCCTGCATCTGATAGCAATGCCCTCTCCTGGTCCAGCCTACAGTTCCCTGAATCTGATAGCAATGCCCTCTCCCTGTCTAGCCTACAGTTCCCTGCATCTAATATCACTGTCCTCTCCTGGTCTAACCTGCAGTTTCCTGCATCTGATATCACTGTCCTCTTCTGGTCTAGCCTGTGGTTCCCTGCATCTGATAGCACTGTCCTTTCTGGTCTAACCTGTGGCTTCCTGCATCTGCATCATTTTCTCCTTTGTTCTTTTTTATATATTCTCCTATACTGCTTTTTATATTTTAAGCTGCATGTTGCACATTACAGGACAGAAGAAGCAGGAGAAGCTAAAGGTATTTCCTCATCTCAGAAGACACAGGGCTTTTAAACTGTTGCAAGCAGCTATGCTGAGGGGCTCTCTTCTTCACAGAACCAGGCTAAGGTAGCTCCAAGTCTACTGTGGCCTGAAGGGGAGGTAGGGCTCTTCCTCCCAGCTAGGTGTTAGGACACATCACCACAGCCGAACTTCAGTCTCTGCTTCCACCACTTTCCCCCTCTCTCACTTGCCAGTATTAGGAACCACCATGGCAACATGCACAGGGAACTCTTGAGGCCTGCAGCCAGTGCCAACTTCTCTGAGACTGAACTTGTGAGAAAGGGAAGTACAGTGTGAACTGAGTGCATACCCTTGCAGCCTACAGTGCGACCCTTGCAAACTCCTCCAGTGTCTCAGGAATAGCCCCCAAATCCAAAGAGCCTCAAATTTATGTGAGCCCTGCACAGAAAACCAAACCAAGTTTTACTCAATGGGATCAACACACAGCAAGACCCTTCAGCTCACCTAAACAATCTACTGAAAATGTAAAGTAGTGGTTCATACTATAATCCCAGTACTCAGGAGGTAGAGGCCAGTGGATCCCTTTGAGTTCAAGGCCACTCTGATCAACACACAGTGAGGACCAGGACAGCCAGGACAACATAATGAGACACTGCCGTGGAACAGAAATCTACCAGAGCCCTATTGTATACAACATGGGGTCAAGATAGCCTGAAAAGTCACTTTCACAAGTTGAAAGACCAGGGAATTGAATCTGACAAACTGATGTTGGGCTATACATGTTATGTGCCAAAGCTTCTAATGTTGATAATTCCAAATATTAAAATACAGTGCCACCTCTTGACCAGGGGGGTGCATATAATCAGGCCTGGAATTTCTATATCCAGTGTGTCTACTTATTCAATGCAGGAAACGGTCTGCCCAGGAGAAATGCTCAATGTGGAGCTGGGCTAGAGTTCAATAGTAGATCTGTTGCATGGAAAGTGGGAAAACTGGGTCCATCCACAACATTGTGGGGACTAACAAGATAAATGGATGAACGTAAAGTCTAACTAAGGTCAGTCTCTTGATTCTTCAGTGGCATCTGGAGACATTATTAAACTAGAAGACCATGGCCAGAAAAGTGGGTCAGTGGGTAAGAGAGCAGCCTGCCACGCCTGATAACCAAAGTTCAATATCCTAAACTAGATAGAAGGAAAAGAGCAACTCTTCTGAGCTGTCTTCTGACGTCCACATACATGGCATGGTGAACATACACACGTATACTCCCAAACACAATAGGTAATCACCAACCTGAAGCGTGCTGGTGCCACTGTACCCATGCTCTCCTCTATCCACAACCTCCAAGCCCTGCATGGCAATCCTCTGTACTGAGGCCAGTATTTGGATCAAGTGCAAAGCAGGGCCAGGAAGTTCATAATCTGTGTCTTAATTGTTGAGGGCATAGATAAAGCTGGGTATCCTGTCAGGCAGTGTTGTATCGCAGAGTACTCCAAGTCAGCTATGAAGCAAGCACAGGAGAATTCACAATTAAAATCGGAAGTAACCCAGAATCCAAAGTATCTTGAAAAACCATCAGATTTTCAGGACAATTTCCAGCTTCGCGTTTTCAGATTAAGATACTTCAATCAGCAGATTCATGCCAATATTCCCCCAGTTCAGAAAACTCCAAAGAAAGAGGCACTTCTGGTCCCAGACATTTTGGATAAGATGGGAAATATTCACCCTCTGTTGTTCTCATGCTGTTACACAAGGGGATTTCTTCTGTGAAAGCACAAAAAGGCCTCTCTCTCTCTCTCTCTCTCTCTCTCTCTCTCTCTCTCTCTCTCTCTCTCTCTCACATGCATATTCAAAAGAGCCAGAATTGGACACAGTAGTGATCTACAATCCCATCACTGGGCAGGCTGAGACACATGTATGCATGGGTGTACACACATTTCATACAGCAAATGAAATAAAAGAGTAAGGAAACTTGGTAGATTACACCTCTGATGATTAACCAGGCCTTCTGGCTCTAATTGCACGCTTGGAGGTAATTCATCTAATCCCTAAGTTTTAAGTGGTGTTGGGAAACTCCTGTAGAAATGTGATTCCCTAATTTGAAAGTGAAGGAGGCTACAGAAAGTAATTCCCACCGTCACCAGAAGTCATTAGATAAACGGATCTCCGTCACCTACGGAACACATGGCTTGAATCTGCAATGTCCCCCAGAGGCTCATGTTTTGAGTACTTGTTCCCTAGCTGGTGGTAATATTTGGGAAGGCTATGGAACCCTCAGGAAGCCCAGCCTTCCTGGAGGAAGTGGATAAGTAGGAGTGGCCTTTGAGTTTAGAGCCCAGACAGTCCTAGCCGCTCTGCTTTTCTTGGTCAGCCATGACATAAGCAGCCACTGCCACACACTTCCGCTGCCATGAACTGGGCCACTCCAGCACGCCCACTCTGCTGTGACAGACTGCAGATCACAGACCCTGAGCCAAAGTTAACCTTCCCACCCTATTTTCTGTGTGTATGGTGTCACGGCAGCAAGAAATAAACTAAGGGGCTAGCAAGTTGGTTCTGTGAGTATGCTGGCTAGTTTTGTGCCAACTTGATACGAGTTCACCCGACTGCAGGGTGAAACTGAGGTTTCAGTTGAGAAAATGCCTCCAGAAAGCATTTTCTAAATTAGTGATTGATGTAAGAGGCCCACCTCACTGTGGCTGCTACCACTCCTGGGCAGGTGGTCCTAGGTTCTGTAGGAAAACAGACTGAACAAACACTGAGGGGTTAGCCAATAAGCATCGCTCCTCCATGGCCTCCGCATCACCCCTACCTCCAGACTCATTCGCCTTTGAGTTCCTGCCTTGGCTTCCCTCAACGGCCTGTGACTCAGGATGTGAATAAATTTATATAAACCCTGTCCTCTCCAAGTTGCTTTTGGTCGTAGTCTTCATCACAGCAACAGAAATCCTAACTAACACAGTGGGTGAATATGCTGCTGCCAAACCTGATGGCAGGGCTTCGATTTCAGGGGCACAGAGTGAACGGAGAGAACTGACCCCTACACCGGTCCTTAGACTTCACACATGCGCTGTGGTGCGCACATACAAACACACACAGACACACATAATAACTGTAAAAGAAAAAAAGGGGGCTGGAGAGATGGCTCAGTGGTCAAGCGCTCTGGTTGTTCTGGTGGACGTGGGTTCAATTCCAAGCACCCACACGGCAGCTCACAATTCTAACTCCAGTTTCAGGGTACCTGATGCCCTCATATAGATACACATGCAGGAAAAAAACCAATGCACATAAGTAAAAATAAAAAACAATAATAAAATAAAAAGGGAAAAAAAGAAAGTAATTCAAGTCAATCACTTGATTTTCAAATACTCATGTGTTTAATGACTGAAACTTACTCTTGATTTTCTATATGAAAAATTCTTCAGTCTTCAGTATGGCAAGCTGAAGGTCTTAGGGCAGCAAGCAAAATAATCTAGCTATAGAAACATTTACAGCCTGGAGAGGGTGAGTGTAAACGCTGGTACACGCGTGTCATGGCATGTGTGGAGGTCAGAGGTCACTCTCTGGAGTCAGTTCTTTTCTGTCCTAGTGGAATTTGTCGATGAAATTCAATGGTCAGATTTAGATGGTAAACACTTTACCTGCTGAGCCAACTCACCAATCCTACTTCAACTTTTCCATACTAAGTTGTTGGAGGTGGGTGGAGTCACTGTCATGTCACTGAACCGCAACTTCTCGCAGAATTTCCACAGATTCGCTTGTGGAAAAATATGTGCACATCCATGATGCAAAGGTTACCGCTCATTGCTATAAAGGGGAAAGTTAAGGTGTCACTTCTATAAGATGAATTTTTTAAATGAGCAAAAACATTTCGTAACCCATTATGATATCTTTCAATGTAATTGTATAATTTTTCAGTGTAGATTTGGTGTCATTTACCATTTTTCCATAACCATCCTAAACATTGTGATTATCTAACCTGTAAGGTGACCCTACTTCAGCTGTTCTTTAAGAACACCTCACCTGAGAACATCCTCTAAAAATACAGATTCTGGGCTGCAAGATGGCTCAGGGGTTAAGATATCTTGCTGTTCATCCAGAGGTCCCAGCACCCACAGCAGGTGGCTCCACAAACTCCAGATTCAGTGGAACTCTTCTCTAGCCTCTATGACTACTGGCACAGGTACAGTGAGCACACACGTGCACATGTGTGTGTACACACACACACATGCACACCACACACACACAAACATGCAAATTTGTTTTGTTTTGTTTCGAGACAGGGTTTCTCTGGCAAATTTTTAAAATCCTTTTTAAAAACAGATTCTAGGTACTCATCTGCTAGGCAACTCTCATAAGAGACGCCTAGGAATCAGAATTTTTGAAGCCTTTCATTTGTTTGCTTTTTCAAACAGGGTCCTACTGTGTATGCTAAGAGGGTCTCAAACTCTCTACCCTCCATATAGGCATCCTCCTGAATACTAACCTTCATCAGGCGATGACAGGAGACAGAGACAGAGACCCACATTGGAGCACCGGACTGAAATCTCAAGGTCCAAATCAGGAGCAGAAGGGGAGAGAGCACGAGCAAGGAACTTAGGACCGCGAGGGGTGCACCCACACACTGAGACATTGGGGATGTTCTACCGGGAACTCACCAAGGCCAGCTGGCCTGGGTCTGAAAAAGCATGGGATAAAACCGGACTCGCTGAACATAGTGGACAATGAGAACTACTGAGAACTCAAGGACGATGGCATTGGGTTTTTGATCCTACTGCACGTACTGGCTTTGTGGGAGCCTAGGCAGTTTGGATGCTCACCTTACTAGACCTGGATGGAGGTGGGTGGTCCTTGGACTTCCCACAGGGCAGGGAACCCTGATTGCCGGTTGAGCTGATGAGGGAGGGGGACTTGATCGGGGGAGGGGGCGGGAAATTGGAGGCAGTGGCGGGGAGGAGGCAGAAATCTTTAATAAATAAATAAATTTAAAAAAAAAACTCTCTACCCTCCTGGCCTAGCCTTCTGTGTGCTAGGATTATAGACATGCCCTCTATCACCTACGTGATAAATTTACCAAATAAATTAGCACATATTTTATTTGCTCAGCCCATGACTGTCAAATATTGTTCTGAGACTTTGCTATCATAAAGAATAATCACAAGAATTCTAATAGATATTTCTTGTATTGCACTGTTTTCTGAAGATGATAAAGTGGGGGCATCTCCTTCTTAAAGAGCAAATATTTAGTAAGCAGACAACTGTGCTCTAGGGAACTCATTACCCTACTGTAATCTGAGTATCACAGGGAACATTGGCAGATACCCAAAGCTATGCTGGCTATCTGAAAAGAGTTCATTAAGTGGTTTCTAATAACTAGGCTAGAGAGAGGGCTCAGCAGCTAAGAGCACCTGCTATTCTTCCCAAGGATCAGGATCAATGCACATGGAACCCACAAAGGGTTACAACTGTCTGTGTTAAGTCCAGTTCCAGAGAATCTGGCTCCCTCTTCTGGCCTCTAAAGGCACTGCATACACAGTGCGCATAGCTACGTAAAGACAAAAGACTATAAAATTGAGCCAGGCATGGTAGTACACACCTTTAATCCCAGCACTTGAGAGGCAGGCAGGATGATCTCTATGAGTTGCAGACCAGCCTGGTCTACAAAGTGGATTACAGGACAGCTAAGGCTGTTACACAGAGAAACCCTGTCTTGGAAAACCAAAGCAAAACCACTCACAAAATAAAAATAGTTCTTTTAAAAATAGAAACTCCTAAGATCCTGAAAGAGACTGGCCTTTGCCTCTGTCACTGTGTCCACGGAAGTCATATACGACCCACAAAATGACTGCTGCTTTTGTTGTCTAACCCAACCTCATCCCTGCAGCTCTGGGAATCAAACTCAGAGCCTCATTGTACAAAGCAAGTGTTCTACCACTGAGCTACACACCTAGTCCGCTGTTGTCTTGTGCTTCTCTAAGTTCATAACTGTGAGGAGGAATAGTTTAGTGGTATACAGCATAAGTTAGTCCTGGGTTGATCCTAAGCATCAATAATTAATTAATTAACTTTTTAAAGAAAACCAAAAGTTCACATATAATATTCTAATTATGTCATAGTAACTATAGCAACATCATTTGCTTGAAAAACATCACTACAATTTTAAATGTCTCACCACAAAAACAATTATATGAGGGTATTGGGTTAATTGGTCTGATTTAGCTATTCTTCACAATATATAAATTTGAAAGTGTCATTTTAAATGTCATACATATATACAATTTTTGTCAAATAATCTTTTAAAATGTTTTAATCCCAGCACTCTTGGGATTGAAGCAGGTAGAGTTTGTGGCCAGTTTGATCTACATATCCAGTTCCAGGACAGTCAGGCCTACAAAGACCCAGTCACAAAAAGAAATCAAGTGGTACAATACTGAGTTCACATGTTGAGTCCCCAAGGGCACTTTCTCTCCACAGTCTTATAGATGCTAAACTAGTCACAGGCCTTTGCGAATGCCACACAGAATGTCCATCCTGTTGCTGTCAGGCTGGCCTCAAGCTCTAAACCATATGTGTGTTAGCATGTCCTATACTGCCTAAGATCAAAATGGCACACAACTATCACCCAAAGAGATACAAAGCCTATGTTTCTTAAACAAGGATGTGGTGGTGTTTGCCCAAGTTTCTCTGAGAATTCTTTGTCCTTCTTTAAAAGGAGGTTGTATGCATAGTACTCAGTATTAAAAAATCACTGACTTAAGAGAGTACAGGGACAATAACTTTGCTTTCTCTCACCCACCATCCAAGTTAGAGGCAGCACTCATGAGAAGTTAAGGGCAGTGTCTGGACAGAACCCAAGCAACCTGAGAAGGCTGGGCTGGGCCTCTGTGTCCCAGATCTCTAGCCATGAGAATTACTTGTTGTCTTTTATCTTACCGACAGAAATTAATGTTCCCAGTCTCAAGAACGCTGTCTGGGTTAGAGGCAGTCAGAGAGGCAGGGAAATTCTAGTGCTCCAGGAGCTGTGACAGGACTGACACTTCCATCCTCAGTCTGGGCTACATAGCAAGTGTCTGGGCTCCACAGGGAGACTTTTGTCTTCACAGGGGAAAATTAATTTAAAAAAGCACGCGTTCTGAGAGCAAAAGCAGATAAAGCTACTCTCCTTCTTTACTCATAGAAAAGAGACCCTTAAACGGGATCATAAAACTTAGTAGCTGTCCTTAGTAGACAGAAGGAAATTCCCGGACACCGTTACAAGATGGGAATAGTATCTGTGAGGGAATTCTAGACCAGTCAGCGTCACAAGAGCCCCTTGCTAAACAAACAAACAAATAAACAGTTGGCGGTGGTTCACGCCATAATAGAGAGAAGAGAGAGAGCGAGAGCGAGAGAGAGAGAAGGGGGGAGGGGAGGGGGAGGGGGAGGGAGGGAGGGGGAGGGAGGGAGGCAGGCAGGCAGGCAGACAGACAGACAGACAGACAGACAATCGGGGCAGTAGTGGTCAGGCCTTTAATCCCAGCACTCAGGGGGCAGAGGCAGGCAGATGTCTAAGTCTTAGGGCACCAGGTCTACAGTGAGTTCCAGGGCGGCCCGGACTGTTACACAGAGAAACCCTGTCTCAAACACGCTGAAGGAATCCTAAGACCTCACTACAGCCATTACCTCCACTATTTCAGACCCATTTCTGCCCTCCCTGTCCCCAATCTCCCTTGCGTCTCCTCCATGACAGCTTGCCTCGCTGTACTTCATTAATTCTGACCCGTGACCAGACTCTTTCAACCGGTGAGAGACTCAAACGAAAGATGACACAACGAACGGACTCCTCCCGGCACAGAAGGGGCGGTTAGCTCGCCCCTCCCTTGGCCGCGGAGCTAAACCTAAGGCGCATGTACCGCCAGACGACAACGCGCGTTGATGACGTCACGCAAGGCGCCATCTCCGAAATCTGGTCGCAGTCCACTGTTGCCCGCTGGAGCAAGTCTGTTTGTGTACTGTGCCTACGTTGTTTCTTGGTTTTCTAGCGGAAATTTAGACAAGAAAGAGTCCTGGTGACCGAAAGCTGCAGAACAAAACGAAGAAAAAGAAAGAATCGTGAGGCCCGAAGGAGACGTCATCAGAGCGCTCCGGAAGTGTTCCGACGATGAAGGGTAAGCGGGATGAGAGACACGAAATTGGGCACGGATCACAGTATAGAAAGGGTCGGGACTGGAAGATGAATCAGGGATACCTGTCCCAAAGAGTCCCAGGACAATATCCATGGAGTTGACTCAGCACACAAAAGAAATCGAGACCCAGAGTGTGAATCGGCCCGACTCTCTCTAAGCTAGGAATAGATGTCACGATCGATCGAGTGTGTTCTCACCCGGGAAACTAGAAGAGGTGGATCCAAGGCCTTGGCCAGAACTAGGCATTGCCTGCCCTGATAACTGTGGCCAAGTGCCTGCTCCCCTCTACAGCCTGGCTTTTCACGCTTCATCCTGTAAAAAAATCTTCCCAGGCGCAGTATCTCAAACCTAAGGCGGTGGTATTTGATCAGAACACAGATGTGTCAGGAAGGGGAAGCAAGCACTGGAGCACTATTAGAGGGGAGAGTGGATACGATCAAGATGATTCGCACTCCTGCCCTGTCCTGTTCTCAGAGATCGCGTGCCTTGGCATATCTCGACTTCAGTATTATGTGCATAGAGAAATTCCCAGGAATCCACAAGGATGACCCCAGCTAAGACCCTAAGCAATAGTGGAGAGGATGCCTGAACTGGCCTTACCTGTAGTCAGATTGATGACTATCTTAAATGTCATCATAGAACCTTCATCCAGAAGCTGATGGAAGCAGATGCAGAGATCCACAGTGAAGCACTGGTCTGAGCTCCCAATGTCCAGTCGAAGAGAGGGAAAGCGATAATATGAGCAACGGGGTCAAGACCATGGTGGAGATACCCACTGAAACAGCTTACATGAACTGGGAGCTCACCGACTCCAGCCTGACAGAGAGGCAACCAGCATAGGACCAAACTAGGCCCTCTAGTTTATAGTGACAGCTGTATGACTGGGGCAGACTGGGACCACTGACAGTGAGACCAGAGTTTACCCCTACTGCTTGTACTGGCTTTTGGGAACCCATTCTCTTTGGAGGGATACCCTGCTCGGCCTTATACTGGGGAGGGCCTTGGTCTTGCTAGACTTTGGTGACTTCCCATGGGAAGTCTTTCCCTCTCTGAAGAGTGGATGGTGGTAGGGTGGGGGAGAAGGTGAAGCGAACGGGAGGAGGGGGATGGGGTAGAAGCTGGGATTGGTATGTAAAATGTAAAGAGATGGTTTTTTAAGAAAATAAATTTGGGCTGGAGAGATGGCTCGGCGGTCAAGAGCATTGCCAGCTCTTCCAAAGGTCCTGAGTTCATTCCCAGCAACCACGTGGTGGCTCACAACCATCTGTAATGAGGTCTGGTGCCCTCTTCTGGCCTTCAGGCATACACGCAGAAAGAATATTGTATGCATAATAAATAAATAAATACTTTTTTTTTAGAAGATTAGGGGCTGGAGAGATGGCTCAGTGGTTAAGAGCACAGGCTGCTCTTCCAGAGGTCCTGAGTTCAATTCCCAGCAACCACATGGTGGCTCACAACCATCTGTAATGAGATTTGGCGCCCTCTTCTGGAGCACGGGCATACATGGAGGCAGAATGTTGTATACATAATAAAAGTAAATAAATCTTTTAAAAAGAAAAAAAATAAAAAATAAATAAAATTTTGAAATATTATGGGCATAGTTAGGAATAACTAATTTAAAATTGCTTAGAAGAATTAATGAGACTAAAGTAAATGTGCACACACACTTCTGAGTGTATTTGTGTCCTTTTAAATCAACTGCTTGACAAGCAATGAGTATACCAGAGCTGTTACATGTGTACTGATGCATAAAGACTTCTAATCCTGATGATAGGCATCTGGCGTAGGTAAAACAAAGTTATTCCTAGGGTCCCAGGCCCTGCACAATTTTCTCAGTAAACAAACTCAATCTACAGTTCAAGGGAGAACCAGATTCTCCATGTAAAACTGCTAACTACCTTGGTTTGTTTACTTGGGCAAACATGTACTCAGGGAAGCCCAAGAGAACAGAGATGGGTTTTTGTTTCTTTGTTTGTGTTGTTGCTGTTGGGATAAGGCGAGCTATGTGGTGGAACTCACAGTGTAAACTAGGCTGGCCTCTCCCTCTGAAGTGACAGGATTAACCATGTGTGTCACTACACTCACCTTAGAAATAAATGTATAGGGGGTCGTGTGAGCTACATTTTCTGGTCATTTGCTCTTTCTTATCCCATTTACTCCTGTACTCTGTCCCCCAGTGCCACCATGATGGTTTCCTCCAAACAAATAAGAAACAGGAGCATGGATGGTTAAAGGGACTTCAGCATCATGCTGGACATATTTAGAACTTGAAAAAAAGACTGTTGTATTTTATCTTGTCAGGATTCTGAACTGTGAAAAATCTGTTTCGAATTTCTTGTAGTCAGCAAATTGTAGTATTTCAACCAACCACATGCCCTAGCCATTAATGTCACCTCACCTTTAGAGTCTTCACTACTTAGTGAGCGCTGCCCACGTGTAACTATAACCAGTATTTTAAATGAGATCAACTCTAGAGTGCTCCAGTGAGGACTTCTTTTAGACAGGCAGAATCTGGAGTAGGAACTAAACCCATGCTTTAATAAGATACCAGTGATTCTTAAACATGTTAAGCTTTGAGAAGTGTTCTTTTTAAACCTCATCCTGGGAATTTCTAGGACAAATCCAGCCAGAGGAAAGAGGAAGAAGTATGTAAGACAGTTGAGGTGGTACATGTCTATTATCCCAGCAACTAGCACTGGGAGCCTGAGACCAGAGTGTTGGGGGATTAAGGCCACTGTGGGCTCCATAGCAATTTCTAAGCGAGCCTAGGATACAAAGTGAGGCCTTGTTTAAGTAATATGTAACTAAGCAGTGTTCAGTAGGGTCAGGACATGGATCCAAGGTGAAGCACTTGCCTGGCGTGTATAAAACACCACTGAGTTTAACCCCCCAACACTGCAGAGTAAAACAGGAGGATCATCCAAGAAAGCTTTGCCGTTTCCTACTAACTCAGTATTCCTTCTCTAAATAAGTGTAGCTATTGTCATAGTTAGAAAAGCCTTGGGTATTATACTCATTCCTAACAGAAGTAATCGTCTATTTTTGTGTTTGTCCCCAGCTGTGATTTACCGTGCATTTCCTCACAAAGAAGCCAGAGAGCACGAGGTGCAGGTACAGTCGTTCAGAGGAGGCTGGGAGCAGTAGACTTGACAGCAGAGCAGGCTCAATGTCTTCTTAGACTCATCTAGCTGTTCTTTTCCATGGATTACTCATCTGCACAGGTCGTACTTTAGGCCAAATCAAGGTCTTTTTGGTTGGTGTCTTCATGTTCTAGGCTCCTTTCTTAGGGTACCGGAGTCAGCTCTTAATTTCATGTCATCTCCCACTCTGTATGGAACGACAGACAGCCTGTGCTTACCAGAAACCTGTCTTGATCTTGCTTCTGTGCCCCATTCAGTGCTCAGCCCATTCCATAAGTGGATGTTACAGATTCTCTCTGGATGCTTCACAGGCTTTGTCAATTGGGCAGAAGCTTTACCTGTGGCTCCTATCCTGCCAGGTTGTGTGGGGCACGCCTTTAATCCCAGCACCTGGAGGCAGAGGCAGGCAGCTCTCTAAGTTCAAGGACAGTCAGAGCTACAGAGAAATCCTGTCTCAGAGAGAGAGAGAGAGAGAGAGAGAGAGAGAGAGAGAGAGAATAAGAGAGAGAGAGAGAGAATGAATATCCTTTAAATCAAGATGTTAAAAGGCCAGTTAACCACCTTTAATTGTATTTCCCCTTGAAAGAGAGACCACATATGTATTTAAAAGAACCAAATTGTCCTTCTATTGATGATGAATGTTTAGCCATCCCTGACTTGAACTACCTCAAAGATTATGTATTCTTTTTATCTCCTGTATTAGCACAAAGAGGGTATCATTTACTATTGATATGCTAACCTAAAGCTGGCAGTTAGCCTCAGACTTGTTTTTACTGTCTGGGTGATGCAAAAAGAACCCAGCAAATGGCCCAGCCAAGAGGTAGGTGCTCAGGAAAGAACACTGCCCAGAGCTGCAGCAGATGAAGGCCAAGCGAGGTACCTGCCGGCCAGTGTAGAGTAGACTGTTGCTACCCCAGCCTGAGAGGTGGGAAACGAAGCATGTTTCAGGACTGATGCGGCTGTGAAACAGTCTCCCAACCTTCCCCAGGAGTCCATATAACTCTGTATATGTCCTGTGGTTGAGAGTGAGTGTGCCCGAGATGCACTTCACAGTTTCTGCCTCAAAGTGGGCCTGGAGCAGACCTCTCCAAGGGCAGCCGCGTGGAGTCCACAAGGCTGAAAGCAAGGGAAGAGGACTGTGCTGCTCACTGTCAGAATTTCTCCTCCTTGACCTACCTGGAACCCCCAGACAGTTTCCCCTAATACTGAAATGGCTCATTTCCCTAACAACCCCAGTTCTCTTTCACTTCAAGATAGTCTTGTGGTCATGACTTATTAAATAACCTGTGTAGTTCATTTCTCAAGCTTCCTTCCCCACAAGGATTAGAGAAGATTTGCATTACAAAGGATTTTGAATGCTCAGTAGAGTAACCTCAAGGAAGCAGGACTGGTCAGCGTTTGACCTGGCTGCAGTGTGGGGCGGTGTCACAGTTAGCACATGAGTGTGACTTTTACATTTTGGTAGTTGTGTGTAGGAAACACTAGGCAGACAGGAGATGTGTGAGCCTAGCTCAGCAGAGATGGTGGCTCTCAGGAACGGGATGAGTGCCCTGGTGTCTGAGAGCGGAACAGTGAACCACACCACCCTGTCTCTGAGCAGGAGCTGGGAACCCAGCGGGCTGAGGCCTTTGTGAGGGCCTTCCTGAAGCGGACCATCCCTCATTTGAGCCAGCAAGACTGTGAGAGCCATCTGCAGCGCAAGGCTGTGGTCTTGGAATACTTCACTCGCCAGAAACCAAAGCAGAAGAAGAAATCCAAAGGCCTCTCTTCCAAACAGAGGAGAGACAGAGGCTCTTTGACTTTAGCCCAGAGCAACAGAGGTACTCCAGTCTTCCCATGGCCTTGCCACTCACCATTGCCTAGCCTTCCTGGTAGGGCTCTGGACTGGGGATCCCAAGGATTCCCTGGACAGCTCTGCCCCATTAGTCTCAGGGGCTTCTTCGCCATCTGCCACAAGGGGGCGGCTTCCCGATACCAATTTTCTTATGTCATAGTTTGGCCTCTAAAAGACAGGCATTGGTCAGACTGAGGACTTTTCATCATTTAACTTCTCTCCTAGCCTCACTAGTAAGTGTCTCTGTTTCCCATAGCAACAGGCTGATATTCTTTAATATGTGCTTTCCTATACCCTTTAACATCACCAGACAGAATCATCCACTAAGAGGTTGCTGCCAGAGAGAGGTCCTGCCTTGGCATTTCAGAAGTTTCTGAAAGGAATGTGTCACTGTTTTGTGGAAGGATGTCTCCCTCGAGATGGTTCTGAGTTTGTGTTTACAGCCACTATGTTTAGGCTTTGTATAACACTCCATAGCCACGCAGCCTTTCTTGTCCCAGAAGGCAAGAGAGTGTCACTTTGCACTGGGGCTGCCTTCCTGGAGTCCTTGCAGGAAGTGCCTGTTTCAGATTCGAGCCTGGTGTTCCTGACTCTGATCCTGGATTGGTATGAATGGGCACCAAGACAAAGGATAACCCCAGAGAAAAGCTCTTGGTCCTTTACCCTCCCTTCCAGACGATCCTGCCACCTTATACAAGGGCCTGCCTGGAAACCTGCACCTGGGTTGTTATGGCTGAGGCTACATCACCACCTTCAGATGCTCTCCTGCTCAGAGCCAGGGGCTCCTCCATCATGTCTACAACTGGCCAGGAGGAAGGGCATCAAGGCAAAGGGCCCCCTCTTCCCTTCTCGAGAGCAGTAATTTAGCCCTGAAAAGGTTCTGCCAGGGAAGAAATTGAGGTTCAAGGAGGGGAATGTACTTGGCCTTCGTCACATTGTCGTCAGGGCACCTACGGCTTCCACGCAGTCTCGGGTATTCCCTCGTGCTTACTCTCGGCCTTGAGCCCAGCTCAGGTTTGCCGAACACTGGAAATCCCAAGCTCGTGTTTCTGACTCTGACAGATACAGTCTCTTCCTCCCTCTGCATGAACTCTGGAAGCAGTACATCCGTGACCTGTGCAACGGGCTCAAGCCAGACACGTGAGTTTTATTTCTGATGCCTGCCATGGGATTAGATCCCAAGTCTTGCGTGCACTAGAGACGCAGCCTGGGAAACCAGCTGGCTGTGGGCGTTTGTGATCCTGTTTGCTTTGTTACCAGCTCTTCTTTGTGGGCTCTCTTGACCTCCTAGGCAGCCACAGATGATTCAAGCAAAGCTCCTGAAGGCGGATCTTCACGGTGCTATTATTTCAGGTAATTTCTGTGAGAGCATATGGTCATCTGGAGACTGCTACTCAGTGGCAGTACTCAGCCTGGCATCTGTCACTTGCCATCCTGAGGTTTCTCTAAGTTACAAGCAGTGAGGATCTAAGGTGGTTGTGTCCTGACCCGTGCTGGGACTTGTTAAACACGCACTAAGTGGTGTCTGCATGCCGTCAGCTCATACTGTTGTCACCTCGCCTCTAGTGCAGACTCTGGGGGACAGATCCCCCTCTTCATGTTTCCAGGGTGCCATCACCAGTGCAGACTTTTTCCATGATTGCCAGACTCATTCACCCCATGGCACCCAACAGCTACTTGGACAGCCAGGAGGGGCCTCAAAGTACCTCACACAGAGCCCTTGGTCTCCCCTGAGGTCAGCTCTCTGATTATGACACATCTCCATATCAGTTTGTTCAGGCTAGAGACCTAGAAGTACATACACATTACCTCTTTCCTAATCCTGCACCTCAAGTCGGTTAACACACCTAGTTCCTGAATCTGACCTGCCTCTAACTCCCTCAAGCTGCTGTGGAAGCTTCTCTCACCCTCCCCCGGCTCACATACTGTTTTATTCCCACATACACACCAGAAGAAATACACAGAATGAAGGCTGTCATCAGACATCAGACTCCCGACTGCCATTTGCCTGTCCTAAGCCTCCAGCAGCTTCCCATCCAGTCAGAGTAAAAATCTATGGTGTCCTTTGGCTGCCCTCTGTGTGACTTGCACACCTGGTACCTTGGCTTGGCTCCTTCTCTCCACGAAGGGGCTCTGAAGGTTCGTGCATTGACTCCTGCTGTAACTCAGGTCCCTTTCCTAATGTCACTTCCTGAGAGTCTACCACCACTAAGGTTTCCCCTCCACTCTCATTGTGCTGTTCTTATTTTCCTCATAGCCATTATCAGTATCAAGAAATAGAATAGCCCGTGCTGTCTATCACTGTCCTCCATGAGAGCTTCAGCTCACAGGAGCAGGATACAGGCCATCACGTTCAGTGTCCTGTCCCAGCACTGACCTAGCACACTAAGCACATAGTTAGCTCCAAGTGCTGATTACATGGAGGAGGCAGGGCCCTGCCAGTGAGGTGAATCGCCTGTCACTTCTGGGCAGCTCTACAGGAGGACTGCATTCAAGGAAATGTTCAGGAGAGTCAAAAGTGAATGATGGATGTCCTGCCCATGGCACTTACTCCATCAAAGCAACACGACTGGACTTAGTTCTTTATGTGTATGGCCTTGTGGCTCCAGAACCCTGCATAAAACCCAAAGGATACCTGAGAACAGCCCAGAGATTGCAAAGCTCAGGACTAAGAGTTGGGAATCCTGGGCTCTTGCTGGCTTGGTCATTGCCCAGCTACAGAGCCACTATCCTCTGGGCCTTCTCTTCCTCAGCTTAGAAGGGCCAGGCTCCTAGTCCCTGAGGCCAAGCTGTGACTGCTGGCACTACCCAGGCCTTACCCTCATCTGCTTTTCTCCTTTGCAGTGACAAAATCCAAGTGCCCCTCCTATCTGGGGGTCACAGGAATGCTCCTGCAGGAGACCAAGCGTGTCTTCAAGATCATCACCAAAGAAGACAGACTGAAAGGTGTGTGCTGTGTCCCTAGGGGGAGAGAGAGAGAGAGAGAGAGAGAGAGAGAGAGAGAGCGCATTATCCTTTCCTTGAGGTTTTCAGGTTCTACTTGACAATGGAGTCAGAGTCTGCAGGTTCTTGCTATGTTATGAACTGCAGAGAGAGGCCCCTGCCCCTATGGCTACCAAGAGACATCATGAACACAGCAGCCTGTCCATCAATAGGACAGAAGAACTGCTTATCTGGGTCTTCGGCACTCATTGCTAAGGTCACCACCTCTCAAATGAATAACTAAAAGATAGGCAGAAGAAACCAAAACAGCCTGCCACTGGAGTTCTGAAAACTGCACCCTTGCTGGAGATACTCTTGAGTTTTAGTGTTGTTGGGAGGAGAGAGCCATTTGTTCATCCCTAGCCACTTATCCCTGAAATAATCACACATATTTAAATCACTGCTTGGCCCATTAGCTCTAGCTTATTGGCTAATTCTTACATGTTAATTTAGCCCATTTCTCTTAATCTGTGCATTGCCACAAGGCTGTGGCTTACCAGGTAAAGTTCCCAGAGTTTGTCTCTGGCAGAGGCTCCATGGCTTCTCTCTGACTCAGCCCTTCTTTCTCCCAGCATTCAGTTTAGTTTTCCCCACCTAGCTAAGTTCTGCCCTGCTATAGATCCAAAGCAGTTTTTCTATTCATTAATGGAAATCATAGCATACAGGGGGAAATCCCACACCATAGCATGGTTATTGCCACTCCAGCAGGTACTTTTGAATCTTCCAATACCCCAGTACCTGACCTTGCCCACAAATCCAAAGTTCAAACAACAGTTGAGGGGTTTGTACTCATTTCTGTTGATGCTAGAAATCAAGACCAAGCTAATCCTGGGCTCTACGCCTGAGCTACCCCCACAGCCTTGCTTCATTGTTTTTCCATTTCCCTGTATGTTCTTCTGCTCACTTTATAAGTCTAAGGAAGTAATGTAGAAGTTTCCCCACTCTGCACAAATCTAAGAACCAATTCAAGACTGTATGGGAAATTGGCTTTGGTGGTGTGAGAGCCCTCAGTTCTGGGAATTAAGTTAATCACCCCTAAATCTGGAAATTAGGCAGTGAGTTATATTTAGACTGTGAATCAAATAGCCCAGGTCTTTTTTGCGTACTTCTGGCATGGGTCTTCTCATTCCTGTACACTTTTTTAAAGACAGTCTTAGATGCAGTCCTGGCTAGCTTGGAGCTTGCTATGTAGACCAGGCTGGCCTTGAACTCTCAGATCTGCCTGTTTTGTCTCCTAAGTGCTGGCCATAAAGGTCTAGCATCACCTTAATAATGTTGTGGGAAGTCCTTTTGTATTGTTGCTTTTATTGGTTAATGAATAAAGAAGCTATTTGGGCCTATGACAGAGCAAAACAGAACAAGGCAGGAATTCCAAGCAGAGATAGAGGAGAAAAAGCAGAGTCAGAGAGATGTCGTGTAGCTGCCGAAGGAGACAGATGCCAGAACCTTACCGGTAAATCACAAGCCTCATGGCAATAATAGAATTAATAGATTAATAGAAATGGGTTAATTTAAGATGTAAGAGTTACTTAGTAAGAAGCCTAAGCTATTGGCCAAGCAGTGTTGCAATTAATATAGTTTCTGTGTGATTATTTTGGGTCTTGGCAGCTGGGAAGTGAACAAGCAGCCTCCGACTACTTTAATACAATTTAAATTGTAAACGTGCATGAATCATGCTTACATGAACATGAACGCACTGTCTGTATTGTTCCTCATTCTTTTTCCTTTCTTCTTTTCCATTCAGTTATCCCCAAGCTAAATTGTGTGTTCACCATAGAAATTGATGGCTTCATTTCCTACATTTATGGAAGCAACTTCCAGCTTCGGTCAAGTGAGAGATCTGCCAAGAAGTTCAAAGTAAAGGGAACAATTGACCTGTGAACTCTTTGCCACTGGCTACAGATGTACCTGGCAGCTGAGAACTGGAAACACCTTAAATACACACTTTTCCATGAAGCACTTTCTGGCTGTGGCTCGTCTTGACTCCAGGGAAAAAAGAGTGGCTAAAGAACATTGAACAACAAAGGAAGAAGTCGGGGATAGAGATTTGTCTCTCCAGGGAGGAAAGACTAACAGAAAATATACCAGGACTAACCTTGGGTGATTTGAAGAAGGTGGCCATTAGGTTCTGTCTTTCATACTTTCCTGTGTTTCTGGAACATTCTGTGCTAATAATGATAAATTTGGACATCTTAGTTCCATTTTGGCTGCTATATTTTTAACATTTCTACTGTGTAAGACCAGATGAGGTCTTTCTGCACGTGGCCATTGGAACTACAGGTCAGGACCAGCATTAAAAATGGCTGGGGTCCAGCTACTCTGTGCCAGTAGCCTTGAGGAGGCCTTGTCATTGACACCTAGTTCGGAGGGGCCAGTTGCCCCTTGTTTGTAAGAGGTGTGTGACTGCTGGCCGGCTCAGAAACTGCCCTGGCAATAGTAGGTGACGGCACATCCAGCACTCACCCCAGGTCAGCAGTGGTGCTGGGGGTCTTTGCTCGGTGCCTCCCACTCAGACTGCACTGGATGGAAGAGGAATGAGTGAGCCTGATGATCTTTATATGACAGAAAAACAGAAAGCCTACTCCCTCTCAGAAACCAAAGTGCTCCCCCAAGTCCCCGAGATTATCTAGGCCCTGGTTCTGTCAACATCATCTAGACATTCCTCATGGCACTGCGCCATCCCACCTGGCCCCCGTGTTATCACAGTCCTTGCCACCCAGGTTCAGGGCACACATGACCTCTCAGCCTGAAAATGATCATTGTCTTACGGACTGGTAAAGAAAGGCTAAGATCTGAACCAGAAGAGCTGGCTCCAGAGTCAAGTTCTTCCCAGGAGGACAGCCACAGGGGGGTGAGAGAGACAGCTAAGTGTGTGTGTATGTTCCTTATTTACCCAGCGCTCTACCAAGGAACTCTTCTGTGTAGAGTGACTGCTGTTCTAGCTGGCTCAAAGTGCACAGGTGCTGCACCTTCAGAGCAGACCTGTCCAGCCCCACCCTCTGTGATGTAAGGGGCGCGCTATGTTGCATAAACACAGTTGCTTCCCAGAAAAGCTGCTGGTGCCACTTGCCAAGTGAAGCATGTTACTGCTGGCCCCAACTCAAGTGTCCATTAACTCGCTAAGGACATTCTCCCTCAAGGGAGACAATGTACTGCTCACCTGAAATAGAGTCTCTGCTCTTTGCCTTGTCTGGGATGTGCTGCTGTTGTCTCCCTGACCTCCCCAGCATCCTCCAGACTCTGGTCCTGAGGAAACTGCACTTGGTATTACATACAGCATGACTATCCAAGTCCCCACAACTTCATGGAGGGGGTATGGTACTGGTACTTGTGACTGTCTCCAAGGAATAGGACTGGTAGAAATGAGATTTGGGGTGTAGAGAGTCACATGACAACCAACTCTGTTGAATGTAAACCATGCACTACAGAAACATGAGCCCCATGCAGAGTGCCATAGAAGCCAATGGGAAGAACAGTTGGCACCTCAAGAAAGGGCTCAGACTGCTGTCTAAATTGGTTTCTGCTAAGGCTTCCTCCTGACTGGTCAACAGCTACCTCTCTGTGCGCATGGTCTGTCCTCAAGAAGGGAGCTCTAGTGTGCCTCTTCCGATGGTGTGATGAGATGAGATAACACCTCATCTATGACCCGTTTATCCTTTGTTACCTCATAAAGATCCTATCTCCAAACAGTCGTGTTGGAGGTTAGACCTTCAACATGGGAATTTGAGGGTAGTTAGTAACGACTGTAAAATGTTCCTAATTAGAAAAGTTGGCTTTACCTCCAAGGAAGGTGGCAATGTCCAGTCTGGACCCCATCCACAGACAGTGGCCTGGGTTTCTCTGCTGGTTTTTTTGCTGTATGCTATGCTTGGGACACCAGGCAGCTCAGCCTAACTGCTAGGCTACGAGCTCACATTTTCCTGAATTTCATGGGCTTTGACTTAAGGTGCACGCACAGTATCCAGAGTCCCGAAGTTGTGAGCAGCCAAACTCCTCCCTCCTTGTTCCACTGGAGCCAGCAGAGTCCGGGGGGAAATGTGTAGAGGGAGGGGATGGTTAATGTCTACATGGCTGGATTGGGAAATGCTTTGAAAAGGGCACTTCTTGGTGTGTTTCTGAGGCTTCCAGAGAGGATTAACTGAGGTGGAAGATCCACCCTATACATGGGAAGTTTCATTCCCTAGGGTCAGGAGCTGGAAACAATAGAAGGAAGCTTGCTCTCCACTTCTCTGTCACGTGTCCTGTCCCACTGTGCCTTCCCTGCCATAATGGCTGACGGCTGTAGCAAAATAATGCCTTCCTCATGTCACTTGTGTCAGGGATTTTATCACAGGGACAAAAAGTCCAACATGGGAGATGGGCAGAGTTGGCCCCTGAGGGGAGCTGTGGAATATGAAGAATTAAATCACACCCAGGTCAGAAACCTGAAGAACCCAGGAAATCAGAGCAAGGCTTGGGAAGGTCTATCTAGGGGAGGAGAAATGGGAAGGGGACATGTGACCACTGGCCTCAATGGCGATGCCTCAGGTTGCACCCAGCTCTCTAATGGTGGGGAAGACACAGCAGGAACTAGCTTTGTAAACCAAGGGGCAGGTTACAAAATTCTGATCAGTTCATCAACACCTGAAATCTTTCAGGGTCTCCAAGCTACCTACCATCTGTCAAGTGAGACAACTTACTGCATGAAGGCCTCCTAGATCAGGGTGCTGGGATTCCTGCAGCAGCATAAGCAGGCACATGTCTGCAGCAGCTGTCCTATGCTGCACTTCAGCCATACAGAGTCAGGTCCCAGGAGTGGAACTCGCATGTCTTTGTGTTTGTGTAACACCACCTGCTTCCTCCAGTCACCAGTATTTGAAGATGGTACATTCCAGATGGCATCTAAGTCTCTCAGTCCTGACATCTGATTTGACCATAGATTCTTGGGCCAGTCTTTTCTGGATGCGGGAAAGGATCATCCAGTGACCAGGCTCTCAGATTCTGAATAATAAACATGAAGATTCTTCCCAAATACATAATTATGGTAAAAAGGCTCACTTTCTGGACAATGGGTTTTGTATTAATTTAGTTTGCATTTCTTATCTATAATGACTCATTAAGACATCTGTTAAATGTCTATAATATTAATTTAATTCTAATAGAACTGTATTGGAATTGTCCGTTTAATTAACCTCATAGGCCTTTAATGGGTATCTTAAATAGACATCATTAACAAGACTGCTAGACAAATTAGAATTAGAGTCAATAACATTCTTGGTAATTTCTCATGAGCCGTGAAGGACAAGCATTGCTAAGTAGGCAGAGACGACTGCAAAAGAAAAAGTGTTAGAGCGGCAGGAAATCCAGAATGGACAGGACCCCGAGGGTTCACCATTCTGTGTCCCAGGAGATTTCGGCAAAGATGTTTCCCGGCCACCAAGATCGTACTCAGGAACAAAGGCTTCAGCTTTCATATGCATTTCCAGAAAATATTCTGTGTTCCCTTGGACTGAGCTCCAGGTAGGGAAGAGAGGAAAGAGATGGGGAGCATGAAACGAATGGAGAAAGAGAAGTGTTAGAGAGGGGAGGGTCATGACATTGTATGATAGAGCAGGGGAACTGGGACTCACTAGGATAAGGCAGGTTGGTTGGGACGGAGTGTGGAATGGGATGAGATGTAGAACACTACTCCATTCCTCACCCGGGCACTCCTCTTTATCCCCACCCTCCTAACTTTCACCACTTTCTTGGCCACTCCCTCTAGAGTCCTTCAATGGACCTTATATTCCAGATGCATAAATGTTGAGCTGCCCTCATTCCAATTGTTAGACTTCTCTCCAACTTCCCTCCCTATCTGGTCACATGGCCACAAACCCAGGTACACCTAAAGTTCTCACAATCATATTTTCAAGCAGAGAGGAAGTATGTTCATTGTGTTCCTCCCCCAAGTTAAATTAAAAGCTCAGTAACAATAAAGCCTGTGTTTTGATCATTCTGGATCCCAAGTTATCTAGAAAGAACCTGACCCATGATAGAGTCTCATTGAGTGCTGGTGTGAAAACACTGCCCTTTGACCTCTCCATGTAAGTACATCAACCCCCACCTCATGGAATTGTCTCATTGCCTCTGAAACTCAGGTACAAGATCCAGTTATGCCTTGCTTCTTCTCCTTTGCCACAACCACATCCGACCTTTCTTGAAGTCCTATTGGACATCAATAAGAACTGAAGTCTCCTCCCACCTCTGCTCACGTCTTATCTCTTGACCTCATCCTCCCACAGCAACTGCCCAGCCAGCCCCAGCCCCAGCTCTCCCATGGCTTCCCTGACTCTATACTCAGCCACGTACAAACAAGATGGCCATTGGAACAGGACTCAGACTGTGCCATCCTTCAACTTAAAACCCACAAGTAACTTTCCCCTAAGTTGATGTTAAGTCATGCTCCTGACCAGAATTCCCAAATCCCTCCCTGATGGCGCTATGCTCCCCCTCCCCAGCACCTGTCTTGTCCACTCTGGAACCCTCAAGTGTGCACTGCTCCACTCTCAGTGTTTGCTCTTGAGTTCTTTGTGGGATTTTCTTTCTGTTGTCCCTCAACCCACGTCAGCCTTATCTTCTGCATTTGTCTCTGTTCTACTGGAAGGTTCTCTCATGACCTTCCTAGATCACTCCCACCTTCCTAGCTTTGCAGCCCCTCCTCCACCAACCTATCACTTCTTATGTGCACTACAACCCTTGTCAGCTGGGACTTTGCCTACCTATTTGTCATTAGAGCCATCAAACATCCCCATATTGTGTCAACACTGCTTTGCATAGTCACTGGGCATGGTGGCACACACCTGTAATCTCAGGCAGAAGGATCATGAGTTCCAGGGCAGCCTGAGCTACATAGAAAATCCTGTCTCAAAAACCACAAAGAAGACCTCAAAGTGTAGTCCAGTGGTAGAGAGCCTTGTCTAACATGGTCAAAGCCCTAACACCCACTCTCAGCACAGGAAGAAAAACATGTTCATAAGTATTTGTTGTTTATCTAGTTGTAGTGGCTCATACTAGTAGTCAAATCACTTGGGAGACTGAGACAGAAGGAGAACCATGAGTTCAAAGTCAATAGTGAGTTCTAGGCCAGCCTGGGCTACACAGGCTGTCTCAAACACACACACACACACACACACACACACACACACACACAGACTTATATGTGCATTGTCTTGTTAGAGAGAGGGAGCCAAGGGTGGACTATGATGAATGAGTGGGCATTGGTTCTCACAGCTGCCACGATGACAGCAGTGACTCCATCCTTGTGACTTGTCCAGAGCATGTCCATATGCTACCCTCCCATACAAGCAGGCACTGCATCCAGCAAGAGTCCCCAGATGCCACAACTTCCCTGTGTCATCAGACCCTGCCCCCAACACACAAAGATAATCACAAGTCTACACTCCACAAACAGCAGGACCATGTAGCAGTCCAGCATTATATGCCTTAGCTCCACCCATTGAAGCAGAGTGTGAGCCTCTGTGCTGTCATCTTTGATAGTCAGGAAATCAGAGGTCAAGGCCAACTCACTATCCACCCTCATTTTCAACAACAGAAGATGAGGAATAAGGAGTAGTGTCTACTACAGAAGCATTTAGTATGCACACATTAACTTGTACCTTCAGCCAGAAGTGAGGGAGAGAGAAATGTCTTATTGAATGCTTCCATGGGCCCTCCACAGAAAGCTTGCCTTGCAAGGATCATGAGGTGGAGAGCCCTTGGCTGCCTCAGTTTCCTCCTCCAGTGTATTATACTGTGTTCCATGACCACACAGCGCACACAAACATATTCTACAGGTGTGTGCCTCTCTTCCTGACACATGTTTGTGGTGACAGCATGGAACTGACATGGCAGGACTCTCAACATTACAAATTATACAAGAACAAATGGGGTTCCTTCCAGATGTTGCTGTTTGGAAATTGGGTTGTATCCCTGCCCTCAGCAGAGGTTGTGACAAGGTCAAGCCAAGAGCAGGAGCCCTGAAGCCCCAGGATCAGCTGTTGCCATGCCCTTCCTGTTTGGACCTGAAAGGTTGCCTTCAGACTTAGCCCCACAGACAGCCCAATGCTACAGTTCAGGGGCTGAAAACACGGGTTATATGCTGGTGGGAAATGGAGAGAATTATAAACTTAGTATTTGTGCTTTCTCTGACTCCCACCCTTCTCCACTGGAACAAACAGCAAGCCTTCCTTGCCATGATGGACAGAGTCCTCTGAAACTGAGACAAAACAAATCCTTTCTAGTTATATTGCTTCTGTCAAGTATTTTGTGACCACAGGGGAAAATGTATATATACGTGAATGAAAAAGTGTTAGCCAGGTAAGGTAGTTCATGACTGGAGGAGGCTCGGGCAGAAGGATCACAAGTGAAAGGCCTGCCTATGATACCGCTAAGACTCAAAGTCAACCTGGAAGACTTAAACACTGTTTTGTTAAAGGAAAAAGGATGCTGGGGTTTGTTGCTGCAATTCCTTTTCTTCAGGAGATGTAAAGAATGTCTACCTCCTCCTCCTAAGGTGCTAACAACAACCCAAGAGGTGATTCAATCAGAGCTTGCACTGGGGAACCAGTGAGTTGTTAGACTTACTTACAGAGCCATGGGAGAGTGGAAAACAGCCACATTGAAAGTTCTGCATCCAGTATGGAGATCCCTCCCCCATAGCTGTGTGCATGGTGTCCCCTTTCTTAAGTAGATTTCTATTGCTGTGATAAAGCACTGTGGCCAAAAGCGACATGAGAAAGAAAGAGTTTAATTTCACTCTCGTGCTGGCTAGTCTTCTGTCAACTTGACACAAGCTAGAGTCATTTGAAAGGAGGAAACATCAATTGAGAAAATGCCTCCATAAGATTCAGCTATAAGCCTGTCAAATTATTTTTTAAATCTTTTATTTATTTATTTTGGTTTTTTCAAGACAGGGTTTCTCTGTAGCTTTGGAGTCTGTCCTGGAACTAGCTCTTGTAGACCAAGCTGGCCTCGAACTCATAGAGATCTGCCTGCCTCTACCTCCCGAGTACTGGGGTAAAAGGCACGTGCCACCACCGCCCAGCTTAATTCTTTTTATTTTTAAAACAATCTTATTTTACATACCAATCCCAGTTTCCTCTTCCTCCCATCCTCCAGCTTCCCTACCTTCTCCCCTCTCCACCCCCCATACACTCATCAGAGAGGGTGAGGCTTCCCATGGGGAGTCAACAAAGTCTGTTGCATCACTTGAGGCAGGACCAAGATCCTCATCCCTGTATCTAGGCTGAGCAAGGTATCCCTCCATAGGGAATGGGCTCTAAAGAGACAGTTCACGCACTAGGGATAAATACTGGTTCCTTTGCTAGTGGCCCCACAGACTGCTCAAGCCACACAATTGTCACCCACATTCGGAGGGCCTAGTTTGGCATTATGCGTGTTCCCCAATTGTCAGTCTGGAGTCAGTGAGTTCATACTTGCTTGCGTCAGCTATTTCTGTGGGTTTCCCCCATAATGGTCTTGGCCCCTTTGCTTATAATTATTGCCCCTCACTCTCTACAATTGTAATCAAGGAGGTCGGCCCAGTGCTTAGCTGTGGATCTCTGCATCTCCTATCATCAGTTAGTGGATGAAGGTTCTACGATGACAATTATGGTAATCATCAATCTGATTACATTTTAGGTACTCTTCCCACTATTGCTTAGATTCTTACCTGAGGTCATCCTTGTGGATTCCTGGGAATTTCTCTAGTGTATTATGCATTTTAATTAGTAAATGATGGGAGAGAGCCCAACCCATTGTGGGTGGTGCCATCCCTGGGCTGATGGTCCTGAATTCTATAAAAAACCAGGCTGAGCAAAGCATGGGAAGGAAGCCAGTAAGCAACACTCCTCCATGACCTCTGTATCAGCTCCTGCCTCCAGGTGCCCGAGTTCTTGTCCTGAATTCCTTCAGTGATGAACAGAATTATGGATGTATAAGCCAATTAAACCCTTTCCTCCCCAACTTGCTTTGGGTATGGTGTTTTGTTGCAGAAATAGAAAACTAAGACAGCCCACATTGAGCTGTGGTCCATCGTGATGGGAAGTCAGGGCAGGAACTTAAGGCAGGAACAGAAGCCAGGAAGCAGAGAGAATGTTCCTTAGTGGCTTATTCCTCATGAGTTGCTTACTCTGCTTTCTTATACCATCCTGGGCCTCCTGCATCAATCTTTAAGCAAAAGAATGCCCTACAGACAACCCAATGGGGGCATGTTTTTTAACTGAAGTTGCTCCTCCCAGATAATTATACATTGTGTTGAGTTGACAAAAACCAACCAGGAAAGTCTTTTTCCTGACTCCTTCCCTCCCTATGGTGATATCCTAGAGGGCTTCGGTCCTCTAGCCCTTTCTAGAGACCCAGAGGCCACATGAAATAGGGCAGAATTAGACAACTAAAGATGTGAATAGTCAGATGAGGGCTCCACGAGCATCCTTAGCCCCTCCTTCTAAGAGGAAACATCAACAGCCAACAGGCCAGCTGTGATGATCTTTGAAGAGAAAACCCAGACAGGCTAAGTGAGAGGGGATGGAAGGGGCTCTCTAAAAGGTGACACCCAGCTTCCATCCCTTTGAGGCACCGACAGGAGCTAGACAGACTGCTGAACCCTGAATACTTGTGTTCCCTCAAAAGTCACATGCTGAAGCCAATCCCGAAATGTGATAATCAACTGGTTACATGATTGTAACAAGGATACCTGACAGAAACACTTAAAGGAAGGGATGCATTGCTTTAGCTCATGAGTTGAAGTATTTCAGACAATGTAGTGGGTATGATGGGGCAGCATGGTCTGTGTGGTGGGAGATTGTGGCTGTTTCTTCACATGGTGCAGATCTGGGTGCAGACAGCACAAGATGGAACCAAAGTCAGGCTATAAAGTTCAGATCTCAGATCTCGCAAAATGGCACCTCTGCCTGGGAACTGGGTAATAATCAAACCCATGAGTCCATGGGGGGCTTTTAAGACCCAGTCTAACAGATGGTGTTAAGAGACTTTGTTGTTTGTGGTAATTTACTGCCTGGAATCCCAGCTGATGCAAGAGGTTTAACAGGAGTTTGGGGTCATCTTGGCTTGCTTAGTAATTCAATCAGAGGTCCATTGCAAAATCCTGTCTCAAAAACAAACAACAACAACAAATGATGGAGGGGGTAGGGCCTTTAGGGGAGATTGGGTCAGGATTGGTGAGCACTGTGTCTTATTGAAAGATTGGTGAGCACATGATTAGAGAATGTTGTGTCTTTTTGAAAGAGGCCCAAGAGACCACATTGACCATTGACCAAGTGAGGTCTCAGCCAGACAGCTATCTTAAAGAATGGGGCCTTACTTAACATCAAATCTTTTGAAACTTTGACCAGCATCCAGAGTCATGCTGTGGTATGTTATGGACTTTGAACTCAAAGAAATCTACCAGTTACCCTGATACCAAAACCACACAAAGACTCAACCAAGAAAGAGAATTACAAACCGGTCTCATTCATGAACATCGACACAAAAATTCTCAATAAAATACTGGCAAACCGAATCCAAGAACACATCAAAAAAAATTATTCATTATGATCAAGTAGGCTTCATTTCAGAGATGCAGGGCTGGTTCAACATACGAAAATCTATCAATATAAATAAAATCATCATATATAAATAGACTGAAAGACAAAAACCATATGATCATTTCATTAGATGCCAAAAAAGCATTTGACAAAATTCAACACCGCTTTATGATAAAGGTCTTGGAGAGATAAGGGATACAAGGGCCATACCTAAATATAATGATGTTAGCCGACAGCTAACATCAAATTAAACTGAGAGAAATTCAAAGCCATCCCACTAAAATCAGGAACACGACAAGGCTGTCCACTCTCTCCATACCTCTTCAATATAGTGCTTGAAGTTCTTACAATAGCAGTAAGACAACATAAGGGGATCAAGGGGATTCGTATTGGAAAGGAAGAAGTTAAACTTTCGTTATTTGCAGATGATATGATTAGTATACATAAGCGACCCCAAAAACTCCACCAAAGAACTCCTACAGCTGATAAACACCTTTAGTAATGTGGCAGGATACAAGATCAACTCCAAAAAATCAGTTGCCCTCCTATACACTAGGGATAAGGAAACAGAGAGGGAAATCAGAGAAGCATCACCTTTCACCATAGCCACAAAGAGCATAAAATATCTTGGGGTAACTCTGACCAAGGAAGTGAAAGATCTATTTGACAAGAACTTTAAGTCTTTGAAGAAAGAAATTAAAGAGGATACCAGAAAATGGAAGGCTCTCCCTTGCTCTTGGATTGGGAGGACCAACATAGTAAAAATGGCAATTTATAGATTCAATGCAATCCCCATCAAGATCCCATCAAAATTCTTCACAGATCTTGAGAGGACAATAATCAACTTTATATGGAAAAACAAAAAGCCCAGGATAGCCAAAACAATCTTATACAATAAAGGAACTTTTGGAGGCATTACCATCCCTGACTTCAAACTCTATTACAGAGTTACAATATTGAAAACAGCTTGATACTGGCATAAAAACAGAGAAGTCGACCAATGGAATCGAATAGAAGACCCAGATTTAACCCACAATCCTATGAACACCTGATTTTTGATAAAAGAGCTAAAAGTATACAATGAAAAAAAGAAAGCATCTTCAATAAATGGTGCTGGCATAACTGGATGTCAACCTGTAGAAGAATGGAAATAGATCCATATCTATCACCATGCACAAAACTCAAGTCCAACTGAATCAAAGACCTCAATATCAATATGAATACACTGAACCTGATAGAAGAGAAAGTGGAAAGTACTCTACAACATATGGGCACAGGAGATCGCTTCCTATGTATAACCCCTGCAGCACAGACATTAAGGGCAATATTGAATAAATGGGACCTCATGAAACTGAGAAGCTTCTGTAAAGCAAAGGACACTGTCACTAAAACAAAAAGGCAACCTACTGACTGGGAGAAGATCTTCACCAACCCCGCAACAGACAAAGGTCTGATCTCCAAAATATATAAAGAACTCAAAAAACTAGAATTTAAAATGTGAATTAACCCAATCAAAAAATAGAGCACTGAACTGAATAGAGAATTCACAACAGAAGAAGTTCAAATGGCCAAAAGACACTTAAGGTCATGCTCAACCTCCTTAGTGATCAGGGAAATGCAAATCAAAACAACTTTGAGATACCATCTTACACCTGTCAGAATGACTAAAATCAAAAACACCAATGATAGCCTCTGCTGGGGAGGTTTTGGAGTAAGGAGTACACTCATCCATTGCTGGTGTGAATGCAAACTTGTGTGACCACTTTGGAAATCAGTGTGACGGTTTCTCAGGAAATTCGGGATCAACCTACCCCTGAACCCAGCAATACCACTCTTGGGAATATACCCAAGAGATACCCTATCATATTACAAAGGCATTTGTTCAACTATGTTCATAGCGGCATTATTTGTAATAGCCAGAACTTGGAAACAACCTAGATGCCCTTCAATGGAAGAATAGATGAAGAAAATGTGGAATATATACATATTAGAGTACCACTCAGCAGTAAAAAACAAGGATTTCTTGAATTTTGCATGCAAATGGATGGAAATAGAAAACACTATCCTGAGTGAGGTAAGCCAGACCCAAAAAGATGAACATGGGATGTACTCACTCATAATTGGTTTCTAGTCATAAATAAAGGACATTGAGCCTATAATTTGTGATCTTAGAGAAGCTAAATAAGAAGGTGAACCCCAAAAAACGCATATGGGCATCCTCCTGAATATTAACCTTCATCAGGCGATGAAAGGAGACAGAGACAGAGACCCACATTGGAGCAACAGACTGAAATCTCAAGGTAAAAATCAGGAGCAGATGGAGAGAGAGCACAAGCAAGGAACTCAGGACCGCGAGGGGTGCACCCACACCCTGAGACAATGGGGATGTTCTATCGGAAACTCACAAAAGCCAACTGGCCTGGGTCTGAAAAAGCATGGGATAAAATCGGACTCGCTAGCCAGGCGATGGTGGCACACTCCTTTAATCCCATCACTCGGGAGGCAGAGGCAGGCAGATCTCTGTGAGTTTGAGACCAGCCTGTTCTACAGAGCTAGTTCCAGGACAGGCTCCAAAGCCACAGAGAAACCCTGCCTCGAAAAAACCAAAAAAAAAAAAGGACTCACTGAACATAGCAGACAATGAGGACTACTGAGAACTCTAGAACAATGGCAATGGGTTTTTGATCCTACTGCACATACTAACTTTGTGGGAGCCTAGGCAGTTTGGATGCTCACCATACTAGACCTGGAAGGAGGTGCGTGGTCCTTGGACTTCCCACAGGGCAGGGAACCCTGATTGCTCTTTGGGCTGACAAGGGAGGGGGACCTGATCAGGGGAGGGGGAGGGAAATGGTAGGCAGTGGCAGGGAGGAGGCAGAAATCTTTAATAAATAAATAAATGAATGAATAAATAAATAAATAAATAAGAAAGAGATGTCATGATTGAAAGACACATTGGGGTTAGCAGAAACGTAGCTCTAGATAAATTCCCAATAATCCACCAGGATGACTCCGGCTAAGACCCAAAGCAATACAGAGGTGGCCTGATCTTCACTTGTCCTGTAGTAAGAATGATGAATATCTTAAATATCACCATAGAAACTTCATCTACCAACTGATGAAAATAGAGGAAGACACCATCGGAAAACTGAGCTGAGCTCCCAAAGACCAGTTGAAGAGTAGAAAGAATAAGAATATGAGAAAAGTGGTGAGGACCGTGATGCGTTCACCCACTGAAACAGTTTACATGAACTAATGGAAGATCACCAACACTAACCGAACTGGGAAGGAACAAGCATGGGACCAAAATAGTCCCTCTGAATGTAGCTGAGAGTTGACTTGCTGGGGCAGACTTGGGGGTCACTGGCAGTGGCACCAGGATTTATCCCAAATTCATGTCCTAGATGTGTGGGATCCTATTCTCTTTGGATGTATACCTTGCTCAACCTAGATATAGTAGGGAGGGCCTTGGACTTTCCACAAACCAGTGTGCATTACCCTCTCTGAGGATTGGATAAGGGTTGTGTGGGAGGATGTGAGGAGGGACTGGGAGAAGGGAAGAAGTGGTAACTTGGATTGGTAATTTTTTAAAACATAATCAATTAAAAACCATTCAGAGTAGCTGAGTCTAGGCAGCACAACAGCAACAAGAGACTGAAAAGGGGAACAGTTGTATCCATGCCCACCTTCAGCCATTATGTTGCCTGTTCCTAAAAGCAGCATCCAAATAAAAGCATCTTCATGATACTCAGTGGACCACTGATCTGGAAGATCAAAGTGGCATCACCCATGAGTGTAATGATGATGGGTCAGGCTGGTCCAAGAGTAAAAACATACAAAGAAGGGATGAAAGAATACGAGAGAGTTGTCAGTCCAGCATGGGCCAGCACAGAATAAGGAAGGACTGTAGGAGAAGCTGTTCTTCCTTTTGGAGACTACAGCTCCCAGCATCCTCCTGGACTGGAAGCCCCAAAGGCACAGGGCATTTCTCCCAGACGCCCGTGTGTTCCCCGTTAAAAACAGGGGTCACCACGAGCTCGCTCTCTCTCTCTGCCCTTCTCTCCTTTCATCTCTGTCCCTTACTTGTTGTTACCCCCCATTAAAGTGCACCCACGTGGGACCACCGCGTGTCTGTGTCTCCTTCCTAACCCCGCATCGCCCTGTGTCTCGCGTAATGTCTCCACTCTCTAACCCCACAGACAGACAAACAAGACAAAAAAGAATAACAGAAGCAACAAGAAGACAAGTGTCTTAGAGTTCATCAACATGCACGCAGCACACTGAGCCCTGACCTTGCACATAGTCACAAAGGAACACTTTGATCTCTTCCTTGGGTCATGGACAGATGCTGATGGCACAAAAGCCAGGTGGACTGGAATGGCCTATCACCTGAGTTCCCTCAACAGCAGTTCTCCCTCCTGCCCAAGACTACTCACTGTATGTAAGTGTAGGCTGATGGGACACTTTCTGTTGGAAGGTGACCCATCATGTGTACATTACACACCGCTTCATCAGTGAACCTTATAAGAGCACTGCCATGATAGCCTAGGGTAAACGCCACGGGAAGTGGCACGTCCATGCCATGATTGCCTCTTTCACTAGCCCACACCTCAGCCTCCATGGCTACTGTTGGTCTCCTGGCATCTTCTCCAACCAATCCCATCTTCTAGTTAGGAATCGAACCTTCCCATTGGCTGTTGCCTCATTTATGACATCATTCTCCCTCCAACCCTACCAGCACCTGGTAGAATCTTGGTGTTTCCATGGTGATGACTGTAAACAACTTTGGATCATCACAGGTCCAGGTGGCCAGTGACCAGTGAGTGCTGTCTGATACTGGACACACTTGCCACTGAGGTCAGCTGATCAGAAAAAGCCGACCGATTATCTTGCTCCATTGTACTTTGGATTGCTGATCCTCTCCCCTTGACCATGTCAGGTAAGGATAGAGACTTTAAAACATGTGATCTTCTCCATTGACTTTTACTATACTAGTAAATCTTTGCTGAATGTGGATAGTATTGATGTTGATATAGATATCTAGATTTGAATGTCACATTTATCTTTGGTTCTTACTAAGTAGGTGATTTTAGACAAAAAGTTTATTCTCAAGTGTTTTCCATCCGCCTCAAGGAGTGAACAGTGTCACTATGCTTGGGTCCTGTACTGTTGGGTTTTCAGAAGAAAGTGAAGAGGGAATAAAATCAGGCTCTTTTGGATGGTATTAAACTACAGAGACACGGGAACATGAACAAGGCACGCAGAGATCTAGCACTCCACACCACTAATGAGACAGTCTCCCCCCACTACTGTTTCCAGTCTTAGTTTAAAATTCAGGGCGACTCTAACAGTATTGGTCACACCACGGATGGTGGCACACAACTATAATCACAACATAGAGAGAACTGGGTGGGATGGAGAACAGTTCAAGTCTGACATGCTCTACACTGGCCTCTCTCCATACTCACCAAATGAATATTGACTATGGACAAAATGGCGACTGCCATGTTGTGCAGTCACTTGGACTTCCCTGGATTAAACATGGAGAGTGGAAGAGAATAACAGGACTGTGGAATCTGAGAAGGCAGTTGTTGTACTGAAATTAATATTGACAGTGTTGCTGGAAGGACAGACCCACAGGAAGTCAGGGAAGGGGGCAAACACAGTACGGGTCTAGAAAGTATATAAATATATGAAGGCACACTGCAGAGGGGACCCTGGTGGTCCACAATGGTAGTTTAGAACACAATGTTGAAGACGACCACAGATTATAATCAAAACAGACAAGGCATTGTCATTTCCCAAGCCATGTTTAACCAAACGTACTGTTCAGATTAGTCTATACAAAGGTTCCCTGGCACATATAGAAAGAATATCCTGATCTGGTCCCTGGCTCTTACACTCCATCCAGACCACTTTCTGCCCAGTTCCCCATGTCTCATGTGCACTGGTGGTGTTGGATAGGATCAACTGAAGCTGCGAAGTCCAGTCAGTTAGAGTCTGACCATGGCAACTGACACGCTGTTGTGAGGGGGGATTCTCACACGGATTCCCCCTTAGAAGAGATAAAAAAACTAAGTTACTGAGGAGCTGTTAAGAAAACAATTTAATCAACAGATATTAAATTGAGAAGCAATCATATTCAGAGATGAACCCCATAAAACATTAGCAGTCTCAAGAGGACACACTAAACTGGTGCAAACAAGAAGAAATGTTGTCAGTAGGTTGTATTTCTGAAATCATATTTGAATAATGCTTAAAAGTTATAAGATTATAAGAGATCCTCAATTACACAAGAAATGCAAGGGGAAAAAAGAGAGAGGGGGCAGGAATAATTACCTCAATTTGGTACACATTTGTTAAACATCATTTCAGAAAAAAACTCAATAAAATAGAGATTGGCCTGGTGGACATGGCAGGGGCTCCAGCACCAGCACTTTAGAGGCAGAAGCAGACCTGTCTGTGTGATTTCAAAGCCAGACTGATCAACGTAGAGTGAGTTTAGGTCACTCTATACTGTAAGATCTGCAGAGAACAGGACAAAGTTCCAGGTATGGAATATGCCTATGGGTCTCTTCCCAATAATAACCTCTGTTGTAGAATATATTTGCGAGGAAGTGTCCCAACAGGCATTATTATATTACAATCAGGGAAAAGGAGCATCGTGTCTAGATCTGAGTGAGGATTAAGCCAGATTGACCAGGATTTCCATGCCCACACAGGAAAAAGCAGACAGTTCATCTCGTGATTGTCATCCTTCATAGCCCCACCGATCAATCTTAACCCACTTGCTTGGCATATGTAAGGGAACATAGATGCTAGACTCTCCCACTCAGTACAACCTGGAGATAACACAGTCCCTCCCAGGGGGTAGAAAGCCTCCATCTCAACTTTTTCCAACTCTCTTCTTGCTTCCTACAGAAAATTGCCAAAGTGCACCTTTCACTGGGACAGAATGTGCTCTGCAGCCCTCTGTGCCTGTGCTGAGGAATGCCACACCCTCAGCAGGAACTGTGTGCAATTTCTACGGGGTCTGCACCCCAGCTGTGAGCTCAGCATGGCTCCTGTCATCAGACTCCAGCACATGCTGCCAGCAGCTCATGGACAGTGCCTGTCTTTACCAACGAGCTGGCACGACCATGCTGACTGAGCCAACTGACCAGAACCAGATCTCTACTTCGACATTTTCCTATCCAGGTGTTCTCCACTGGGATCTCAGAGAAAGCACCACCAGAAGGGAAGCTCCATTCCTGGATGCCCCTGTAACTGTCATTGACCAGAATACCACCCCCTCGTCTAGGTCTATAACAGCCCAGTGTGACAATACTTTCCATATCAATGCATTACCGCCATCCTATCCAACACTGTCTGCCTGCCTTGTACAGGCAACGCCATCAAATCTACCAGATCAACGATATATCCTGGCACCTTGCTACCTGGATGGAAGTCAGGTCTATTACAATGACCAGAACAGCCTGGGTCCTCCGATGGCTGAAGAATTCTGGCAGTGCCTGCAGGCCTATGGCTCTGTGTCCTGCTCTGGGAATCAGGCTTCCTCTCTGCACCCAGGGATGGTGATGGCACTACAGGAGATTCAGCCAATGAACATCCAAACACCTCTCTCCACCTGTCCCATCTACTGGCCCACATCTGCTCAAACCATGCCAGACACCAGTCTTCAAGGTGAGTAAAGTCAGGAAGGGAGGTGTGAGATCAGCCCTCAGAGGAGACACAGCTCTACCTTTCAGAAGTGGATGTCCACACAGAGGAAGAATGGGAGTCCTGACATGTAGGCTGTGGCTCAGGCTCATTACCCCTAAATTCAGTCTCTATAATGAGAGAGAATACAGGAAAGTGAGTGACACTCAACCTTCATTAAGACATGTCCAAGGACCACACCACAGGAACGCATTTCACTGCCAAGGCTAATCAGGCCCATGCAGCAGCTCACTAAAATCACCTCCTTCCTAATCTATGTCTCCAGATTCTAGATGACATCAAGAATTTTATCCGTTTTTCTACAACTAAGTTTCCCCTGAGTTGAAACTAGTATCCAGATAAATGGAACCCTGAATCTGTCCTGGAGGAAGTCTTCTCCCACCCTCCAAGTGTCCGCTGTGACAGTCTGCCTTGACCTTTGTAATATTGATAAGCAGGGTTGAAGCATCTCACCCTATCTGTCACGATCAACCTCTCTCTTTTTCTCTGTCTCTTTTCCTCCTCTACATCTCTCTTCCACTTTCTCTTTTTCTTTTACTCTTTCTTTCTGAATCTTCAGCAGTGACCCAAGGCCAAGACTATGTAGACATGTTCTCTGTTACAAAGTTGAAGCTCAAAGCTTTCACAGTCTTACATTTTGACATCACTAACAAAAATTCTGTGAAACGTGAACCTTAAGGAATGTCAGGGCTTTTGAACCGCTTGCCTTTCAGAATTGAGGAACTGATATGGATACCTAAACCCAAATAAAAATCCAGGCTTCAGGGGCCATATGAGTAATACAATGAACAGAAAGAAACTGGTGGAGATGAGTAAGATTAGGAAACAGTGAGCAACACAACCTGTCTCAGAGCAAACTCCCAAGGCAATGAGAGGCACTGTTTCAAAGGAAAATGGGGGAGAAAGGGAAGAGCGCACACCAAGGAATCTGTCACCTCCCCATGATCACTAAGCATGTACACACCACACAAACACAAGAGAAAACGTGATCTCACACGGTCATGAGAAACAAATGAGTAGTTACTATGTGTCTCCAAAGAGGGCTGCTTTCCCTGCTCCTCCAGCAGAGTTCATAGCAATGCCTGCAACACTGCTGCACGAGCCTCAGTGCTCAGGTGCACTGAAAGCGGGGGTAGCATCTCACTTACCAGGCACTGACTTCGAACTTCCTCTTTTTCAGTGGTGGAGAGGGAGACAACCCTGGGGTTGACACCTTCAGGGCAGACACTGTGTCTGCTGCAGAGTCCAGACCTCGGCAATGCCTGCACCCAGGATGCCCAGATGAAGACAGCACCTGTCAGTGGGAACAGGTCATTAATTGCCCTCATGCACAGTCCTTCTGAATTCCTGGCCTTGCCTCCAGCCCCAAGCCTGGAAAAGACACAGAAGAACAATGCAGATGAGATGAATGCTGAGCAATCAACACCTCTGGATTCCTATGAGGGCACAAAATGTAACCAAGACGCATCACCCCTCCCTTCAGCATACCCTGGCATGCAGCAGCCCTTGAACTACAGTGATGTTGGGAGCCTGAGGCAGAAGCTAGCTTCTCAAAATGCCACTTTGGGAAACAGTAGCCTTGGTCTGGAAGACCCTGAGGCTCTGCAGAGTGTCATGGAGTCTAGCAATGACTTTGCAGACATGACTACTCTGGTGGCAGATATTCACCTTCCCCAACTCTTAAACTTCAACACTGGCCTTGACCAAATGGAAGATCACACAGCAAGCCAAACCAAAGACTCCAAAGACATCAGGAGGGACCAGGCCCAGTCACGCACCAGCATCTTTAGTGGACTATCTGAACTGGGCATCAAGAAAAACCAGAAAGTCTCTGATGTGTTTCATGGAGCTCTTCAGGCCAGAACCCATCACGAGGATATGCTGAAGGAAGATGATCCTGGAACCATAGACAACACGGCCAACCACGTGCAGAGCAAATCTCAGATATTTGTACCCAAGAGGCCCAGCGTAGCAAGGGCACAGGGGAAAGAAAAGGCCAAGGACACCAGAGGAAACAGCTCCAAGAAAACAGAGGAGCTGAAGCCATCAAGTCACAGAGTCAAGGCAGAAGAGAAGCCCGCCATCCCAAAGACCAAGAGGAAGAGGAATCCACCTGAGCTCAGCCATGACAGCTTTAAGAAGCCTCGAACTCACCTTGGCATGCACATGCTGGCGTCTGTGCAGGTCTTTCACCCACTGGGGAAGAAGAGTGAGAGGAAAACTGGCGTCTCCTCCTCCCGGGCTCTGCTGAACTTGAGCAGCAACAAAGATCCCAGGACAGGCCCAACCGCCACATCCCTGGGAGATGCGCCCCGTGAGGGTCGAGGCCCTGGTAGAATCCCGGGCAATGCTCAGAGAACAGAGAGCAGTGCTCCCAAGCGGTGTCCATCTCTGTGCCTGGATGAGCTGTCCCCAGCTGGGAAGGTCAAATTAGTACCTCTGCCTTTCCTAGCCCTGGACAAGCCTCAAGACAGACCTGTTTCCAGAAAGCTTCACTGCCTGGCTTCGCACAGGCCCACTACAGCTTACCCAGTGAGGTCTCAATCCCACACTGCTAGGCAACCCAAACTCAAGTCATCCCAACCAGCTCCTGCCAGCACATCACTGATGGCCTCTGACAAGTCGGCTCTGCCAGTTGCCACCAGTGCCACACGTCCAATTAGAAGCAAGCCCATCCAGTCTTGCCCTGGGCCTCAACCGCCTGCCTCTTTGCCTGCACCCTACAGAGCATCATCTCACACTTCACTCCACAGGGAGCCTCTTTCTTTTGCCACAAACAAGACCCTAGATCCTCCCCAGCCTCAATCCCAATACCTGCGGCAAGATTTCAGCCACTTACCAATTCCTTGGAAGAAAGTCAACATTCCGGGACCAGTCATCTCACAGCCTATCACTGAAGAGCAGAGGCCAGAGAGGGAGGCCATGAAGAGGCGGGCTCAACAGGAGAGAGAGAATGCTGCCAAGTGTACCTCTCTGGGAAAACCACAGCTTTTCCTTCAGAGGGAGAAAGATATGGAAATTTCGAGATATTATGGCTATGCAGTGTAAGTGCTGCCCAAACCTTTGGGACACAACGCTATTCATCACACACAGGTAAGATGTAGATACACATAGATATTCATGCATACATGAAGTTTAGAGGCTTAGCTGAATGTGTAGATATGTAGATACATACATAGTAATGCAGAATAATATTTAGATGTATGCATATATTTGAAGGGAAAGACATAGTTTATAAATTTATAAATATTTGAAGACACTATAATTCACTGTAGAAACTTAAGACTGCGATTTTATCCATGAGTATATAGAGAGGGCTTTGATGTCTTCCTTAGAACTTTACTATTATTAATTTATGTTTCCTAATTACGTAATAATACATGTGACATAGATACAACATATGCTATAAGTCAGTGGTACTACTTATTTAATGTTAAATCTGTAGCAAAAAGCTCTAGTGGCAATAAGATTATTTTCCTGGAATTTAATTTTCAAGATTCTAGGATGATGTGGGAGTCCCCTCTGTATGCTGTGAATATGTTTTATTACCACTGGTCATTAATCAGTAAATCTGTTTCAGCCAATGACTGAGCAGGTCAAAGCCATGTAGGAAATTCGAACTGAGATGTAGAGAGAAAGCAGGCAAACTCAAAGAGATGCCATGTAGCTGCCGAAGGAGAAAGATGCCTCAATGCCCGAACATTGCCAATAGGTCACAGACTCACGGTGATAACAGGTTAATATTACTTGGCTTTATTAAGATGTTAGAGTTAGCCAGGAATATGCTGGGGTCATTGGCCGAACAGTACTGTAATTAATGTGGTTTCTGTCTGATTATTCACGTCAGAGTTACTGAACATGGTAAGTTTCCTAGAGTGCATACTGTAAAGTGAACACACTACTGCTGTCGCCACATCTCCTCCCATTTCAAACCTCAAACACGAGCCCTTTAGACATCAGTACTCTGCCTGCATTTCATGATATGAAACATAGGGTCCATGTGTGCATAATCAAGATCCTACCTTGAAAGAAATTCTACAAGGCGGAGTATCTTTCTGAGATGGGTTGATTTGGATTACTGGGTTTATCTCAAATTGTATCAATCTTTGAAATTATCCATTTAACATGTTTGTTTTTCGTGTGTGTGTGTGTGTGTGTTGTTCACATGAACTACTGCGTAACAAATGTATGGAGTGCCCAGAGAGGCCAAACCTGGGCATCAGTTCTCTGGAGTCTGTAATTAAGAGAGACTGAAAACCATCATGAGGTGCTCTGAATTCTACCTGGGGATTCTGCGAGAAAATCAAGTGTTCTTCTCTAAGGAGCCATCTCATCGAACCCGAGTTGAGTACACATAATGGACTGACATTTGATCGCCTGATATTTTCCTCCATCCTGACCTGTCCCTGAATCTTAACCTCCTTTCCCTATTCTGTGCTCTAACTGTTTCAGAGTTTGTAACACATTGTCCTCTGAGGCATATGGCATTAACCTTGTATGGGGTGACACATAAGAAATAGAATTAATTTATATATAAGTTTAGTTTCTTGAGACAATGTTTCTCTTCATATCACTGAATATTTGGGAACTGACCTCGCTAATCAGGCTAGCCTTGAAATCACAAAGATCTGCCTGACACTGCCTTTGTAATGCCTTTGCCTGTGTCCCTGCCTCAAGAGTGCTGGGACTAAAGGAATGCACCAAAATCCCAGGTGAAAGCACCTTCCTTTCTGTATATGTGGGTCACCGATTTCCCCACCATGATTATGTGAGGATGTATGTTAGCAACAGTACATTTTTGATAGCTACCAAAAGTCACAGAGGCTGAACTGCTTGCGCTTACAACTGTAATTCAACACAGGTTCATTGTTCTGAAAAATTGCTACTCAAACAGAGATCATAGGAACGCCTTCCCCATCACTATAAGGGCCTAAGTGGAGAGGGCACAGAAGGAGGGGAGCATCTCACTTACCAGTCACTAACTTCTTCCTTGACTCTTTTTCAGTGTTGGAGAAGGGGGTGTCCCTGGGACTGACACCTCAGGACAGACAGTCCATCAGTTGCAGTCCACAATGTTGCTAGTATTCCACCCTGGATTCACAGATGAGGATGCCACCTGTTGATAGGGACAGGTCATTGACTGCCCCTATCCAAAGGTCTCCCAAATTCCTGGCCTTGCCAACAGCTCTCATCCTAGGCGGAAAAAAAAGAAAACAATGTGAATTAGACGACAGCCAATCTATCAATGCTTAAGGATCCCTTAAAGGCACACAGGAAACCTAGTCCCATCACTTCTCCCTTTAGCACACCCCAACTTGCAGCACACGCTGTGCTTTACTGACACTAACACCCTGAGGCAGAAGCGTGCTGTTGACCATGTCTCTTGCTAAGCAGCACCTTTGGCCATCATGAGCCTGGCACCTGCACACTGTGATGGTCTCCAGCATAGACTTTGCTGACATGACTACACCGGGGCCAGATATTCACCTTCCACAATTTTTCAAATAACTCAATGTATTAAACATATTCAGAGATGCACAGCATCCTTATCCAAAGACTCCATAGTCATCAGGAGGGAATAAGCTGGGGCTCATGAGCAAGACAAAACCAAGAGGACCAGAGGAAACAGCTTCAAGAAAACAGAGGAGCTGAAGCAGTTTAGGAAGAGTCAAGTCAGAAGAGAAGCACACCATCCCAGGAACAAAAGGAGGAGGAATCCACCTGTGCTCAGCCACCACATCTATAAGAATCCTCGAACTCACCCCAGCATGCACACGCAGGAGTCCGGGAAGGGCTTTCACCTCTTGTGGGGGAAGTGAGAGAAGAAAACTGGCCTCCCCTGAACTCTGTCAACTCTTCCTGCTACTCTGTACTCTATTATTACAAGAGTTTATTGAACTTTGATCTCTGGGGAAGTGGCATTGGATATTCGCAGGGTGACCTTTATTCACTTTCTTTTAGTTCCTTGAGAGAGACTTCTCTCCAAAGCACTATATGTCCTGGTAATAACATCATAGACCAGGTTAGCCTTGAACTCAGTGATCTGCTAGACTCTGCCTCTGCCGCTTCCTCTGTCTTTTGAGTCCCTGCCTCAAGAGTGCTGCGACTAAAGATGTGCTTCAACAATGCAGGTAGAATCAAGATTCTTTCTGTACATGTGGATCACCAGGTTTCCCAGCATGATTTGATGAAGAGTCCATGTGTAGGCAAGGCGATTCTTGCTACTGACCTAAAATCACAAGAGACTTAACTGAATGTATTGACTTAGCTGTATGTATTTACAACTGCAACTCAACTCAGATTCTTTTTTCTGACAGTACCTTTGTTTCACTTGTAGGCTGGACTTCTGACAATGCCTATCTACTTCCAGATAGTACAACATCTGGATTTGACTCAAGGAATGTATTCAACCTGTCCCTAGATATTTATGGTGTTTGTATTTTCTCAATAGGTAATCCCCAGCTACTGTGTAGACACAATACTGTCCATTCTAACAAAGCCTATTTGCTGTCCAGAGTCACTGGTCTAGATAAATATAACACAGCCAGCCGGAAAGGATCCCACAACCTGTATCCAAGCATCCTGACAGGGGCACGATTGACTACAAGAGAATGAAGGAAAGCAATAGTTTAGGGAGGTCTCTGGTTTGATCACTCTCTCTGTGTTTTAACTACAGAATTTGGGACTCCATGAGTCTACTGGGCTTCACTGTACTCCTCAGAAAAACAGAAAGGCATTTGAATGGATATACATTCATGTTATTATTATTATTTTAATATTTATGTTTTCAAATTAAGACTACAGTGAATACTGCACAAACCGCCTCTCTCTTCCTATACCATTCAGCTTACATCCAGATCCCCACATCCCCTGTCTCCCTCCCTCCCTCCCTCCCTCCTTTGGGGCATAGCGCCTCCCTGCCCAGCCTGCTAGGACGCTGGGACCGAATCCAAACCGGGAGGACAAAGGGGTGGCCGGTAGCTCCTTTGTTCCCATAGCCTCCCCACAGGGAGCGTGGTGGGCCCTTTGTTCGTGAGCTAACCAAGCAGCATGGAGTTTCAATCTGGGCACCAAGTGAAACATCATTGTGGTGAGTGAGTGCTGCGGCAGCTGGGAACATACCTCAGCCCGCCCACACTTCCTGGCCATCCTACAGGGGCTATACTGCCCAAACCGCCTCTCTCTTCCTATCCCATTCAGCTTACATCCAGATCCCCACACCCCCTGTCTCCCTCTCTCCCTCCCTCCTTTGGGGCATAGCGCCTCCCTGCCCAGCCTGCTAGGGCGCTGGGACCGAACCCGAACCGGGAGGACAAAGGGGTGGCTGGTAGCTCCTTTGTTCCCATAGCCTGCCCGCAGCGAGCAGGGTGGGCCCTTTGTTCGCGAGCTAACCAAGCAGCGCGGAGTTTCGATCTGGGCACCGAGTGAAACATCATTGTGGAGAAACATCTCTGGGGAGTGACATCACTGGGAAGGTACATCAGTGGGCAAGAAGACCTGATCCTGTAAAAGAAGATCCAAAGGGGAGTATTGGGAGGAAGAGATGGGCAGACGCCAATGCAGGAATTCTCCCAACAATCTGAAAAACAACACGAAACCACCAGAAGCCAGTGACCCCACAACAGGAGGACATGAACACCTTAATCAAGAAGAAGTAGAAAAAACTGACTTCATGAAAGTGATTGACACCCTTAAACAGCATATAAAAAACACGCTTATAGAAATGGATGAGAAGTATAATAGAAACTTCGAGGAATTGAGTAAATCAGTGAATGATACCCTAGGAAACCAAGGAAAAACAATCAAGCAGATAAAGGAAACAGTTCATGACTTGAAAACTGAAATGGAGGCAAAGAAGAAAACACAAACAGAGGGCCGGCTGGACATGGAAAATCTAGGTAAACGAATAGAGACTACAGAATCAAGTATAACCAGCAGAATACAAGAGATAGAAGAAAGAATCTCAGATTCTGAGGATAACATAGAGAAAATAAACACTCTGATCAAAGAAAACAGCAAGTCCAACAAACTCTCATCACAAAACATTCAGGAAATATGGGACACAATAAAAAGACCAAGCCTAAGAATAATTGGAGTAGAAGAAGGAGAAGAAGTGCAGCTCAACGGTACAGAAAATATACTTAATAAAATTATAGAAGAAAATTTTCCCAACCTGAAGACAGATGTACCTATGAAGGTTCAAGAAGCATACAGAACACCAAATAGGCTGGATCAAAAGAAAACATCCCCTCGCCATATAATAATCAAAACACAAAATATACAGAATAAAGAAAGAATATTAAGAGCCGCAAAGGAAAAAGGCCAAGTTACTTATGAAGGTAAACCTATCAGACTTACACCTGACTTCTCTATGGAAACCATGAAAGCCAGAAGGTCCTGGATAGATGTTCTCTAAAAACTAAGAGACCACGGATGCAAGCCCAGACTACTATATCCAGCCAAACTTTCATTCACTATAAATGGAGAAAACAAAATTTTCCAGGATAAAAACAAATTTAAACAATACGTAGCCACAAATCCAGCCTTACAGAAAATAATAGAAGGAAAATCACTAACCAAGGAGTCCAACAATGACCACAATAACTCAGACATCTAGAGACTCTTCACCAGCGCAAATCAAAGAAGGAAAACACACAAACCCTACTACTAAAAAAGTGACCGGAGTTAACAACCACTGGTCATTAATATCACTTAATATCAATGGGCTCAACTCACCTATAAAAAGGCACAGGCTAGGGCGGGGACCAACTGGGACAGGCTGGAACCGGCAGGGACCAGAGCGGCAGCAGAGGACACAGGCTGCTGGTGGCGGGAACCATCCCAGCAGCAGAAGCAGGCTGCAGGGACCGCGCGAAACACCGAGAACAGATCGCCCCACTACAATTAAACCAAAGAGGTAGGCATTCGGTTGGGGAGGTCCCTGGCAGAGGAGGAGCCCGGTCCTATTCTTGAAGACCCTTCTGAGGGGTGAGAGGGATCTTGCCCCCCCCCCCCCCCGGCAGGAACCAGGAAACAGAGCAAGGGCATTTTGTAAGAGGAGCCCCTGGCCAGCAGGGAAACCTGAACCAGTTTTAACAGACCCCTTAGATAGCATCGATAGGAGGAGATGGGCAGGCATCAAGGAAAGAATTCACCCAATAATCTGAAAATCAGCATGAAAACACCAGAACCCAATGATCTTACAACAGAAGGTCTCCAACACCCTAACACAGAAGAAGTGGAAAAAATTGACTTTTTGAAAGGAGTAGCGTCCCTTAAACAACATGTGAAAAATGCCCTTATAGAAATGGATGAGAAGTATAACCAAAAATTTGAAGAAATGAGTAAATATGTACATAATACCCTGGGAAACCAAGAAAGAACGATCAAACAGGTAATGGAAACAGTTCAAGAATTGAAAACTGAAATGGAAGCAAAGAAGAAAACACAAACTGAGGACCAGCTGGATATGGAAAATCTAGGTCAACGAGCACAGCCTACAGAAACAAGCATAATCAATAGAATACAAGAAATAGAAGAAAGAATCTCAGATTCTGAGGACACCATAGAGAAAATAAACACTCTGATCAAAGAAAACTGCAAAGCCAACAAATTCTCATCACAAAACATTCAGGAATTATGGGACACAATAAAAAGACCAAATATAAGAATAATAGGAATAGAAGAAGGAGAAGAGTCACAGCTCAAAGGCCCAGAAAATATTTTGAACAAAATTATGGAAGAAAACTTTCCCAACTTAAAGAAAGATATTCCTTTGAATATTCAAGAAGCATACAGAACACCAAACAGACTGGATCAAAGGAAAACATCCCCTCGCCATATAATAATCAAAACACAAAATATACAGGTTAAAGAAAGAATACTAAGAGCTGCAAAGGAAAAAGGCCAAGTAACTTATAAAGGTAAACCGATCAGACTTACACCTGATTTCTCTATGGAAACAATGAAAGCCAGAAGGTCCTGGATAGAAGTACTGCAGAAGCTAAGAGACCATGGATGCAAGCCCAGACTACTATACCCAGCCAAGCTTTCGTTCACTATAAATGGAGTAACCAAGACATTCCAGGATAAGAACAAATTTAAGCAATACGTAGCCACGAATCCAGCCCTACAGAAAGTAATAGAAGGAAAACCGCAACCCAAGGAATCCAACATTGCCAACACTGCCTACAATAACTCAGGCATCTAGCGACCCTTCACTAGCACAACTCAAAGAAGGGAGACACACAAATTCTACTTCCAAAAACAACAAGAATATCCGGCATGAACAACCACTGGTCATTAATATCACTTAATATTAATGGTCTCAACTCACCTATAAAAAGGCACAGGCTAAGAGATTGGATACGAAAACAGGATCCAACATTCTGCTGTTTGCAAGAAACACATCTCAACCACAAAGACAGGCATCTATTCAGAGTAAAGGGTTGGGAAAAGGTCTTTCAAGCAAATGGTCCTAAGAAAAAAGCAGGTGTGGTCATTTTAATTTCTAACAAAACTGACTTCAAACTAAAATCAATCAGAAGAGATCGAGATGGACACTTTATACTCATAACAGGAACAATTTGTCAGGATGATGTCTCAATCCTGAATATTTATGCCCCTAATATAAAAGCACCCATGTATGTAAAAGAAATATTACTAAAACTCAAGGCAGGTATCAAACCACACACACTAGTAGTAGGAGACTTCAATACACCTCTCTCAGCAATGGACAGGTCAATCAGACAGAAACCTAATAGAGAAGTAAGAGAACTACTGGAGGTAATGAAGCAAACGGACTTAACAGACATCTATAGAACATTCCACCCAAATAGGAAAGAATATACCTTCTTCTCTGCAGCCCATGGAACCTTCTCGAAAATTGACCACATACTCGGAAACAAAGGAAACCTCCACAGATACAAAAAAATATCAGTGTCCACCTGCGTCTTATCAGATCACCACAGATTAAAGTTAGAATTCAACAACAATCCTACCTCCAGAAAGCCGACAAACTCATGGAAACTGAACAGTCAACTACTGAACCACACCTGGGTTAAGGAAGAAATCAAGAAGGAAATTAAAGTCTTCCTGGAATTCAATGAAAATAGAGAAACAACATACTCAAACCTATGGGACACTATGAAAGCAGTGCTAAGAGGAAAGTTCATAGCACTAAGTGCCCACTTAAAGAAAACAGAGAAAGCATACATCGGAGACTTAACAGCACACCCGAAAGCTTTAGAAAAAAAAGAAGCAGACACGCCCAGGAGGAGCAGAAGACTGGAAATAATCAAACTGAGGGCGGAAATCAACAAAATAGAAACGCAGAAAACAGTCCAAAGAATCAATGAAACAAAAAGTTGGTTCTTGGAGAAAATCAACAAGATCGACAAACCCCTATCCAAACTAATTAAACGACAGAGAGAGAACACGCAAATAAATAAGATCAGAAATGAAAAGGGGGACATAACCACAGACACAGAGGAAATTCAGAGACTCATTAGATCTTACTACAAAAGCCTGTATGCCGCAAAACTAGAAAATGCAAAAGAAATGGACATGTTTTTAGATAAGTGCCACATACCAAAGCTAAACCAAAACCAGGTGAACGATCTAAATAGACCTGTTAACGTGAAGAACTAGAAACCGTTATCAAAAATCTACCTTCCAAAAAAAGCCCAGGACCAGATGGTTTCAATGCAGAATTCTACCAGAACTTCCAAGAAGAGCTAATACCTATACTCCTTAATGTATTTCACAATATAGAAACAGAAGAGTCATTGCCAAATTCCTTTTATGAAGCTACAGTTACCCTGATACCAAAACCACACAAAGACCCAACCAAGAAAGAAAATTACAGGCCTATCTCACTCATGAATATCGACGCAAAAATTCTCAATAAAATACTGGCAAACCGAATCCAAGAACACATTAGAAAAATTATCCATTATGATCAAGTAGGCTTCATCCCAGAGATGCAGGGCTGGTTCAACATACGCAAATCTATCAATGTAATCCAGCATATAAATCAACTGAAAGAAAAAAAACCATATGATCATTTCATTAGATGCTGAAAAAGCATTTGACAAAATTCAACACCCCTTTATGATAAAAGTCTTGGAGAGATTAGGGATACAAGGGTCATACCTAAATATAATAAAAGCTATTTACAGCAAGCCGTCAGCTAACATTAAATTAAATGGAGAAAAACTCAAAGCCATCCCACTAAAATCAGGAACACGACAAGGATGTCCACTCTCTCCATACCTCTTCAATATGGTGCTTGAAGTTCTAGCAATAGCAATAAGACAACATAAAGGGATCAAGGGGATTCGTATCGGAAAAGAAGAAGTTAAGCTCTCGTTATTTGCAGATGATATGATAGTATACATAAGCGACCCCAAAAACTCTACCAAAGAACTCCTACAGCTGATAAACACCTTTAGTAATGTGGCAGGATACAAGATCAACTCCAAAAAATCAGTGGCCTTCCTATACACTAAGGATAAGGAAACAGAGAGGGAAATTAGAGAAGCATCACCTTTCACGATAGCCACAAATAGCATAAAATATCTTGGGGTAACTCTGACCAAGGACGTGAAAGATCTATTTGACAAGAACTTTAAGTCTTTGAAGAAAAATTGAAGAGGACACCAGAAAATGGAAAGATCTTCCTTGCACCTGGATTGGGAGGATCAACATAGTAAAAATGGCAATTCTACCAAAAGCAATTTATAGATTCAATGCAATCCCCATCAAGATCCCATCAAAATTCTTCACAGATCTGGAGAAGACAATAATCAACTTTATATGGAAAAACAAAAAACCCAGGATAGCCAAAACAATCTTATACAACAAAGGAGCGTCTGGAGGCATTACCATCCCTGACTTCAAACTCTACTACAGAGCTACAGTATTGAAAACAGCTTGGTATTGGCATAAAAACAGAGAAGTCGACCAATGGAATTGAATAGAAGACCCTGACATTAACCCACAAACCTATGAACACCTGATTTTTGATAAAGGAGCTAAAAGTATACAATGGAAAAAAGAGAGCATCTTCAACAAATTGTGCTGGCAAAACTGGATGTCAACCTGTAGAAGAATGAAAATAGATCCATATCTATCACCATGCACTAAACTCAAGTCCAAATGGATTAAAGACCTCAATATCAGTCTGAACACACTAAACCTGATAGAAGAGAAAGTGGGAAGTACTCTACAACACATGGGCACAGGAGACCACTTCTTACATACAACCCCAGCAGCACAGACATTAAGGACCTCATTGAATAAATGGGACCTCCTGAGACTGAGAAGCTTCTGTAAAGCAAAGGACACTGTCGCTAAGACACAAAGGCAACCCACTAACTGGGAGAAGATCTTCACCAACCCCGCAACTGACAAAGGTCTGATCTCCAAAATATATAAAGAACTCAAGAAACTAGACTGTAAAAGGCTAACCAACCCAATTATAAAATGGGGCATTGAGCTGAACAGAGAATTCTCAACAGAAGAACTTCAAATGGCCAAAAGACACTTAAGGTCATGCTCAACTTCCTTAGCGATCAGGGAAATGCAAATCAAGACAACTTTAAGATACCATCTTACACCTGTCAGAATGGTGAAAATCAAAAACACCAATGATAGCCTTTGTTGGAGAGGTTGTGGAGAAAGGGGTACACTCATCCATTGCTGGTGGGAATGCAAACTTGTGCAACCACTTTGGAAAGCAGTGTGGCGGTTTCTCAGGAAATTTGGGATCAACTTACCCCTGGACCCCGCAATACCACTCTTGGGAATATACCCAAGAGAGGCCTTATCATACAACAAAAGTATATGCTCTACTATGTTCATAGCAGCATTGTTTGTCATAGCCAGAACCTGGAAACAACCTAGATGCCCTTCAATGGAAGAATGGATGAAGAAAGTATGGAATATATACATATTAGAGTATTATTCAGCAGTAAGAAACAAGGACTTCTTGAATTTTGCATACAAATGGATGGAAATAGAAAACACTATCCTGAGTGAGGTAAGCCAGACACAAAAAGAGGAACATGGGATGTACTCACTCATATTTGGTTTCTAGCCATAAACCAAGGACATTGAGCCTATAATTAGTGATCCTAGAGAAGCTAAATAAGGAGAACCCAAAGAAAAACATATAGGCATCCTCCTGAATAGTAACCTTCAGCAAGCGATGAAAGGAGACAGAGACAGAGACCCACATTGGAGCACAGGACTGAATTCTCAAGGTCCAAATCAGGAGCAGAAGGAGAGAGAGCACGAGCAAGGAACTCAGGACCATGAGGGGTGCACCCACACACTGAGACAATGGGGATGTTCTACTGGGAACTCAACAAGACCAGCTGGCCTGGGTCTGGAAAAGCCTGGGATAAAACCGGACTCTCTGAACATAATGGACAATGAGGACTACTGAGAACTCAAGAACAATGGCACTGGGTTTCTGATCCTATTGCACGTACTGGCTTTGTGGGAGCCTAGGCAGTTTGGATGCTCAACTTACTAGACCTGGATGGAGGTGGGGGGTTCCTTGGACTTCCCACAGGACAGGGAACCCTGATTGCTTTTCGGGCTGAGGGGGGGGGACTTAATTAGGGGAGGGGGAGGGAAATGGGAGGCGGTGGCTGGGAAGAGACAGAAATCTTTAATAAATAAATAAATTAAAAAAAAAGGCACAGGCTAAGAGATTGGATAAGAAAACAGGATCCAACATTCTGCTGTCTACAAGAAACACACCTCAACCACAAAGACAGGCACCTACTCAGAGTAAAGGGCTGGGAAAAGGCTTATCAAGCAAATGGACCTAAGAAACAAGCAGGTGTGGCCATACTAATTTCTAACAAAGTTGACTTCAAACTTAAATCAATCAGAAGAGATGGAGAGGGACATTTTATACTCATAACAGGAACAATTCATCAGGAAGAAGTCTCAATCCTGAACATCTATGCCCCTAATATAAAAGCACCCACGTACGTAAAAGAAACATTACTAAAACTCAAGGCAGCCATCAAACCGCACACACTAATAGTAGGAGACTTCAACACTCCTCTCTCACCAATGGACAGGTCAATCAGACAGAAACCTAAAAGAGAAATTAGAGAATTAATGGAGGTAATGAAGCAAATAGACTTAACAGACATCTATAGATTATTCCACCCAAAGAGGAAAGAATATACCTTCTTCTCTGCAGCTCATGGAACCTTCTCGAAAATTGACAACATACTTGGTAACAAAGCTAACATACACAGTTACAAAAAAATATTAGTAACCACCTGTGTCTTATCAGATCACCATGGATTAAAGTTAGAATTCAACAACAATGCTACCCCCAGAAAGCCTACAAACTCATGGAAACTGAACAGTCAACTACTGAACCATACCTGGATTAAGGAAGAAATAAAGAAAGAAATTAAAGTCTTCCTTGAATTCAATGAAAATAAAGAAACAACATACTCGAACTTATGGGACACTATGAAAGCAGTCCTGAGAGGAAAGTTCATAGCACTAAGTGCCCACCTAAAGAAAACAGAGAAAGCACATATTGGAGACTTAACAGCCCACTTGAAAGCTCTAGAAAAACAAGAAGCAGACTCACCTAGGAGGAGTAGAAGACTGGAAATAATCAAATTGAGGGCTGAAATCAACAAAATAGAAACACAGAAAACAATCCAAAGAATCAATGAAACAAAAAGCTGGTTCCTGGAGAAAATCAACAAGATTGATAAACCCCTATCCAAACTAATCAAACGACAGAGAGAGAACACGCAAATTAATAAGATCAGAAATGAAAAGGGGGACATAACCACAGACACAGAGGAAATTCAGAGACTCATTAGATCTTACTACAAAAGCCTGTATGCCGCAAAACTAGAAAATGCAAAAGAAATGGACATGTTTTTAGATAAGTGCCACATACCAAAGCTAAACCAAAACCAGGTGAACGATCTAAATAGACCTGTTAACGTGAAGAACTAGAAACCGTTATCAAAAATCTACCTTCCAAAAAAAGCCCAGGACCAGATGGTTTCAATGCAGAATTCTACCAGAACTTCCAAGAAGACCTAATACCTATACTCCTTAATGTATTCCACAAGATAGAAACAGAAGGGTCATTACCAAATTCCTTTTATGAAGCCACAATTACTCTGATACCAAAACCACTCAAAGACTCAACCAGGAAAGAGAACTACAGGCCAATCTCACTCATGAATATCGACGCAAAAATCCTCAACAAAATACTGGCAAATCGAATCCAAGAACACATCCGAAAAATTATCCATTATGATCAAGTAGGCTTCATCCCAGAGATGCAGGGCTGGTTCAACATACGAAAATCTATCAATGTAATCCAGCATATAAATAAACTGAAAGAAAAAAACCATATGATAATTTCATTAGATGCTGAAAAAGCATTTGACAAAATTCAACATCCATTTATGTTAAAAGTCTTGGAGAGATTAGGGATACAAGGGTCATACCTAAATATAATAAAAGCTATATACAGCAAGCCGACAGCTAACATCAAATTAAACGGAGAGAAACTCAAAGCCATCCCACTTAACTCAGGAACACGACAAGGCTGTCCATTCTCCCCATACCTCTTCAATATAGTGCTTGAAGTTCTAGCAATAGCAATAAGACAACATAATGGAATCAAGGGGATTCGAATTGGAAAGGAAGAAGTTAAACTTTCGTTATTTGCAGATGATATGATAGTGTACATAAGCGACCCCCAAAACTCCACCAAAGAACTTATACAGCTGATAAACAGCTTTAGTAATGTGGCAGGATACAAGATCAACTCCAAAAAATCAGTCGCCCTCTTATACACAAAGGATATGGAAGCAGAGAGGGATTTCAGAGAAGCTTCACCATTCACGATAGCCACAAACAGCATAAAATATCTTGGGGTAAATCTAACCAAGGAAGTGAAAGATCTATTTGACAAGAACTTTAAGGCATTGAAGAAAGAAATTGAAGAGGATACCAAAAAATGGATGGACCTCCCTTGCTCTTGGATTGGGAGGAACAACATAGTAAAAATGGCAATTGTACCAAAGGCAATTTATAGATTCAATGCAATCCCCATCAAGATCCCATCAAAATTCTTCACAGATCTGGAGAAGACAATAATCAACTTTGTATGGAAAAACAAAAAACCCAGGATAGCCAAAACAATCCTATACAATAAAGGATTGTCTGGAGGCATTACCATCCCTGACTTCAAACTCTATTACAGAGCTACAGTAATGAAAACAGTGTGGTACTGGCATAAAAACAGAGAAGTCGACCAATGGAATCGTATAGAAGACCCGGATTTTATCCCACAAACCTATGAACACCTCATTTTCGATAAAGGAGCTAAAAGTATACAATGGAAGAAAGAAAGCATCTTCAACAAATGGTGCTGGCACAACTGGATGTCAACCTGTAGAAGAATGAAAAGAGACCCATATCTCTCACCGTGCACAAAACTCAAGTCCAAATGGATTAAAGACCTCAATATCAGCCCGAACACACTGAACCTGATAGAAGAGAAAGTGGGAAGTACCCTACAGGAGATGCGCACAGGAGATCGCTTCTTATGTGTAACCCCAACAACAGAGACATTAAGGGAAACATTGAATAAATGGGACCTCCTGAGACTGAGAAGCTTCTGTAAAGCAAAGGACGTTGTCACTAAGACACAAAGGCAACCTACTGACTGGGAGAAGATCTTCACCAACCCCGCAACAGACAAAGGTCTGATCTCCAAAATATATAAAGAACTCAAGAAACTAGACTTTAAAATGCTAATTAACCCAATTAAAAAATGGGGCACTGAACTGAACAGAGAATTCTCAACAGAAGTTCAAATGGCCAAAAGACACTTAAGGTCGTGCTCAACTTCCTTAGCAATCAGGGAAATGCAAATCAAAACAACTTTGAGATATCATCTTACACCTGTCAGAATGGCTAAAGTCAAAAACACCAAGGATAACCTTTGCTGGAGAGGCTGTGGAGGAACGGGTACCCTCATCCATTGCTGGTGGGAATGCAATCTGTGCAACCACTGCGGAAGTCAGTGTTTCGGTTTCTCAGGAAATTCGGGATCAACTTACCCCTGGACCCAGCAATACCACTCTTGGGAATATACCCAAGAGATGCTCTATGAAATGACAAAAGCATTTGTTCAACTATTTTCATAGCAGTATTATTTGTAATAGCCAGAACCTGGAAACAACCTAGATGCCCTTCAATGGAAGAATGGATGAAGAAAGTATGGAATATATACACGCTAGAGTACTACGCTGCGGTAAAAAACAATGACTTCTCGAATTTTGCATGCAAATGGATGGAAATAGAAAACACTATCCTGAGTGAGGTGTCCCAGACCCAAAAAGATGAATATGGGATGTACTCACTCATAATTGGTTTCTAGCCATAAATAAGGACCACGGAGTCTACAATAGGTGAACCTAAAGAAGCTAAGTAAGAAGGTGAACCCAAGGAAAAACATATAGTTGTCCTCTTGGCTAAGGGAAGTAGACCAAATTTCCGGGGAGAAAATGGGATCTTGGGGGTGGGGTGGGATGGGGGTAAGGGGAGATGGGGAGAGAAAAGGTAGAAGGGAAGGAGGGGGGACCTGGGAAACAGGAGAATTGGGATAAAGGAAAGGTGGATAGGGGAGCACGGAACCACAATTCTTAGTTAAGGGAGACACTTTAGGGTGGGCAAAGACTTGACCCTAGAGGGGCTCCCTAGTGCCCAAGATGAGGTTCCCAGTTAGTTCCTTGGGCAGCTGAGGATTGGGAACCTGAAATGACCCTATCCTAGAGCAATACTGACGAATATCTTGCATATCATCATAGAATCTTCATCTGGTGATGGATAGAGATAGAGACAGACACACAGAGGAGCACTGGACTGAGCTCCCAAGGTCCCAAGGAGGAGCAGAAGGAGGGAGAACATGAGCAAAGAATTCGGGACCACGAGGCGTGCATCCACCCACTGAGACAGTGGAGCTGATCTACGGGGAGCTCACCAAGGCCAGCTGGAATGTGACTGAAAAAGCATGGGATAAAACCGGACTCTCTGAACATGGTGGACAATGAGGGCTGATGAGACACCAAGAACAATGGCAGGGGGTTTTGATCCTACTTAATGTGCTGGCTTTGTGGGAGCCTAGCCAGTTTGGATGTTCACCTTCCTAGATATGGACGGAGGGGGGAGGACCTAGGACTTAACACAGGGCAGGGAACCCGGACTGCTCTGTGGACTGGAGAGGGAGGGGGAGAAGAATGGGGGGAGGGGGAGAAGGGTGGGAGGAGGGGGAGAAGGGTGTGAGGAGGGGGAGAAGTGTGGGAGGAGGGAAGGGAAATGGGAGGCTGGGAGGAGGTGGAAACTTGTTTTTTTCTTTATGTTTTTTTTTTCTTCTTTTCGCAATAAAAAAAATCAAATTAAGTGTCTTGTAGAATAACACTTGTTGAACAAAGCTCAGGAATTATTTTACATATTAAAGCAATTAACAAAAAGATGTACTGAATTCTTCTCATGGACTTTAAGTCTCATTGTACTATTTATTCAATGAACAGATTTGATTCTGTATATTGTATACTGACAACAGCACTCAGTTCCCACCACCTGGCCATTCCTTAGCTCTCACCAAATATCTTAGGCAATGTTCTTCTGCTTTATACTACTGCTTACAATTTCATGAATGTCTATATGTAGAGATGTGTCACCAAGGATCCACATAGTGAGACTGGATAAGAAGATGTTTCTGTGGGACTGGATACATTTGGTACAATATAATTATCTCGAGTTCCAAGGATTCTCCTGCAATCACCTTGACTGCATTCATTGTTTTTACTGTAACCAGTTCCACTGTGTGCAGACGTCACGTATTTCTTATCATTTGCTCTGCTACTGGACACCAAGTTCAGGCCCTAACACAGGTATCCGAATCCTGAACAAACTGCAATGTACAGCAATGTGCAGAGCAATAACCCATCCAACGCCTTGGAACAGCATGGACAGGAGGAGTGGTAGACCTGGTTTGGTGTTTAAAGACACTGTATACTGAAATACACAGAGGGTACAATACTTCACATTACACCCACCAACTGACCTACGGAAGCAATACTTGCAAGTCCCCAACTTTCAGATAACTCTCCACTTCTTATATTCTGTACCATCTAGAAAGATCAAGTCCAACTGATCTTAGCTAAAATATCTCGATGGGATAGTCATTTTATTCTAGGGTAAAAAACCAGGCTACACTACTCTACCTGACTGCATTAGCTCTTACACTGCATTCCTGCTTGCATGACAGCCCCTGATATTTGGATGGACTGCATTGTACATGATCCATTTTGGCATAAGAGGCAATCATCTCACCACAACAGCAGACACAGCCACTGAGTATCAGCAGCCAAAACTTTTACAGTTTTTCCATCAGCACCAAAAGCACACAGAAAAGGAAGTCGAGAAAGGAGACAGACTGGAGCAGTTCCATCAACACTTGCAGCTACACTAATCTCACACAGAAGCACAAAGGTTTAGAAGGGAAATACAAAGGCCCATCCATTCCCTTCAATAAAACAGTAGGAGTTCCCTTCCCACTGTGACCTGTGATCCTCTGAGTCACAGGAGATTCTGTTGTGCATCACGGTACAACATAAAAATTCCCTTCTATGAAAGCCAGCCTGCTAGCAGGAAGGGAGATTACAGTTCAGTCCAAGTCTGACTTCTAGATATCCTACATCTGAAACAGAGGGACGGGACAATCATCTACTTCTTACTCATACCAAATAAAAGGATCCAAAGAGCTTCATCTTTTGGGAGGTCTTGAAGAGTTTCTTGACCGACATCTCCTGAGTCTTAAGATCATTTCTGGGACATAGAATATAGCAGGCATATGGCTTCAGTGAGTGCCACATTTCCACTCATTCAGGGTCCCATTTCTCAACTTCTCTAACTTACTTTTGCTCTCCTTGGAGATGCAATCCATAATTTTCAGGCACTGTGACGATACCACGGTACCACCGACGATAAGAAATGTTTCGTACACATGTGAGCAGGCTCTGTGCAGACCTGCCAATGCCAATTCTATCAGGGGATAGCCTTTGTGCAAAGTCACACACTAAGCAGATTCTCTAAATAGGGAGGGCAGTCTATTCCACCGCAGCTTGCAAAGATCCCCTCTCATGGAATTTTGTAATCTAGATAATACAACAAGTCCCTTCAGCTCCTAGTTTTCAGGATTCTCATGGGGCCAGGGCACATCATAACAGCTCCTACGCATCTGGTAGTATCAAACCAATCTCTTTACACTGACTCAAAGACAAGAACATGGCCATCGTATACCCATCCACTTGAATGGAGTGTTGAATTTACTTGAGTGTATTATTGAACACAGCATGGTCTGTGTTTTAGTTTGCTCTCACCTATATACTTGGCACAACTAAGAGTTTTGTCATTTTGAGTTAAAGACTTCAGGAGTTCATTGACAGGGTATGTGGATTTTAGTTAATTTCTTTCATAAAATGCAGTCAGCGTGAGTAATGTCACCTAACAATGTACATTCCTACAGAATGGGAGAACAAACACCTTCTCACCCAAGTCAACAGTAATGATCTTGTGGGATTACCCACGTTACTTGAAAGTGAAGGAATGTTGGGTTACAAGCACTGGGCATCATTTTTATATGTAGATGTGTAAAATAAAGCAAAAACTCACATGGATATGGTATATGGGACAGGAAATCAAAGTCCCTAGGGCTCTTTCATTAATGGAAGCCAGCAACACAGCTATGTAAAGTGCTCCCCTAGTAATGGGGCAAGGCACAAGAAAGACATCAGAGATCACCCACAACGCACTATTCCATTGACACCTCTGGTCCATGTTATTAATGGGAACCCCAAAATTGAATAATAATGAACAAATTGGTCAGAAAAATGCTTACTTTGCGATGCTACTTGGAGCACAACTGAGATACAACAGAGGGGCAATAGTGACGACTTCAAGTACCAATGCACACTCTCCTATTTAGCTTATATAGCATAAAACAAACCAGGATCCAAAGGAAAGAGGATAGTTCAATTCAGTGGTTGCCTCCCGGAAGTAGCCTCTCAGACTGATTGTGAAACATGATCTTTTTTTTGAATATTTATTTATTATGTATACAATATTCTGTGTGTATGCCTGCAGGCCAGAAGAGGGCACCAGACCCCATTACCCATGGTTTTGAGCCATCACGTGGTTGCTGGGAATTGAACTCAGGACCTTTGGAAGTCAGCAGGCAATGCTCTTAACCTCTGAGCCATCTCTCCAGCCCCTGGAACATGATCTTTATCATTAAATGACAGAGAAGGACCTAGTCTATGCTCGGCAATACTATACAAACACAGTGGAACTTGGAATATATAAGAATGTTGGCTGAGCAAATCTAAAGAGTGCCAGGAAGGAGAAATCACCTGTGGTCTCTGATTTACCTCTTACCTCAATGTACTGTCTTGGTCTCCTGTTCTGGATTGCTTAAACAATGGTCTGTAATGCATAACATGAAAGACAGTTGATCCTGCACCAAGTTAGCTGAGATTTCTCTGTTTAGGTCTGTATCTCATTTTTTAATTGGGTTATTTGAAATGTTGATGTCTAATTTCTTGAGTTCTTTACATATTTTGGAGATCAGTCCTTTGTCTGATGTGGGGTTGGTGAAGATCTTTTCCCATTCAGTAGGCTGCCTTTTTCTCTTATTGACTGTGTCCTTTGCTTTACAGAAGTTTCTCAGTTTCAGGAAGTTCCATGTATTAATTGTTGCTCTCAGGGTCTGTGCTACTGGGGTAATATTTAGGAAGTGGTCTCACGTGTCCATGCATTGAAGACTACTTCCCATTTTCTCTTCTATTAGGTTCTGTGTGGTCAGATTTATATTAAGATCCATTTAGACTTGAGTTTTGTGCATGGGGATAGATATGAATGTTCAACATCCTTAGCAGTCAGGGAAATGAAAATCAAAATAACTCTGAGATACCATCTTACACCTGTCAGAATGACTAAGATCAAAAACACCAACGATGCTTATGCTGGAGAGGATGTGGAATAAGGAGAATACTCATCCATTGCTGGTGGGAAAGAAAACTTGTACAAACACTTTGGAAATCAGTATGGTGGTTTCTCAGAAAATTGGCCATCAACCTACCTCAGAATCCAGCAATGCCACTCCTAGGCATATTCCCAAAAGATGTTCAATCATACTCTAAAGACGTTTGTTTGACTATGTTCATAGCAGCATTATTTGTAACAGCCAGAACATGGAAACAACCTCAACCAATGAATGACATCTTGAAATTTGCGTGCAAAAGGGTGGAACTAGAAAACACCATCCTGAGTGAGGTAACCCAGACCCAAACAGATGAATATGGTATGTACTCACTATGTGTGTATGTAAATAAGTGGATACTAGCTATAAACAAAGGATATTGAGGCTATATTTCATAATCCTAGTGAAGGTAATGAACAAGGTGAACCCTAAGAAAAACATATAAAGATCCACCTGGGAAGGGGAAATAGACAAGATCACCTGGCAAAATTGGGAATATCGGTGTAGAGGGGAGAATGGAGGATGGAAGGGGAAGAGGAAAGTAGAAGGGGAGGGGTGAGGAGAACTTGAGGGAATAGGATAGTCTAGATGGAGGAAGGTCAGAGATGAGAGCAAGGAAAGAGATATTTTGATTGAGGGAGCCATTATGGGACTAGTATGAAACCTTCGCTCTAGAGAAATTCCCAGGAATCCAAAAGGATGACCCCAGCTAAGACTCTAAGCAACAGAGGAGAGGGTGCCCGAACTGGCCTTGCCCTGTGAACAAACTGATGAATATTTTAAATATCACCATAGAACCTTCATCCAGCAATTGATGGAAACAGAGGCAAAGACCTGCATCAGAGCACGGAACTGAGCTTCCAAAGTCCAGTTAAAGAATGGGAGGAGTAAGAATATGAGCAAAGAGGTCAAGACCATGATGGGGACACCCACTGAAACAGTCTACCTGAACTAATGGGAGCTCACCAAATCCAGCCATACTGGGAAGGAACAAGAAGCTAAATAAGAAGGTGAACCCAAAGAAAAACATATAGTTATCCTCCTGGATATTGGGAGTAGACAAGATTGCCGGGCAAAAAACTGGGATCTTGGGAGTGGGGTGGGATGGGGGTAAAGGAAGATGGGGAGAGAAAAGTGAGAAGGGGAGGATGGGGGGGTACTTGGGGGAATGGGATGGTTGGTATACAGGAAGGGTGGATATGGGAGCAGGGAAGTATATATCTTAATTAAGGGAGGGATCTTAGGGTTGGCAAGAGACTTGAACTAAAGGGGCTCCCAGGTGCCCAGGGAAATGTCCCCCGATTAGTTCCTTGGGCAGCTGAGGATAGGGAACCTGAAATGGCCCTATCCTATAGCCATACTGATGAATATCTTGCATATCACCATAGAACCTTCTTCTGGCGATGGATGGAGGTAGAGACAGAGACCCACATTGGAGCACCGGAATGAGCTCCCAAGGTCCCAATGAGGAGCAGAAGGAGGGAGAACATGAGCAAGGAAGTCAGGACCGCGAGAAGTGCACCCACCCACTGAGACAGTGGGGCTGATCTATTGGGAGCTCACCAAGGCCAGCTGGACTGGGACTGAAAAAGCATGGGATAAAACCGGACTCTCTGAACATGGTGGACAATGAGGGCTGATGAAAAGCCAAGGACGATGGCACTGGGTTTTGATCCTACTGCATGTACTGGCTTTGTGGGAGCCTAGCCAGTTTGGATGCTCACCTTCCTAGACCTGGATGGATGGGGGAGACCTTGGACTTCCCACAGGGCAGGGAACCCTGACTGCTCTTCAGACTGGAGAGGGAGGGGGAGAGAAGTGGGGGGACTGGGAGGGAAATGGAAGGCTGGGAGGAGGCAGAAATGTTTTTGTTTTTTTCCATAAAGAAATAAATAAATAAAAAGAAAATGTAACACCCGATTTTGTGTTACACCCTCGGTACAGTTCGCGAGCCCCTGTACCGAACGCGAGTCCAGCTAGAGCATGGAGATTGAAAAGAACAACACACAGAGACCAGTGTCATTCAAAGGAAGATCAGCCAAATGCCATTTATTCAGACTTGGGGAGATCTTTATGTTCCTAACTACTGCACAAGCATCTCTGCCCAGGCAGGTGGGAAATGACCATATTAACAAAGGAGTAAATGCCCTGCAGCTAATCACCAGGCAGGGCAGGGAGAGCACAGAAACACACAGGAAGCTTAGTTAGCTGATCATAAACTGTCCCCACGAATGCACCCCAGGAATAGGGGGACCAGGACCCTACAAGAAAAGCCAAAACAAAAAGAAAAATAATAAAAGAAAAAAGAAAAGAAAAAAAAAAGAATAGGACCAAACTAGTCCCTCTGAAAGTTGTTGACAGTTGCATGGCTGGGGCAGACTGAGGGGCCACTGACAATAGCACCAGAATTTATCCCTACTGCTTGGGCTGGCTTTTTGGGAACCCATTCTCTTTGGATGTATACCTTGCTCAGCCTAGATATAGTAGGGAGGGCCTTGGACTTTCCACAAACCAATGTGCATTACCCTCTCTGAGGATTGGATAAGGGTTGTGTGAGAGGATGTGAGGAGGGACTGGGAGAAGGGAAGAAGTGGTAACTTGGATTGGTAATTTTTTAAAACATAATCAATTAAAAACCATTCAGAGTAGCTGAGTCTAGGCAGCACAACAGCAACAAGAGACTGAAAAGGGGAACAGTTGTATCCATGCCCACCTTCAGCCATTAGGTTGCCTGTTCCTACCAGCAGCATCCAAATAAAAGCATCTTCATGATACTCAGTGGACCACTGATCTGGAAGATCAAAGTGGCATCACCCATGAGTGTAATGATGATGGGTCAGGCTGGTCCAAGAGTAAAAACATACAAAGAAGGGATGAAAGAATACGAGAGAGTTGTCAGTCCAGCATGGGCCAGCACAGAATAAGGAAGGACTGTAGGAGAAGCTGTTCTTCCTTTTGGAGACTACAGCTCCCAGCATCCCCCTGGACTGGAAGCCCCAAAAGCACAGGGCATTTCTTCCAGACGCCTGTGAGTTCCCCGTTAAAAACAGGGGTCACCACTAGCTCTCTCTCTCTCTTTCTCTCTCTCTCTCTCTCTCTCTCTCTCTCTCTGCCCTTCTCTCCTTTCATCTCTGCACACCTGTCCCTTACTTGTTGTTACCCCCCCATTAAAGTGCACCCACGTGGGACCGCAGCGTGTCTGTGTCTCCTTCCTAACCCCAAATTGCCCTGTGTCTCGCGTAATGTCTCCACTCTCTAACCCCACAAACAGACAAACAAGACAAAAAAGAATAACAGAAGCAACAAGAAGACAAGTGTCTTAGAGTTCATCAACATGCACGCAGCACACTGAGCCCTGACCTTGCACATAGTCACAAAGGAACACTTTGATCTCTTCCTTGGGTCATGGACAGATGCTGATGGCACAAAAGCCAGATGCACTGCAATGGCCTATCACCTGAGTTCCCTCAACAGCAGTTCTCCCTCCTGCCCAAGACTACTCACTGTATGTAAGTGTAGGCTGATGGGACACTTTCTGTTGGAAGGTGACGCATCATGTGTACATTACACACCGCTTCATCAGTGAACCTTATGAGAGCACTGCCATGATAGCCTAGGCTAAACGCCACGGGAAGTGGCACGTCCATGCCATGATTGCCTCTTTCACTAGCCCACACCTCAGCCTCCATGGCTACTGTTGGTCTCCTGGCATCTTCTCCAACCAATCCCATCTTCTAGTTAGGAATCGAACCTTCCCATTGGCTGTTGCCTCATTTATGACATCATTCTCCCTCCAACCCTACCAGCACCTGGTAGAATCTTGGTGTTTCCATGGTGATGACTGTAAACAACTTTGGATCATCACAGGTCCAGGTGACCAGTGACCAGTGAGTGCTGTCTGATACTGGACACACTTGCCACTGAGGTCAGCTGATCAGAAAAAGCCGACCGATTATCTTGCTCCATTGTACTTTGGATTGCTGATCCTCTCCCCTTGACCATGTCAGGTAAGGATAGAGACTTTAAAACATGTGATCTTCTCCATTGACTTTTACTATACTAGTAAATCTTTGCTGAATGTGGATAGTATTGATGTTGATATAGATATCTAGATTTGAATGTCACATTTAGCTTTGGTTCTTACTAAGTAGGTGATTTTAGACAAAAAGTTTATTCTCAAGTGTTTTCCATCCGCCTCAAGGAGTGAACAGTGTCACTATGCTTGGGTCCTGTACTGTTGGGTTTTCAGAAGAAAGTGAAGAGGGAATAAAATCAGGCTCTTTTGGATGGTATTAAACTACAGAGACACGGGAACATGAACAAGGCACGCAGAGATCTAGCACTCCACACCACTAATGAGACAGTCTCCCCCCACTACTGTTTCCAGTCTTAGTTTAAAATTCAGGGCGACTCTAACAGTATTGGTCACACCACGGATGGTGGCACACAACTATAATCACAACACAGAGAGAACTGGGTGGGATGGAGATCAGTTCAAGTCTGACATGCTCTACACTGGCCTCTCTCCATACTCACCAAATGAATATTGACTATGGACAAAATGGCGACTGCCATGTTGTGCAGTCACTTGGACTTCCCTGGATTAAACATGGAGAGTGGAAGAGAATAAGAGGACTGTGGAATCTGAGAAGGCAGTTGTTGTACTGAAATTAATATTGACAGTGTTGCTGGAAGGACAGACCCACAGGAAGTCAGGGAAGGGGGCAAACAAAGTACGGGTCTAGAAAGTATATAAATATATGAAGGCACACTGCAGAGGGGACCCTGGTGGTCCACAATGGTAGTTTAGAACACAATGTTGAAGACGACCACAGATTATAATCAAAACAGACAAGGCATTGTCATTTCCCAAGCCATGTTTAACCAAACGTACTGTTCAGATTAGTCTATACAAAGGTTCCCTGGCACATATAGAAAGAATATCCTGATCTGGTCCCTGGCTCTTACACTCCATCCAGACCACTTTCTGCCCAGTTCCCCATGTCTCATGTGCACTGGTGGTGTTGGATAGGATCAACTGAAGCTGCGAAGTCCAGTCAGTTAGAGTCTGACCATGGCAACTGACACGCTGTTGTGAGGGGGGATTCTCACACGGATTCCCCCTTAGAAGAGATAAAAAAACTAAGTTACTGAGGAGCTGTTAAGAAAACAATTTAATCAACAGATATTAAATTGAGAAGCAATCATATTCAGAGATGAACCCCATAAAACATTAGCAGTCTCAAGAGGACACACTAAACTGGTGCAAACACGAAGAAATGTTGTCAGTAGGTTGTATTTCTGAAATCATATTTGAATAATGCTTAAAAGTTATAAGATTATAAGAGATCCTCAATTATACAAGAAATGCAAGGGGAAAAAAGAGAGAGGGGGAAGGAATAATTACCGCAATTTGGTACACATTTGTTAAACATCATTTCAGAAAAAAACTCAATAAAATAGAGATTGGCCTGGTGGACATGGCAGGGGCTCCAGCACCAGCACTTTAGAGGCAGAAGCAGACCTGTCTGTGTGATTTCAAAGCCAGACTGATCAACGTAGAGTGAGTTTAGGTCACTCTATACTGTAAGATCTGCAGAGAACAGGACAAAGTTCCAGGTATGGAATATGCCTATGGGTCTCTTCCCAATAATAACCTCTGTTGTAGAATATATTTGCGAGGAAGTGTCCCAACAGGCACTAATATATTACAATCAGGAAAAAGGAGCATCGTGTCTAGATCTGAGTGAGCATTAAGCCAGATTGACCAGGATTTCCATGCCCACACAGGAAAAAGCAGACAGTTCATCTAGTGATTGTCATCCTTCAAAGCCCCACCGATCAATCTTAACCCATTTGCTTGGCATATGTAAGGGAACATAGATGCTAGACTCTCCCACTCAGTACATACAACCTGGAGATAACACAGTCCCTCCCAGGGGGTAGAAAGCTTCCATCTCAACTTTTTCCAACTCTCTTCTTGCTTCCTACAGAAAATTGCCAAAGTGCACCTTTCACTGGGACAGAATGTGCTCTGCAACCCTCTGTGCCTGTGCTGAGGAATGCCACACCCTCAGCAGGAACTGTGTGCAATTTCTATGGGGTCTGCACCCCAGCTGTGAGCTCCGCATGGCTCCTGTCATCAGACTCCAGCACATGCTGCCAGCAGCTCATGGACAGTGCCTGTCTTTACCAACGAGCTGGCACGACCATGCTGACTGAGCCAACTGACCAGAACCAGATCTCTACTTCGACATTTTCCTATCCAGGTGTTCTCCACTGGGATCTCAGAGAAAGCACCACCAGAAGGGAAGCTCCATTCCTGGATGCCCCTGTAACTGTCATTGACCAGAATACCACCCCCTCGTCTAGGTCTATAACAGCCCAGTGTGACAATACTTTCCATATCAATGCATTACCGCCATCCTATCCAACACTGTCTGTCTGCCTTGTACAGGCAACGCCATCAAATCTACCAGATCAACGATATATCCTGGCACCTTGCTACCTGGATGGAAGTCAGGTCTATTACAATGACCAGAACAGCCTGGGTCCTCCGATGGCTGAAGAATTCTGGCAATGCCTGCAGGCCTATGGCTCTGTGTCCTGCTCTGGGAATCAGGCTTCCTCTCTGCACCCAGGGATGGTGATGGCACTACAGGAGATTCAGCCAATGAACATCCAAACACCTTTCTCCACCTCTCCCATCTACTGGCCCACATCTGCTCAAACCATGCCAGACACCAGTCTTCAAGGTGAGTAAAGTCAGGAAAGGAGGTGTGAGATCAGCCCTCAGGGGAGACACCTTTCAGAAGTGGATGTCCACACAGAGGAAGAATGGGAGTCCTGACATGTAGGCTGTGGCTCAGGCTCATTACCCCTAAATTCAGTCTCTATAATGAGAGAGAATACAGGAAAGTGAGTGACATTCAACCTTCATTAAGACATGTCCAAGAACCACACCACAGGAACGCATTTCACTGCCAAGGCTAATCAGGCCCATGCAGCAGCTCACTAAAATCACCTCCTTCCTAATCTATGTCTCCAGATTCTAGATGACATCGAGAATTTTATCTGTTTTTCTACAACTAAGTTTCCCCTGAGTTGAAACTAGTATCCAGAGAAATGGAACCCTGAATCTGACCTGGAGGAAGTCTTCTCCCACACTCCAAGTGTCTGCTGTGACATTCTCTAACACTTAAGCTCTAGTGACAGTCTGCTTTGACCTGTGTAATATTGATAAGCAGGGTTGAAGCATCTCACCCTATCTGTCACGATCAACCTCTCTCTTTTTCTCTGTCTCTTTTCCTCCTCTACATCTCTCTTCCACTTTCTCTTTTTCTTTTTTCTTTTTTTCATTTTTTTTTTGGTTTTTCGAGACAGGGTTTCTCTGTGGCTTTGGAGCCTGTCCTGGAACTAGCTCTTGTAGACCAGGTTGGTTTCGAACTCACAGAGATCCGCCTGCCTCTGCCTCCCAAGTGCTGGGATTAAAGGCGTGCGCCACCACTGCCCGGCTCTCTTTTTCTTTTACTCTTTCTTTCTGAATCTTCAGCAGTGACCCAAGGCCAAGACTATGTAGACATGTTCTCTGTTACAAAGTTGATGCTCAAAGCTTTCGCAGTCTTACATTTTGACATCACTAACAAAAATTCTGTGAAACGTGAACCTTAAGGAATGTCGGGGCTTTTGAACCGCTTGCCTTTCAGAATTGAGGAACTGATATGGATACCTAAACCCAAATAAAAATCCAGGCTTCAGGGGCCATATGAGTAATACAATGAACAGAAAGAAACTGGTGGAGATGAGTAAGATTAGGAAACAGTGAGCAACACAACCTGTCTCAGAGCAAACTCCCAAGGCAATGAGAGGCACTGTTTCAAAGGAAAATGGGGGAGAAAGGGAAGAGCGCACACCAAGGAATTCTGTCACCTCCCCATGATCACTAAGCATGTACACACCACACAAACACAAGAGAAAACGTGATCTCACACGGTCATGAGAAACAAATGAGTAGTTACTATGTGTCTCCAAAGAGGGCTGCTTTCCCTGCTCCTCCAGCAGAGCTCATAGCAATGCCTGCAACACTGCTGCAGGAGCCTCAGTGCTCAGGTGCACTGAAAGCGGGGGTAGCATCTCACTTACCAGGCACTGACTTCGAACTTCCTCTTTTTCAGTGGTGGAGAGGGAGACAACCCTGGGGTTGACACCTTCAGGGCAGACACTGTGTCTGCTGCAGAGTCCAGACCTCGGCAATGCCTGCACCCAGGATGCCCAGATGAAGACAGCACCTGTCAGTGGGAACAGGTCATTAATTGCCCTCATGCACAGTCCTTCTGAATTCCTGGCCTTGCCTCCAGCCCCAAGCCTGGAAAAGACACAGAAGAACAATGCAGATGAGATGAATGCTGAGCAATCAACACCTCTGGATTCCTATGAGGGCACAAAATGTAACCAAGACGCATCACCCCTCCCTTCAGCATACCCTGGCATGCAGCAGCCCTTGAACTACAGTGATGTTGGGAGCCTGAGGCAGAAGCTAGCTTCTCAAAATGCCACTTTGGGAAACAGTAGCCTTGGTCTGGAAGACCCTGAGGCTCTGCAGAGTGTCATGGAGTCTAGCAATGACTTTGCAGACATGACTACTCTGGTGGCAGATATTCACCTTCCCCAACTCTTAAACTTCAACACTGGCCTTGACCAAATGGAAGATCACACAGCAAGCCAAACCAAAGACTCCAAAGACATCAGGAGGGACCAGGCCCAGTCACGCACCAGCATCTTTAGTGGACTATCTGAACTGGGCATCAAGAAAAACCAGAAAGTCTCTGATGTGTTTCATGGAGCTCTTCAGGCCAGAACCCATCACGAGGATATGCTGAAGGAAGATGATCCTGGAACCATAGACAACACGGCCAACCACGTGCAGAGCAAATCTCAGATATTTGTACCCAAGAGGCCCAGCGTAGCAAGGGCACAGGGGAAAGAAAAGGCCAAGGACACCAGAGGAAACAGCTCCAAGAAAACAGAGGAGCTGAAGCCATCAAGTCACAGAGTCAAGGCAGAAGAGAAGCCCGCCATCCCAAAGACCAAGAGGAAGAGGAATCCACCTGAGCTCAGCCATGACAGCTTTAAGAAGCCTCGAACTCACCTCGGCATGCACATGCTGGCGTCTGTGCAGGTCTTTCACCCACTGGGGAAGAAGAGTGAGAGGAAAACTGGCGTCTCCTCCTCCCGGGCTCTGCTGAACTTGAGCAGCAACAAAGATCCCAGGACAGGCCCAACCGCCACATCCCTGGGAGATGCGCCCCGTGAGGGTCGAGGCCCTGGTAGAATCCCGGGCAATGCTCAGAGAACAGAGAGCAGTGCTCCCAAGCGGTGTCCATCTCTGTGCCTGGATGAGCTGTCCCCAGCTGGGAAGGTCAAATTAGTACCTCTGCCTTTCCTAGCCCTGGACAAGCCTCAAGACAGACCTGTTTCCAGAAAGCTTCACTGCCTGGCTTCGCACAGGCCCACTACAGCTTACCCAGTGAGGTCTCAATCCCACACTGCTAGGCAACCCAAACTCAAGTCATCCCAACCAGCTCCTGCCAGCACATCACTGATGGCCTCTGACAAGTCGGCTCTGCCAGTTGCCACCAGTGCCACACGTCCAATTAGAAGCAAGCCCATCCAGTCTTGCCCTGGGCCTCAACCGCCTGCCTCTTTGCCTGCACCCTACAGAGCATCATCTCACACTTCACTCCACAGGGAGCCTCTTTCTTTTGCCACAAACAAGACCCTAGATCCTCCCCAGCCTCAATCCCAATACCTGCGGCAAGATTTCAGCCACTTACCAATTCCTTGGAAGAAAGTCAACATTCCGGGGCCAGTCATCTCACAGCCTATCACTGAAGAGCAGAGGCCAGAGAGGGAGGCCATGAAGAGGCGGGCTCAACAGGAGAGAGAGAATGCTGCCAAGTGTACCTCTCTGGGAAAACCACAGCTTTTCCTTCAGAGGGAGAAAGATATGGAAATTTCGAGATATTATGGCTATGCAGTGTAAGTGCTGCCCAAACCTTTGGGACACAACGCTATTCATCACACACAGGTAAGATGTAGATACACATAGATATTCATGCATACATGAAGTTTAGAGGCTTAGCTGAATGTGTAGATATGTAGATACATACATAGTAATGCAGAATAATATTTAGATATATGCATATATGTGAAGGGAAAGAAATAGTTTATAAATTTATAAATACTTGAAGACATTATAAGTGACTGTAGAAACTTAAGACTGAGATTTTATCCATGAGTATATAGAGAGGGCTTTGATGTCTTCCTTAGAACTTTACTATTATTAATTTATGTTTCCTAATTATGTAATAATACATGTGACATAGATACAACATATGCTATAAGTCAGTGGTACTACTTATTTAATGTTAAAGCTGTAGCAAAAAGCTCTAGTGGCAATAAGATTATTTTCCTGGAATTTAATTTTCAGGATTCTAGGATGATGTGGGAGTCCCCTCTGTATGCTGTGAATATGTTTTATTACCACTGGTCATTAATGAGTAAATCTGTTTCAGCCAATGACTGAGCAGGTCAAAGCCATGTAGGAAATTCGAACTGAGATGTAGAGAGAAAGCAGGCAAACTCAAAGAGATGCCATGTAGCTGCCGAAGGAGAAAGATGCCTCAATGCCCGAACATTGCCAATAGGTCACAGACTCACGGTGATAACAGGTTAATATTACTTGGCTTTATTAAGATGTTAGAGTTAGCCAGGAATATGCTGGGGTCATTGGCCGAACAGTACTGTAATTAATGTGGTTTCTGTCTGATTATTCACGTCAGAGTTACTGAACATGGTAAGTTTCCTAGAGTGCATACTGTAAAGTGAACACACTACTGCTGTCGCCACATCTCCTCCCATTTCAAACCTCAAACACGAGCCCTTTAGACATCAGTACTCTGCCTGCATTTCATGATATGAAACATAGGGTCCATGTGTGCATAATCAAGATCCTACCTTGAAAGAAATTCTACAAGGCGGAGTATCTTTCTGAGATGGGTTGATTTGGATTACTGGGTTTGTCTCAAATTGTATCAATCTTTGAAATTATCCATTTAACATGTTTGTTTTTCGTGTGTGTGTGTGTGTGTGTGTGTGTGTGTGTGTGTGTCGTCCACATGAACTACTGCGTAACAAATGTATGGAGTGCCCAGAGAGGCCAAACCTGGGCATCAGTTCTCTGGAGTCTGTAATTAAGAGAGACTGAAAACCATCATGAGGTGCTCTGAATTCTACCTGGGGATTCTGCGAGAAAATCAAGTGTTCTTCTCTAAGGAGCCATCTCATCGAACCCGAGCTGAGTACACATAATGGACTGACATTTGATCGCCTGATATTTTCCTCCATCCTGACCTGTCCCTGAATCTTAACCTCCTTTCCCTATTCTGTGCTCTAACTGTTTCAGAGTTTGTAACACATTGTCCTCTGAGGCATATGGCATTAACCTTGTATGGGGTGACACATAAGAAATAGAATTAATTTATATATAAGTTTAGTTTCTTGAGACAATGTTTCTCTTCATATCACTGAATATTTGGGAACTGACCTCGCTAATCAGGCTAGCCTTGAAATCACAAAGATCTGCCTGACACTGCCTTTGTAATGCCTTTGCCTGTGTCCCTGCCTCAAGAGTGCTGGGACTAAAGGAATGCACCAAAATCCCAGGTGAAAGCACCTTCCTTTCTGTATATGTGGGTCACCGATTTCCCCACCATGATTATGTGAGGATGTATGTTAGCAACAGTACATTTTTGATAGCTACCAAAAGTCACAGAGGCTGAACTGCTTGCGCTTACAACTGTAATTCAACACAGGTTCATTGTTCTGAAAAATTGCTACTCAAACAGAGATCATAGGAACGCCTTCCCCATCACTATAAGGGCCTAAGTGGAGAGGGCACAGAAGGAGGGGAGCATCTCACTTACCAGTCACTAACTTCTTCCTTGACTCTTTTTCAGTGTTGGAGAAGGGGGTGTCCCTGGGACTGACACCTCAGGACAGACAGTCCATCAGTTGCAGTCCACAATGTTGCTAGTATTCCACCCTGGATTCACAGATGAGGATGCCACCTGTTGATAGGGACAGGTCATTGACTGCCCCTATCCAAAGGTCTCCCAAATTCCTGGCCTTGCCAACAGCTCTCATCCTAGGCGGAAAAAAAAGAAAACAATGTGAATTAGACGACAGCCAATCTATCAATGCTTAAGGATCCCTTAAAGGCACACAGGAAACCTAGTCCCATCACTTCTCCCTTTAGCACACCCCAACTTGCAGCACACGCTGTGCTTTACTGACACTAACACCCTGAGGCAGAAGCTTGCTGTTGACCATGTCTCCTTGCTAAGCAGCACCTTTGGCCATCATGAGCCTGGCACATGCACACTGTGATGGTCTCCAGCATAGACTTTGCTGACATGACTACACCGGGGCCAGATATTCACCTTCCACAATTTTTCAAATAACTCAATGTATTAAACATATTCAGAGATGCACAGCATCCTTATCCAAAGACTCCATAGTCATCAGGAGGGAATAAGCTGGGGCTCATGAGCAAGACAAAACCAAGAGGACCAGAGAAAACAGCTTCAGGAAAACAGAGGAGCTGAAGCAGTTTAGGAAGAGTCAAGTCAGAAGAGAAGCACACCATCCCAGGAACAAAAGGAGGAGGAATCCACCTGTGCTCAGCCACCACAGCTTTAAGAAGCCTCGAACCCACCCCAGCATGCACACGCGGGAGTCCGGTAAGGGCTTTCACCTCTTTGGGGGGAAGTGAGAGAAGAAAACTGGCCTCCCCTGAACTCTGTCAACTCTTCCTGCTACTCTGTACTCTATTATTACAAGAGTTTATTGAATTTTGATCTCTGGGGAAGTGGCATTGGATATTCGCAGGGTGACCTTTATTCACTTTCTTTTAGTTCCTTGAGAGAGACTTCTCTCCAAAGCACTATATGTCCTGGTAATAACATCATAGACCAGGTTAGCCTTGAACTCAGTGATCTGCTAGACTCTGCCTCTGCCGCTTCCTCTGTCTTTTGAGTCCCTGCCTCAAGAGTGCTGCGACTAAAGATGTGCTTCAACAATGCAGGTAGAGTCAAGATTCTTTCTGTACATGTGGATCACCAGGTTTCCCAGCATGATTTGATGAAGAGTCCATGTGTAGGCAAGGCGATTCTTGCTACTGACCTAAAATCACAAGAGACTTAACTGAATGTATTGACTTAGCTGTATGTATTTACAACTGCAACTCAACTCAGATTCTTTTTTCTGACAGTACCTTTGTTTCACTTGTTGGCTGGACTTCTGACAATGCCTATCTACTTCCAGATAGTACAACATCTGGATTTGACTCAAGGAATGTATTCAACCTGTCCCTAGATATTTATGGTGTTTGTATTTTCTCAATAGGTAATCCCCAGCTACTGTGTAGACACAATACTGTCCATTCTAACAAAGCCTATTTGCTGTCCAGAGTCACTGGTCTAGATAAATATAACACAGCCAGCCGGAAAGGATCCCACAACCTGTATCCAAGCATCCTGACAGGGGCACGATTGACTACAAGAGAATGAAGGAAAGCAATAGTTTAGGGAGGTCTCTTGTTTGATCACTCTCTCTGTGTTTTTTAACTACAGAATTTGGGACTCCGTGATTCTACTGGGCTTCACTGTACTCCTCAGAAAAACAGAAAGGCATTTGAATGGATATACATTCATGTTAAGATGATTATTTTAATCTTTATGTTTTCAAATTAAGTGTCTGGTAGAATAACACTTGTTGAACAAAGCTCAGGAATTATTTTACATATTAAAGCAATTAACAAAAAGATGTACTGAATTCTTCTCATGGACTTTAAGTCTCATTGTACTATTTATTCAATGAACAGATTTTATTCTGTATATTGTATACTGACAACAGCACTCAGTTCCCACCACCTGGCCATTCCTTAGCTCTCACCAAATATCTTAGGCAATGTTCTTCTGCTTTATACTACTGCTTACAATTTCATGAATGTCTATATGTAGAGATGTGTCACCAAGGATCCTCATAGTGAGACAGGATAAGAAGATGTTTCTGTGGGACTGGATACATTTGGTACAATATAATTATCTCGAGTTCCAAGGATTCTCCTGCAATCACCTTGACTGCATTCATTGTTTTTACTGTAACCAGTTCCACTGTGTGCAGACGTCACGTATTTCTTATCATTTGCTCTGCTACTGGACACCAAGTTCAGGCCCTAACACAGGTATCCGAATCCTGAACAAACTGCAATGTACAGCAATGTGCAGAGCAATAACCCATCCAACGCCTTGGAACAGCATGGACAGGAGGAGTGGTAGACCTGGTTTGGTGTTTAAAGACACTGTATACTGAAATACACAGAGGGTACAATACTTCACATTACACCCACCAACTGATCTCCTGCTCCTACGGAAGCAATACTTGCAAGTCCCCAACTTTCAGATAACTCTCCACTTCTTTTTTTCTGTACCATCTAGAAAGATCAAGTCCAACTGATCTTAGCTAAAATATCTCGATGGGATAGTCATTTTATTCTAGGGTAAAACACCAGGCTACACTACTCTACCTGACTGCATTAGCTCTTACACTGCATTCCTGCTTGCATGACAGCCCCTGATATTTGGATGGACTGCATTGTACATGATCCATTTTGGCATAAGAGGCAATCATCTCACCACAACAGCAGCCACAGCCACTGAGTATCAGCAGCCAAAACTTTTACAGTTTTTCCATCGGCACCAAAAGCACACAGAAAAGGAAGTCGAGAAAGGAGACAGACTGGAGCAGTTCCATCAACACTTGCAGCTACACTAATCTCACGCAGAAGCACAAAGGTTTAGAAGGGAAATACAAAGGCCCATCCATTCCCTTCAATAAAGCAGTAGGAGTTCCCTTCCCACTGTGACCTGTGATCCTCTGAGTCACAGGAGATTCTGTTGTGCATCACGGTACAACATAAAAATTCCCTTCTATGAAAGCCAGCCTGCTAGCAGGAAGGGAGATTACAGTTCAGTCCAAGTCTGACTTCTAGATATCCTACATCTGAAACAGAGGGACGGGACAATCATCTACTTCTTACTCATACCAAATAAAAGGATCCAAAGAGCTTCATCTTTTGGGAGGTCTTGAAGAGTTTCTTGACCGACATCTCCTGAGTCTTAAGATCATTTCTGGGACATAGAATATAGCAGGCATATGGCTTCAGTGAGTGCCACATTTCCACTCATTCAGGGTCCCATTTCTCAACTTCTCTAACTTACTTTTGCTCTCCTTGGAGATGCAATCCATAATTTTCAGGCACTGTGACGATACCACGGTACCACCGACGATAAGAAATGTTTCGTACACATGTGAGCAGGCTCTGTGCAGACCTGCCAATGCCAATTCTATCAGGGGATAGCCTTTGTGCAAAGTCACACACTAAGCAGATTCTCTAAATAGGGAGGGCAGTCTATTCCACTGCAGCTTGCAAAGATCCCCTCTCATGGAATTTTGTAATCTAGATAATACAACAAGTCCCTTCAGCTCCTAGTTTTCAGGATTCTCATGGGGCCAGGGCACATCATAACAGCTCTTACGCATCTGGTAGTATCAAACCAATCTCTTTACACTGACTCAAAGACAAGAACATGGCCATCATATACCCATCCACATGAATGCAGTGTTGAATTTACTTGAGTGTATTATTGAACACAGCATGGTCTGTGTTTTAGTTTGCTCTCACCTATATACTTGGCACAACTAAGAGTTTTGTCATTTTGAGTTAAAGACTTCAGGAGTTCATTGACAGGGTATGTGGATTTTAGTTAATTTCTTTCATAAAATGCAGTCAGCGTGAGTAATGTCACCTAACAATGTACATTCCTACAGAATGGGAGAACAAACACCTTCTCACCCAAGTCAACAGTAATGATCTTGTGGGATTACCCACGTTACTTGAAAGTGAAGGAATGTTGGGTTACAAGCACTGGGCATCATTTTTATATGTAGATGTGTAAAATAAAGCAAAAACTCACATGGATATGGTATATGGGACAGGAAATCAAAGTCCCTAGGGCTCTTTCATTAATGGAAGCCAGCAACACAGCTATGTAAAGTGCTCCCCTAGTAATGGGGCAAGGCACAAGAAAGACATCAGAGATCACCCACAATGCACTATTCCATTGACACCTCTGGACCATGTTATTAATGGGAACCCCAAAATTGAATAATAATGAACAAATTGGTCAGAAAAATGCTAACTTTGCGATGCTACTTGGAGCACAACTGAGATACAACAGAGGGGCAACAGTGACGACTTCAAGTACCAATGCACACACTCCTATTTAGCTTATATAGCATAAAACAAACCAGGATCCGAAGGAAAGAGGATAGTTCAATTCAGTGGTTGCCTCCCGGAAGTAGCCTCTCAGACTGATTGTGAAACATGATCTTTTTTTTTGAATATTTATTTATTATGTATACAATATTCTGTCTGTGTGTATGCCTGCAGGCCAGAAGAGGGCACCAGACCCCATTACCCATGGTTTTGAGCCATCACGTGGTTGCTGGGAATTGAACTCAGGACCTTTGGAAGTCAGCAGGCAATGCTCTTAACCTCTGAGCCATCTCTCCAGCCCCTGGAACATGATCTTTATCATTAAATGACAGAGAAGGACCTAGTCTATGCTCGGCAATACTATACAAACACAGTGGAACTTGGAATATATAAGAATGTTGGCTGAGCAAATCTAAAGAGTGCCAGGAAGGAGAAATCCCCTGTGGTCTCTGATTTACCTCTTACCTCAATGTACTGCCTTGGTCTCCTGTTCTGGATTGCTTAAACAATGGTCTGTAAAGCATAACATGAAAGACACTTGATCCTGCACCAAGTTAGCTGAGATTTCTCTGTTTAGGTCTGTATCTCATTTTTTAATTGGGTTATTTGAAATGTTGATGTCTAATTTCTTGAGTTCTTTACATATTTTGGAGATCAGTCCTTTGTCTGATGTGGGGTTGGTGAAGATCTTTTCCCATTCAGTAGGCTGCCTTTTTCTCTTATTGACTGTGTCCTTTGCTTTACAGAAGTTTCTCAGTTTCAGGAAGTTCCATGTATTAATTGTTGCTCTCAGGGTCTGTGCTACTGGGGTAATATTTAGGAAGTGGTCTCACGTGTCCATGCATTGAAGACTACTTCCCACTTTCTCTTCTATTAGGTTCTGTGTGGTCAGATTTACATTAAGATCCATTTAGACTTGAGTTTTGTGCATGGGGATAGATATGAATGTTCAACATCCTTAGCAGTCAGGGAAATGAAGATCAAAATAACTCTGAGATACCATCTTACACCTGTCAGAATGACTAAGATCAAAAACTCCAACGATGCTTATGCTGGAGAGGATGTGGAATAAGGAGAATACTCATCCATTGCTGGTGGGAAAGAAAACTTGTACAACCACTTTGGAAATCAGTATGGTGGTTTCTCAGAAAATTGGCCATCAACCTACCTCAGAATCCAGCAATGCCACTCCTAGGCATATTCCCAAAAGATGTTCAATCATACTCTAAAGACGTTTGTTTGACTATGTTCATAGCAGCATTATTTGTAACAGCCAGAACATGGAAACAACCTCAACCAATGAATGATATCTTGAAATTTGCGTGCAAAAGGGTGGAACTAGAAAACACCATCCTGAGTGAGGTAACCCAGACCCAAACAGATGAATATGGTATGTACTCACTATGTATGTATGTAAAAAAGTGGATACTAGCTATAAACAAAGGATATTGAGGCTATATTTCATAATCCTAGTGAAGTTAAGGAACAAGGTGAACCCTAAGAAAAACGTATATAGATCCACCTGGGAAGGGGAAAGAGCCAAGATCACCTGACAAAATTGGGAATATCGGTGTAGAGGGGAGAATGGAGGATGGAAGGGGAAGAGGAAAGTAGAAGGGGAGGGGTGAGGAGAACTTGAGGGAATAGGATAGTCTAGATGGAGGAAGGTCAGAGATGAGAGCAAGGAAAGAGATATTTTGATTGAGGGAGCCATTATGGGACTAGTATGAAACCTTCGCTCTAGAGAAATTCCCAGGAATCCAAAAGGATGACCCCAGCTAAGACTCTAAGCAACAGAGGAGAGGGTGCCCGAACTGGCCTTGCCCTGTGAACAAACTGATGAATATTTTAAATATCACCATAGAACCTTCATCCAGCAATTGATGGAAACAGAGGCAAAGACCTGCATCAGAGCACGGAACTGAGCTTCCAAAGTCCAGTTAAAGAATGGGAGGAGTAAGAATATGAGCAAAGAGGTCAAGACCATGATGGGGACACCCACTGAAACAGTCTACCTGAACTAATGGGAGCTCACCAAATCCAGCCATACTGGGAAGGAACAAGAAGCTAAATAAGAAGGTGAACCCAAAGAAAAACATATAGTTATCCTCCTGGATATTGGGAGTAGACAAGATTGCCGGGCAAAAAACTGGGATCTTGGGAGTGGGGTGGGATGGGGGTAAAGGAAGATGGGGAGAGAAAAGTGAGAAGGGGAGGATGGGGGGGTACTTGGGGGAATGGGATGGTTGGTATACAGGAAGGGTGGATATGGGAGCAGGGAAGTATATATCTTAATTAAGGGAGGGATCTTAGGGTTGGCAAGAGACTTGAACTAAAGGGGCTCCCAGGTGCCCAGGGAAATGTCCCCCGATTAGTTCCTTGGGCAGCTGAGGATAGGGAACCTGAAATGGCCCTATCCTATAGCCATACTGATGAATATCTTGCATATCACCATAGAACCTTCTTCTGGCGATGGATGGAGGTAGAGACAGAGACCCACATTGGAGCACCGGAATGAGCTCCCAAGGTCCCAATGAGGAGCAGAAGGAGGGAGAACATGAGCAAGGAAGTCAGGACCGCGAGAAGTGCACCCACCCACTGAGACAGTGGGGCTGATCTATTGGGAGCTCACCAAGGCCAGCTGGACTGGGACTGAAAAAGCATGGGATAAAACCGGACTCTCTGAACATGGTGGACAATGAGGGCTGATGAAAAGCCAAGGACGATGGCACTGGGTTTTGATCCTACTGCATGTACTGGCTTTGTGGGAGCCTAGCCAGTTTGGATGCTCACCTTCCTAGACCTGGATGGATGGGGGAGACCTTGGACTTCCCACAGGGCAGGGAACCCTGACTGCTCTTCAGACTGGAGAGGGAGGGGGAGAGAAGTGGGGGGACTGGGAGGGAAATGGAAGGCTGGGAGGAGGCAGAAATGTTTTTGTTTTTTTCCATAAAGAAATAAATAAATAAAAAGAAAATGTAACACCCGATTTTGTGTTACACCCTCGGTACAGTTCGCGAGCCCCTGTACCGAACGCGAGTCCAGCTAGAGCATGGAGATTGAAAAGAACAACACACAGAGACCAGTGTCATTCAAAGGAAGATCAGCCAAATGCCATTTATTCAGACTTGGGGAGATCTTTATGTTCCTAACTACTGCACAAGCATCTCTGCCCAGGCAGGTGGGAAATGACCATATTAACAAAGGAGTAAATGCCCTGCAGCTAATCACCAGGCAGGGCAGGGAGAGCACAGAAACACACAGGAAGCTTAGTTAGCTGATCATAAACTGTCCCCACGAATGCACCCCAGGAATAGGGGGACCAGGACCCTACAAGAAAAGCCAAAACAAAAAGAAAAATAATAAAAGAAAAAAGAAAAGAAAAAAAAAAAGAATAGGACCAAACTAGTCCCTCTGAAAGTTGTTGACAGTTGCATGGCTGGGGCAGACTGAGGGGCCACTGACAATAGCACCAGAATTTATCCCTACTGCTTGGGCTGGCTTTTTGGGAACCCATTCTCTTTGGATGTATACCTTGCTCAGCCTAGATATAGTAGGGAGGGCCTTGGACTTTCCACAAACCAATGTGCATTACCCTCTCTGAGGATTGGATAAGGGTTGTGTGAGAGGATGTGAGGAGGGACTGGGAGAAGGGAAGAAGTGGTAACTTGGATTGGTAATTTTTTAAAACATAATCAATTAAAAACCATTCAGAGTAGCTGAGTCTAGGCAGCACAACAGCAACAAGAGACTGAAAAGGGGAACAGTTGTATCCATGCCCACCTTCAGCCATTAGGTTGCCTGTTCCTACCAGCAGCATCCAAATAAAAGCATCTTCATGATACTCAGTGGACCACTGATCTGGAAGATCAAAGTGGCATCACCCATGAGTGTAATGATGATGGGTCAGGCTGGTCCAAGAGTAAAAACATACAAAGAAGGGATGAAAGAATACGAGAGAGTTGTCAGTCCAGCATGGGCCAGCACAGAATAAGGAAGGACTGTAGGAGAAGCTGTTCTTCCTTTTGGAGACTACAGCTCCCAGCATCCCCCTGGACTGGAAGCCCCAAAAGCACAGGGCATTTCTTCCAGACGCCTGTGAGTTCCCCGTTAAAAACAGGGGTCACCACTAGCTCTCTCTCTCTCTTTCTCTCTCTCTCTCTCTCTCTCTCTCTCTCTCTCTCTCTCTCTCTCTGCCCTTCTCTCCTTTCATCTCTGCACACCTGTCCCTTACTTGTTGTTACCCCCCCATTAAAGTGCACCCACGTGGGACCGCAGCGTGTCTGTGTCTCCTTCCTAACCCCAAATTGCCCTGTGTCTCGCGTAATGTCTCCACTCTCTAACCCCACAGACAGACAAACAAGACAAAAAAGAATAACAGAAGCAACAAGAAGACAAGTGTCTTAGAGTTCATCAACATGCACGCAGCACACTGAGCCCTGACCTTGCACATAGTCACAAAGGAACACTTTGATCTCTTCCTTGGGTCATGGACAGATGCTGATGGCACAAAAGCCAGACGCACTGCAATGGCCTATCACCTGAGTTCCCTCAACAGCAGTTCTCCCTCCTGCCCAAGACTACTCACTGTATGTAAGTGTAGGCTGATGGGACACTTTCTGTTGGAAGGTGACGCATCATGTGTACATTACACACCGCTTCATCAGTGAACCTTATGAGAGCACTGCCATGATAGCCTAGGCTAAACGCCATGGGAAGTGGCATGTCCATGCCATGATTGCCTCTTTCACTAGCCCACACCTCAGCCTCCATGGCTACTGTTGGTCTCCTGGCATCTTCTCCAACCAATCCCATCTTCTAGTTAGGAATCGAACCTTCCCATTGGCTGTTGCCTCATTTATGACATCATTCTCCCTCCAACCCTACCAGCACCTGGTAGAATCTTGGTGTTTCCATGGTGATGACTGTAAACAACTTTGGATCATCACAGGTCCAGGTGACCAGTGACCAGTGAGTGCTGTCTGATACTGGACACACTTGCCACTGAGGTCAGCTGATCAGAAAAAGCCGACCGATCATCTTGCTCCATTGTACTTTGGATTGCTGATCCTCTCCCCTTGACCATGTCAGGTAAGGATAGAGACTTTAAAACATGTGATCTTCTCCATTGACTTTTACTCTACTAATAAATCTTTGCTGAATGTGGATAGTATTGATGTTGATATAGATATCTAGATTTGAATGTCACATTTAGCTTTGGTTCTTACTAAGTAGGTGATTTTAGACAAAAAGTTTATTCTCAAGTGTTTTCCATCCGCCTCAAGGAGTGAACAGTGTCACTATGCTTGGGTCCTGTACTGTTGGGTTTTCAGAAGAAAGTGAAGAGGGAATAAAATCAGGCTCTTTTGGATGGTATTAAACTACAGAGACACGGGAACATGAACAAGGCACGCAGAGATCTAGCACTCCACACCACTAATGAGACAGTCTCCCCCCACTACTGTTTCCAGTCTTAGTTTAAAATTCAGGGCGACTCTAACAGTATTGGTCACACCACGGATGGTGGCACACAACTATAATCACAACACAGAGAGAACTGGGTGGGATGGAGATCAGTTCAAGTCTGACATGCTCTACACTGGCCTCTCTCCATACTCACCAAATGAATATTGACTATGGACAAAATGGCGACTGCCATGTTGTGCAGTCACTTGGACTTCCCTGGATTAAACATGGAGAGTGGAAGAGAATAAGAGGACTGTGGAATCTGAGAAGGCAGTTGTTGTACTGAAATTAATATTGACAGTGTTGCTGGAAGGACAGACCCACAGGAAGTCAGGGAAGGGGGCAAACACAGTACGGGTCTAGAAAGTATATAAATATATGAAGGCACACTGCAGAGGGGACCCTGGTGGTCCACAATGGTAGTTTAGAACACAATGTTGAAGACGACCACAGATTATAATCAAAACAGACAAGGCATTGTCATTTCCCAAGCCATGTTTAACCAAACGTACTGTTCAGATTAGTCTATACAAAGGTTCCCTGGCACATATAGAAAGAATATCCTGATCTGGTCCCTGGCTCTTACACTCCATCCAGACCACTTTCTGCCCAGTTCCCCATGTCTCATGTGCACTGGTGGTGTTGGATAGGATCAACTGAAGCTGCGAAGTCCAGTCAGTTAGAGTCTGACCATGGCAACTGACACGCTGTTGTGAGGGGGGATTCTCACACGGATTCCCCCTTAGAAGAGATAAAAAAACTAAGTTACTGAGGAGCTGTTAAGAAAACAATTTAATCAACAGATATTAAATTGAGAAGCAATCATATTCAGAGATGAACCCCATAAAACATTAGCAGTCTCAAGAGGACACACTAAACTGGTGCAAACAAGAAGAAATGTTGTCAGTAGGTTGTATTTCTGAAATCATATTTGAATAATGCTTAAAAGTTATAAGATTATAAGAGATCCTCAATTACACAAGAAATGCAAGGGGAAAAAAGAGAGAGGGGGCAGGAATAATTACCTCAATTTGGTACACATTTGTTAAACATCATTTCAGAAAAAAACTCAATAAAATAGAGATTGGCCTGGTGGACATGGCAGGGGCTCCAGCACCAGCACTTTAGAGGCAGAAGCAGACCTGTCTGTGTGATTTCAAAGCCAGACTGATCAACGTAGAGTGAGTTTAGGTCACTCTATACTGTAAGATCTGCAGAGAACAGGACAAAGTTCCAGGTATGGAATATGCCTATGGGTCTCTTCCCAATAATAACCTCTGTTGTAGAATATATTTGCGAGGAAGTGTCCCAACAGGCATTATTATATTACAATCAGGGAAAAGGAGCATCGTGTCTAGATCTGAGTGAGGATTAAGCCAGATTGACCAGGATTTCCATGCCCACACAGGAAAAAGCAGACAGTTCATCTCGTGATTGTCATCCTTCATAGCCCCACCGATCAATCTTAACCCACTTGCTTGGCATATGTAAGGGAACATAGATGCTAGACTCTCCCACTCAGTACAACCTGGAGATAACACAGTCCCTCCCAGGGGGTAGAAAGCCTCCATCTCAACTTTTTCCAACTCTCTTCTTGCTTCCTACAGAAAATTGCCAAAGTGCACCTTTCACTGGGACAGAATGTGCTCTGCAGCCCTCTGTGCCTGTGCTGAGGAATGCCACACCCTCAGCAGGAACTGTGTGCAATTTCTACGGGGTCTGCACCCCAGCTGTGAGCTCAGCATGGCTCCTGTCATCAGACTCCAGCACATGCTGCCAGCAGCTCATGGACAGTGCCTGTCTTTACCAACGAGCTGGCACGACCATGCTGACTGAGCCAACTGACCAGAACCAGATCTCTACTTCGACATTTTCCTATCCAGGTGTTCTCCACTGGGATCTCAGAGAAAGCACCACCAGAAGGGAAGCTCCATTCCTGGATGCCCCTGTAACTGTCATTGACCAGAATACCACCCCCTCGTCTAGGTCTATAACAGCCCAGTGTGACAATACTTTCCATATCAATGCATTACCGCCATCCTATCCAACACTGTCTGCCTGCCTTGTACAGGCAACGCCATCAAATCTACCAGATCAACGATATATCCTGGCACCTTGCTACCTGGATGGAAGTCAGGTCTATTACAATGACCAGAACAGCCTGGGTCCTCCGATGGCTGAAGAATTCTGGCAGTGCCTGCAGGCCTATGGCTCTGTGTCCTGCTCTGGGAATCAGGCTTCCTCTCTGCACCCAGGGATGGTGATGGCACTACAGGAGATTCAGCCAATGAACATCCAAACACCTCTCTCCACCTGTCCCATCTACTGGCCCACATCTGCTCAAACCATGCCAGACACCAGTCTTCAAGGTGAGTAAAGTCAGGAAGGGAGGTGTGAGATCAGCCCTCAGAGGAGACACAGCTCTACCTTTCAGAAGTGGATGTCCACACAGAGGAAGAATGGGAGTCCTGACATGTAGGCTGTGGCTCAGGCTCATTACCCCTAAATTCAGTCTCTATAATGAGAGAGAATACAGGAAAGTGAGTGACATTCAACCTTCATTAAGACATGTCCAAGGACCACACCACAGGAACGCATTTCACTGCCAAGGCTAATCAGGCCCATGCAGCAGCTCACTAAAATCACCTCCTTCCTAATCTATGTCTCCAGATTCTAGATGACATCGAGAATTTTATCTGTTTTTCTACAACTAAGTTTCCCCTGAGTTGAAACTAGTATCCAGAGAAATGGAACCCTGAATCTGACCTGGAGGAAGTCTTCTCCCACACTCCAAGTGTCTGCTGTGACATTCTCTAACACTTAAGCTCTAGTGACAGTCTGCTTTGACCTGTGTAATATTGATAAGCAGGGTTGAAGCATCTCACCCTATCTGTCACGATCAACCTCTCTCTTTTTCTCTGTCTCTTTTCCTCCTCTACATCTCTCTTCCACTTTCTCTTTTTCTTTTACTCTTTCTTTCTGAATCTTCAGCAGTGACCCAAGGCCAAGACTATGTAGACATGTTCTCTGTTACAAAGTTGATGCTCAAAGCTTTCGCAGTCTTACATTTTGACATCACTAACAAAAATTCTGTGAAACGTGATCCTTAAGGAATGTCAGGGCTTTTGAACCGCTTGCCTTTCAGAATTGAGGAACTGATATGGATACCTAAACCCAAATAAAAATCCAGGCTTCAGGGGCCATATGAGTAATACAATGAACAGAAAGAAACTGGTGGAGATGAGTAAGATTAGGAAACAGTGAGCAACACAACCTGTCTCAGAGCAAACTCCCAAGGCAATGAGAGGCACTGTTTCAAAGGAAAATGGGGGAGAAAGGGAAGAGCGCACACCAAGGAATTCTGTCACCTCCCCATGATCACTAAGCATGTACACACCACACAAACACAAGAGAAAACGTGATCTCACACGGTCATGAGAAACAAATGAGTAGTTACTATGTGTCTCCAAAGAGGGCTGCTTTCCCTGCTCCTCCAGCAGAGCTCATAGCAATGCCTGCAACACTGCTGCAGGAGCCTCAGTGCTCAGGTGCACTGAAAGCGGGGGTAGCATCTCACTTACCAGGCACTGACTTCGAACTTCCTCTTTTTCAGTGGTGGAGAGGGAGACAACCCTGGGGTTGACACCTTCAGGGCAGACACTGTGTCTGCTGCAGAGTCCAGACCTCGGCAATGCCTGCACCCAGGATGCCCAGATGAAGACAGCACCTGTCAGTGGGAACAGGTCATTAATTGCCCTCATGCACAGTCCTTCTGAATTCCTGGCCTTGCCTCCAGCCCCAAGCCTGGAAAAGACACAGAAGAACAATGCAGATGAGATGAATGCTGAGCAATCAACACCTCTGGATTCCTATGAGGGCACAAAATGTAACCAAGACGCATCACCCCTCCCTTCAGCATACCCTGGCATGCAGCAGCCCTTGAACTACAGTGATGTTGGGAGCCTGAGGCAGAAGCTAGCTTCTCAAAATGCCACTTTGGGAAACAGTAGCCTTGGTCTGGAAGACCCTGAGGCTCTGCAGAGTGTCATGGAGTCTAGCAATGACTTTGCAGACATGACTACTCTGGTGGCAGATATTCACCTTCCCCAACTCTTAAACTTCAACACTGGCCTTGACCAAATGGAAGATCACACAGCAAGCCAAACCAAAGACTCCAAAGACATCAGGAGGGACCAGGCCCAGTCACGCACCAGCATCTTTAATGGACTATCTGAACTGGGCATCAAGAAAAACCAGAAAGTCTCTGATGTGTTTCATGGAGCTCTTCAGGCCAGAACCCATCACGAGGATATGCTGAAGGAAGATGATCCTGGAACCATAGACAACACGGCCAACCACGTGCAGAGCAAATCTCAGATATTTGTACCCAAGAGGCCCAGCGTAGCAAGGGCACAGGGGAAAGAAAAGGCCAAGGACACCAGAGGAAACAGCTCCAAGAAAACAGAGGAGCTGAAGCCATCAAGTCACAGAGTCAAGGCAGAAGAGAAGCCCGCCATCCCAAAGACCAAGAGGAAGAGGAATCCACCTGAGCTCAGCCATGACAGCTTTAAGAAGCCTCGAACTCACCTCGGCATGCACATGTTGGCGTCTGTGCAGGTCTTTCACCCACTGGGGAAGAAGAGTGAGAGGAAAACTGGCGTCTCCTCATCCCGGGCTCTGCTGAACTTGAGCAGCAACAAAGATCCCAGGACAGGCCCAACCGCCACATCCCTGGGAGATGCGCCCCGTGAGGGTCGAGGCCCTGGTAGAATCCCGGGCAATGCTCAGAGAACAGAGAGCAGTGCTCCCAAGCGGTGTCCATCTCTGTGCCTGGATGAGCTGTCCCCAGCTGGGAAGGTCAAATTAGTACCTCTGCCTTTCCTAGCCCTGGACAAGCCTCAAGACAGACCTGTTTCCAGAAAGCTTCACTGCCTGGCTTCGCACAGGCCCACTACAGCTTACCCAGTGAGGTCTCAATCCCACACTGCTAGGCAACCCAAACTCAAGTCATCCCAACCAGCTCCTGCCAGCACATCACTGATGGCCTCTGACAAGTCGGCTCTGCCAGTTGCCACCAGTGCCACACGTCCAATTAGAAGCAAGCCCATCCAGTCTTGCCCTGGGCCTCAACCGCCTGCCTCTTTGCCTGCACCCTACAGAGCATCATCTCACACTTCACTCCACAGGGAGCCTCTTTCTTTTGCCACAAACAAGACCCTAGATCCTCCCCAGCCTCAATCCCAATACCTGCGGCAAGATTTCAGCCACTTACCAATTCCTTGGAAGAAAGTCAACATTCCGGGGCCAGTCATCTCACAGCCTATCACTGAAGAGCAGAGGCCAGAGAGGGAGGCCATGAAGAGGCGGGCTCAACAGGAGAGAGAGAATGCTGCCAAGTGTACCTCTCTGGGAAAACCACAGCTTTTCCTTCAGAGGGAGAAAGATATGGAAATTTCGAGATATTATGGCTATGCAGTGTAAGTGCTGCCCAAACCTTTGGGACACAACGCTATTCATCACACACAGGTAAGATGTAGATACACATAGATATTCATGCATACATGAAGTTTAGAGGCTTAGCTGAATGTGTAGATATGTAGATACATACATAGTAATGCAGAATAATATTTAGATATATGCATATATGTGAAGGGAAAGAAATAGTTTATAAATTTATAAATACTTGAAGACATTATAAGTGACTGTAGAAACTTAAGACTGCGATTTTATCCATGAGTATATAGAGAGGGCTTTGATGTCTTCCTTAGAACTTTACTATTATTAATTTATGTTTCCTAATTATGTAATAATACATGTGACATAGATACAACATATGCTATAAGTCAGTGGTACTACTTATTTAATGTTAAAGCTGTAGCAAAAAGCTCTAGTGGCAATAAGATTATTTTCCTGGAATTTAATTTTCAGGATTCTAGGATGATGTGGGAGTCCCCTCTGTATGCTGTGAATATGTTTTATTACCACTGGTCATTAATGAGTAAATCTGTTTCAGCCAATGACTGAGCAGGTCAAAGCCATGTAGGAAATTCGAACTGAGATGTAGAGAGAAAGCAGGCAAACTCAAAGAGATGCCATGTAGCTGCCGAAGGAGAAAGATGCCTCAATGCCCGAACATTGCCAATAGGTCACAGACTCACGGTGATAACAGGTTAATATTACTTGGCTTTATTAAGATGTTAGAGTTAGCCAGGAATATGCTGGGGTCATTGGCCGAACAGTACTGTAATTAATGTGGTTTCTGTCTGATTATTCACGTCAGAGTTACTGAACATGGTAAGTTTCCTAGAGTGCATACTGTAAAGTGAACACACTACTGCTGTCGCCACATCTCCTCCCATTTCAAACCTCAAACACGAGCCCTTTAGACATCAGTACTCTGCCTGCATTTCATGATATGAAACATAGGGTCCATGTGTGCATAATCAAGATCCTACCTTGAAAGAAATTCTACAAGGCGGAGTATCTTTCTGAGATGGGTTGATTTGGATTACTGGGTTTGTCTCAAATTGTATCAATCTTTGAAATTATCCATTTAACATGTTTGTTTTTCGTGTGTGTGTGTGTGTGTGTGTGTGTGTGTGTGTCGTCCACATGAACTACTGCGTAACAAATGTATGGAGTGCCCAGAGAGGCCAAACCTGGGCATCAGTTCTCTGGAGTCTGTAATTAAGAGAGACTGAAAACCATCATGAGGTGCTCTGAATTCTACCTGGGGATTCTGCGAGAAAATCAAGTGTTCTTCTCTAAGGAGCCATCTCATCGAACCCGAGTTGAGTACACATAATGGACTGACATTTGATCGCCTGATATTTTCCTCCATCCTGACCTGTCCCTGAATCTTAACCTCCTTGCACTATTCTGTGCTCTAACTGTTTCAGAGGTTGTAACACATTGTCCTCTGAGGCATATGGCATTAACCTTGTATGGGGTGACACATAAGAAATAGAATTAATTTATATATAAGTTTAGTTTCTTGAGACAATGTTTCTCTTCATATCACTGAATATTTGGGAACTGACCTCGCTAATCAGGCTAGCCTTGAAATCACAAAGATCTGCCTGACACTGCCTTTGTAATGCCTTTGCCTGTGTCCCTGCCTCAAGAGTGCTGGGACTAAAGGAATGCACCAAAATCCCAGGTGAAAGCACCTTCCTTTCTGTATATGTGGGTCACCGATTTCCCCACCATGATTATGTGAGGATGTATGTTAGCAACAGTACATTTTTGATAGCTACCAAAAGTCACAGAGGCTGAACTGCTTGCGCTTACAACTGTAATTCAACACAAGTTCATTGTTCTGAAAAATTGCTACTCAAACAGAGATCATAGGAACGCCTTCCCCATCACTATAAGGGCCTAAGTGGAGAGGGCACAGAAGGAGGGGAGCATCTCACTTACCAGTCACTAACTTCTTCCTTGACTCTTTTTCAGTGTTGGAGAAGGGGGTGTCCCTGGGACTGACACCTCAGGACAGACAGTCCATCAGTTGCAGTCCACAATGTTGCTAGTATTCCACCCTGGATTCACAGATGAGGATGCCACCTGTTGATAGGGACAGGTCATTGACTGCCCCTATCCAAAGGTCTCCCAAATTCCTGGCCTTGCCAACAGCTCTCATCCTAGGCGGAAAAAAAAGAAAACAATGTGAATTAGACGACAGCCAATCTATCAATGCTTAAGGATCCCTTAAAGGCACACAGGAAACCTAGTCCCATCACTTCTCCCTTTAGCACACCCCAACTTGCAGCACACGCTGTGCTTTACTGACACTAACACCCTGAGGCAGAAGCTTGCTGTTGACCATGTCTCCTTGCTAAGCAGCACCTTTGGCCATCATGAGCCTGGCACATGCACACTGTGATGGTCTCCAGCATAGACTTTGCTGACATGACTACACCGGGGCCAGATATTCACCTTCCACAATTTTTCAAATAACTCAATGTATTAAACATATTCAGAGATGCACAGCATCCTTATCCAAAGACTCCATAGTCATCAGGAGGGAATAAGCTGGGGCTCATGAGCAAGACAAAACCAAGAGGACCAGAGAAAACAGCTTCAAGAAAACAGAGGAGCTGAAGCAGTTTAGGAAGAGTCAAGTCAGAAGAGAAGCACACCATCCCAGGAACAAAAGGAAGAGGAATCCACCTGTGCTCAGCCACCACAGCTTTAAGAAGCCTCGAACCCACCCCAGCATGCACACGCGGGAGTCCGGTAAGGGCTTTCACCTCTTTTGGGGGAAGTGAGAGAAGAAAACTGGCCTCCCCTGAACTCTGTCAACTCTTCCTGCTACTCTGTACTCTATTATTACAAGAGTTTATTGAATTTTGATCTCTGGGGAAGTGGCATTGGATATTCGCAGGGTGACCTTTATTCACTTTCTTTTAGTTCCTTGAGAGAGACTTCTCTCCAAAGCACTATATGTCCTGGTAATAACATCATAGACCAGGTTAGCCTTGAACTCAGTGATCTGCTAGACTCTGCCTCTGCCGCTTCCTCTGTCTTTTGAGTCCCTGCCTCAAGAGTGCTGCGACTAAAGATGTGCTTCAACAATGCAGGTAGAATCAAGATTCTTTCTGTACATGTGGATCACCAGGTTTCCCAGCATGATTTGATGAAGAGTCCATGTGTAGGCAAGGCGATTCTTGCTACTGACCTAAAATCACAAGAGACTTAACTGAATGTATTGACTTAGCTGTATGTATTTACAACTGCAACTCAACTCAGATTCTTTTTTCTGACAGTACCTTTGTTTCACTTGTTGGCTGGACTTCTGACAATGCCTATCTACTTCCAGATAGTACAACATCTGGATTTGACTCAAGGAATGTATTCAACCTGTCCCTAGATATTTATGGTGTTTGTATTTTCTCAATAGGTAATCCCCAGCTACTGTGTAGACACAATACTGTCCATTCTAACAAAGCCTATTTGCTGTCCAGAGTCACTGGTCTAGATAAATATAACACAGCCAGCCGGAAAGGATCCCACAACCTGTATCCAAGCATCCTGACAGGGGCACGATTGACTACAAGAGAATGAAGGAAAGCAATAGTTTAGGGAGGTCTCTTGTTTGATCACTCTCTCTGTGTTTTTTAACTACAGAATTTGGGACTCCGTGATTCTACTGGGCTTCACTGTACTCCTCAGAAAAACAGAAAGGCATTTGAATGGATATACATTCATGTTAAGATGATTATTTTAATCTTTATGTTTTCAAATTAAGTGTCTGGTAGAATAACACTTGTTGAACAAAGCTCAGGAATTATTTTACATATTAAAGCAATTAACAAAAAGATGTACTGAATTCTTCTCATGGACTTTAAGTCTCATTGTACTATTTATTCAATGAACAGATTTTATTCTGTATATTGTATACTGACAACAGCACTCAGTTCCCACCACCTGGCCATTCCTTAGCTCTCACCAAATATCTTAGGCAATGTTCTTCTGCTTTATACTACTGCTTACAATTTCATGAATGTCTATATGTAGAGATGTGTCACCAAGGATCCACATAGTGAGACAGGATAAGAAGATGTTTCTGTGGGACTGGATACATTTGGTACAATATAATTATCTCGAGTTCCAAGGATTCTCCTGCAATCACCTTGACTGCATTCATTGTTTTTACTGTAACCAGTTCCACTGTGTGCAGACGTCACGTATTTCTTATCATTTGCTCTGCTACTGGACACCAAGTTCAGGCCCTAACACAGGTATCCGAATCCTGAACAAACTGCAATGTACAGCAATGTGCAGAGCAATAACCCATCCAACGCCTTGGAACAGCATGGACAGGAGGAGTGGTAGACCTGGTTTGGTGTTTAAAGACACTGTATACTGAAATACACAGAGGGTACAATACTTCACATTACACCCACCAACTGATCTCCTGCTCCTACGGAAGCAATACTTGCAAGTCCCCAACTTTCAGATAACTCTCCACTTCTTATATTCTGTACCATCTAGAAAGATCAAGTCCAACTGATCTTAGCTAAAATATCTCGATGGGATAGTCATTTTATTCTAGGGTAAAACACCAGGCTACACTACTCTACCTGACTGCATTAGCTCTTACACTGCATTCCTGCTTGCATGACAGCCCCTGATATTTGGATGGACTGCATTGTACATGATCCATTTTGGCATAAGAGGCAATCATCTCACCACAACAGCAGCCACAGCCACTGAGTATCAGCAGCCAAAACTTTTACAGTTTTTCCATCAGCACCAAAAGCACACAGAAAAGGAAGTCGAGAAAGGAGACAGACTGGAGCAGTTCCATCAACACTTGCAGCTACACTAATCTCACGCAGAAGCACAAAGGTTTAGAAGGGAAATACAAAGGCCCATCCATTCCCTTCAATAAAGCAGTAGGAGTTCCCTTCCCACTGTGACCTGTGATCCTCTGAGTCACAGGAGATTCTGTTGTGCATCACGGTACAACATAAAAATTCCCTTCTATGAAAGCCAGCCTGCTAGCAGGAAGGGAGATTACAGTTCAGTCCAAGTCTGACTTCTAGATATCCTACATCTGAAACAGAGGGACGGGACAATCATCTACTTCTTACTCATACCAAATAAAAGGATCCAAAGAGCTTCATCTTTTGGGAGGTCTTGAAGAGTTTCTTGACCGACATCTCCTGAGTCTTAAGATCATTTCTGGGACATAGAATATAGCAGGCATATGGCTTCAGTGAGTGCCACATTTCCACTCATTCAGGGTCCCATTTCTCAACTTCTCTAACTTACTTTTGCTCTCCTTGGAGATGCAATCCATAATTTTCAGGCACTGTGACGATACCACGGTACCACCGACGATAAGAAATGTTTCGTACACATGTGAGCAGGCTCTGTGCAGACCTGCCAATGCCAATTCTATCAGGGGATAGCCTTTGTGCAAAGTCACACACTAAGCAGATTCTCTAAATAGGGAGGGCAGTCTATTCCACTGCAGCTTGCAAAGATCCCCTCACATGGAATTTTGTAATCTAGATAATACAACAAGTCCCTTCAGCTCCTAGTTTTCAGGATTCTCATGGGGCCAGGGCACATCATAACAGCTCTTACGCATCTGGTAGTATCAAACCAATCTCTTTACACTGACTCAAAGACAAGAACATGGCCATCATATACCCATCCACATGAATGCAGTGTTGAATTTACTTGAGTGTATTATTGAACACAGCATGGTCTGTGTTTTAGTTTGCTCTCACCTATATACTTGGCACAACTAAGAGTTTTGTCATTTTGAGTTAAAGACTTCAGGAGTTCATTGACAGGGTATGTGGATTTTAGTTAATTTCTTTCATAAAATGCAGTCAGCGTGAGTAATGTCACCTAACAATGTACATTCCTACAGAATGGGAGAACAAACACCTTCTCACCCAAGTCAACAGTAATGATCTTGTGGGATTACCCACGTTACTTGAAAGTGAAGGAATGTTGGGTTACAAGCACTGGGCATCATTTTTATATGTAGATGTGTAAAATAAAGCAAAAACTCACATGGATATGGTATATGGGACAGGAAATCAAAGTCCCTAGGGCTCTTTCATTAATGGAAGCCAGCAACACAGCTATGTAAAGTGCTCCCCTAGTAATGGGGCAAGGCACAAGAAAGACATCAGAGATCACCCACAATGCACTATTCCATTGACACCTCTGGACCATGTTATTAATGGGAACCCCAAAATTGAATAATAATGAACAAATTGGTCAGAAAAATGCTTACTTTGCGATGCTACTTGGAGCACAACTGAGATACAACAGAGGGGCAATAGTGACGACTTCAAGTACCAATGCACACACTCCTATTTAGCTTATATAGCATAAAACAAACCAGGATCCAAAGGAAAGAGGATAGTTCAATTCAGTGGTTGCCTCCCGGAAGTAGCCTCTCAGACTGATTGTGAAACATGATCTTTTTTTTTGAATATTTATTTATTATGTATACAATATTCTGTCTGTGTGTATGCCTGCAGGCCAGAAGAGGGCACCAGACCCCATTACCCATGGTTTTGAGCCATCACGTGGTTGCTGGGAATTGAACTCAGGACCTTTGGAAGTCAGCAGGCAATGCTCTTAACCTCTGAGCCATCTCTCCAGCCCCTGGAACATGATCTTTATCATTAAATGACAGAGAAGGACCTAGTCTATGCTCGGCAATACTATACAAACACAGTGGAACTTGGAATATATAAGAATGTTGGCTGAGCAAATCTAAAGAGTGCCAGGAAGGAGAAATCCCCTGTGGTCTCTGATTTACCTCTTACCTCAATGTACTGCCTTGGTCTCCTGTTCTGGATTGCTTAAACAATGGTCTGTAAAGCATAACATGAAAGACACTTGATCCTGCACCAAGTTAGCTGAGATTTCTCTGTTTAGGTCTGTATCTCATTTTTTAATTGGGTTATTTGAAATGTTGATGTCTAATTTCTTGAGTTCTTTACATATTTTGGAGATCAGTCCTTTGTCTGATGTGGGGTTGGTGAAGATCTTTTCCCATTCAGTAGGCTGCCTTTTTCTCTTATTGACTGTGTCCTTTGCTTTACAGAAGTTTCTCAGTTTCAGGAAGTTCCATGTATTAATTGTTGCTCTCAGGGTCTGTGCTACTGGGGTAATATTTAGGAAGTGGTCTCACGTGTCCATGCATTGAAGACTACTTCCCACTTTCTCTTCTATTAGGTTCTGTGTGGTCAGATTTATATTAAGATCCATTTAGACTTGAGTTTTGTGCATGGGGATAGATATGAATGTTCAACATCCTTAGCAGTCAGGGAAATGAAGATCAAAATAACTCTGAGATACCATCTTACACCTGTCAGAATGACTAAGATCAAAAACTCCAACGATGCTTATGCTGGAGAGGATGTGGAATAAGGAGAATACTCATCCATTGCTGGTGGGAAAGAAAACTTGTACAACCACTTTGGAAATCAGTATGGTGGTTTCTCAGAAAATTGGCCATCAACCTACCTCAGAATCCAGCAATGCCACTCCTAGGCATATTCCCAAAAGATGTTCAATCATACTCTAAAGACGTTTGTTTGACTATATTCATAGCAGCATTATTTGTAACAGCCAGAACATGGAAACAACCTCAACCAATGAATGATATCTTGAAATTTGCGTGCAAAAGGGTGGAACTAGAAAACACCATCCTGAGTGAGGTAACCCAGACCCAAACAGATGAATATGGTATGTACTCACTATGTATGTATGTAAAAAAGTGGATACTAGCTATAAACAAAGGATATTGAGGCTATATTTCATAATCCTAGTGAAGTTAAGGAACAAGGTGAACCCTAAGAAAAACGTATATAGATCCACCTGGGAAGGGGAAAGAGCCAAGATCACCTGACAAAATTGGGAATATCGGTGTAGAGGGGAGAATGGAGGATGGAAGGGGAAGAGGAAAGTAGAAGGGGAGGGGTGAGGAGAACTTGAGGGAATAGGATAGTCTAGATGGAGGAAGGTCAGAGATGAGAGCAAGGAAAGAGATATTTTGATTGAGGGAGCCATTATGGGACTAGTATGAAACCTTCGCTCTAGAGAAATTCCCAGGAATCCAAAAGGATGACCCCAGCTAAGACTCTAAGCAACAGAGGAGAGGGTGCCCGAACTGGCCTTGCCCTGTGAACAAACTGATGAATATTTTAAATATCACCATAGAACCTTCATCCAGCAATTGATGGAAACAGAGGCAAAGACCTGCATCAGAGCACGGAACTGAGCTTCCAAAGTCCAGTTAAAGAATGGGAGGAGTAAGAATATGAGCAAAGAGGTCAAGACCATGATGGGGACACCCACTGAAACAGTCTACCTGAGCTAATGGGAGCTCACCAAATCCAGCCATACTGGGAAGGAACAAGAAGCTAAATAAGGTGAACCCAAAGAAAAACATATAGTTATCCTCCTGGATATTGGGAGTAGACAAGATTGCCGGGCAAAAAACTGGGATCTTGGGAGTGGGGTGGGATGGGGGTAAAGGGAGATGGGGAGAGAAAAGTGAGAAGGGGAGGATGGGGGGTACTTGGGGGAATGGGATGGTTGGTATACAGGAAGGGTGGATATGGGAGCAGGGAAGTATATATCTTAATTAAGGGAGGGATCTTAGGGTTGGCAAGAGACTTGAACTAAAGGGGCTCCCAGGTGCCCAGGGAAATGTCCCCCGATTAGTTCCTTGGGCAGCTGAGGATAGGGAACCTGAAATGGCCCTATCCTATAGCCATACTGATGAATATCTTGCATATCACCATAGAACCTTCTTCTGGCGATGGATGGAGGTAGAGACAGAGACCCACATTGGAGCACTGGAATGAGCTCCCAAGGTCCCAATGAGGAGCAGAAGGAGGGAGAACATGAGCAAGGAAGTCAGGACCGCGAGAAGTGCACCCACCCACTGAGACAGTGGGGCTGATCTATTGGGAGCTCACCAAGGCCAGCTGGACTGGGACTGAAAAAGCATGGGATAAAACCGGACTCTCTGAACATGGTGGACAATGAGGGCTGATGAAAAGCCAAGGACGATGGCACTGGGTTTTGATCCTACTGCATGTACTGGCTTTGTGGGAGCCTAGCCAGTTTGGATGCTCACCTTCCTAGACCTGGATGGATGGGGGAGACCTTGGACTTCCCACAGGGCAGGGAACCCTGACTGCTCTTCAGACTGGAGAGGGAGGGGGAGAGAAGTGGGGGGACTGGGAGGGAAATGGAAGGCTGGGAGGAGGCAGAAATGTTTTTGTTTTTTTCCATAAAGAAATAAATAAATAAAAAGAAAATGTAACACCCGATTTTGTGTTACACCCTCGGTACAGTTCGCGAGCCCCTGTACCGAACGCGAGTCCAGCTAGAGCATGGAGATTGAAAAGAACAACACACAGAGACCAGTGTCATTCAAAGGAAGATCAGCCAAATGCCATTTATTCAGACTTGGGGAGATCTTTATGTTCCTAACTACTGCACAAGCATCTCTGCCCAGGCAGGTGGGAAATGACCATATTAACAAAGGAGTAAATGCCCTGCAGCTAATCACCAGGCAGGGCAGGGAGAGCACAGAAACACACAGGAAGCTTAGTTAGCTGATCATAAACTGTCCCCACGAATGCACCCCAGGAATAGGGGGACCAGGACCCTACAAGAAAAGCCAAAACAAAAAGAAAAATAATAAAAGAAAAAAGAAAAGAAAAAAAAAAGAATAGGACCAAACTAGTCCCTCTGAAAGTTGTTGACAGTTGCATGGCTGGGGCAGACTGAGGGGCCACTGACAATAGCACCAGAATTTATCCCTACTGCTTGGGCTGGCTTTTTGGGAACCCATTCTCTTTGGATGTATACCTTGCTCAGCCTAGATATAGTAGGGAGGGCCTTGGACTTTCCACAAACCAATGTGCATTACCCTCTCTGAGGATTGGATAAGGGTTGTGTGAGAGGATGTGAGGAGGGACTGGGAGAAGGGAAGAAGTGGTAACTTGGATTGGTAATTTTTTAAAACATAATCAATTAAAAACCATTCAGAGTAGCTGAGTCTAGGCAGCACAACAGCAACAAGAGACTGAAAAGGGGAACAGTTGTATCCATGCCCACCTTCAGCCATTAGGTTGCCTGTTCCTACCAGCAGCATCCAAATAAAAGCATCTTCATGATACTCAGTGGACCACTGATCTGGAAGATCAAAGTGGCATCACCCATGAGTGTAATGATGATGGGTCAGGCTGGTCCAAGAGTAAAAACATACAAAGAAGGGATGAAAGAATACGAGAGAGTTGTCAGTCCAGCATGGGCCAGCACAGAATAAGGAAGGACTGTAGGAGAAGCTGTTCTTCCTTTTGGAGACTACAGCTCCCAGCATCCCCCTGGACTGGAAGCCCCAAAAGCACAGGGCATTTCTTCCAGACGCCTGTGAGTTCCCCGTTAAAAACAGGGGTCACCACTAGCTCTCTCTCTCTCTTTCTCTCTCTCTCTCTCTCTCTCTCTCTCTGCCCTTCTCTCCTTTCATCTCTGCACACCTGTCCCTTACTTGTTGTTACCCCCCCATTAAAGTGCACCCACGTGGGACCGCAGCGTGTCTGTGTCTCCTTCCTAACCCCAAATTGCCCTGTGTCTCGCGTAATGTCTCCACTCTCTAACCCCACAGACAGACAAACAAGACAAAAAAGAATAACAGAAGCAACAAGAAGACAAGTGTCTTAGAGTTCATCAACATGCACGCAGCACACTGAGCCCTGACCTTGCACATAGTCACAAAGGAACACTTTGATCTCTTCCTTGGGTCATGGACAGATGCTGATGGCACAAAAGCCAGACGCACTGCAATGGCCTATCACCTGAGTTCCCTCAACAGCAGTTCTCCCTCCTGCCCAAGACTACTCACTGTATGTAAGTGTAGGCTGATGGGACACTTTCTGTTGGAAGGTGACGCATCATGTGTACATTACACACCGCTTCATCAGTGAACCTTATGAGAGCACTGCCATGATAGCCTAGGCTAAACGCCATGGGAAGTGGCATGTCCATGCCATGATTGCCTCTTTCACTAGCCCACACCTCAGCCTCCATGGCTACTGTTGGTCTCCTGGCATCTTCTCCAACCAATCCCATCTTCTAGTTAGGAATCGAACCTTCCCATTGGCTGTTGCCTCATTTATGACATCATTCTCCCTCCAACCCTACCAGCACCTGGTAGAATCTTGGTGTTTCCATGGTGATGACTGTAAACAACTTTGGATCATCACAGGTCCAGGTGACCAGTGACCAGTGAGTGCTGTCTGATACTGGACACACTTGCCACTGAGGTCAGCTGATCAGAAAAAGCCGACCGATCATCTTGCTCCATTGTACTTTGGATTGCTGATCCTCTCCCCTTGACCATGTCAGGTAAGGATAGAGACTTTAAAACATGTGATCTTCTCCATTGACTTTTACTCTACTAATAAATCTTTGCTGAATGTGGATAGTATTGATGTTGATATAGATATCTAGATTTGAATGTCACATTTAGCTTTGGTTCTTACTAAGTAGGTGATTTTAGACAAAAAGTTTATTCTCAAGTGTTTTCCATCCGCCTCAAGGAGTGAACAGTGTCACTATGCTTGGGTCCTGTACTGTTGGGTTTTCAGAAGAAAGTGAAGAGGGAATAAAATCAGGCTCTTTTGGATGGTATTAAACTACAGAGACACGGGAACATGAACAAGGCACGCAGAGATCTAGCACTCCACACCACTAATGAGACAGTCTCCCCCCACTACTGTTTCCAGTCTTAGTTTAAAATTCAGGGCGACTCTAACAGTATTGGTCACACCACGGATGGTGGCACACAACTATAATCACAACACAGAGAGAACTGGGTGGGATGGAGATCAGTTCAAGTCTGACATGCTCTACACTGGCCTCTCTCCATACTCACCAAATGAATATTGACTATGGACAAAATGGCGACTGCCATGTTGTGCAGTCACTTGGACTTCCCTGGATTAAACATGGAGAGTGGAAGAGAATAAGAGGACTGTGGAATCTGAGAAGGCAGTTGTTGTACTGAAATTAATATTGACAGTGTTGCTGGAAGGACAGACCCACAGGAAGTCAGGGAAGGGGGCAAACACAGTACGGGTCTAGAAAGTATATAAATATATGAAGGCACACTGCAGAGGGGACCCTGGTGGTCCACAATGGTAGTTTAGAACACAATGTTGAAGACGACCACAGATTATAATCAAAACAGACAAGGCATTGTCATTTCCCAAGCCATGTTTAACCAAACGTACTGTTCAGATTAGTCTATACAAAGGTTCCCTGGCACATATAGAAAGAATATCCTGATCTGGTCCCTGGCTCTTACACTCCATCCAGACCACTTTCTGCCCAGTTCCCCATGTCTCATGTGCACTGGTGGTGTTGGATAGGATCAACTGAAGCTGCGAAGTCCAGTCAGTTAGAGTCTGACCATGGCAACTGACACGCTGTTGTGAGGGGGGATTCTCACACGGATTCCCCCTTAGAAGAGATAAAAAAACTAAGTTACTGAGGAGCTGTTAAGAAAACAATTTAATCAACAGATATTAAATTGAGAAGCAATCATATTCAGAGATGAACCCCATAAAACATTAGCAGTCTCAAGAGGACACACTAAACTGGTGCAAACAAGAAGAAATGTTGTCAGTAGGTTGTATTTCTGAAATCATATTTGAATAATGCTTAAAAGTTATAAGATTATAAGAGATCCTCAATTACACAAGAAATGCAAGGGGAAAAAAGAGAGAGGGGGCAGGAATAATTACCTCAATTTGGTACACATTTGTTAAACATCATTTCAGAAAAAAACTCAATAAAATAGAGATTGGCCTGGTGGACATGGCAGGGGCTCCAGCACCAGCACTTTAGAGGCAGAAGCAGACCTGTCTGTGTGATTTCAAAGCCAGACTGATCAACGTAGAGTGAGTTTAGGTCACTCTATACTGTAAGATCTGCAGAGAACAGGACAAAGTTCCAGGTATGGAATATGCCTATGGGTCTCTTCCCAATAATAACCTCTGTTGTAGAATATATTTGCGAGGAAGTGTCCCAACAGGCATTATTATATTACAATCAGGGAAAAGGAGCATCGTGTCTAGATCTGAGTGAGGATTAAGCCAGATTGACCAGGATTTCCATGCCCACACAGGAAAAAGCAGACAGTTCATCTCGTGATTGTCATCCTTCATAGCCCCACCGATCAATCTTAACCCACTTGCTTGGCATATGTAAGGGAACATAGATGCTAGACTCTCCCACTCAGTACAACCTGGAGATAACACAGTCCCTCCCAGGGGGTAGAAAGCCTCCATCTCAACTTTTTCCAACTCTCTTCTTGCTTCCTACAGAAAATTGCCAAAGTGCACCTTTCACTGGGACAGAATGTGCTCTGCAGCCCTCTGTGCCTGTGCTGAGGAATGCCACACCCTCAGCAGGAACTGTGTGCAATTTCTACGGGGTCTGCACCCCAGCTGTGAGCTCAGCATGGCTCCTGTCATCAGACTCCAGCACATGCTGCCAGCAGCTCATGGACAGTGCCTGTCTTTACCAACGAGCTGGCACGACCATGCTGACTGAGCCAACTGACCAGAACCAGATCTCTACTTCGACATTTTCCTATCCAGGTGTTCTCCACTGGGATCTCAGAGAAAGCACCACCAGAAGGGAAGCTCCATTCCTGGATGCCCCTGTAACTGTCATTGACCAGAATACCACCCCCTCGTCTAGGTCTATAACAGCCCAGTGTGACAATACTTTCCATATCAATGCATTACCGCCATCCTATCCAACACTGTCTGCCTGCCTTGTAGAGGCAACGCCATCAAATCTACCAGATCAACGATATATCCTGGCACCTTGCTACCTGGATGGAAGTCAGGTCTATTACAATGACCAGAACAGCCTGGGTCCTCCGATGGCTGAAGAATTCTGGCAGTGCCTGCAGGCCTATGGCTCTGTGTCCTGCTCTGGGAATCAGGCTTCCTCTCTGCACCCAGGGATGGTGATGGCACTACAGGAGATTCAGCCAATGAACATCCAAACACCTCTCTCCACCTGTCCCATCTACTGGCCCACATCTGCTCAAACCATGCCAGACACCAGTCTTCAAGGTGAGTAAAGCCAGGAAGGGAGGTGTGAGATCAGCCCTCAGAGGAGACACAGCTCTACCTTTCAGAAGTGGATGTCCACACAGAGGAAGAATGGGAGTCCTGACATGTAGGCTGTGGCTCAGGCTCATTACCCCTAAATTCAGTCTCTATAATGAGAGAGAATACAGGAAAGTGAGTGACACTCAACCTTCATTAAGACATGTCCAAGGACCACACCACAGGAACGCATTTCACTGCCAAGGCTAATCAGGCCCATGCAGCAGCTCACTAAAATCACCTCTTTCCTAATCTATGTCTCCAGATTCTAGATGACATCGAGAATTTTATCTGTTTTTCTACAACTAAGATTCCCCTGAGTTGAAACTAGTATCCAGAGAAATGGAACCCTGAATCTGACCTGGAGGAAGTCTTCTCCCACACTCCAAGTGTCTGCTGTGACATTCTCTAACACTTAAGCTCTAGTGACAGTCTGCTTTGACCTGTGTAATATTGATAAGCAGGGTTGAAGCATCTCACCCTATCTGTCACGATCAACCTCTCTCTTTTTCTCTGTCTCTTTTCCTCCTCTACATCTCTCTTCCACTTTCTCTTTTTCTTTTACTCTTTCTTTCTGAATCTTCAGCAGTGACCCAAGGCCAAGACTATGTAGACATGTTCTCTGTTACAAAGTTGATGCTCAAAGCTTTCGCAGTCTTACATTTTGACATCACTAACAAAAATTCTGTGAAACGTGATCCTTAAGGAATGTCAGGGCTTTTGAACCGCTTGCCTTTCAGAATTGAGGAACTGATATGGATACCTAAACCCAAATAAAAATCCAGGCTTCAGGGGCCATATGAGTAATACAATGAACAGAAAGAAACTGGTGGAGATGAGTAAGATTAGGAAACAGTGAGCAACACAACCTGTCTCAGAGCAAACTCCCAAGGCAATGAGAGGCACTGTTTCAAAGGAAAATGGGGGAGAAAGGGAAGAGCGCACACCAAGGAATTCTGTCACCTCCCCATGATCACTAAGCATGTACACACCACACAAACACAAGAGAAAACGTGATCTCACACGGTCATGAGAAACAAATGAGTAGTTACTATGTGTCTCCAAAGAGGGCTGCTTTCCCTGCTCCTCCAGCAGAGCTCATAGCAATGCCTGCAACACTGCTGCAGGAGCCTCAGTGCTCAGGTGCACTGAAAGCGGGGGTAGCATCTCACTTACCAGGCACTGACTTCGAACTTCCTCTTTTTCAGTGGTGGAGAGGGAGACAACCCTGGGGTTGACACCTTCAGGGCAGACACTGTGTCTGCTGCAGAGTCCAGACCTCGGCAATGCCTGCACCCAGGATGCCCAGATGAAGACAGCACCTGTCAGTGGGAACAGGTCATTAATTGCCCTCATGCACAGTCCTTCTGAATTCCTGGCCTTGCCTCCAGCCCCAAGCCTGGAAAAGACACAGAAGAACAATGCAGATGAGATGAATGCTGAGCAATCAACACCTCTGGATTCCTATGAGGGCACAAAATGTAACCAAGACGCATCACCCCTCCCTTCAGCATACCCTGGCATGCAGCAGCCCTTGAACTACAGTGATGTTGGGAGCCTGAGGCAGAAGCTAGCTTCTCAAAATGCCACTTTGGGAAACAGTAGCCTTGGTCTGGAAGACCCTGAGGCTCTGCAGAGTGTCATGGAGTCTAGCAATGACTTTGCAGACATGACTACTCTGGTGGCAGATATTCACCTTCCCCAACTCTTAAACTTCAACACTGGCCTTGACCAAATGGAAGATCACACAGCAAGCCAAACCAAAGACTCCAAAGACATCAGGAGGGACCAGGCCCAGTCACGCACCAGCATCTTTAATGGACTATCTGAACTGGGCATCAAGAAAAACCAGAAAGTCTCTGATGTGTTTCATGGAGCTCTTCAGGCCAGAACCCATCACGAGGATATGCTGAAGGAAGATGATCCTGGAACCATAGACAACACGGCCAACCACGTGCAGAGCAAATCTCAGATATTTGTACCCAAGAGGCCCAGCGTAGCAAGGGCACAGGGGAAAGAAAAGGCCAAGGACACCAGAGGAAACAGCTCCAAGAAAACAGAGGAGCTGAAGCCATCAAGTCACAGAGTCAAGGCAGAAGAGAAGCCCGCCATCCCAAAGACCAAGAGGAAGAGGAATCCACCTGAGCTCAGCCATGACAGCTTTAAGAAGCCTCGAACTCACCTCGGCATGCACATGTTGGCGTCTGTGCAGGTCTTTCACCCACTGGGGAAGAAGAGTGAGAGGAAAACTGGCGTCTCCTCCTCCCGGGCTCTGCTGAACTTGAGCAGCAACAAAGATCCCAGGACAGGCCCAACCGCCACATCCCTGGGAGATGCGCCCCGTGAGGGTCGAGGCCCTGGTAGAATCCCGGGCAATGCTCAGAGAACAGAGAGCAGTGCTCCCAAGCGGTGTCCATCTCTGTGCCTGGATGAGCTGTCCCCAGCTGGGAAGGTCAAATTAGTACCTCTGCCTTTCCTAGCCCTGGACAAGCCTCAAGACAGACCTGTTTCCAGAAAGCTTCACTGCCTGGCTTCGCACAGGCCCACTACAGCTTACCCAGTGAGGTCTCAATCCCACACTGCTAGGCAACCCAAACTCAAGTCATCCCAACCAGCTCCTGCCAGCACATCACTGATGGCCTCTGACAAGTCGGCTCTGCCAGTTGCTACCAGTGCCACACGTCCAATTAGAAGCAAGCCCATCCAGTCTTGCCCTGGGCCTCAACCGCCTGCCTCTTTGCCTGCACCCTACAGAGCATCATCTCACACTTCACTCCACAGGGAGCCTCTTTCTTTTGCCACAAACAAGACCCTAGATCCTCCCCAGCCTCAATCCCAATACCTGCGGCAAGATTTCAGCCACTTACCAATTCCTTGGAAGAAAGTCAACATTCCGGGGCCAGTCATCTCACAGCCTATCACTGAAGAGCAGAGGCCAGAGAGGGAGGCCATGAAGAGGCGGGCTCAACAGGAGAGAGAGAATGCTGCCAAGTGTACCTCTCTGGGAAAACCACAGCTTTTCCTTCAGAGGGAGAAAGATATGGAAATTTCGAGATATTATGGCTATGCAGTGTAAGTGCTGCCCAAACCTTTGGGACACAACGCTATTCATCACACACAGGTAAGATGTAGATACACATAGATATTCATGCATACATGAAGTTTAGAGGCTTAGCTGAATGTGTAGATATGTAGATACATACATAGTAATGCAGAATAATATTTAGATATATGCATATATGTGAAGGGAAAGAAATAGTTTATAAATTTATAAATACTTGAAGACATTATAAGTGACTGTAGAAACTTAAGACTGCGATTTTATCCATGAGTATATAGAGAGGGCTTTGATGTCTTCCTTAGAACTTTACTATTATTAATTTATGTTTCCTAATTATGTAATAATACATGTGACATAGATACAACATATGCTATAAGTCAGTGGTACTACTTATTTAATGTTAAAGCTGTAGCAAAAAGCTCTAGTGGCAATAAGATTATTTTCCTGGAATTTAATTTTCAGGATTCTAGGATGATGTGGGAGTCCCCTCTGTATGCTGTGAATATGTTTTATTACCACTGGTCATTAATGAGTAAATCTGTTTCAGCCAATGACTGAGCAGGTCAAAGCCATGTAGGAAATTCGAACTGAGATGTAGAGAGAAAGCAGGCAAACTCAAAGAGATGCCATGTAGCTGCCGAAGGAGAAAGATGCCTCAATGCCCGAACATTGCCAATAGGTCACAGACTCACGGTGATAACAGGTTAATATTACTTGGCTTTATTAAGATGTTAGAGTTAGCCAGGAATATGCTGGGGTCATTGGCCGAACAGTACTGTAATTAATGTGGTTTCTGTCTGATTATTCACGTCAGAGTTACTGAACATGGTAAGTTTCCTAGAGTGCATACTGTAAAGTGAACACACTACTGCTGTCGCCACATCTCCTCCCATTTCAAACCTCAAACACGAGCCCTTTAGACATCAGTACTCTGCCTGCATTTCATGATATGAAACATAGGGTCCATGTGTGCATAATCAAGATCCTACCTTGAAAGAAATTCTACAAGGCGGAGTATCTTTCTGAGATGGGTTGATTTGGATTACTGGGTTTGTCTCAAATTGTATCAATCTTTGAAATTATCCATTTAACATGTTTGTTTTTCGTGTGTGTGTGTGTGTGTGTGTGTGTGTGTGTGTGTGTGTCGTCCACATGAACTACTGCGTAACAAATGTATGGAGTGCCCAGAGAGGCCAAACCTGGGCATCAGTTCTCTGGAGTCTGTAATTAAGAGAGACTGAAAACCATCATGAGGTGCTCTGAATTCTACCTGGGGATTCTGCGAGAAAATCAAGTGTTCTTCTCTAAGGAGCCATCTCATCGAACCCGAGTTGAGTACACATAATGGACTGACATTTGATCGCCTGATATTTTCCTCCATCCTGACCTGTCCCTGAATCTTAACCTCCTTGCACTATTCTGTGCTCTAACTGTTTCAGAGGTTGTAACACATTGTCCTCTGAGGCATATGGCATTAACCTTGTATGGGGTGACACATAAGAAATAGAATTAATTTATATATAAGTTTAGTTTCTTGAGACAATGTTTCTCTTCATATCACTGAATATTTGGGAACTGACCTCGCTAATCAGGCTAGCCTTGAAATCACAAAGATCTGCCTGACACTGCCTTTGTAATGCCTTTGCCTGTGTCCCTGCCTCAAGAGTGCTGGGACTAAAGGAATGCACCAAAATCCCAGGTGAAAGCACCTTCCTTTCTGTATATGTGGGTCACCGATTTCCCCACCATGATTATGTGAGGATGTATGTTAGCAACAGTACATTTTTGATAGCTACCAAAAGTCACAGAGGCTGAACTGCTTGCGCTTACAACTGTAATTCAACACAAGTTCATTGTTCTGAAAAATTGCTACTCAAACAGAGATCATAGGAACGCCTTCCCCATCACTATAAGGGCCTAAGTGGAGAGGGCACAGAAGGAGGGGAGCATCTCACTTACCAGTCACTAACTTCTTCCTTGACTCTTTTTCAGTGTTGGAGAAGGGGGTGTCCCTGGGACTGACACCTCAGGACAGACAGTCCATCAGTTGCAGTCCACAATGTTGCTAGTATTCCACCCTGGATTCACAGATGAGGATGCCACCTGTTGATAGGGACAGGTCATTGACTGCCCCTATCCAAAGGTCTCCCAAATTCCTGGCCTTGCCAACAGCTCTCATCCTAGGCGGAAAAAAAAGAAAACAATGTGAATTAGACGACAGCCAATCTATCAATGCTTAAGGATCCCTTAAAGGCACACAGGAAACCTAGTCCCATCACTTCTCCCTTTAGCACACCCCAACTTGCAGCACACGCTGTGCTTTACTGACACTAACACCCTGAGGCAGAAGCTTGCTGTTGACCATGTCTCCTTGCTAAGCAGCACCTTTGGCCATCATGAGCCTGGCACATGCACACTGTGATGGTCTCCAGCATAGACTTTGCTGACATGACTACACCGGGGCCAGATATTCACCTTCCACAATTTTTCAAATAACTCAATGTATTAAACATATTCAGAGATGCACAGCATCCTTATCCAAAGACTCCATAGTCATCAGGAGGGAATAAGCTGGGGCTCATGAGCAAGACAAAACCAAGAGGACCAGAGAAAACAGCTTCAAGAAAACAGAGGAGCTGAAGCAGTTTAGGAAGAGTCAAGTCAGAAGAGAAGCACACCATCCCAGGAACAAAAGGAAGAGGAATCCACCTGTGCTCAGCCACCACAGCTTTAAGAAGCCTCGAACCCACCCCAGCATGCACACGCGGGAGTCCGGTAAGGGCTTTCACCTCTTTTGGGGGAAGTGAGAGAAGAAAACTGGCCTCCCCTGAACTCTGTCAACTCTTCCTGCTACTCTGTACTCTATTATTACAAGAGTTTATTGAATTTTGATCTCTGGGGAAGTGGCATTGGATATTCGCAGGGTGACCTTTATTCACTTTCTTTTAGTTCCTTGAGAGAGACTTCTCTCCAAAGCACTATATGTCCTGGTAATAACATCATAGACCAGGTTAGCCTTGAACTCAGTGATCTGCTAGACTCTGCCTCTGCCGCTTCCTCTGTCTTTTGAGTCCCTGCCTCAAGAGTGCTGCGACTAAAGATGTGCTTCAACAATGCAGGTAGAATCAAGATTCTTTCTGTACATGTGGATCACCAGGTTTCCCAGCATGATTTGATGAAGAGTCCATGTGTAGGCAAGGCGATTCTTGCTACTGACCTAAAATCACAAGAGACTTAACTGAATGTATTGACTTAGCTGTATGTATTTACAACTGCAACTCAACTCAGATTCTTTTTTCTGACAGTACCTTTGTTTCACTTTTTGGCTGGACTTCTGACAATGCCTATCTACTTCCAGATAGTACAACATCTGGATTTGACTCAAGGAATGTATTCAACCTGTCCCTAGATATTTATGGTGTTTGTATTTTCTCAATAGGTAATCCCCAGCTACTGTGTAGACACAATACTGTCCATTCTAACAAAGCCTATTTGCTGTCCAGAGTCACTGGTCTAGATAAATATAACACAGCCAGCCGGAAAGGATCCCACAACCTGTATCCAAGCATCCTGACAGGGGCACGATTGACTACAAGAGAATGAAGGAAAGCAATAGTTTAGGGAGGTCTCTTGTTTGATCACTCTCTCTGTGTTTTTTAACTACAGAATTTGGGACTCCGTGATTCTACTGGGCTTCACTGTACTCCTCAGAAAAACAGAAAGGCATTTGAATGGATATACATTCATGTTAAGATGATTATTTTAATCTTTATGTTTTCAAATTAAGTGTCTGGTAGAATAACACTTGTTGAACAAAGCTCAGGAATTATTTTACATATTAAAGCAATTAACAAAAAGATGTACTGAATTCTTCTCATGGACTTTAAGTCTCATTGTACTATTTATTCAATGAACAGATTTTATTCTGTATATTGTATACTGACAACAGCACTCAGTTCCCACCACCTGGCCATTCCTTAGCTCTCACCAAATATCTTAGGCAATGTTCTTCTGCTTTATACTACTGCTTACAATTTCATGAATGTCTATATGTAGAGATGTGTCACCAAGGATCCACATAGTGAGACAGGATAAGAAGATGTTTCTGTGGGACTGGATACATTTGGTACAATATAATTATCTCGAGTTCCAAGGATTCTCCTGCAATCACCTTGACTGCATTCATTGTTTTTACTGTAACCAGTTCCACTGTGTGCAGACGTCACGTATTTCTTATCATTTGCTCTGCTACTGGACACCAAGTTCAGGCCCTAACACAGGTATCCGAATCCTGAACAAACTGCAATGTACAGCAATGTGCAGAGCAATAACCCATCCAACGCCTTGGAACAGCATGGACAGGAGGAGTGGTAGACCTGGTTTGGTGTTTAAAGACACTGTATACTGAAATACACAGAGGGTACAATACTTCACATTACACCCACCAACTGATCTCCTGCTCCTACGGAAGCAATACTTGCAAGTCCCCAACTTTCAGATAACTCTCCACTTCTTATATTCTGTACCATCTAGAAAGATCAAGTCCAACTGATCTTAGCTAAAATATCTCGATGGGATAGTCATTTTATTCTAGGGTAAAACACCAGGCTACACTACTCTACCTGACTGCATTAGCTCTTACACTGCATTCCTGCTTGCATGACAGCCCCTGATATTTGGATGGACTGCATTGTACATGATCCATTTTGGCATAAGAGGCAATCATCTCACCACAACAGCAGCCACAGCCACTGAGTATCAGCAGCCAAAACTTTTACAGTTTTTCCATCAGCACCAAAAGCACACAGAAAAGGAAGTCGAGAAAGGAGACAGACTGGAGCAGTTCCATCAACACTTGCAGCTACACTAATCTCACGCAGAAGCACAAAGGTTTAGAAGGGAAATACAAAGGCCCATCCATTCCCTTCAATAAAGCAGTAGGAGTTCCCTTCCCACTGTGACCTGTGATCCTCTGAGTCACAGGAGATTCTGTTGTGCATCACGGTACAACATAAAAATTCCCTTCTATGAAAGCCAGCCTGCTAGCAGGAAGGGAGATTACAGTTCAGTCCAAGTCTGACTTCTAGATATCCTACATCTGAAACAGAGGGACGGGACAATCATCTACTTCTTACTCATACCAAATAAAAGGATCCAAAGAGCTTCATCTTTTGGGAGGTCTTGAAGAGTTTCTTGACCGACATCTCCTGAGTCTTAAGATCATTTCTGGGACATAGAATATAGCAGGCATATGGCTTCAGTGAGTGCCACATTTCCACTCATTCAGGGTCCCATTTCTCAACTTCTCTAACTTACTTTTGCTCTCCTTGGAGATGCAATCCATAATTTTCAGGCACTGTGACGATACCACGGTACCACCGACGATAAGAAATGTTTCGTACACATGTGAGCAGGCTCTGTGCAGACCTGCCAATGCCAATTCTATCAGGGGATAGCCTTTGTGCAAAGTCACACACTAAGCAGATTCTCTAAATAGGGAGGGCAGTCTATTCCACTGCAGCTTGCAAAGATCCCCTCACATGGAATTTTGTAATCTAGATAATACAACAAGTCCCTTCAGCTCCTAGTTTTCAGGATTCTCATGGGGCCAGGGCACATCATAACAGCTCTTACGCATCTGGTAGTATCAAACCAATCTCTTTACACTGACTCAAAGACAAGAACATGGCCATCATATACCCATCCACATGAATGCAGTGTTGAATTTACTTGAGTGTATTATTGAACACAGCATGGTCTGTGTTTTAGTTTGCTCTCACCTATATACTTGGCACAACTAAGAGTTTTGTCATTTTGAGTTAAAGACTTCAGGAGTTCATTGACAGGGTATGTGGATTTTAGTTAATTTCTTTCATAAAATGCAGTCAGCGTGAGTAATGTCACCTAACAATGTACATTCCTACAGAATGGGAGAACAAACACCTTCTCACCCAAGTCAACAGTAATGATCTTGTGGGATTACCCACGTTACTTGAAAGTGAAGGAATGTTGGGTTACAAGCACTGGGCATCATTTTTATATGTAGATGTGTAAAATAAAGCAAAAACTCACATGGATATGGTATATGGGACAGGAAATCAAAGTCCCTAGGGCTCTTTCATTAATGGAAGCCAGCAACACAGCTATGTAAAGTGCTCCCCTAGTAATGGGGCAAGGCACAAGAAAGACATCAGAGATCACCCACAATGCACTATTCCATTGACACCTCTGGACCATGTTATTAATGGGAACCCCAAAATTGAATAATAATGAACAAATTGGTCAGAAAAATGCTTACTTTGCGATGCTACTTGGAGCACAACTGAGATACAACAGAGGGGCAATAGTGACGACTTCAAGTACCAATGCACACACTCCTATTTAGCTTATATAGCATAAAACAAACCAGGATCCAAAGGAAAGAGGATAGTTCAATTCAGTGGTTGCCTCCCGGAAGTAGCCTCTCAGACTGATTGTGAAACATGATCTTTTTTTTTGAATATTTATTTATTATGTATACAATATTCTGTCTGTGTGTATGCCTGCAGGCCAGAAGAGGGCACCAGACCCCATTACCCATGGTTTTGAGCCATCACGTGGTTGCTGGGAATTGAACTCAGGACCTTTGGAAGTCAGCAGGCAATGCTCTTAACCTCTGAGCCATCTCTCCAGCCCCTGGAACATGATCTTTATCATTAAATGACAGAGAAGGACCTAGTCTATGCTCGGCAATACTATACAAACACAGTGGAACTTGGAATATATAAGAATGTTGGCTGAGCAAATCTAAAGAGTGCCAGGAAGGAGAAATCCCCTGTGGTCTCTGATTTACCTCTTACCTCAATGTACTGCCTTGGTCTCCTGTTCTGGATTGCTTAAACAATGGTCTGTAAAGCATAACATGAAAGACACTTGATCCTGCACCAAGTTAGCTGAGATTTCTCTGTTTAGGTCTGTATCTCATTTTTTAATTGGGTTATTTGAAATGTTGATGTCTAATTTCTTGAGTTCTTTACATATTTTGGAGATCAGTCCTTTGTCTGATGTGGGGTTGGTGAAGATCTTTTCCCATTCAGTAGGCTGCCTTTTTCTCTTATTGACTGTGTCCTTTGCTTTACAGAAGTTTCTCAGTTTCAGGAAGTTCCATGTATTAATTGTTGCTCTCAGGGTCTGTGCTACTGGGGTAATATTTAGGAAGTGGTCTCACGTGTCCATGCATTGAAGACTACTTCCCACTTTCTCTTCTATTAGGTTCTGTGTGGTCAGATTTATATTAAGATCCATTTAGACTTGAGTTTTGTGCATGGGGATAGATATGAATGTTCAACATCCTTAGCAGTCAGGGAAATGAAGATCAAAATAACTCTGAGATACCATCTTACACCTGTCAGAATGACTAAGATCAAAAACTCCAACGATGCTTATGCTGGAGAGGATGTGGAATAAGGAGAATACTCATCCATTGCTGGTGGGAAAGAAAACTTGTACAACCACTTTGGAAATCAGTATGGTGGTTTCTCAGAAAATTGGCCATCAACCTACCTCAGAATCCAGCAATGCCACTCCTAGGCATATTCCCAAAAGATGTTCAATCATACTCTAAAGACGTTTGTTTGACTATATTCATAGCAGCATTATTTGTAACAGCCAGAACATGGAAACAACCTCAACCAATGAATGATATCTTGAAATTTGCGTGCAAAAGGGTGGAACTAGAAAACACCATCCTGAGTGAGGTAACCCAGACCCAAACAGATGAATATGGTATGTACTCACTATGTATGTATGTAAAAAAGTGGATACTAGCTATAAACAAAGGATATTGAGGCTATATTTCATAATCCTAGTGAAGTTAAGGAACAAGGTGAACCCTAAGAAAAACGTATATAGATCCACCTGGGAAGGGGAAAGAGCCAAGATCACCTGACAAAATTGGGAATATCGGTGTAGAGGGGAGAATGGAGGATGGAAGGGGAAGAGGAAAGTAGAAGGGGAGGGGTGAGGAGAACTTGAGGGAATAGGATAGTCTAGATGGAGGAAGGTCAGAGATGAGAGCAAGGAAAGAGATATTTTGATTGAGGGAGCCATTATGGGACTAGTATGAAACCTTCGCTCTAGAGAAATTCCCAGGAATCCAAAAGGATGACCCCAGCTAAGACTCTAAGCAACAGAGGAGAGGGTGCCCGAACTGGCCTTGCCCTGTGAACAAACTGATGAATATTTTAAATATCACCATAGAACCTTCATCCAGCAATTGATGGAAACAGAGGCAAAGACCTGCATCAGAGCACGGAACTGAGCTTCCAAAGTCCAGTTAAAGAATGGGAGGAGTAAGAATATGAGCAAAGAGGTCAAGACCATGATGGGGACACCCACTGAAACAGTCTACCTGAGCTAATGGGAGCTCACCAAATCCAGCCATACTGGGAAGGAACAAGAAGCTAAATAAGGTGAACCCAAAGAAAAACATATAGTTATCCTCCTGGATATTGGGAGTAGACAAGATTGCCGGGCAAAAAACTGGGATCTTGGGAGTGGGGTGGGATGGGGGTAAAGGGAGATGGGGAGAGAAAAGTGAGAAGGGGAGGATGGGGGGTACTTGGGGGAATGGGATGGTTGGTATACAGGAAGGGTGGATATGGGAGCAGGGAAGTATATATCTTAATTAAGGGAGGGATCTTAGGGTTGGCAAGAGACTTGAACTAAAGGGGCTCCCAGGTGCCCAGGGAAATGTCCCCCGATTAGTTCCTTGGGCAGCTGAGGATAGGGAACCTGAAATGGCCCTATCCTATAGCCATACTGATGAATATCTTGCATATCACCATAGAACCTTCTTCTGGCGATGGATGGAGGTAGAGACAGAGACCCACATTGGAGCACTGGAATGAGCTCCCAAGGTCCCAATGAGGAGCAGAAGGAGGGAGAACATGAGCAAGGAAGTCAGGACCGCGAGAAGTGCACCCACCCACTGAGACAGTGGGGCTGATCTATTGGGAGCTCACCAAGGCCAGCTGGACTGGGACTGAAAAAGCATGGGATAAAACCGGACTCTCTGAACATGGTGGACAATGAGGGCTGATGAAAAGCCAAGGACGATGGCACTGGGTTTTGATCCTACTGCATGTACTGGCTTTGTGGGAGCCTAGCCAGTTTGGATGCTCACCTTCCTAGACCTGGATGGATGGGGGAGACCTTGGACTTCCCACAGGGCAGGGAACCCTGACTGCTCTTCAGACTGGAGAGGGAGGGGGAGAGAAGTGGGGGGACTGGGAGGGAAATGGAAGGCTGGGAGGAGGCAGAAATGTTTTTGTTTTTTTCCATAAAGAAATAAATAAATAAAAAGAAAATGTAACACCCGATTTTGTGTTACACCCTCGGTACAGTTCGCGAGCCCCTGTACCGAACGCGAGTCCAGCTAGAGCATGGAGATTGAAAAGAACAACACACAGAGACCAGTGTCATTCAAAGGAAGATCAGCCAAATGCCATTTATTCAGACTTGGGGAGATCTTTATGTTCCTAACTACTGCACAAGCATCTCTGCCCAGGCAGGTGGGAAATGACCATATTAACAAAGGAGTAAATGCCCTGCAGCTAATCACCAGGCAGGGCAGGGAGAGCACAGAAACACACAGGAAGCTTAGTTAGCTGATCATAAACTGTCCCCACGAATGCACCCCAGGAATAGGGGGACCAGGACCCTACAAGAAAAGCCAAAACAAAAAGAAAAATAATAAAAGAAAAAAGAAAAGAAAAAAAAAAGAATAGGACCAAACTAGTCCCTCTGAAAGTTGTTGACAGTTGCATGGCTGGGGCAGACTGAGGGGCCACTGACAATAGCACCAGAATTTATCCCTACTGCTTGGGCTGGCTTTTTGGGAACCCATTCTCTTTGGATGTATACCTTGCTCAGCCTAGATATAGTAGGGAGGGCCTTGGACTTTCCACAAACCAATGTGCATTACCCTCTCTGAGGATTGGATAAGGGTTGTGTGAGAGGATGTGAGGAGGGACTGGGAGAAGGGAAGAAGTGGTAACTTGGATTGGTAATTTTTTAAAACATAATCAATTAAAAACCATTCAGAGTAGCTGAGTCTAGGCAGCACAACAGCAACAAGAGACTGAAAAGGGGAACAGTTGTATCCATGCCCACCTTCAGCCATTAGGTTGCCTGTTCCTACCAGCAGCATCCAAATAAAAGCATCTTCATGATACTCAGTGGACCACTGATCTGGAAGATCAAAGTGGCATCACCCATGAGTGTAATGATGATGGGTCAGGCTGGTCCAAGAGTAAAAACATACAAAGAAGGGATGAAAGAATACGAGAGAGTTGTCAGTCCAGCATGGGCCAGCACAGAATAAGGAAGGACTGTAGGAGAAGCTGTTCTTCCTTTTGGAGACTACAGCTCCCAGCATCCCCCTGGACTGGAAGCCCCAAAAGCACAGGGCATTTCTTCCAGACGCCTGTGAGTTCCCCGTTAAAAACAGGGGTCACCACTAGCTCTCTCTCTCTCTTTCTCTCTCTCTCTCTCTCTCTCTCTCTCTCTGCCCTTCTCTCCTTTCATCTCTGCACACCTGTCCCTTACTTGTTGTTACCCCCCCATTAAAGTGCACCCACGTGGGACCGCAGCGTGTCTGTGTCTCCTTCCTAACCCCAAATTGCCCTGTGTCTCGCGTAATGTCTCCACTCTCTAACCCCACAGACAGACAAACAAGACAAAAAAGAATAACAGAAGCAACAAGAAGACAAGTGTCTTAGAGTTCATCAACATGCACGCAGCACACTGAGCCCTGACCTTGCACATAGTCACAAAGGAACACTTTGATCTCTTCCTTGGGTCATGGACAGATGCTGATGGCACAAAAGCCAGACGCACTGCAATGGCCTATCACCTGAGTTCCCTCAACAGCAGTTCTCCCTCCTGCCCAAGACTACTCACTGTATGTAAGTGTAGGCTGATGGGACACTTTCTGTTGGAAGGTGACGCATCATGTGTACATTACACACCGCTTCATCAGTGAACCTTATGAGAGCACTGCCATGATAGCCTAGGCTAAACGCCATGGGAAGTGGCATGTCCATGCCATGATTGCCTCTTTCACTAGCCCACACCTCAGCCTCCATGGCTACTGTTGGTCTCCTGGCATCTTCTCCAACCAATCCCATCTTCTAGTTAGGAATCGAACCTTCCCATTGGCTGTTGCCTCATTTATGACATCATTCTCCCTCCAACCCTACCAGCACCTGGTAGAATCTTGGTGTTTCCATGGTGATGACTGTAAACAACTTTGGATCATCACAGGTCCAGGTGACCAGTGACCAGTGAGTGCTGTCTGATACTGGACACACTTGCCACTGAGGTCAGCTGATCAGAAAAAGCCGACCGATCATCTTGCTCCATTGTACTTTGGATTGCTGATCCTCTCCCCTTGACCATGTCAGGTAAGGATAGAGACTTTAAAACATGTGATCTTCTCCATTGACTTTTACTCTACTAATAAATCTTTGCTGAATGTGGATAGTATTGATGTTGATATAGATATCTAGATTTGAATGTCACATTTAGCTTTGGTTCTTACTAAGTAGGTGATTTTAGACAAAAAGTTTATTCTCAAGTGTTTTCCATCCGCCTCAAGGAGTGAACAGTGTCACTATGCTTGGGTCCTGTACTGTTGGGTTTTCAGAAGAAAGTGAAGAGGGAATAAAATCAGGCTCTTTTGGATGGTATTAAACTACAGAGACACGGGAACATGAACAAGGCACGCAGAGATCTAGCACTCCACACCACTAATGAGACAGTCTCCCCCCACTACTGTTTCCAGTCTTAGTTTAAAATTCAGGGCGACTCTAACAGTATTGGTCACACCACGGATGGTGGCACACAACTATAATCACAACACAGAGAGAACTGGGTGGGATGGAGATCAGTTCAAGTCTGACATGCTCTACACTGGCCTCTCTCCATACTCACCAAATGAATATTGACTATGGACAAAATGGCGACTGCCATGTTGTGCAGTCACTTGGACTTCCCTGGATTAAACATGGAGAGTGGAAGAGAATAAGAGGACTGTGGAATCTGAGAAGGCAGTTGTTGTACTGAAATTAATATTGACAGTGTTGCTGGAAGGACAGACCCACAGGAAGTCAGGGAAGGGGGCAAACACAGTACGGGTCTAGAAAGTATATAAATATATGAAGGCACACTGCAGAGGGGACCCTGGTGGTCCACAATGGTAGTTTAGAACACAATGTTGAAGACGACCACAGATTATAATCAAAACAGACAAGGCATTGTCATTTCCCAAGCCATGTTTAACCAAACGTACTGTTCAGATTAGTCTATACAAAGGTTCCCTGGCACATATAGAAAGAATATCCTGATCTGGTCCCTGGCTCTTACACTCCATCCAGACCACTTTCTGCCCAGTTCCCCATGTCTCATGTGCACTGGTGGTGTTGGATAGGATCAACTGAAGCTGCGAAGTCCAGTCAGTTAGAGTCTGACCATGGCAACTGACACGCTGTTGTGAGGGGGGATTCTCACACGGATTCCCCCTTAGAAGAGATAAAAAAACTAAGTTACTGAGGAGCTGTTAAGAAAACAATTTAATCAACAGATATTAAATTGAGAAGCAATCATATTCAGAGATGAACCCCATAAAACATTAGCAGTCTCAAGAGGACACACTAAACTGGTGCAAACAAGAAGAAATGTTGTCAGTAGGTTGTATTTCTGAAATCATATTTGAATAATGCTTAAAAGTTATAAGATTATAAGAGATCCTCAATTACACAAGAAATGCAAGGGGAAAAAAGAGAGAGGGGGCAGGAATAATTACCTCAATTTGGTACACATTTGTTAAACATCATTTCAGAAAAAAACTCAATAAAATAGAGATTGGCCTGGTGGACATGGCAGGGGCTCCAGCACCAGCACTTTAGAGGCAGAAGCAGACCTGTCTGTGTGATTTCAAAGCCAGACTGATCAACGTAGAGTGAGTTTAGGTCACTCTATACTGTAAGATCTGCAGAGAACAGGACAAAGTTCCAGGTATGGAATATGCCTATGGGTCTCTTCCCAATAATAACCTCTGTTGTAGAATATATTTGCGAGGAAGTGTCCCAACAGGCATTATTATATTACAATCAGGGAAAAGGAGCATCGTGTCTAGATCTGAGTGAGGATTAAGCCAGATTGACCAGGATTTCCATGCCCACACAGGAAAAAGCAGACAGTTCATCTCGTGATTGTCATCCTTCATAGCCCCACCGATCAATCTTAACCCACTTGCTTGGCATATGTAAGGGAACATAGATGCTAGACTCTCCCACTCAGTACAACCTGGAGATAACACAGTCCCTCCCAGGGGGTAGAAAGCCTCCATCTCAACTTTTTCCAACTCTCTTCTTGCTTCCTACAGAAAATTGCCAAAGTGCACCTTTCACTGGGACAGAATGTGCTCTGCAGCCCTCTGTGCCTGTGCTGAGGAATGCCACACCCTCAGCAGGAACTGTGTGCAATTTCTACGGGGTCTGCACCCCAGCTGTGAGCTCAGCATGGCTCCTGTCATCAGACTCCAGCACATGCTGCCAGCAGCTCATGGACAGTGCCTGTCTTTACCAACGAGCTGGCACGACCATGCTGACTGAGCCAACTGACCAGAACCAGATCTCTACTTCGACATTTTCCTATCCAGGTGTTCTCCACTGGGATCTCAGAGAAAGCACCACCAGAAGGGAAGCTCCATTCCTGGATGCCCCTGTAACTGTCATTGACCAGAATACCACCCCCTCGTCTAGGTCTATAACAGCCCAGTGTGACAATACTTTCCATATCAATGCATTACCGCCATCCTATCCAACACTGTCTGCCTGCCTTGTAGAGGCAACGCCATCAAATCTACCAGATCAACGATATATCCTGGCACCTTGCTACCTGGATGGAAGTCAGGTCTATTACAATGACCAGAACAGCCTGGGTCCTCCGATGGCTGAAGAATTCTGGCAGTGCCTGCAGGCCTATGGCTCTGTGTCCTGCTCTGGGAATCAGGCTTCCTCTCTGCACCCAGGGATGGTGATGGCACTACAGGAGATTCAGCCAATGAACATCCAAACACCTCTCTCCACCTGTCCCATCTACTGGCCCACATCTGCTCAAACCATGCCAGACACCAGTCTTCAAGGTGAGTAAAGTCAGGAAGGGAGGTGTGAGATCAGCCCTCAGAGGAGACACAGCTCTACCTTTCAGAAGTGGATGTCCACACAGAGGAAGAATGGGAGTCCTGACATGTAGGCTGTGGCTCAGGCTCATTACCCCTAAATTCAGTCTCTATAATGAGAGAGAATACAGGAAAGTGAGTGACACTCAACCTTCATTAAGACATGTCCAAGGACCACACCACAGGAACGCATTTCACTGCCAAGGCTAATCAGGCCCATGCAGCAGCTCACTAAAATCACCTCCTTCCTAATCTATGTCTCCAGATTCTAGATGACATCGAGAATTTTATCTGTTCTTGTACAACTAAGTTTCCCCTGAGTTGAAACTAGTATCCAGAGAAATGGAACCCTGAATCTGACCTGGAGGAAGTCTTCTCCCACACTCCAAGTGTCTGCTGTGACATTCTCTAACACTTAAGCTCTAGTGACAGTCTGCTTTGACCTGTGTAATATTGATAAGCAGGGTTGAAGCATCTCACCCTATCTGTCACGATCAACCTCTCTCTTTTTCTCTGTCTCTTTTCCTCCTCTACATCTCTCTTCCACTTTCTCTTTTTCTTTTACTCTTTCTTTCTGAATCTTCAGCAGTGACCCAAGGCCAAGACTATGTAGACATGTTCTCTGTTACAAAGTTGATGCTCAAAGCTTTCGCAGTCTTACATTTTGACATCACTAACAAAAATTCTGTGAAACGTGATCCTTAAGGAATGTCAGGGCTTTTGAACCGCTTGCCTTTCAGAATTGAGGAACTGATATGGATACCTAAACCCAAATAAAAATCCAGGCTTCAGGGGCCATATGAGTAATACAATGAACAGAAAGAAACTGGTGGAGATGAGTAAGATTAGGAAACAGTGAGCAACACAACCTGTCTCAGAGCAAACTCCCAAGGCAATGAGAGGCACTGTTTCAAAGGAAAATGGGGGAGAAAGGGAAGAGCGCACACCAAGGAATTCTGTCACCTCCCCATGATCACTAAGCATGTACACACCACACAAACACAAGAGAAAACGTGATCTCACACGGTCATGAGAAACAAATGAGTAGTTACTATGTGTCTCCAAAGAGGGCTGCTTTCCCTGCTCCTCCAGCAGAGCTCATAGCAATGCCTGCAACACTGCTGCAGGAGCCTCAGTGCTCAGGTGCACTGAAAGCGGGGGTAGCATCTCACTTACCAGGCACTGACTTCGAACTTCCTCTTTTTCAGTGGTGGAGAGGGAGACAACCCTGGGGTTGACACCTTCAGGGCAGACACTGTGTCTGCTGCAGAGTCCAGACCTCGGCAATGCCTGCACCCAGGATGCCCAGATGAAGACAGCACCTGTCAGTGGGAACAGGTCATTAATTGCCCTCATGCACAGTCCTTCTGAATTCCTGGCCTTGCCTCCAGCCCCAAGCCTGGAAAAGACACAGAAGAACAATGCAGATGAGATGAATGCTGAGCAATCAACACCTCTGGATTCCTATGAGGGCACAAAATGTAACCAAGACGCATCACCCCTCCCTTCAGCATACCCTGGCATGCAGCAGCCCTTGAACTACAGTGATGTTGGGAGCCTGAGGCAGAAGCTAGCTTCTCAAAATGCCACTTTGGGAAACAGTAGCCTTGGTCTGGAAGACCCTGAGGCTCTGCAGAGTGTCATGGAGTCTAGCAATGACTTTGCAGACATGACTACTCTGGTGGCAGATATTCACCTTCCCCAACTCTTAAACTTCAACACTGGCCTTGACCAAATGGAAGATCACACAGCAAGCCAAACCAAAGACTCCAAAGACATCAGGAGGGACCAGGCCCAGTCACGCACCAGCATCTTTAATGGACTATCTGAACTGGGCATCAAGAAAAACCAGAAAGTCTCTGATGTGTTTCATGGAGCTCTTCAGGCCAGAACCCATCACGAGGATATGCTGAAGGAAGATGATCCTGGAACCATAGACAACACGGCCAACCACGTGCAGAGCAAATCTCAGATATTTGTACCCAAGAGGCCCAGCGTAGCAAGGGCACAGGGGAAAGAAAAGGCCAAGGACACCAGAGGAAACAGCTCCAAGAAAACAGAGGAGCTGAAGCCATCAAGTCACAGAGTCAAGGCAGAAGAGAAGCCCGCCATCCCAAAGACCAAGAGGAAGAGGAATCCACCTGAGCTCAGCCATGACAGCTTTAAGAAGCCTCGAACTCACCTCGGCATGCACATGTTGGCGTCTGTGCAGGTCTTTCACCCACTGGGGAAGAAGAGTGAGAGGAAAACTGGCGTCTCCTCCTCCCGGGCTCTGCTGAACTTGAGCAGCAACAAAGATCCCAGGACAGGCCCAACCGCCACATCCCTGGGAGATGCGCCCCGTGAGGGTCGAGGCCCTGGTAGAATCCCGGGCAATGCTCAGAGAACAGAGAGCAGTGCTCCCAAGCGGTGTCCATCTCTGTGCCTGGATGAGCTGTCCCCAGCTGGGAAGGTCAAATTAGTACCTCTGCCTTTCCTAGCCCTGGACAAGCCTCAAGACAGACCTGTTTCCAGAAAGCTTCACTGCCTGGCTTCGCACAGGCCCACTACAGCTTACCCAGTGAGGTCTCAATCCCACACTGCTAGGCAACCCAAACTCAAGTCATCCCAACCAGCTCCTGCCAGCACATCACTGATGGCCTCTGACAAGTCGGCTCTGCCAGTTGCCACCAGTGCCACACGTCCAATTAGAAGCAAGCCCATCCAGTCTTGCCCTGGGCCTCAACCGCCTGCCTCTTTGCCTGCACCCTACAGAGCATCATCTCACACTTCACTCCACAGGGAGCCTCTTTCTTTTGCCACAAACAAGACCCTAGATCCTCCCCAGCCTCAATCCCAATACCTGCGGCAAGATTTCAGCCACTTACCAATTCCTTGGAAGAAAGTCAACATTCCGGGGCCAGTCATCTCACAGCCTATCACTGAAGAGCAGAGGCCAGAGAGGGAGGCCATGAAGAGGCGGGCTCAACAGGAGAGAGAGAATGCTGCCAAGTGTACCTCTCTGGGAAAACCACAGCTTTTCCTTCAGAGGGAGAAAGATATGGAAATTTCGAGATATTATGGCTATGCAGTGTAAGTGCTGCCCAAACCTTTGGGACACAACGCTATTCATCACACACAGGTAAGATGTAGATACACATAGATATTCATGCATACATGAAGTTTAGAGGCTTAGCTGAATGTGTAGATATGTAGATACATACATAGTAATGCAGAATAATATTTAGATATATGCATATATGTGAAGGGAAAGAAATAGTTTATAAATTTATAAATACTTGAAGACATTATAAGTGACTGTAGAAACTTAAGACTGAGATTTTATCCATGAGTATATAGAGAGGGCTTTGATGTCTTCCTTAGAACTTTACTATTATTAATTTATGTTTCCTAATTATGTAATAATACATGTGACATAGATACAACATATGCTATAAGTCAGTGGTACTACTTATTTAATGTTAAATCTGTAGCAAAAAGCTCTAGTGGCAATAAGATTATTTTCCTGGAATTTAATTTTCAGGATTCTAGGATGATGTGGGAGTCCCCTCTGTATGCTGTGAATATGTTTTATTACCACTGGTCATTAATGAGTAAATCTGTTTCAGCCAATGACTGAGCAGGTCAAAGCCATGTAGGAAATTCGAACTGAGATGTAGAGAGAAAGCAGGCAAACTCAAAGAGATGCCATGTAGCTGCCGAAGGAGAAAGATGCCTCAATGCCCGAACATTGCCAATAGGTCACAGACTCACGGTGATAACAGGTTAATATTACTTGGCTTTATTAAGATGTTAGAGTTAGCCAGGAATATGCTGGGGTCATTGGCCGAACAGTACTGTAATTAATGTGGTTTCTATCTGATTATTCACGTCAGAGTTACTGAACATGGTAAGTTTCCTAGAGTGCATACTGTAAAGTGAACACACTACTGCTGTCGCCACATCTCCTCCCATTTCAAACCTCAAACACGAGCCCTTTAGACATCAGTACTCTGCCTGCATTTCATGATATGAAACATAGGGTCCATGTGTGCATAATCAAGATCCTACCTTGAAAGAAATTCTACAAGGCGGAGTATCTTTCTGAGATGGGTTGATTTGGATTACTGGGTTTGTCTCAAATTGTATCAATCTTTGAAATTATCCATTTAACATGTTTGTTTTTCGTGTGTGTGTGTGTGTGTGTGTGTGTGTGTGTGTGTGTGTGTGTCGTCCACATGAACTACTGCGTAACAAATGTATGGAGTGCCCAGAGAGGCCAAACCTGGGCATCAGTTCTCTGGAGTCTGTAATTAAGAGAGACTGAAAACCATCATGAGGTGCTCTGAATTCTACCTGGGGATTCTGCGAGAAAATCAAGTGTTCTTCTCTAAGGAGCCATCTCATCGAACCCGAGTTGAGTACACATAATGGACTGACATTTGATCGCCTGATATTTTCCTCCATCCTGACCTGTCCCTGAATCTTAACCTCCTTGCACTATTCTGTGCTCTAACTGTTTCAGAGTTTGTAACACATTGTCCTCTGAGGCATATGGCATTAACCTTGTATGGGGTGACACATAAGAAATAGAATTAATTTATATATAAGTTTAGTTTCTTGAGACAATGTTTCTCTTCATATCACTGAATATTTGGGAACTGACCTCGCTAATCAGGCTAGCCTTGAAATCACAAAGATCTGCCTGACACTGCCTTTGTAATGCCTTTGCCTGTGTCCCTGCCTCAAGAGTGCTGGGACTAAAGGAATGCACCAAAATCCCAGGTGAAAGCACCTTCCTTTCTGTATATGTGGGTCACCGATTTCCCCACCATGATTATGTGAGGATGTATGTTAGCAACAGTACATTTTTGATAGCTACCAAAAGTCACAGAGGCTGAACTGCTTGCGCTTACAACTGTAATTCAACACAGGTTCATTGTTCTGAAAAATTGCTACTCAAACAGAGATCATAGGAACGCCTTCCCCATCACTATAAGGGCCTAAGTGGAGAGGGCACAGAAGGAGGGGAGCATCTCACTTACCAGTCACTAACTTCTTCCTTGACTCTTTTTCAGTGTTGGAGAAGGGGGTGTCCCTGGGACTGACACCTCAGGACAGACAGTCCATCAGTTGCAGTCCACAATGTTGCTAGTATTCCACCCTGGATTCACAGATGAGGATGCCACCTGTTGATAGGGACAGGTCATTGACTGCCCCTATCCAAAGGTCTCCCAAATTCCTGGCCTTGCCAACAGCTCTCATCCTAGGCGGAAAAAAAAGAAAACAATGTGAATTAGACGACAGCCAATCTATCAATGCTTAAGGATCCCTTAAAGGCACACAGGAAACCTAGTCCCATCACTTCTCCCTTTAGCACACCCCAACTTGCAGCACACGCTGTGCTTTACTGACACTAACACCCTGAGGCAGAAGCTTGCTGTTGACCATGTCTCCTTGCTAAGCAGCACCTTTGGCCATCATGAGCCTGGCACATGCACACTGTGATGGTCTCCAGCATAGACTTTGCTGACATGACTACACCGGGGCCAGATATTCACCTTCCACAATTTTTCAAATAACTCAATGTATTAAACATATTCAGAGATGCACAGCATCCTTATCCAAAGACTCCATAGTCATCAGGAGGGAATAAGCTGGGGCTCATGAGCAAGACAAAACCAAGAGGACCAGAGAAAACAGCTTCAAGAAAACAGAGGAGCTGAAGCAATTTAGGAAGAGTCAAGTCAGAAGAGAAGCACACCATCCCAGGAACAAAAGGAGGAGGAATCCACCTGTGCTCAGCCACCACAGCTTTAAGAAGCCTCGAACCCACCCCAGCATGCACACGCGGGAGTCCGGTAAGGGCTTTCACCTCTTTGGGGGGAAGTGAGAGAAGAAAACTGGCCTCCCCTGAACTCTGTCAACTCTTCCTGCTACTCTGTACTCTATTATTACAAGAGTTTATTGAATTTTGATCTCTGGGGAAGTGGCATTGGATATTCGCAGGGTGACCTTTATTCACTTTCTTTTAGTTCCTGGAGAGAGACTTCTCTCCAAAGCACTATATGTCCTGGTAATAACATCATAGACCAGGTTAGCCTTGAACTCAGTGATCTGCTAGACTCTGCCTCTGCCGCTTCCTCTGTCTTTTGAGTCCCTGCCTCAAGAGTGCTGCGACTAAAGATGTGCTTCAACAATGCAGGTAGAATCAAGATTCTTTCTGTACATGTGGATCACCAGGTTTCCCAGCATGATTTGATGAAGAGTCCATGTGTAGGCAAGGCGATTCTTGCTACTGACCTAAAATCACAAGAGACTTAACTGAATGTATTGACTTAGCTGTATGTATTTACAACTGCAACTCAACTCAGATTCTTTTTTCTGACAGTACCTTTGTTTCACTTGTTGGCTGGACTTCTGACAATGCCTATCTACTTCCAGATAGTACAACATCTGGATTTGACTCAAGGAATGTATTCAACCTGTCCCTAGATATTTATGGTGTTTGTATTTTCTCAATAGGTAATCCCCAGCTACTGTGTAGACACAATACTGTCCATTCTAACAAAGCCTATTTGCTGTCCAGAGTCACTGGTCTAGATAAATATAACACAGCCAGCCGGAAAGGATCCCACAACCTGTATCCAAGCATCCTGACAGGGGCACGATTGACTACAAGAGAATGAAGGAAAGCAATAGTTTAGGGAGGTCTCTTGTTTGATCACTCTCTCTGTGTTTTTTAACTACAGAATTTGGGACTCCATGAGTCTACTGGGCTTCACTGTACTCCTCAGAAAAACAGAAAGGCATTTGAATGGATATACATTCATGTTAAGATGATTATTTTAATCTTTATGTTTTCAAATTAAGTGTCTGGTAGAATAACACTTGTTGAACAAAGCTCAGGAATTATTTTACATATTAAAGCAATTAACAAAAAGATGTACTGAATTCTTCTCATGGACTTTAAGTCTCATTGTACTATTTATTCAATGAACAGATTTTATTCTGTATATTGTATACTGACAACAGCACTCAGTTCCCACCACCTGGCCATTCCTTAGCTCTCACCAAATATCTTAGGCAATGTTCTTCTGCTTTATACTACTGCTTACAATTTCATGAATGTCTATATGTAGAGATGTGTCACCAAGGATCCTCATAGTGAGACAGGATAAGAAGATGTTTCTGTGGGACTGGATACATTTGGTACAATATAATTATCTCGAGTTCCAAGGATTCTCCTGCAATCACCTTGACTGCATTCATTGTTTTTACTGTAACCAGTTCCACTGTGTGCAGACGTCATGTATTTCTTATCATTTGCTCTGCTACTGGACACCAAGTTCAGGCCCTAACACAGGTATCCTAATCCTGAACAAACTGCAATGTACAGCAATGTGCAGAGCAATAACCCATCCAACGCCTTGGAACAGCATGGACAGGAGGAGTGGTAGACCTGGTTTGGTGTTTAAAGACACTGTATACTGAAATACACAGAGGGGAAGGCAGCCGGAACACCGGGCGGCGGAAGGCAGCCGGAACACTGGGCGGGGGAAGGCGGCCGGAACACCAGGCGGCAGAAGGCACAGCCAGCGGGGACCAACTGGGACAGGCTGGATCCGGCGGGGACCAGAGAGGCAGCAGAGGACACAGGCTGCTTGTGGCGGGAACCATCCCAGCAGCAGAAGCAGGCTGCAGGGACCGCGCGAAACACCGAGAACAGATCGCCCCACTACAATTAAACCAAAGAGGTAGGCATTCGGCTGGGGAGGTCCCTGGCAGTGGAGGAGCCCGGTCCTATTCTTGAAGACCCTTCTGAGGGGTGAGAGGGATCTTGCCCCCCCCCCCCCCCCCGGCAGGAACCAGGAAACAGAGCAAGGGCATTTTGTAAGAGGAGCCCCTGGCCAGCAGGGAAACCTGAACCAGTTTTAACAGACCCCTTAGATAGCATCGATAGGAGGAGATGGGCAGGCGTCAAGGAAAGAATTCACCCAATAATCTGAAAATCAGCATGAAAACACCAGAACCCAATGATCTTACAACAGAAGGTCTCCAACACCCTAACACAGAAGAAGTGGAAAAAATTGACTTTTTGAAAGCAGTAGAGTCCCTTAAACAACATGTGAAAAATGCCCTTATAGAAATGGATGAGAAGTATAACCAAAAATTTGAAGAAATGAGTAAATATGTACATAATACCCTGGGAAACCAAGAAAGAACGATCAAACAGGTAATGGAAACAGTTCAAGAATTGAAAACTGAAATGGAAGCAAAGAAGAAAACACAAACTGAGGACCAGCTGGATATGGAAAATCTAGGTCAACGAGCACAGCCTACAGAAACAAGCATAATCAATAGAATACAAGAAATAGAAGAAAGAATCTCAGATTCTGAGGACACCATTGAGAAAATAAACACTCTGATCAAAGAAAACTGCAAAGCCAACAAATTCTCATCACAAAACATTGAGGAATTATGGGACACAATAAAAAGACCAAATATAAGAATAATAGGAATAGAAGAAGGAGAAGAGTCACAGCTCAAAGGCCCAGAAAATATTTTGAACAAAATTATGGAAGAAAACTTTCCCAACTTAAAGAAAGATATTCCTTTGAATATTCAAGAAGCATACAGAACACCAAACAGACTGGATCAAAGGAAAACATCCCCTCGCCATATAATAATCAAAACACAAAATATACAGGTTAAAGAAAGAATACTAAGAGCTGCAAAGGAAAAAGGCCAAGTAACTTATAAAGGTAAACCGATCAGACTTACACCTGATTTCTCTATGGAAACAATGAAAGCCAGAAGGTCCTGGATAGAAGTACTGCAGAAGCTAAGAGACCATGGATGCAAGCCCAGACTACTATACCCAGCCAAGCTTTCGTTCACTATAAATGGAGTAACCAAGACATTCCAGGATAAGAACAAATTTAAGCAATACGTAGCCACGAATCCAGCCCTACAGAAAGTAATAGAAGGAAAACCGCAACCCAAGGAATCCAACATTGCCAACGCTGCCTACAATAACTCAGGCATCTAGCGACCCTTCACTAGCACAACTCAAAGAAGGGAGACACACAAATTCTACTTCCAAAAACAACAAGAATATTCGGCATGAACAACCACTGGTCATTAATATCACTTAATATTAATGGTCTCAACTCACCTATAAAAAGGCACAGGCTAAGAGATTGGATACGAAAACAGGATCCAACATTCTGCTGTTTGCAAGAAACACATCTCAACCACAAAGACAGGCATCTACTCAGAGTAAAGGGTTGGGAAAAGGTCTTTCAAGCAAATGGTCCTAAGAAAAAAGCAGGTGTGGCCATATTAATTTCTAACAAAACTGACTTCAAACTAAAATCAATCAGAAGAGATCGAGATGGACACTTTATACTCATAACAGGAACAATTTGTCAGGATGATGTCTCAATCCTGAATATTTATGCCCCTAATATAAAAGCACCCATGTATGTAAAAGAAATATTACTAAAACTCAAGGCAGGTATCAAACCACACACACTAGTAGTAGGAGACTTCAATACACCTCTCTCAGCAATGGACAGGTCAATCAGACAGAAACCTAATAGAGAAGTAAGAGAACTACTGGAGGTAATGAAGCAAACGGACTTAACAGACATCTATAGAACATTCCACCCAAATAGGAAAGAATATACCTTCTTCTCTGCAGCCCATGGAACCTTCTCGAAAATTGACCACATACTCGGAAACAAAGGAAACCTCCACAGATACAAAAAAATATCAGTGTCCACCTGCGTCTTATCAGATCACCACGGATTAAAGTTAGAATTCAACAACAATCCTACCTCCAGAAAGCCGACAAACTCATGGAAACTGAACAGTCAACTACTGAACCACACCTGGGTTAAGGAAGAAATCAAGAAGGAAATTAAAGTCTTCCTGGAATTCAATGAAAATAGAGAAACAACATACTCAAACCTATGGGACACTATGAAAGCAGTGCTAAGAGGAAAGTTCATAGCACTAAGTGTCCACTTAAAGAAAACAGAGAAAGCATACATCGGAGACTTAACAGCACACCCGAAAGCTTTAGAAAAAAAAGAAGCAGACACGCCCAGGAGGAGCAGAAGACTGGAAATAATCAAACTGAGGGCGGAGATCAACAAAATAGAAACGCAGAAAACAGTCCAAAGAATCAATGAAACAAAAAGTTGGTTCTTGGAGAAAATCAACAAGATCGACAAACCCCTATCCAAACTAATTAAACGACAGAGAGAGAACACGCAAATAAATAAGATCAGAAATGAAAAGGGGGACATAACCACAGACACAGAGGAAATTCAGAGACTCATTAGATCTTACTACAAAAGCCTGTATGCCGCAAAACTAGAAAATGCAAAAGAAATGGACATGTTTTTAGATAAGTGCCACATACCAAAGCTAAACCAAAACCAGGTGAACGATCTAAATAGACCTGTTAACGTGAAGAACTAGAAACCGTTATCAAAAATCTACCTTCCAAAAAAAGCCCAGGACCAGATGGTTTCAATGCAGAATTCTACCAGAACTTCCAAGAAGAGCTAATACCTATACTCCTTAATGTATTTCACAATATAGAAACAGAAGAGTCATTGCCAAATTCCTTTTATGAAGCTACAGTTACCCTGATACCAAAACCACACAAAGACCCAACCAAGAAAGAAAATTACAGGCCTATCTCACTCATGAATATCGACGCAAAAATTCTCAATAAAATACTGGCAAACCGAATCCAAGAACACATTAGAAAAATTATCCATTATGATCAAGTAGGCTTCATCCCAGAGATGCAGGGCTGGTTCAACATACGCAAATCTATCAATGTAATCCAGCATATAAATCAACTGAAAGAAAAAAACCATATGATCATTTCATTAGATGCTGAAAAAGCATTTGACAAAATTCAACACCCCTTTATGATAAAAGTCTTGGAGAGATTAGGGATACAAGGGTCATACCTAAATATAATAAAAGCTATTTACAGCAAGCCGTCAGCTAACATTAAATTAAATGGAGAAAAACTCAAAGCCATCCCACTAAAATCAGGAACACGACAAGGATGTCCACTCTCTCCATACCTCTTCAATATAGTGCTTGAAGTTCTAGCAATAGCAATAAGACAACATAAAGGGATCAAGGGGATTCGTATCGGAAAAGAAGAAGTTAAGCTCTCGTTATTTGCAGATGATATGATAGTATACATAAGCGACCCCAAAAACTCTACCAAAGAACTCCTACAGCTGATAAACACCTTTAGTAATGTGGCAGGATACAAGATCAACTCCAAAAAATCAGTGGCCTTCCTATACACTAAGGATAAGGAAACAGAGAGGGAAATTAGAGAAGCATCACCTTTCACGATAGCCACAAATAGCATAAAATATCTTGGGGTAACTCTGACCAAGGATGTGAAAGATCTATTTGACAAGAACTTTAAGTCTTTGAAGAAAGAAATTGAAGAGGACACCAGAAAATGGAAGGATCTTCCTTGCTCCTGGATTGGGAGGATCAACATAGTAAAAATGGCAATTCTACCAAAAGCAATCTATAGATTCAATGCAATCCCCATCAAGATCCCATCAAAATTCTTCACAGATCTGGAGAAGACAATAATCAACTTTATATGGAAAAACAAAAAACCCAGGATAGCCAAAACAATCCTATACAATAAAGGATTGTCTGGAGGCATTACCATCCCTGACTTCAAACTCTATTACAGAGCTACCGTATTGAAAACAGCTTGGTATTGGCATAAAAACAGAGAAGTCGACCAATGGAATCGAATAGAAGACCCTGACTTTAACCCACAAACCTATGAACACCTGATTTTCGATAAAGGAGCTAAAAGTATACAATGGAAAAAAGAGAGCATCTTCAACAAATTGTGCTGGCAAAACTGGATGTCAACCTGTAGAAGAATGAAAATAGATCCATATCTATCACCATGCACAAAACTCAAGTCCAGATGGATTAAAGACCTCAATATCAGTCTGAACACACTAAACCTGATAGAAGAGAAAGTGGGAAGTACTCTACAACACATGGGCACAGGAGACCACTTCTTACATACAACCCCAGCAGCACAGACATTAAGGACCTCATTGAATAAATGGGACCTCCTGAGACTGAGAAGTTTCTGTAATGCAAAGGACACTGTCGCTGAGACACAAAGGCAACCCACTAACTGAGAGAAGATCTTCACCAACCTCGCAACTGACAAAGGTCTGATCTCCAAAATATATAAAGAACTCAAGAAACTAGACTGTAGAAGGCTAACCAACCCAATTATAAAATGGGGCATTGAGCTGAACAGAGAATTCTCAACAGAAGAACTTCAAATGGCCAAAAGACACTTAAGGTCATGCTCAACTTCCTTAGCGATCAGGGAAATGCAAATCAAGACAACTTTAAGATACCATCTTACACCTGTCAGAATGGCGAAAATCAAAAACACCAATGATAGCCTTTGTTGGAGAGGTTGTGGAGAAAGGGGTACACTCATCCATTGCTGGTGGGAATGCAAACTTGTGCAACCACTTTGGAAAGCAGTGTGGCGGTTTCTCAGGAAATTTGGGATCAACTTACCCCTGGACCCCGCAATACCACTCTTGGGAATATACCCAAGAGAGGCCTTATCATACAACAAAAGTATATGCTCTACTATGTTCATAGCAGCATTGTTTGTCATAGCCAGAACCTGGAAACAACCTAGATGCCCTTCAATGGAAGAATGGATGAAGAAAGTATGGAATATATACATATTAGAGTATTATTCAGCAGTAAGAAACAAGGACTTCTTGAATTTTGCATACAAATGGATGGAAATAGAAAACACTATCCTGAGTGAGGTAAGCCAGACACAAAAAGAGGAACATGGGATGTACTCACTCATATTTGGTTTCTAGCCATAAACCAAGGACATTGAGCCTATAATTAGTGATCCTAGAGAAGCTAAATAAGGAGAACCCAAAGAAAAACATATAAGCATCCTCCTGAATATTAACCTTCAGCAAGCGATGAAAGGAGACAGAGACAGAGAGCCACATTGGAGCACAGGACTGAATTCTCAAGGTCCAAATCAGGAGCAGAAGGAGAGAGAGCACGAGCAAGAAACTCAGGACCATGAGGGGTGCACCCACACACTGAGACAATGGGGATATTCTACTGGGAACTCACCAAGACCAACTGGCCTGGGTCTGGAAAAGCCTGGGATAAAACCGGACTCTCTGAACATAACGGTCAATGAGGACTACTGAGAACTCAAGAACAATGGCACTGGGTTTCTGATCCTACTGCACTTACTGGCTTTGTGGGAGCCTAGGCAGTTTGGATGCTCAACTTACTAGACATGGATGGAGGTGGGGGGTTCCTTGGACTTCCCACAGGACAGAGAACCCTGATTGCTTTTCGGGCTGAGGGGAGGGGACTTAGTTAGGGAAGGGGGAGGGAAATGGGAGGCGATGGCTGGGAAGAGACAGAAATCTTTAATAAATAAATAAATTAAAAAAAAAGAAATACACAGAGGGTACAATACTTCACATTACACCCACCAACTGATCTCCTGCTCCTACGGAAGCAATACTTGCAAGTCCCCAACTTTCAGATAACTCTCCACTTCTTTTTTTCTGTACCATCTAGAAAGATCAAGTCCAACTGATCTTAGCTAAAATATCTCGATGGGATAGTCATTTTATTCTAGGGTAAAACACCAGGCTACACTACTCTACCTGACTGCATTAGCTCTTACACTGCATTCCTGCTTGCATGACAGCCCCTGATATTTGGATGGACTGCATTGTACATGATCCATTTTGGCATAAGAGGCAATCATCTCACCACAACAGCAGCCACAGCCACTGAGTATCAGCAGCCAAAACTTTTACAGTTTTTCCATCAGCACCAAAAGCACACAGAAAAGGAAGTCGAGAAAGGAGACAGACTGGAGCAGTTCCATCAACACTTGCAGCTACACTAATCTCACGCAGAAGCACAAAGGTTTAGAAGGGAAATACAAAGGCCCATCCATTCCCTTCAATAAAGCAGTAGGAGTTCCCTTCCCACTGTGACCTGTGATCCTCTGAGTCACAGGAGATTCTGTTGTGCATCACGGTACAACATAAAAATTCCCTTCTATGAAAGCCAGCCTGCTAGCAGGAAGGGAGATTACAGTTCAGTCCAAGTCTGACTTCTAGATATCCTACATCTGAAACAGAGGGACGGGACAATCATCTACTTCTTACTCATACCAAATAAAAGGATCCAAAGAGCTTCATCTTTTGGGAGGTCTTGAAGAGTTTCTTGACCGACATCTCCTGAGTCTTAAGATCATTTCTGGGACATAGAATATAGCAGGCATATGGCTTCAGTGAGTGCCACATTTCCACTCATTCAGGGTCCCATTTCTCAACTTCTCTAACTTACTTTTGCTCTCCTTGGAGATGCAATCCATAATTTTCAGGCACTGTGACGATACCACGGTACCACCGACGATAAGAAATGTTTCGTACACATGTGAGCAGGCTCTGTGCAGACCTGCCAATGCCAATTCTATCAGGGGATAGCCTTTGTGCAAAGTCACACACTAAGCAGATTCTCTAAATAGGGAGGGCAGTCTATTCCACTGCAGCTTGCAAAGATCCCCTCACATGGAATTTTGTAATCTAGATAATACAACAAGTCCCTTCAGCTCCTAGTTTTCAGGATTCTCATGGGGCCAGGGCACATCATAACAGCTCTTACGCATCTGGTAGTATCAAACCAATCTCTTTACACTGACTCAAAGACAAGAACATGGCCATCATATACCCATCCACATGAATGCAGTGTTGAATTTACTTGAGTGTATTATTGAACACAGCATGGTCTGTGTTTTAGTTTGCTCTCACCTATATACTTGGCACAACTAAGAGTTTTGTCATTTTGAGTTAAAGACTTCAGGAGTTCATTGACAGGGTATGTGGATTTTAGTTAATTTCTTTCATAAAATGCAGTCAGCGTGAGTAATGTCACCTAACAATGTACATTCCTACAGAATGGGAGAACAAACACCTTCTCACCCAAGTCAACAGTAATGATCTTGTGGGATTACCCACGTTACTTGAAAGTGAAGGAATGTTGGGTTACAAGCACTGGGCATCATTTTTATATGTAGATGTGTAAAATAAAGCAAAAACTCACATGGATATGGTATATGGGACAGGAAATCAAAGTCCCTAGGGCTCTTTCATTAATGGAAGCCAGCAACACAGCTATGTAAAGTGCTCCCCTAGTAATGGGGCAAGGCACAAGAAAGACATCAGAGATCACCCACAATGCACTATTCCATTGACACCTCTGGACCATGTTATTAATGGGAACCCCAAAATTGAATAATAATGAACAAATTGGTCAGAAAAATGCTTACTTTGCGATGCTACTTGGCGCACAACTGAGATACAACAGAGGGGCAATAGTGACGACTTCAAGTACCAATGCACACACTCCTATTTAGCTTATATAGCATAAAACAAACCAGGATCCGAAGGAAAGAGGATAGTTCAATTCAGTGGTTGCCTCCCGGAAGTAGCCTCTCAGACTGATTGTGAAACATGATCTTTTTTTTTGAATATTTATTTATTATGTATACAATATTCTGTCTGTGTGTATGCCTGCAGGCCAGAAGAGGGCACCAGACCCCATTACCCATGGTTTTGAGCCATCACGTGGTTGCTGGGAATTGAACTCAGGACCTTTGGAAGTCAGCAGGCAATGCTCTTAACCTCTGAGCCATCTCTCCAGCCCCTGGAACATGATCTTTATCATTAAATGACAGAGAAGGACCTAGTCTATGCTCGGCAATACTATACAAACACAGTGGAACTTGGAATATATAAGAATGTTGGCTGAGCAAATCTAAAGAGTGCCAGGAAGGAGAAATCCCCTGTGGTCTCTGATTTACCTCTTACCTCAATGTACTGCCTTGGTCTCCTGTTCTGGATTGCTTAAACAATGGTCTGTAAAGCATAACATGAAAGACACTTGATCCTGCACCAAGTTAGCTGAGATTTCTCTGTTTAGGTCTGTATCTCATTTTTTTAATTGGGTTATTTGAAATGTTGATGTCTAATTTCTTGAGTTCTTTACATATTTTGGAGATCAGTCCTTTGTCTGATGTGGGGTTGGTGAAGATCTTTTCCCATTCAGTAGGCTGCCTTTTTCTCTTATTGACTGTGTCCTTTGCTTTACAGAAGTTTCTCAGTTTCAGGAAGTTCCATGTATTAATTGTTGCTCTCAGGGTCTGTGCTACTGGGGTAATATTTAGGAAGTGGTCTCACGTGTCCATGCATTGAAGACTACTTCCCACTTTCTCTTCTATTAGGTTCTGTGTGGTCAGATTTATATTAAGATCCATTTAGACTTGAGTTTTGTGCATGGGGATAGATATGAATGTTCAACATCCTTAGCAGTCAGGGAAATGAAGATCAAAATAACTCTGAGATACCATCTTACACCTGTCAGAATGACTAAGATCAAAAACTCCAACGATGCTTATGCTGGAGAGGATGTGGAATAAGGAGAATACTCATCCATTGCTGGTGGGAAAGAAAACTTGTACAACCACTTTGGAAATCAGTATGGTGGTTTCTCAGAAAATTGGCCATCAACCTACCTCAGAATCCAGCAATGCCACTCCTAGGCATATTCCCAAAAGATGTTCAATCATACTCTAAAGACGTTTGTTTGACTATGTTCATAGCAGCATTATTTGTAACAGCCAGAACATGGAAACAACCTCAACCAATGAATGATATCTTGAAATTTGCGTGCAAAAGGGTGGAACTAGAAAACACCATCCTGAGTGAGGTAACCCAGACCCAAACAGATGAATATGGTATGTACTCACTATGTATGTATGTAAAAAAGTGGATACTAGCTATAAACAAAGGATATTGAGGCTATATTTCATAATCCTAGTGAAGTTAAGGAACAAGGTGAACCCTAAGAAAAACGTATATAGATCCACCTGGGAAGGGGAAATAGCCAAGATCACCTGACAAAATTGGGAATATCGGTGTAGAGGGGAGAATGGAGGATGGAAGGGGAAGAGGAAAGTAGAAGGGGAGGGGTGAGGAGAACTTGAGGGAATAGGATAGTCTAGATGGAGGAAGGTCAGAGATGAGAGCAAGGAAAGAGATATTTTGATTGAGGGAGCCATTATGGGACTAGTATGAAACCTTCGCTCTAGAGAAATTCCCAGGAATCCAAAAGGATGACCCCAGCTAAGACTCTAAGCAACAGAGGAGAGGGTGCCCGAACTGGCCTTGCCCTGTGAACAAACTGATGAATATTTTAAATATCACCATAGAACCTTCATCCAGCAATTGATGGAAACAGAGGCAAAGACCTGCATCAGAGCACGGAACTGAGCTTCCAAAGTCCAGTTAAAGAATGGGAGGAGTAAGAATATGAGCAAAGAGGTCAAGACCATGATGGGGACACCCACTGAAACAGTCTACCTGAGCTAATGGGAGCTCACCAAATCCAGCCATACTGGGAAGGAACAAGAAGCTAAATAAGAAGGTGAACCCAAAGAAAAACATATAGTTATCCTCCTGGATATTGGGAGTAGACAAGATTGCCGGGCAAAAAACTGGGATCTTGGGAGTGGGGTGGGATGGGGGTAAAGGGAGATGGGGAGAGAAAAGTGAGAAGGGGAGGATGGGGGGTACTTGGGGGAATGGGATGGTTGGTATACAGGAAGGGTGGATATGGGAGCAGGGAAGTATATATCTTAATTAAGGGAGGGATCTTAGGGTTGGCAAGAGACTTGAACTAAAGGGGCTCCCAGGTGCCCAGGGAAATGTCCCCCGATTAGTTCCTTGGGCAGCTGAGGATAGGGAACCTGAAATGGCCCTATCCTATAGCCATACTGATGAATATCTTGCATATCACCATAGAACCTTCTTCTGGCGATGGATGGAGATAGACACAGAGACCCACATTGGAGCACCGGAATGAGCTCCCAAGGTCCCAATGAGGAGCAGAAGGAGGGAGAACATGAGCAAGGAAGTCAGGACCGCGAGAAGTGCACCCACCCACTGAGACAGTGGGGCTGATCTATTGGGAGCTCACCAAGGCCAGCTGGACTGGGACTGAAAAAGCATGGGATAAAACCGGACTCTCTGAACATGGTGGACAATGAGGGCTGATGAAAAGCCAAGGACGATGGCACTGGGTTTTGATCCTACTGCATGTACTGGCTTTGTGGGAGCCTAGCCAGTTTGGATGCTCACCTTCCTAGACCTGGATGGATGGGGGAGACCTTGGACTTCCCACAGGGCAGGGAACCCTGACTGCTCTTCAGACTGGAGAGGGAGGGGGAGAGAAGTGGGGGGACTGGGAGGGAAATGGAAGGCTGGGAGGAGGCAGAAATGTTTTTGTTTTTTTCCATAAAGAAATAAATAAATAAAAAGAAAATGTAACACCCGATTTTGTGTTACACCCTCGGTACAGTTCGCGAGCCCCTGTACCGAACGCGAGTCCAGCTAGAGCATGGAGATTGAAAAGAACAACACACAGAGACCAGTGTCATTCAAAGGAAGATCAGCCAAATGCCATTTATTCAGACTTGGGGAGATCTTTATGTTCCTAACTACTGCACAAGCATCTCTGCCCAGGCAGGTGGGAAATGACCATATTAACAAAGGAGTAAATGCCCTGCAGCTAATCACCAGGCAGGGCAGGGAGAGCACAGAAACACACAGGAAGCTTAGTTAGCTGATCATAAACTGTCCCCACGAATGCACCCCAGGAATAGGGGGACCAGGACCCTACAAGAAAAGCCAAAACAAAAAGAAAAATAATAAAAGAAAAAAGAAAAGAAAAAAAAAAGAATAGGACCAAACTAGTCCCTCTGAAAGTTGTTGACAGTTGCATGGCTGGGGCAGACTGAGGGGCCACTGACAATAGCACCAGAATTTATCCCTACTGCTTGGGCTGGCTTTTTGGGAACCCATTCTCTTTGGATGTATACCTTGCTCAGCCTAGATATAGTAGGGAGGGCCTTGGACTTTCCACAAACCAATGTGCATTACCCTCTCTGAGGATTGGATAAGGGTTGTGTGAGAGGATGTGAGGAGGGACTGGGAGAAGGGAAGAAGTGGTAACTTGGATTGGTAATTTTTTAAAACATAATCAATTAAAAACCATTCAGAGTAGCTGAGTCTAGGCAGCACAACAGCAACAAGAGACTGAAAAGGGGAACAGTTGTATCCATGCCCACCTTCAGCCATTAGGTTGCCTGTTCCTACCAGCAGCATCCAAATAAAAGCATCTTCATGATACTCAGTGGACCACTGATCTGGAAGATCAAAGTGGCATCACCCATGAGTGTAATGATGATGGGTCAGGCTGGTCCAAGAGTAAAAACATACAAAGAAGGGATGAAAGAATACGAGAGAGTTGTCAGTCCAGCATGGGCCAGCACAGAATAAGGAAGGACTGTAGGAGAAGCTGTTCTTCCTTTTGGAGACTACAGCTCCCAGCATCCCCCTGGACTGGAAGCCCCAAAAGCACAGGGCATTTCTTCCAGACGCCTGTGAGTTCCCCGTTAAAAACAGGGGTCACCACTAGCTCTCTCTCTCTCTTTCTCTCTCTCTCTCTCTCTCTCTCTCTCTCTGCCCTTCTCTCCTTTCATCTCTGCACACCTGTCCCTTACTTGTTGTTACCCCCCCATTAAAGTGCACCCACGTGGGACCGCAGCGTGTCTGTGTCTCCTTCCTAACCCCAAATTGCCCTGTGTCTCGCGTAATGTCTCCACTCTCTAACCCCACAGACAGACAAACAAGACAAAAAAGAATAACAGAAGCAACAAGAAGACAAGTGTCTTAGAGTTCATCAACATGCACGCAGCACACTGAGCCCTGACCTTGCACATAGTCACAAAGGAACACTTTGATCTCTTCCTTGGGTCATGGACAGATGCTGATGGCACAAAAGCCAGACGCACTGCAATGGCCTATCACCTGAGTTCCCTCAACAGCAGTTCTCCCTCCTGCCCAAGACTACTCACTGTATGTAAGTGTAGGCTGATGGGACACTTTCTGTTGGAAGGTGACGCATCATGTGTACATTACACACCGCTTCATCAGTGAACCTTATGAGAGCACTGCCATGATAGCCTAGGCTAAACGCCATGGGAAGTAGCATGTCCATGCCATGATTGCCTCTTTCACTAGCCCACACCTCAGCCTCCATGGCTACTGTTGGTCTCCTGGCATCTTCTCCAACCAATCCCATCTTCTAGTTAGGAATCGAACCTTCCCATTGGCTGTTGCCTCATTTATGACATCATTCTCCCTCCAACCCTACCAGCACCTGGTAGAATCTTGGTGTTTCCATGGTGATGACTGTAAACAACTTTGGATCATCACAGGTCCAGGTGACCAGTGACCAGTGAGTGCTGTCTGATACTGGACACACTTGCCACTGAGGTCAGCTGATCAGAAAAAGCCGACCGATCATCTTGCTCCATTGTACTTTGGATTGCTGATCCTCTCCCCTTGACCATGTCAGGTAAGGATAGAGACTTTAAAACATGTGATCTTCTCCATTGACTTTTACTCTACTAATAAATCTTTGCTGAATGTGGATAGTATTGATGTTGATATAGATATCTAGATTTGAATGTCACATTTAGCTTTGGTTCTTACTAAGTAGGTGATTTTAGACAAAAAGTTTATTCTCAAGTGTTTTCCATCCGCCTCAAGGAGTGAACAGTGTCACTATGCTTGGGTCCTGTACTGTTGGGTTTTCAGAAGAAAGTGAAGAGGGAATAAAATCAGGCTCTTTTGGATGGTATTAAACTACAGAGACACGGGAACATGAACAAGGCACGCAGAGATCTAGCACTCCACACCACTAATGAGACAGTCTCCCCCCACTACTGTTTCCAGTCTTAGTTTAAAATTCAGGGCGACTCTAACAGTATTGGTCACACCACGGATGGTGGCACACAACTATAATCACAACACAGAGAGAACTGGGTGGGATGGAGATCAGTTCAAGTCTGACATGCTCTACACTGGCCTCTCTCCATACTCACCAAATGAATATTGACTATGGACAAAATGGCGACTGCCATGTTGTGCAGTCACTTGGACTTCCCTGGATTAAACATGGAGAGTGGAAGAGAATAAGAGGACTGTGGAATCTGAGAAGGCAGTTGTTGTACTGAAATTAATATTGACAGTGTTGCTGGAAGGACAGACCCACAGGAAGTCAGGGAAGGGGGCAAACACAGTACGGGTCTAGAAAGTATATAAATATATGAAGGCACACTGCAGAGGGGACCCTGGTGGTCCACAATGGTAGTTTAGAACACAATGTTGAAGACGACCACAGATTATAATCAAAACAGACAAGGCATTGTCATTTCCCAAGCCATGTTTAACCAAACGTACTGTTCAGATTAGTCTATACAAAGGTTCCCTGGCACATATAGAAAGAATATCCTGATCTGGTCCCTGGCTCTTACACTCCATCCAGACCACTTTCTGCCCAGTTCCCCATGTCTCATGTGCACTGGTGGTGTTGGATAGGATCAACTGAAGCTGCGAAGTCCAGTCAGTTAGAGTCTGACCATGGCAACTGACACGCTGTTGTGAGGGGGGATTCTCACACGGATTCCCCCTTAGAAGAGATAAAAAAACTAAGTTACTGAGGAGCTGTTAAGAAAACAATTTAATCAACAGATATTAAATTGAGAAGCAATCATATTCAGAGATGAACCCCATAAAACATTAGCAGTCTCAAGAGGACACAGTAAACTGGTGCAAACACGAAGAAATGTTGTCAGTAGGTTGTATTTCTGAAATCATATTTGAATAATGCTTAAAAGTTATAAGATTATAAGAGATCCTCAATTATACAAGAAATGCAAGGGGAAAAAAGAAAGAGGGGGAAGGAATAATTACCTCAATTTGGTACACATTTGTTAAACATCATTTCAGAAAAAAACTCAATAAAATAGAGATTGGCCTGGTGGACATGGCAGGGGCTCCAGCACCAGCACTTTAGAGGCAGAAGCAGACCTGTCTGTGTGATTTCAAAGCCAGACTGATCAACGTAGAGTGAGTTTAGGTCACTCTATACTGTAAGATCTGCAGAGAACAGGACAAAGTTCCAGGTATGGAATATGCCTATGGGTCTCTTCCCAATAATAACCTCTGTTGTAGAATATATTTGCGAGGAAGTGTCCCAACAGGCATTATTATATTACAATCAGGGAAAAGGAGCATCGTGTCTAGATCTGAGTGAGGATTAAGCCAGATTGACCAGGATTTCCATGCCCACACAGGAAAAAGCAGACAGTTCATCTCGTGATTGTCATCCTTCATAGCCCCACCGATCAATCTTAACCCACTTGCTTGGCATATGTAAGGGAACATAGATGCTAGACTCTCCCACTCAGTACAACCTGGAGATAACACAGTCCCTCCCAGGGGGTAGAAAGCCTCCATCTCAACTTTTTCCAACTCTCTTCTTGCTTCCTACAGAAAATTGCCAAAGTGCACCTTTCACTGGGACAGAATGTGCTCTGCAGCCCTCTGTGCCTGTGCTGAGGAATGCCACACCCTCAGCAGGAACTGTGTGCAATTTCTATGGGGTCTGCACCCCAGCTGTGAGCTCAGCATGGCTCCTGTCATCAGACTCCAGCACATGCTGCCAGCAGCTCATGGACAGTGCCTGTCTTTACCAACGAGCGGGCACGACCATGCTGACTGAGCCAACTGACCAGAACCAGATCTCTACTTCGACATTTTCCTATCCAGGTGTTCTCCACTGGGATCTCAGAGAAAGCACCACCAGAAGGGAAGCTCCATTCCTGGATGCCCCTGTAACTGTCATTGACCAGAATACCACCCCCTCGTCTAGGTCTATAACAGCCCAGTGTGACAATACTTTCCATATCAATGCATTACCGCCATCCTATCCAACACTGTCTGCCTGCCTTGTACAGGCAACGCCATCAAATCTACCAGATCAACGATATATCCTGGCACCTTGCTACCTGGATGGAAGTCAGGTCTATTACAATGACCAGAACAGCCTGGGTCCTCCGATGGCTGAAGAATTCTGGCAGTGCCTGCAGGCCTATGGCTCTGTGTCCTGCTCTGGGAATCAGGCTTCCTCTCTGCACCCAGGGATGGTGATGGCACTACAGGAGATTCAGCCAATGAACATCCAAACACCTTTCTCCACCTGTCCCATCTACTGGCCCACATCTGCTCAAACCATGCCAGACACCAGTCTTCAAGGTGAGTAAAGCCAGGAAGGGAGGTGTGAGATCAGCCCTCAGAGGAGACACAGCTCTACCTTTCAGAAGTGGATGTCCACACAGAGGAAGAATGGGAGTCCTGACATGTAGGCTGTGGCTCAGGCTCATTACCCCTAAATTCAGTCTCTATAATGAGAGAGAATACAGGAAAGTGAGTGACATTCAACCTTCATTAAGACATGTCCAAGGACCACACCACAGGAACGCATTTCACTGCCAAGGCTAATCAGGCCCATGCAGCAGCTCACTAAAATCACCTCCTTCCTAATCTATGTCTCCAGATTCTAGATGACATCGAGAATTTTATCTGTTTTTGTACAACTAAGTTTCCCCTGAGTTGAAACTAGTATCCAGAGAAATGGAACCCTGAATCTGACCTGGAGGAAGTCTTCTCCCACACTCCAAGTGTCTGCTGTGACATTCTCTAACACTTAAGCTCTAGTGACAGTCTGCTTTGACCTGTGTAATATTGATAAGCAGGGTTGAAGCATCTCACCCTATCTGTCACGATCAACCTCTCTCTTTTTCTCTGTCTCTTTTCCTCCTCTACATCTCTCTTCCACTTTCTCTTTTTCTTTTACTCTTTCTTTCTGAATCTTCAGCAGTGACCCAAGGCCAAGACTATGTAGACATGTTCTCTGTTACAAAGTTGATGCTCAAAGCTTTCGCAGTCTTACATTTTGACATCACTAACAAAAATTCTGTGAAACGTGAACCTTAAGGAATGTCATGGCTTTTGAACCGCTTGCCTTTCAGAATTGAGGAACTCATATGGATACCTAAACCCAAATAAAAATCCAGGCTTCAGGGGCCATATGAGTAATACAATGAACAGAAAGAAACTGGTGGAGATGAGTAAGATTAGGAAACAGTGAGCAACACAACCTGTCTCAGAGCAAACTCCCAAGGCAATGAGAGGCACTGTTTCAAAGGAAAATGGGGGAGAAAGGGAAGAGCGCACACCAAGGAATTCTGTCACCTCCCCATGATCACTAAGCATGTACACACCACACAAACACAAGAGAAAACGTGATCTCACACGGTCATGAGAAACAAATGAGTAGTTACTATGTGTCTCCAAAGAGGGCTGCTTTCCCTGCTCCTCCAGCAGAGCTCATAGCAATGCCTGCAACACTGCTGCAGGAGCCTCAGTGCTCAGGTGCACTGAAAGCGGGGGTAGCATCTCACTTACCAGGCACTGACTTCGAACTTCCTCTTTTTCAGTGGTGGAGAGGGAGACAACCCTGGGGTTGACACCTTCAGGGCAGACACTGTGTCTGCTGCAGAGTCCAGACCTCGGCAATGCCTGCACCCAGGATGCCCAGATGAAGACAGCACCTGTCAGTGGGAACAGGTCATTAATTGCCCTCATGCACAGTCCTTCTGAATTCCTGGCCTTGCCTCCAGCCCCAAGCCTGGAAAAGACACAGAAGAACAATGCAGATGAGATGAATGCTGAGCAATCAACACCTCTGGATTCCTATGAGGGCACAAAATGTAACCAAGACGCATCACCCCTCCCTTCAGCATACCCTGGCATGCAGCAGCCCTTGAACTACAGTGATGTTGGGAGCCTGAGGCAGAAGCTAGCTTCTCAAAATGCCACTTTGGGAAACAGTAGCCTTGGTCTGGAAGACCCTGAGGCTCTGCAGAGTGTCATGGAGTCTAGCAATGACTTTGCAGACATGACTACTCTGGTGGCAGATATTCACCTTCCCCAACTCTTAAACTTCAACACTGGCCTTGACCAAATGGAAGATCACACAGCAAGCCAAACCAAAGACTCCAAAGACATCAGGAGGGACCAGGCCCAGTCACGCACCAGCATCTTTAATGGACTATCTGAACTGGGCATCAAGAAAAACCAGAAAGTCTCTGATGTGTTTCATGGAGCTCTTCAGGCCAGAACCCATCACGAGGATATGCTGAAGGAAGATGATCCTGGAACCATAGACAACACGGCCAACCACGTGCAGAGCAAATCTCAGATATTTGTACCCAAGAGGCCCAGCGTAGCAAGGGCACAGGGGAAAGAAAAGGCCAAGGACACCAGAGGAAACAGCTCCAAGAAAACAGAGGAGCTGAAGCCATCAAGTCACAGAGTCAAGGCAGAAGAGAAGCCCGCCATCCCAAAGACCAAGAGGAAGAGGAATCCACCTGAGCTCAGCCATGACAGCTTTAAGAAGCCTCGAACTCACCTCGGCATGCACATGCTGGCGTCTGTGCAGGTCTTTCACCCACTGGGGAAGAAGAGTGAGAGGAAAACTGGCGTCTCCTCCTCCCGGGCTCTGCTGAACTTGAGCAGCAACAAAGATCCCAGGACAGGCCCAACCGCCACATCCCTGGGAGATGCGCCCCGTGAGGGTCGAGGCCCTGGTAGAATCCCGGGCAATGCTCAGAGAACAGAGAGCAGTGCTCCCAAGCGGTGTCCATCTCTGTGCCTGGATGAGCTGTCCCCAGCTGGGAAGGTCAAATTAGTACCTCTGCCTTTCCTAGCCCTGGACAAGCCTCAAGACAGACCTGTTTCCAGAAAGCTTCACTGCCTGGCTTCGCACAGGCCCACTACAGCTTACCCAGTGAGGTCTCAATCCCACACTGCTAGGCAACCCAAACTCAAGTCATCCCAACCAGCTCCTGCCAGCACATCACTGATGGCCTCTGACAAGTCGGCTCTGCCAGTTGCCACCAGTGCCACACGTCCAATTAGAAGCAAGCCCATCCAGTCTTGCCCTGGGCCTCAACCGCCTGCCTCTTTGCCTGCACCCTACAGAGCATCATCTCACACTTCACTCCACAGGGAGCCTCTTTCTTTTGCCACAAACAAGACCCTAGATCCTCCCCAGCCTCAATCCCAATACCTGCGGCAAGATTTCAGCCACTTACCAATTCCTTGGAAGAAAGTCAACATTCCGGGGCCAGTCATCTCACAGCCTATCACTGAAGAGCAGAGGCCAGAGAGGGAGGCCATGAAGAGGCGGGCTCAACAGGAGAGAGAGAATGCTGCCAAGTGTACCTCTCTGGGAAAACCACAGCTTTTCCTTCAGAGGGAGAAAGATATGGAAATTTCGAGATATTATGGCTATGCAGTGTAAGTGCTGCCCAAACCTTTGGGACACAACGCTATTCATCACACACAGGTAAGATGTAGATACACATAGATATTCATGCATACATGAAGTTTAGAGGCTTAGCTGAATGTGTAGATATGTAGATACATACATAGTAATGCAGAATAATATTTAGATATATGCATATATGTGAAGGGAAAGAAATAGTTTATAAATTTATAAATACTTGAAGACACTATAAGTGACTGTAGAAACTTAAGACTGAGATTTTATCCATGAGTATATAGAGAGGGCTTTGATGTCTTCCTTAGAACTTTACTATTATTAATTTATGTTTCCTAATTATGTAATAATACATGTGACATAGATACAACATATGCTATAAGTCAGTGGTACTACTTATTTAATGTTAAATCTGTAGCAAAAAGCTCTAGTGGCAATAAGATTATTTTCCTGGAATTTAATTTTCAGGATTCTAGGATGATGTGGGAGTCCCCTCTGTATGCTGTGAATATGTTTTATTACCACTGGTCATTAATGAGTAAATCTGTTTCAGCCAATGACTGAGCAGGTCAAAGCCATGTAGGAAATTCGAACTGAGATGTAGAGAGAAAGCAGGCAAACTCAAAGAGATGCCATGTAGCTGCCGAAGGAGAAAGATGCCTCAATGCCCGAACATTGCCAATAGGTCACAGACTCACGGTGATAACAGGTTAATATTACTTGGCTTTATTAAGATGTTAGAGTTAGCCAGGAATATGCTGGGGTCATTGGCCGAACAGTACTGTAATTAATGTGGTTTCTGTCTGATTATTCACGTCAGAGTTACTGAACATGGTAAGTTTCCTAGAGTGCATACTGTAAAGTGAACACACTACTGCTGTCGCCACATCTCCTCCCATTTCAAACCTCAAACACGAGCCCTTTAGACATCAGTACTCTGCCTGCATTTCATGATATGAAACATAGGGTCCATGTGTGCATAATCAAGATCCTACCTTGAAAGAAATTCTACAAGGCGGAGTATCTTTCTGAGATGGGTTGATTTGGATTACTGGGTTTGTCTCAAATTGTATCAATCTTTGAAATTATCCATTTAACATGTTTGTTTTTCGTGTGTGTGTGTGTGTGTGTGTGTGTGTGTGTGTGTGTGTGTCGTCCACATGAACTACTGCGTAACAAATGTATGGAGTGCCCAGAGAGGCCAAACCTGGGCATCAGTTCTCTGGAGTCTGTAATTAAGAGAGACTGAAAACCATCATGAGGTGCTCTGAATTCTACCTGGGGATTCTGCGAGAAAATCAAGTGTTCTTCTCTAAGGAGCCATCTCATCGAACCCGAGTTGAGTACACATAATGGACTGACATTTGATCGCCTGATATTTTCCTCCATCCTGACCTGTCCCTGAATCTTAACCTCCTTGCACTATTCTGTGCTCTAACTGTTTCAGAGTTTGTAACACATTGTCCTCTGAGGCATATGGCATTAACCTTGTATGGGGTGACACATAAGAAATAGAATTAATTTATATATAAGTTTAGTTTCTTGAGACAATGTTTCTCTTCATATCACTGAATATTTGGGAACTGACCTCGCTAATCAGGCTAGCCTTGAAATCACAAAGATCTGCCTGACACTGCCTTTGTAATGCCTTTGCCTGTGTCCCTGCCTCAAGAGTGCTGGGACTAAAGGAATGCACCAAAATCCCAGGTGAAAGCACCTTCCTTTCTGTATATGTGGGTCACCGATTTCCCCACCATGATTATGTGAGGATGTATGTTAGCAACAGTACATTTTTGATAGCTACCAAAAGTCACAGAGGCTGAACTGCTTGCGCTTACAACTGTAATTCAACACAGGTTCATTGTTCTGAAAAATTGCTACTCAAACAGAGATCATAGGAACGCCTTCCCCATCACTATAAGGGCCTAAGTGGAGAGGGCACAGAAGGAGGGGAGCATCTCACTTACCAGTCACTAACTTCTTCCTTGACTCTTTTTCAGTGTTGGAGAAGGGGGTGTCCCTGGGACTGACACCTCAGGACAGACAGTCCATCAGTTGCAGTCCACAATGTTGCTAGTATTCCACCCTGGATTCACAGATGAGGATGCCACCTGTTGATAGGGACAGGTCATTGACTGCCCCTATCCAAAGGTCTCCCAAATTCCTGGCCTTGCCAACAGCTCTCATCCTAGGCGGAAAAAAAAAGAAAACAATGTGAATTAGACGACAGCCAATCTATCAATGCTTAAGGATCCCTTAAAGGCACACAGGAAACCTAGTCCCATCACTTCTCCCTTTAGCACACCCCAACTTGCAGCACACGCTGTGCTTTACTGACACTAACACCCTGAGGCAGAAGCTTGCTGTTGACCATGTCTCCTTGCTAAGCAGCACCTTTGGCCATCATGAGCCTGGCACATGCACACTGTGATGGTCTCCAGCATAGACTTTGCTGACATGACTACACCGGGGCCAGATATTCACCTTCCACATTTTTTCAAATAACTCAATGTATTAAACATATTCAGAGATGCACAGCATCCTTATCCAAAGACTCCATAGTCATCAGGAGGGAATAAGCTGGGGCTCATGAGCAAGACAAAACCAAGAGGACCAGAGAAAACAGCTTCAGGAAAACAGAGGAGCTGAAGCAGTTTAGGAAGAGTCAAGTCAGAAGAGAAGCACACCATCCCAGGAACAAAAGGAGGAGGAATCCACCTGTGCTCAGCCACCACAGCTTTAAGAAGCCTCGAACCCACCCCAGCATGCACACGCGGGAGTCCGGTAAGGGCTTTCACCTCTTTGGGGGGAAGTGAGAGAAGAAAACTGGCCTCCCCTGAACTCTGTCAACTCTTCCTGCTACTCTGTACTCTATTATTACAAGAGTTTATTGAATTTTGATCTCTGGGGAAGTGGCATTGGATATTCGCAGGGTGACCTTTATTCACTTTCTTTTAGTTCCTGGAGAGAGACTTCTCTCCAAAGCACTATATGTCCTGGTAATAACATCATAGACCAGGTTAGCCTTGAACTCAGTGATCTGCTAGACTCTGCCTCTGCCGCTTCCTCTGTCTTTTGAGTCCCTGCCTCAAGAGTGCTGCGACTAAAGATGTGCTTCAACAATGCAGGTAGAATCAAGATTCTTTCTGTACATGTGGATCACCAGGTTTCCCAGCATGATTTGATGAAGAGTCCATGTGTAGGCAAGGCGATTCTTGCTACTGACCTAAAATCACAAGAGACTTAACTGAATGTATTGACTTAGCTGTATGTATTTACAACTGCAACTCAACTCAGATTCTTTTTTCTGACAGTACCTTTGTTTCACTTGTTGGCTGGACTTCTGACAATGCCTATCTACTTCCAGATAGTACAACATCTGGATTTGACTCAAGGAATGTATTCAACCTGTCCCTAGATATTTATGGTGTTTGTATTTTCTCAATAGGTAATCCCCAGCTACTGTGTAGACACAATACTGTCCATTCTAACAAAGCCTATTTGCTGTCCAGAGTCACTGGTCTAGATAAATATAACACAGCCAGCCGGAAAGGATCCCACAACCTGTATCCAAGCATCCTGACAGGGGCACGATTGACTACAAGAGAATGAAGGAAAGCAATAGTTTAGGGAGGTCTCTTGTTTGATCACTCTCTCTGTGTTTTTTAACTACAGAATTTGGGACTCCGTGATTCTACTGGGCTTCACTGTACTCCTCAGAAAAACAGAAAGGCATTTGAATGGATATACATTCATGTTAAGATGATTATATTAATCTTTATGTTTTCAAATTAAGTGTCTGGTAGAATAACACTTGTTGAACAAAGCTCAGGAATTATTTTACATATTAAAGCAATTAACAAAAAGATGTACTGAATTCTTCTCATGGACTTTAAGTCTCATTGTACTATTTATTCAATGAACAGATTTTATTCTGTATATTGTATACTGACAACAGCACTCAGTTCCCACCACCTGGCCATTCCTTAGCTCTCACCAAATATCTTAGGCAATGTTCTTCTGCTTTATACTACTGCTTACAATTTCATGAATGTCTATATGTAGAGATGTGTCACCAAGGATCCACATAGTGAGACAGGATAAGAAGATGTTTCTGTGGGACTGGATACATTTGGTACAATATAATTATCTCGAGTTCCAAGGATTCTCCTGCAATCACCTTGACTGCATTCATTGTTTTTACTGTAACCAGTTCCACTGTGTGCAGACGTCACGTATTTCTTATCATTTGCTCTGCTACTGGACACCAAGTTCAGGCCCTAACACAGGTATCCGAATCCTGAACAAACTGCAATGTACAGCAATGTGCAGAGCAATAACCCATCCAACGCCTTGGAACAGCATGGACAGGAGGAGTGGTAGACCTGGTTTGGTGTTTAAAGACACTGTATACTGAAATACACAGAGGGTACAATACTTCACATTACACCCACCAACTGATCTCCTGCTCCTACGGAAGCAATACTTGCAAGTCCCCAACTTTCAGATAACTCTCCACTTCTTATATTCTGTACCATCTAGAAAGATCAAGTCCAACTGATCTTAGCTAAAATATCTCGATGGGATAGTCATTTTATTCTAGGGTAAAACACCAGGCTACACTACTCTATCTGACTGCATTAGCTCTTACACTGCATTCCTGCTTGCATGACAGCCCCTGATATTTGGATGGACTGCATTGTACATGATCCATTTTGGCATAAGAGGCAATCATCTCACCACAACAGCAGCCACAGCCACTGAGTATCAGCAGCCAAAACTTTTACAGTTTTTCCATCAGCACCAAAAGCACACAGAAAAGGAAGTCGAGAAAGGAGACAGACTGGAGCAGTTCCATCAACACTTGCAGCTACACTAATCTCACGCAGAAGCACAAAGGTTTAGAAGGGAAATACAAAGGCCCATCCATTCCCTTCAATAAAGCAGTAGGAGTTCCCTTCCCACTGTGACCTGTGATCCTCTGAGTCACAGGAGATTCTGTTGTGCATCACGGTACAACATAAAAATTCCCTTCTATGAAAGCCAGCCTGCTAGCAGGAAGGGAGATTACAGTTCAGTCCAAGTCTGACTTCTAGATATCCTACATCTGAAACAGAGGGACGGGACAATCATCTACTTCTTACTCATACCAAATAAAAGGATCCAAAGAGCTTCATCTTTTGGGAGGTCTTGAAGAGTTTCTTGACCGACATCTCCTGAGTCTTAAGATCATTTCTGGGACATAGAATATAGCAGGCATATGGCTTCAGTGAGTGCCACATTTCCACTCATTCAGGGTCCCATTTCTCAACTTCTCTAACTTACTTTTGCTCTCCTTGGAGATGCAATCCATAATTTTCAGGCACTGTGACGATACCACGGTACCACCGACGATAAGAAATGTTTCGTACACATGTGAGCAGGCTCTGTGCAGACCTGCCAATGCCAATTCTATCAGGGGATAGCCTTTGTGCAAAGTCACACACTAAGCAGATTCTCTAAATAGGGAGGGCAGTCTATTCCACTGCAGCTTGCAAAGATCCCCTCACATGGAATTTTGTAATCTAGATAATACAACAAGTCCCTTCAGCTCCTAGTTTTCAGGATTCTCATGGGGCCAGGGCACATCATAACAGCTCTTACGCATCTGGTAGTATCAAACCAATCTCTTTACACTGACTCAAAGACAAGAACATGGCCATCATATACCCATCCACATGAATGCAGTGTTGAATTTACTTGAGTGTATTATTGAACACAGCATGGTCTGTGTTTTAGTTTGCTCTCACCTATATACTTGGCACAACTAAGAGTTTTGTCATTTTGAGTTAAAGACTTCAGGAGTTCATTGACAGGGTATGTGGATTTTAGTTAATTTCTTTCATAAAATGCAGTCAGCGTGAGTAATGTCACCTAACAATGTACATTCTACAGAATGGGAGAACAAACACCTTCTCACCCAAGTCAACAGTAATGATCTTGTGGGATTACCCACGTTACTTGAAAGTGAAGGAATGTTGGGTTACAAGCACTGGGCATCATTTTTATATGTAGATGTGTAAAATAAAGCAAAAACTCACATGGATATGGTATATGGGACAGGAAATCAAAGTCCCTAGGGCTCTTTCATTAATGGAAGCCAGCAACACAGCTATGTAAAGTGCTCCCCTAGTAATGGGGCAAGGCACAAGAAAGACATCAGAGATCACCCACAATGCACTATTCCATTGACACCTCTGGACCATGTTATTAATGGGAACCCCAAAATTGAATAATAATGAACAAATTGGTCAGAAAAATGCTTACTTTGCGATGCTACTTGGAGCACAACTGAGATACAACAGAGGGGCAATAGTGACGACTTCAAGTACCAATGCACACACACTCCTATTTAGCTTATATAGCATAAAACAAACCAGGATCCGAAGGAAAGAGGATAGTTCAATTCAGTGGTTGCCTCCCGGAAGTAGCCTCTCAGACTGATTGTGAAACATGATCTTTTTTTTTGAATATTTATTTATTATGTATACAATATTCTGTCTGTGTGTATGCCTGCAGGCCAGAAGAGGGCACCAGACCCCATTACCCATGGTTTTGAGCCATCACGTGGTTGCTGGGAATTGAACTCAGGACCTTTGGAAGTCAGCAGGCAATGCTCTTAACCTCTGAGCCATCTCTCCAGCCCCTGGAACATGATCTTTATCATTAAATGACAGAGAAGGACCTAGTCTATGCTCGGCAATACTATACAAACACAGTGGAACTTGGAATATATAAGAATGTTGGCTGAGCAAATCTAAAGAGTGCCAGGAAGGAGAAATCCCCTGTGGTCTCTGATTTACCTCTTACCTCAATGTACTGCCTTGGTCTCCTGTTCTGGATTGCTTAAACAATGGTCTGTAAAGCATAACATGAAAGACACTTGATCCTGCACCAAGTTAGCTGAGATTTCTCTGTTTAGGTCTGTATCTCATTTTTTTAATTGGGTTATTTGAAATGTTGATGTCTAATTTCTTGAGTTCTTTACATATTTTGGAGATCAGTCCTTTGTCTGATGTGGGGTTGGTGAAGATCTTTTCCCATTCAGTAGGCTGCCTTTTTCTCTTATTGACTGTGTCCTTTGCTTTACAGAAGTTTCTCAGTTTCAGGAAGTTCCATGTATTAATTGTTGCTCTCAGGGTCTGTGCTACTGGGGTAATATTTAGGAAGTGGTCTCACGTGTCCATGCATTGAAGACTACTTCCCACTTTCTCTTCTATTAGGTTCTGTGTGGTCAGATTTATATTAAGATCCATTTAGACTTGAGTTTTGTGCATGGGGATAGATATGAATGTTCAACATCCTTAGCAGTCAGGGAAATGAAGATCAAAATAACTCTGAGATACCATCTTACACCTGTCAGAATGACTAAGATCAAAAACTCCAACGATGCTTATGCTGGAGAGGATGTGGAATAAGGAGAATACTCATCCATTGCTGGTGGGAAAGAAAACTTGTACAACCACTTTGGAAATCAGTATGGTGGTTTCTCAGAAAATTGGCCATCAACCTACCTCAGAATCCAGCAATGCCACTCCTAGGCATATTCCCAAAAGATGTTCAATCATACTCTAAAGACGTTTGTTTGACTATGTTCATAGCAGCATTATTTGTAACAGCCAGAACATGGAAACAACCTCAACCAATGAATGATATCTTGAAATTTGCGTGCAAAAGGGTGGAACTAGAAAACACCATCCTGAGTGAGGTAACCCAGACCCAAACAGATGAATATGGTATGTACTCACTATGTATGTATGTAAAAAAGTGGATACTAGCTATAAACAAAGGATATTGAGGCTATATTTCATAATCCTAGTGAAGTTAAGGAACAAGGTGAACCCTAAGAAAAACGTATATAGATCCACCTGGGAAGGGGAAATAGCCAAGATCACCTGACAAAATTGGGAATATCGGTGTAGAGGGGAGAATGGAGGATGGAAGGGGAAGAGGAAAGTAGAAGGGGAGGGGTGAGGAGAACTTGAGAGAATAGGATAGTCTAGATGGAGGAAGGTCAGAGATGAGAGCAAGGAAAGAGATATTTTGATTGAGGGAGCCATTATGGGACTAGTATGAAACCTTCGCTCTAGAGAAATTCCCAGGAATCCAAAAGGATGACCCCAGCTAAGACTCTAAGCAACAGAGGAGAGGGTGCCCGAACTGGCCTTGCCCTGTGAACAAACTGATGAATATTTTAAATATCACCATAGAACCTTCATCCAGCAATTGATGGAAACAGAGGCAAAGACCTGCATCAGAGCACGGAACTGAGCTTCCAAAGTCCAGTTAAAGAATGGGAGGAGTAAGAATATGAGCAAAGAGGTCAAGACCATGATGGGGACACCCACTGAAACAGTCTACCTGAGCTAATGGGAGCTCACCAAATCCAGCCATACTGGGAAGGAACAAGAAGCTAAATAAGAAGGTGAACCCAAAGAAAAACATATAGTTATCCTCCTGGATATTGGGAGTAGACAAGATTGCCGGGCAAAAAACTGGGATCTTGGGAGTGGGGTGGGATGGGGGTAAAGGGAGATGGGGAGAGAAAAGTGAGAAGGGGAGGATGGGGGGTACTTGGGGGAATGGGATGGTTGGTATACAGGAAGGGTGGATATGGGAGCAGGGAAGTATATATCTTAATTAAGGGAGGGATCTTAGGGTTGGCAAGAGACTTGAACTAAAGGGGCTCCCAGGTGCCCAGGGAAATGTCCCCCGATTAGTTCCTTGGGCAGCTGAGGATAGGGAACCTGAAATGGCCCTATCCTATAGCCATACTGATGAATATCTTGCATATCACCATAGAACCTTCTTCTGGCGATGGATGGAGATAGACACAGAGACCCACATTGGAGCACCGGAATGAGCTCCCAAGGTCCCAATGAGGAGCAGAAGGAGGGAGAACATGAGCAAGGAAGTCAGGACCGCGAGAAGTGCACCCACCCACTGAGACAGTGGGGCTGATCTATTGGGAGCTCACCAAGGCCAGCTGGACTGGGACTGAAAAAGCATGGGATAAAACCGGACTCTCTGAACATGGTGGACAATGAGGGCTGATGAAAAGCCAAGGACGATGGCACTGGGTTTTGATCCTACTGCATGTACTGGCTTTGTGGGAGCCTAGCCAGTTTGGATGCTCACCTTCCTAGACCTGGATGGATGGGGGAGACCTTGGACTTCCCACAGGGCAGGGAACCCTGACTGCTCTTCAGACTGGAGAGGGAGGGGGAGAGAAGTGGGGGGACTGGGAGGGAAATGGAAGGCTGGGAGGAGGCAGAAATGTTTTTTTTTCCATAAAGAAATAAATAAATAAAAAGAAAATGTAACACCCGATTTTGTGTTACACCCTCGGTACAGTTCGCGAGCCACTGTACCGAACGCGAGTCCAGCAAGAGCATGGAGATTGAAAAGAACAACACACAGAGACCAGTGTCATTCAAAGGAAGATCAGCCAAATGCCATTTATTCAGACTTGGGGAGATCTTTATGTTCCTAACTACTGCACAAGCATCTCTGCCCAGGCAGGTGGGAAATGACCATATTAACAAAGGAGTAAATGCCCTGCAGCTAATCACCAGGCAGGGCAGGGAGAGCACAGAAACACACAGGAAGCTTAGTTAGCTGATCATAAACTGTCCCCACGAATGCACCCCAGGAATAGGGGGACCAGGACCCTACAAGAAAAGCCAAAACAAAAAGAAAAATAATAAAAGAAAAAAGAAAAGAAAAAAAAAAGAATAGGACCAAACTAGTCCCTCTGAAAGTTGTTGACAGTTGCATGGCTGGGGCAGACTGAGGGGCCACTGACAATAGCACCAGAATTTATCCCTACTGCTTGGGCTGGCTTTTTGGGAACCCATTCTCTTTGGATGTATACCTTGCTCAGCCTAGATATAGTAGGGAGGGCCTTGGACTTTCCACAAACCAATGTGCATTACCCTCTCTGAGGATTGGATAAGGGTTGTGTGAGAGGATGTGAGGAGGGACTGGGAGAAGGGAAGAAGTGGTAACTTGGATTGGTAATTTTTTAAAACATAATCAATTAAAAACCATTCAGAGTAGCTGAGTCTAGGCAGCACAACAGCAACAAGAGACTGAAAAGGGGAACAGTTGTATCCATGCCCACCTTCAGCCATTAGGTTGCCTGTTCCTACTAGCAGCATCCAAATAAAAGCATCTTCATGATACTCAGTGGACCACTGATCTGGAAGATCAAAGTGGCATCACCCATGAGTGTAATGATGATGGGTCAGGCTGGTCCAAGAGTAAAAACATACAAAGAAGGGATGAAAGAATACGAGAGAGTTGTCAGTCCAGCATGGGCCAGCACAGAATAAGGAAGGACTGTAGGAGAAGCTGTTCTTCCTTTTGGAGACTACAGCTCCCAGCATCCCCCTGGACTGGAAGCCCCAAAGGCACAGGGCATTTCTCCCAGACGCCTGTGAGTTCCCCGTTAAAAACAGGGGTCACCACGAGCTCTCTCTCTCTCTCTCTCTCTCTCTCTCTCTCTCTCTCTCTCTGCCCTTCTCTCCTTTCATCTCTGCACACCTGTCCCTTACTTGTTGTTACCCCCCCATTAAAGTGCACCCACGTGGGACCGCAGCGTGTCTGTGTCTCCTTCCTAACCCCAAATCGCCCTGTGTCTCGCGTAATGTCTCCACTCTCTAACCCCACAGACAGACAAACAAGACAAAAAAGAATAACAGAAGCAACAAGAAGACAAGTGTCTTAGAGTTCATCAACATGCACGCAGCACACTGAGCCCTGACCTTGCACATAGTCACAAAGGAACACTTTGATCTCTTCCTTGGGTCATGGACAGATGCTGATGGCACAAAAGCCAGACGCACTGCAATGGCCTATCACCTGAGTTCCCTCAACAGCAGTTCTCCCTCCTGCCCAAGACTACTCACTGTATGTAAGTGTAGGCTGATGGGACACTTTCTGTTGGAAGGTGACGCATCATGTGTACATTACACACCGCTTCATCAGTGAACCTTATGAGAGCATTGCCATGATAGCCTAGGCTAAACGCCATGGGAAGTGGCACGTCCATGCCATGATTGCCTCTTTCACTAGCCCACACCTCAGCCTCCATGGCTACTGTTGGTCTCCTGGCATCTTCTCCAACCAATCCCATCTTCTAGTTAGGAATCGAACCTTCCCATTGGCTGTTGCCTCATTTATGACATCATTCTCCCTCCAACCCTACCAGCACCTGGTAGAATCTTGGTGTTTCCATGGTGATGACTGTAAACAACTTTGGATCATCACAGGTCCAGGTGACCAGTGACCAGTGAGTGCTGTCTGATACTGGACACACTTGCCACTGAGGTCAGCTGATCAGAAAAAGCCGACCGATTATCTTGCTCCATTGTACTTTGGATTGCTGATCCTCTCCCCTTGACCATGTCAGGTAAGGATAGAGACTTTAAAACATGTGATCTTCTCCATTGACTTTTACTATACTAATAAATCTTTGCTGAATGTGGATAGTATTGATGTTGATATAGATATCTAGATTTGAATGTCACATTTAGCTTTGGTTCTTACTAAGTAGGTGATTTTAGACAAAAAGTTTATTCTCAAGTGTTTTCCATCCGCCTCAAGGAGTGAACAGTGTCACTATGCTTGGGTCCTGTACTGTTGGGTTTTCAGAAGAAAGTGAAGAGGGAATAAAATCAGGCTCTTTTGGATGGTATTAAACTACAGAGACACGGGAACATGAACAAGGCACGCAGAGATCTAGCACTCCACACCACTAATGAGACAGTCTCCCCCCACTACTGTTTCCAGTCTTAGTTTAAAATTCAGGGCGACTCTAACAGTATTGGTCACACCACGGATGGTGGCACACAACTATAATCACAACACAGAGAGAACTGGGTGGGATGGAGAACAGTTCAAGTCTGACATGCTCTACACTGGCCTCTCTCCATACTCACCAAATGAATATTGACTATGGACAAAATGGCGACTGCCATGTTGTGCAGTCACTTGGACTTCCCTGGATTAAACATGGAGAGTGGAAGAGAATAAGAGGACTGTGGAATCTGAGAAGGCAGTTGTTGTACTGAAATTAATATTGACAGTGTTGCTGGAAGGACAGACCCACAGGAAGTCAGGGAAGGGGGCAAACACAGTACGGGTCTAGAAAGTATATAAATATATGAAGGCACACTGCAGAGGGGACCCTGGTGGTCCACAATGGTAGTTTAGAACACAATGTTGAAGACGACCACAGATTATAATCAAAACAGACAAGGCATTGTCATTTCCCAAGCCATGTTTAACCAAACGTACTGTTCAGATTAGTCTATACAAAGGTTCCCTGGCACATATAGAAAGAATATCCTGATCTGGTCCCTGGCTCTTACACTCCATCCAGACCACTTTCTGCCCAGTTCCCCATGTCTCATGTGCACTGGTGGTGTTGGATAGGATCAACTGAAGCTGCGAAGTCCAGTCAGTTAGAGTCTGACCATGGCAACTGACACGCTGTTGTGAGGGGGGATTCTCACACGGATTCCCCCTTAGAAGAGATAAAAAAACTAAGTTACTGAGGAGCTGTTAAGAAAACAATTTAATCAACAGATATTAAATTGAGAAGCAATCATATTCAGAGATGAACCCCATAAAACATTAGCAGTCTCAAGAGGACACACTAAACTGGTGCAAACACGAAGAAATGTTGTCAGTAGGTTGTATTTCTGAAATCATATTTGAATAATGCTTAAAAGTTATAAGATTATAAGAGATCCTCAATTATACAAGAAATGCAAGGGGAAAAAAGAGAGAGGGGGAAGGAATAATTACCTCAATTTGGTACACATTTGTTAAACATCATTTCAGAAAAAAACTCAATAAAATAGAGATTGGCCTGGTGGACATGGCAGGGGCTCCAGCACCAGCACTTTAGAGGCAGAAGCAGACCTGTCTGTGTGATTTCAAAGCCAGACTGATCAACGTAGAGTGAGTTTAGGTCACTCTATACTGTAAGATCTGCAGAGAACAGGACAAAGTTCCAGGTATGGAATATGCCTATGGGTCTCTTCCCAATAATAACCTCTGTTGTAGAATATATTTGCGAGGAAGTGTCCCAACAGGCATGATTATATTACAATCAGGGAAAAGGAGCATCGTGTCTAGATCTGAGTGAGGATTAAGCCAGATTGACCAGGATTTCCATGCCCACACAGGAAAAAGCAGACAGTTCATCTCGTGATTGTCATCCTTCATAGCCCCACCGATCAATCTTAACCCACTTGCTTGGCATATGTAAGGGAACATAGATGCTAGACTCTCCCACTCAGTACAACCTGGAGATAACACAGTCCCTCCCAGGGGGTAGAAAGCCTCCATCTCAACTTTTTCCAACTCTCTTCTTGCTTCCTACAGAAAATTGCCAAAGTGCACCTTTCACTGGGACAGAATGTGCTCTGCAGCCCTCTGTGCCTGTGCTGAGGAATGCCACACCCTCAGCAGGAACTGTGTGCAATTTCTATGGGGTCTGCACCCCAGCTGTGAGCTCAGCATGGCTCCTGTCATCAGACTCCAGCACATGCTGCCAGCAGCTCATGGACAGTGCCTGTCTTTACCAACGAGCTGGCACGACCATGCTGACTGAGCCAACTGACCAGAACCAGATCTCTACTTCGACATTTTCCTATCCAGGTGTTCTCCACTGGGATCTCAGAGAAAGCACCACCAGAAGGGAAGCTCCATTCCTGGATGCCCCTGTAACTGTCATTGACCAGAATACCACCCCCTCGTCTAGGTCTATAACAGCCCAGTGTGACAATACTTTCCATATCAATGCATTACCGCCATCCTATCCAACACTGTCTGCCTGCCTTGTACAGGCAACGCCATCAAATCTACCAGATCAACGATATATCCTGGCACCTTGCTACCTGGATGGAAGTCAGGTCTATTACAATGACCAGAACAGCCTGGGTCCTCCGATGGCTGAAGAATTCTGGCAGTGCCTGCAGGCCTATGGCTCTGTGTCCTGCTCTGGGAATCAGGCTTCCTCTCTGCACCCAGGGATGGTGATGGCACTACAGGAGATTCAGCCAATGAACATCCAAACACCTTTCTCCACCTGTCCCATCTACTGGCCCACATCTGCTCAAACCATGCCAGACACCAGTCTTCAAGGTGAGTAAAGCCAGGAAGGGAGGTGTGAGATCAGCCCTCAGAGGAGACACAGCTCTACCTTTCAGAAGTGGATGTCCACACAGAGGAAGAATGGGAGTCCTGACATGTAGGCTGTGGCTCAGGCTCATTACCCCTAAATTCAGTCTCTATAATGAGAGAGAATACAGGAAAGTGAGTGACATTCAACCTTCATTAAGACATGTCCAAGGACCACACCACAGGAACGCATTTCACTGCCAAGGCTAATCAGGCCCATGCAGCAGCTCACTAAAATCACCTCCTTCCTAATCTATGTCTCCAGATTCTAGATGACATCGAGAATTTTATCTGTTTTTGTACAACTAAGTTTCCCCTGAGTTGAAACTAGTATCCAGAGAAATGGAACCCTGAATCTGACCTGGAGGAAGTCTTCTCCCACACTCCAAGTGTCTGCTGTGACATTCTCTAACACTTAAGCTCTAGTGACAGTCTGCTTTGACCTGTGTAATATTGATAAGCAGGGTTGAAGCATCTCACCCTATCTGTCACGATCAACCTCTCTCTTTTTCTCTGTCTCTTTTCCTCCTCTACATCTCTCTTCCACTTTCTCTTTTTCTTTTACTCTTTCTTTCTGAATCTTCAGCAGTGACCCAAGGCCAAGACTATGTAGACATGTTCTCTGTTACAAAGTTGATGCTCAAAGCTTTCGCAGTCTTACATTTTGACATCACTAACAAAAATTCTGTGAAACGTGAACCTTAAGGAATGTCATGGCTTTTGAACCGCTTGCCTTTCAGAATTGAGGAACTGATATGGATACCTAAACCCAAATAAAAATCCAGGCTTCAGGGGCCATATGAGTAATACAATGAACAGAAAGAAACTGGTGGAGATGAGTAAGATTAGGAAACAGTGAGCAACACAACCTGTCTCGGAGCAAACTCCCAAGGCAATGAGAGGCACTGTTTCAAAGGAAAATGGGGGAGAAAGGGAAGAGTGCACACCAAGGAATTCTGCCACCTCCCCATGATCACTAAGCATGTACACACCACACAAACACAAGAGAAAACGTGATCTCACACGGTCATGAGAAACAAATGAGTAGTTACTATGTGTCTCCAAAGAGGGCTGCTTTCCCTGCTCCTCCAGCAGAGCTCATAGCAATGCCTGCAACACTGCTGCAGGAGCCTCAGTGCTCAGGTGCACTGAAAGCGGGGGTAGCATCTCACTTACCAGGCACTGACTTCGAACTTCCTCTTTTTCAGTGGTGGAGAGGGAGACAACCCTGGGGTTGACACCTTCAGGGCAGACACTGTGTCTGCTGCAGAGTCCAGACCTCGGCAATGCCTGCACCCAGGATGCCCAGATGAAGACAGCACCTGTCAGTGGGAACAGGTCATTAATTGCCCTCATGCACAGTCCTTCTGAATTCCTGGCCTTGCCTCCAGCCCCAAGCCTGGAAAAGACACAGAAGAACAATGCAGATGAGATGAATGCTGAGCAATCAACACCTCTGGATTCCTATGAGGGCACAAAATGTAACCAAGACGCATCACCCCTCCCTTCAGCATACCCTGGCATGCAGCAGCCCTTGAACTACAGTGATGTTGGGAGCCTGAGGCAGAAGCTAGCTTCTCAAAATGCCACTTTGGGAAACAGTAGCCTTGGTCTGGAAGACCCTGAGGCTCTGCAGAGTGTCATGGAGTCTAGCAATGACTTTGCAGACATGACTACTCTGGTGGCAGATATTCACCTTCCCCAACTCTTAAACTTCAACACTGGCCTTGACCAAATGGAAGATCACACAGCAAGCCAAACCAAAGACTCCAAAGACATCAGGAGGGACCAGGCCCAGTCACGCACCAGCATCTTTAATGGACTATCTGAACTGGGCATCAAGAAAAACCAGAAAGTCTCTGATGTGTTTCATGGAGCTCTTCAGGCCAGAACCCATCACGAGGATATGCTGAAGGAAGATGATCCTGGAACCATAGACAACACGGCCAACCACGTGCAGAGCAAATCTCAGATATTTGTACCCAAGAGGCCCAGCGTAGCAAGGGCACAGGGGAAAGAAAAGGCCAAGGACACCAGAGGAAACAGCTCCAAGAAAACAGAGGAGCTGAAGCCATCAAGTCACAGAGTCAAGGCAGAAGAGAAGCCCGCCATCCCAAAGACCAAGAGGAAGAGGAATCCACCTGAGCTCAGCCATGACAGCTTTAAGAAGCCTCGAACTCACCTCGGCATGCACATGCTGGCGTCTGTGCAGGTCTTTCACCCACTGGGGAAGAAGAGTGAGAGGAAAACTGGCGTCTCCTCCTCCCGGGCTCTGCTGAACTTGAGCAGCAACAAAGATCCCAGGACAGGCCCAACCGCCACATCCCTGGGAGATGCGCCCCGTGAGGGTCGAGGCCCTGGTAGAATCCCGGGCAATGCTCAGAGAACAGAGAGCAGTGCTCCCAAGCGGTGTCCATCTCTGTGCCTGGATGAGCTGTCCCCAGCTGGGAAGGTCAAATTAGTACCTCTGCCTTTCCTAGCCCTGGACAAGCCTCAAGACAGACCTGTTTCCAGAAAGCTTCACTGCCTGGCTTCGCACAGGCCCACTACAGCTTACCCAGTGAGGTCTCAATCCCACACTGCTAGGCAACCCAAACTCAAGTCATCCCAACCAGCTCCTGCCAGCACATCACTGATGGCCTCTGACAAGTCGGCTCTGCCAGTTGCCACCAGTGCCACACGTCCAATTAGAAGCAAGCCCATCCAGTCTTGCCCTGGGCCTCAACCGCCTGCCTCTTTGCCTGCACCCTACAGAGCATCATCTCACACTTCACTCCACAGGGAGCCTCTTTCTTTTGCCACAAACAAGACCCTAGATCCTCCCCAGCCTCAATCCCAATACCTGCGGCAAGATTTCAGCCACTTACCAATTCCTTGGAAGAAAGTCAACATTCCGGGGCCAGTCATCTCACAGCCTATCACTGAAGAGCAGAGGCCAGAGAGGGAGGCCATGAAGAGGCGGGCTCAACAGGAGAGAGAGAATGCTGCCAAGTGTACCTCTCTGGGAAAACCACAGCTTTTCCTTCAGAGGGAGAAAGATATGGAAATTTCGAGATATTATGGCTATGCAGTGTAAGTGCTGCCCAAACCTTTGGGACACAACGCTATTCATCACACACAGGTAAGATGTAGATACACATAGATATTCATGCATACATGAAGTTTAGAGGCTTAGCTGAATGTGTAGATATGTAGATACATACATAGTAATGCAGAATAATATTTAGATATATGCATATATGTGAAGGGAAAGAAATAGTTTATAAATTTATAAATACTTGAAGACATTATAAGTGACTGTAGAAACTTAAGACTGAGATTTTATCCATGAGTATATAGAGAGGGCTTTGATGTCTTCCTTAGAACTTTACTATTATTAATTTATGTTTCCTAATTATGTAATAATACATGTGACATAGATACAACATATGCTATAAGTCAGTGGTACTACTTATTTAATGTTAAAGCTGTAGCAAAAAGCTCTAGTGGCAATAAGATTATTTTCCTGGAATTTAATTTTCAGGATTCTAGGATGATGTGGGAGTCCCCTCTGTATGCTGTGAATATGTTTTATTACCACTGGTCATTAATGAGTAAATCTGTTTCAGCCAATGACTGAGCAGGTCAAAGCCATGTAGGAAATTCGAACTGAGATGTAGAGAGAAAGCAGGCAAACTCAAAGAGATGCCATGTAGCTGCCGAAGGAGAAAGATGCCTGAATGCCCGAACATTGCCAATAGGTCACAGACTCACGGTGATAACAGGTTAATATTACTTGGCTTTATTAAGATGTTAGAGTTAGCCAGGAATATGCTGGGGTCATTGGCCGAACAGTACTGTAATTAATGTGGTTTCTGTCTGATTATTCACGTCAGAGTTACTGAACATGGTAAGTTTCCTAGAGTGCATACTGTAAAGTGAACACACTACTGCTGTCGCCACATCTCCTCCCATTTCAAACCTCAAACACGAGCCCTTTAGACATCAGTACTCTGCCTGCATTTCATGATATGAAACATAGGGTCCATGTGTGCATAATCAAGATCCTACCTTGAAAGAAATTCTACAAGGCGGAGTATCTTTCTGAGATGGGTTGATTTGGATTACTGGGTTTGTCTCAAATTGTATCAATCTTTGAAATTATCCATTTAACATGTTTGTTTTTCGTGTGTGTGTGTGTGTGTGTGTGTGTGTGTGTGTGTGTGTGTGTCGTCCACATGAACTACTGCGTAACAAATGTATGGAGTGCCCAGAGAGGCCAAACCTGGGCATCAGTTCTCTGGAGTCTGTAATTAAGAGAGACTGAAAACCATCATGAGGTGCTCTGAATTCTACCTGGGGATTCTGCGAGAAAATCAAGTGTTCTTCTCTAAGGAGCCATCTCATCGAACCCGAGTTGAGTACACATAATGGACTGACATTTGATCGCCTGATATTTTCCTCCATCCTGACCTGTCCCTGAATCTTAACCTCCTTTCCCTATTCTGTGCTCTAACTGTTTCAGAGTTTGTAACACATTGTCCTCTGAGGCATATGGCATTAACCTTGTATGGGGTGACACATAAGAAATAGAATTAATTTATATATAAGTTTAGTTTCTTGAGACAATGTTTCTCTTCATATCACTGAATATTTGGGAACTGACCTCGCTAATCAGGCTAGCCTTGAAATCACAAAGATCTGCCTGACACTGCCTTTGTAATGCCTTTGCCTGTGTCCCTGCCTCAAGAGTGCTGGGACTAAAGGAATGCACCAAAATCCCAGGTGAAAGCACCTTCCTTTCTGTATATGTGGGTCACCGATTTCCCCACCATGATTATGTGAGGATGTATGTTAGCAACAGTACATTTTTGATAGCTACCAAAAGTCACAGAGGCTGAACTGCTTGCGCTTACAACTGTAATTCAACACAGGTTCATTGTTCTGAAAAATTGCTACTCAAACAGAGATCATAGGAACGCCTTCCCCATCACTATAAGGGCCTAAGTGGAGAGGGCACAGAAGGAGGGGAGCATCTCACTTACCAGTCACTAACTTCTTCCTTGACTCTTTTTCAGTGTTGGAGAAGGGGGTGTCCCTGGGACTGACACCTCAGGACAGACAGTCCATCAGTTGCAGTCCACAATGTTGCTAGTATTCCACCCTGGATTCACAGATGAGGATGCCACCTGTTGATAGGGACAGGTCATTGACTGCCCCTATCCAAAGGTCTCCCAAATTCCTGGCCTTGCCAACAGCTCTCATCCTAGGCGGAAAAAAAAAGAAAACAATGTGAATTAGACGACAGCCAATCTATCAATGCTTAAGGATCCCTTAAAGGCACACAGGAAACCTAGTCCCATCACTTCTCCCTTTAGCACACCCCAACTTGCAGCACACGCTGTGCTTTACTGACACTAACACCCTGAGGCAGAAGCTTGCTGTTGACCATGTCTCCTTGCTAAGCAGCACCTTTGGCCATCATGAGCCTGGCACATGCACACTGTGATGGTCTCCAGCATAGACTTTGCTGACATGACTACACCGGGGCCAGATATTCACCTTCCACATTTTTTCAAATAACTCAATGTATTAAACATATTCAGAGATGCACAGCATCCTTATCCAAAGACTCCATAGTCATCAGGAGGGAATAAGCTGGGGCTCATGAGCAAGACAAAACCAAGAGGACCAGAGAAAACAGCTTCAGGAAAACAGAGGAGCTGAAGCAGTTTAGGAAGAGTCAAGTCAGAAGAGAAGCACACCATCCCAGGAACAAAAGGAGGAGGAATCCACCTGTGCTCAGCCACCACAGCTTTAAGAAGCCTCGAACCCACCCCAGCATGCACACGCGGGAGTCCGGTAAGGGCTTTCACCTCTTTGGGGGGAAGTGAGAGAAGAAAACTGGCCTCCCCTGAACTCTGTCAACTCTTCCTGCTACTCTGTACTCTATTATTACAAGAGTTTATTGAATTTTGATCTCTGGGGAAGTGGCATTGGATATTCGCAGGGTGACCTTTATTCACTTTCTTTTAGTTCCTGGAGAGAGACTTCTCTCCAAAGCACTATATGTCCTGGTAATAACATCATAGACCAGGTTAGCCTTGAACTCAGTGATCTGCTAGACTCTGCCTCTGCCGCTTCCTCTGTCTTTTGAGTCCCTGCCTCAAGAGTGCTGCGACTAAAGATGTGCTTCAACAATGCAGGTAGAATCAAGATTCTTTCTGTACATGTGGATCACCAGGTTTCCCAGCATGATTTGATGAAGAGTCCATGTGTAGGCAAGGCGATTCTTGCTACTGACCTAAAATCACAAGAGACTTAACTGAATGTATTGACTTAGCTGTATGTATTTACAACTGCAACTCAACTCAGATTCTTTTTTCTGACAGTACCTTTGTTTCACTTGTTGGCTGGACTTCTGACAATGCCTATCTACTTCCAGATAGTACAACATCTGGATTTGACTCAAGGAATGTATTCAACCTGTCCCTAGATATTTATGGTGTTTGTATTTTCTCAATAGGTAATCCCCAGCTACTGTGTAGACACAATACTGTCCATTCTAACAAAGCCTATTTGCTGTCCAGAGTCACTGGTCTAGATAAATATAACACAGCCAGCCGGAAAGGATCCCACAACCTGTATCCAAGCATCCTGACAGGGGCACGATTGACTACAAGAGAATGAAGGAAAGCAATAGTTTAGGGAGGTCTCTTGTTTGATCACTCTCTCTGTGTTTTTTAACTACAGAATTTGGGACTCCATGAGTCTACTGGGCTTCACTGTACTCCTCAGAAAAACAGAAAGGCATTTGAATGGATATACATTCATGTTAAGATGATTATTTTAATCTTTATGTTTTCAAATTAAGTGTCTGGTAGAATAACACTTGTTGAACAAAGCTCAGGAATTATTTTACATATTAAAGCAATTAACAAAAAGATGTACTGAATTCTTCTCATGGACTTTAAGTCTCATTGTACTATTTATTCAATGAACAGATTTTATTCTGTATATTGTATACTGACAACAGCACTCAGTTCCCACCACCTGGCCATTCCTTAGCTCTCACCAAATATCTTAGGCAATGTTCTTCTGCTTTATACTACTGCTTACAATTTCATGAATGTCTATATGTAGAGATGTGTCACCAAGGATCCTCATAGTGAGACAGGATAAGAAGATGTTTCTGTGGGACTGGATACATTTGGTACAATATAATTATCTCGAGTTCCAAGGATTCTCCTGCAATCACCTTGACTGCATTCATTGTTTTTACTGTAACCAGTTCCACTGTGTGCAGACGTCATGTATTTCTTATCATTTGCTCTGCTACTGGACACCAAGTTCAGGCCCTAACACAGGTATCCTAATCCTGAACAAACTGCAATGTACAGCAATGTGCAGAGCAATAACCCATCCAACGCCTTGGAACAGCATGGACAGGAGGAGTGGTAGACCTGGTTTGGTGTTTAAAGACACTGTATACTGAAATACACAGAGGGGAAGGCAGCCGGAACACCGGGCGGCGGAAGGCAGCCGGAACACTGGGCGGGGGAAGGCGGCCGGAACACCAGGCGGCAGAAGGCACAGCCAGCGGGGACCAACTGGGACAGGCTGGATCCGGCGGGGACCAGAGAGGCAGCAGAGGACACAGGCTGCTCGTGGCGGGAACCATCCCAGCAGCAGAAGCAGGCTGCAGGGACCGCGCGAAACACCGAGAACAGATCGCCCCACTACAATTAAACCAAAGAGGTAGGCATTCGGCTGGGGAGGTCCCTGGCAGTGGAGGAGCCCGGTCCTATTCTTGAAGACCCTTCTGAGGGGTGAGAGGGATCTTGCCCCCCCCCCCCCCCCGGCAGGAACCAGGAAACAGAGCAAGGGCATTTTGTAAGAGGAGCCCCTGGCCAGCAGGGAAACCTGAACCAGTTTTAACAGACCCCTTAGATAGCATCGATAGGAGGAGATGGGCAGGCGTCAAGGAAAGAATTCACCCAATAATCTGAAAATCAGCATGAAAACGCCAGAACCCAATGATCTTACAACAGAAGGTCTCCAACACCCTAACACAGAAGAAGTGGAAAAAATTGACTTTTTGAAAGCAGTAGAGTCCCTTAAACAACATGTGAAAAATGCCCTTATAGAAATGGATGAGAAGTATAACCAAAAATTTGAAGAAATGAGTAAATATGTACATAATACCCTGGGAAACCAAGAAAGAACGATCAAACAGGTAATGGAAACAGTTCAAGAATTGAAAACTGAAATGGAAGCAAAGAAGAAAACACAAACTGAGGACCAGCTGGATATGGAAAATCTAGGTCAACGAGCACAGCCTACAGAAACAAGCATAATCAATAGAATACAAGAAATAGAAGAAAGAATCTCAGATTCTGAGGACACCATTGAGAAAATAAACACTCTGATCAAAGAAAACTGCAAAGCCAACAAATTCTCATCACAAAACATTGAGGAATTATGGGACACAATAAAAAGACCAAATATAAGAATAAAAGGAATAGAAGAAGGAGAAGAGTCACAGCTCAAAGGCCCAGAAAATATTTTGAACAAAATTATGGAAGAAAACTTTCCCAACTTAAAGAAAGATATTCCTTTGAATATTCAAGAAGCATACAGAACACCAAACAGACTGGATCAAAGGAAAACATCCCCTCGCCATATAATAATCAAAACACAAAATATACAGGTTAAAGAAAGAATACTAAGAGCTGCAAAGGAAAAAGGCCAAGTAACTTATAAAGGTAAACCGATCAGACTTACACCTGATTTCTCTATGGAAACAATGAAAGCCAGAAGGTCCTGGATAGAAGTACTGCAGAAGCTAAGAGACCATGGATGCAAGCCCAGACTACTATACCCAGCCAAGCTTTCGTTCACTATAAATGGAGTAACCAAGACATTCCAGGATAAGAACAAATTTAAGCAATACGTAGCCACGAATCCAGCCCTACAGAAAGTAATAGAAGGAAAACCGCAACCCAAGGAATCCAACATTGCCAACACTGCCTACAATAACTCAGGCATCTAGCGACCCTTCACTAGCACAACTCAAAGAAGGGAGACACACAAATTCTACTTCCAAAAACAACAAGAATATCTGGCATGAACAACCACTGGTCATTAATATCACTTAATATTAATGGTCTCAACTCACCTATAAAAAGGCACAGGCTAAGAGATTGGATACGAAAACAGGATCCAACATTCTGCTGTTTGCAAGAAACACATCTCAACCACAAAGACAGGCATCTACTCAGAGTAAAGGGTTGGGAAAAGGTCTTTCAAGCAAATGGTCCTAAGAAAAAAGCAGGTGTGGCCATATTAATTTCTAACAAAACTGACTTCAAACTAAAATCAATCAGAAGAGATCGAGATGGACACTTTATACTCATAACAGGAACAATTTGTCAGGATGATGTCTCAATCCTGAATATTTATGCCCCTAATATAAAAGCACCCATGTATGTAAAAGAAATATTACTAAAACTCAAGGCAGGTATCAAACCACACACACTAGTAGTAGGAGACTTCAATACGCCTCTCTCAGCAATGGACAGGTCAATCAGACAGAAACCTAATAGAGAAGTAAGAGAACTACTGGAGGTAATGAAGCAAACGGACTTAACAGACATCTATAGAACATTCCACCCAAATAGGAAAGAATATACCTTCTTCTCTGCAGCCCATGGAACCTTCTCGAAAATTGACCACATACTCGGAAACAAAGGAAACCTCCACAGATACAAAAAAATATCAGTGTCCACCTGCGTCTTATCAGATCACCACAGATTAAAGTTAGAATTCAACAACAATCCTACCTCCAGAAAGCCGACAAACTCATGGAAACTGAACAGTCAACTACTGAACCACACCTGGGTTAAGGAAGAAATCAAGAAGGAAATTAAAGTCTTCCTGGAATTCAATGAAAATAGAGAAACAACATACTCAAACCTATGGGACACTATGAAAGCAGTGCTAAGAGGAAAGTTCATAGCACTAAGTGTCCACTTAAAGAAAACAGAGAAAGCATACATCGGAGACTTAACAGCACACCCGAAAGCTTTAGAAAAAAAAGAAGCAGACACGCCCAGGAGGAGCAGAAGACTGGAAATAATCAAACTGAGGGCGGAGATCAACAAAATAGAAACGCAGAAAACAGTCCAAAGAATCAATGAAACAAAAAGTTGGTTCTTGGAGAAAATCAACAAGATCGACAAACCCCTATCCAAACTAATTAAACGACAGAGAGAGAACACGCAAATAAATAAGATCAGAAATGAAAAGGGGGACATAACCACAGACACAGAGGAAATTCAGAGACTCATTAGATCTTACTACAAAAGCCTGTATGCCGCAAAACTAGAAAATGCAAAAGAAATGGACATGTTTTTAGATAAGTGCCACATACCAAAGCTAAACCAAAACCAGGTGAACGATCTAAATAGACCTGTTAACGTGAAGAACTAGAAACCGTTATCAAAAATCTACCTTCCAAAAAAAGCCCAGGACCAGATGGTTTCAATGCAGAATTCTACCAGAACTTCCAAGAAGAGCTAATACCTATACTCCTTAATGTATTTCACAATATAGAAACAGAAGAGTCATTGCCAAATTCCTTTTATGAAGCTACAGTTACCCTGATACCAAAACCACACAAAGACCCAACCAAGAAAGAAAATTACAGGCCTATCTCACTCATGAATATCGACGCAAAAATTCTCAATAAAATACTGGCAAACCGAATCCAAGAACACATTAGAAAAATTATCCATTATGATCAAGTAGGCTTCATCCCAGAGATGCAGGGCTGGTTCAACATACGCAAATCTATCAATGTAATCCAGCATATAAATCAACTGAAAGAAAAAAACCATATGATCATTTCATTAGATGCTGAAAAAGCATTTGACAAAATTCAACACCCCTTTATGATAAAAGTCTTGGAGAGATTAGGGATACAAGGGTCATACCTAAATATAATAAAAGCTATTTACAGCAAGCCGTCAGCTAACATTAAATTAAATGGAGAAAAACTCAAAGCCATCCCACTAAAATCAGGAACACGACAAGGATGTCCACTCTCTCCATACCTCTTCAATATAGTGCTTGAAGTTCTAGCAATAGCAATAAGACAACATAAAGGGATCAAGGGGATTCGTATCGGAAAAGAAGAAGTTAAGCTCTCGTTATTTGCAGATGATATGATAGTATACATAAGCGACCCCAAAAACTCTACCAAAGAACTCCTACAGCTGATAAACACCTTTAGTAATGTGGCAGGATACAAGATCAACTCCAAAAAATCAGTGGCCTTCCTATACACTAAGGATAAGGAAACAGAGAGGGAAATTAGAGAAGCATCACCTTTCACGATAGCCACAAATAGCATAAAATATCTTGGGGTAACTCTGACCAAGGATGTGAAAGATCTATTTGACAAGAACTTTAAGTCTTTGAAGAAAGAAATTGAAGAGGACACCAGAAAATGGAAGGATCTTCCTTGCTCCTGGATTGGGAGGATCAACATAGTAAAAATGGCAATTCTACCAAAAGCAATCTATAGATTCAATGCAATCCCCATCAAGATCCCATCAAAATTCTTCACAGATCTGGAGAAGACAATAATCAACTTTATATGGAAAAACAAAAAACCCAGGATAGCCAAAACAATCCTATACAATAAAGGATTGTCTGGAGGCATTACCATCCCTGACTTCAAACTCTATTACAGAGCTACCGTATTGAAAACAGCTTGGTATTGGCATAAAAACAGAGAAGTCGACCAATGGAATCGAATAGAAGACCCTGACTTTAACCCACAAACCTATGAACACCTGATTTTCGATAAAGGAGCTAAAAGTATACAATGGAAAAAAGAGAGCATCTTCAACAAATTGTGCTGGCAAAACTGGATGTCAACCTGTAGAAGAATGAAAATAGATCCATATCTATCACCATGCACAAAACTCAAGTCCAGATGGATTAAAGACCTCAATATCAGTCTGAACACACTAAACCTGATAGAAGAGAAAGTGGGAAGTACTCTACAACACATGGGCACAGGAGACCACTTCTTACATACAACCCCAGCAGCACAGACATTAAGGACCTCATTGAATAAATGGGACCTCCTGAGACTGAGAAGTTTCTGTAATGCAAAGGACACTGTCGCTGAGACACAAAGGCAACCCACTAACTGAGAGAAGATCTTCACCAACCTCGCAACTGACAAAGGTCTGATCTCCAAAATATATAAAGAACTCAAGAAACTAGACTGTAGAAGGCTAACCAACCCAATTATAAAATGGGGCATTGAGCTGAACAGAGAATTCTCAACAGAAGAACTTCAAATGGCCAAAAGACACTTAAGGTCATGCTCAACTTCCTTAGCGATCAGGGAAATGCAAATCAAGACAACTTTAAGATACCATCTTACACCTGTCAGAATGGCGAAAATCAAAAACACCAATGATAGCCTTTGTTGGAGAGGTTGTGGAGAAAGGGGTACACTCATCCATTGCTGGTGGGAATGCAAACTTGTGCAACCACTTTGGAAAGCAGTGTGGCGGTTTCTCAGGAAATTTGGGATCAACTTACCCCTGGACCCCGCAATACCACTCTTGGGAATATACCCAAGGGAGGCCTTATCATACAACAAAAGTATATGCTCTACTATGTTCATAGCAGCATTGTTTGTCATAGCCAGAACCTGGAAACAACCTAGATGCCCTTCAATGGAAGAATGGATGAAGAAAGTATGGAATATATACATATTAGAGTATTATTCAGCAGTAAGAAACAAGGACTTCTTGAATTTTGCATACAAATGGATGGAAATAGAAAACACTATCCTGAGTGAGGTAAGCCAGACACAAAAAGAGGAACATGGGATGTACTCACTCATATTTGGTTTCTAGCCATAAACCAAGGACATTGAGCCTATAATTAGTGATCCTAGAGAAGCTAAATAAGGAGAACCCAAAGAAAAACATATAAGCATCCTCCTGAATATTAACCTTCAGCAAGCGATGAAAGGAGACAGAGACAGAGAGCCACATTGGAGCACAGGACTGAATTCTCAAGGTCCAAATCAGGAGCAGAAGGAGAGAGAGCACGAGCAAGAAACTCAGGACCATGAGGGGTGCACCCACACACTGAGACAATGGGGATATTCTACTGGGAACTCACCAAGACCAACTGGCCTGGGTCTGGAAAAGCCTGGGATAAAACCGGACTCTCTGAACATAACGGTCAATGAGGACTACTGAGAACTCAAGAACAATGGCACTGGGTTTCTGATCCTACTGCACTTACTGGCTTTGTGGGAGCCTAGGCAGTTTGGATGCTCAACTTACTAGACATGGATGGAGGTGGGGGGTTCCTTGGACTTCCCACAGGACAGAGAACCCTGATTGCTTTTCGGGCTGAGGGGAGGGGACTTAATTAGGGAAGGGGGAGGGAAATGGGAGGCGATGGCTGGGAAGAGACAGAAATCTTTAATAAATAAATAAATTAAAAAAAAAGAAATACACAGAGGGTACAATACTTCACATTACACCCACCAACTGATCTCCTGCTCCTACGGAAGCAATACTTGCAAGTCCCCAACTTTCAGATAACTCTCCACTTCTTATATTCTGTACCATCTAGAAAGATCAAGTCCAACTGATCTTAGCTAAAATATCTCGATGGGATAGTCATTTTATTCTAGGGTAAAACACCAGGCTACACTACTCTATCTGACTGCATTAGCTCTTACACTGCATTCCTGCTTGCATGACAGCCCCTGATATTTGGATGGACTGCATTGTACATGATCCATTTTGGCATAAGAGGCAATCATCTCACCACAACAGCAGCCACAGCCACTGAGTATCAGCAGCCAAAACTTTTACAGTTTTTCCATCAGCACCAAAATCACACAGAAAAGGAAGTCGAGAAAGCAGACAGACTGGAGCAGTTCCATCAACACTTGCAGCTACACTAATCTCACGCAGAAGCACAAAGGTTTAGAAGGGAAATACAAAGGCCCATCCATTCCCTTCAATAAAGCAGTAGGAGTTCCCTTCCCACTGTGACCTGTGATCCTCTGAGTCACAGGAGATTCTGTTGTGCATCACGGTACAACATAAAAATTCCCTTCTATGAAAGCCAGCCTGCTAGCAGGAAGGGAGATTACAGTTCAGTCCAAGTCTGACTTCTAGATATCCTACATCTGAAACAGAGGGACGGGACAATCATCTACTTCTTACTCATACCAAATAAAAGGATCCAAAGAGCTTCATCTTTTGGGAGGTCTTGAAGAGTTTCTTGACCGACATCTCCTGAGTCTTAAGATCATTTCTGGGACATAGAATATAGCAGGCATATGGCTTCAGTGAGTGCCACATTTCCACTCATTCAGGGTCCCATTTCTCAACTTCTCTAACTTACTTTTGCTCTCCTTGGAGATGCAATCCATAATTTTCAGGCACTGTGACGATACCACGGTACCACCGACGATAAGAAATGTTTCGTACACATGTGAGCAGGCTCTGTGCAGACCTGCCAATGCCAATTCTATCAGGGGATAGCCTTTGTGCAAAGTCACACACTAAGCAGATTCTCTAAATAGGGAGGGCAGTCTATTCCACTGCAGCTTGCAAAGATCCCCTCACATGGAATTTTGTAATCTAGATAATACAACAAGTCCCTTCAGCTCCTAGTTTTCAGGATTCTCATGGGGCCAGGGCACATCATAACAGCTCTTACGCATCTGGTAGTATCAAACCAATCTCTTTACACTGACTCAAAGACAAGAACATGGCCATCATATACCCATCCACATGAATGCAGTGTTGAATTTACTTGAGTGTATTATTGAACACAGCATGGTCTGTGTTTTAGTTTGCTCTCACCTATATACTTGGCACAACTAAGAGTTTTGTCATTTTGAGTTAAAGACTTCAGGAGTTCATTGACAGGGTATGTGGATTTTAGTTAATTTCTTTCATAAAATGCAGTCAGCGTGAGTAATGTCACCTAACAATGTACATTCCTACAGAATGGGAGAACAAACACCTTCTCACCCAAGTCAACAGTAATGATCTTGTGGGATTACCCACGTTACTTGAAAGTGAAGGAATGTTGGGTTACAAGCACTGGGCATCATTTTTATATGTAGATGTGTAAAATAAAGCAAAAACTCACATGGATATGGTATATGGGACAGGAAATCAAAGTCCCTAGGGCTCTTTCATTAATGGAAGCCAGCAACACAGCTATGTAAAGTGCTCCCCTAGTAATGGGGCAAGGCACAAGAAAGACATCAGAGATCACCCACAATGCACTATTCCATTGACACCTCTGGACCATGTTATTAATGGGAACCCCAAAATTGAATAATAATGAACAAATTGGTCAGAAAAATGCTTACTTTGCGATGCTACTTGGAGCACAACTGAGATACAACAGAGGGGCAATAGTGACGACTTCAAGTACCAATGCACACACACTCCTATTTAGCTTATATAGCATAAAACAAACCAGGATCCGAAGGAAAGAGGATAGTTCAATTCAGTGGTTGCCTCCCGGAAGTAGCCTCTCAGACTGATTGTGAAACATGATCTTTTTTTTTGAATATTTATTTATTATGTATACAATATTCTGTCTGTGTGTATGCCTGCAGGCCAGAAGAGGGCACCAGACCCCATTACCCATGGTTTTGAGCCATCACGTGGTTGCTGGGAATTGAACTCAGGACCTTTGGAAGTCAGCAGGCAATGCTCTTAACCTCTGAGCCATCTCTCCAGCCCCTGGAACATGATCTTTATCATTAAATGACAGAGAAGGACCTAGTCTATGCTCGGCAATACTATACAAACACAGTGGAACTTGGAATATATAAGAATGTTGGCTGAGCAAATCTAAAGAGTGCCAGGAAGGAGAAATCCCCTGTGGTCTCTGATTTACCTCTTACCTCAATGTACTGCCTTGGTCTCCTGTTCTGGATTGCTTAAACAATGGTCTGTAAAGCATAACATGAAAGACACTTGATCCTGCACCAAGTTAGCTGAGATTTCTCTGTTTAGGTCTGTATCTCATTTTTTTAATTGGGTTATTTGAAATGTTGATGTCTAATTTCTTGAGTTCTTTACATATTTTGGAGATCAGTCCTTTGTCTGATGTGGGGTTGGTGAAGATCTTTTCCCATTCAGTAGGCTGCCTTTTTCTCTTATTGACTGTGTCCTTTGCTTTACAGAAGTTTCTCAGTTTCAGGAAGTTCCATGTATTAATTGTTGCTCTCAGGGTCTGTGCTACTGGGGTAATATTTAGGAAGTGGTCTCACGTGTCCATGCATTGAAGACTACTTCCCACTTTCTCTTCTATTAGGTTCTGTGTGGTCAGATTTATATTAAGATCCATTTAGACTTGAGTTTTGTGCATGGGGATAGATATGAATGTTCAACATCCTTAGCAGTCAGGGAAATGAAGATCAAAATAACTCTGAGATACCATCTTACACCTGTCAGAATGACTAAGATCAAAAACTCCAACGATGCTTATGCTGGAGAGGATGTGGAATAAGGAGAATACTCATCCATTGCTGGTGGGAAAGAAAACTTGTACAACCACTTTGGAAATCAGTATGGTGGTTTCTCAGAAAATTGGCCATCAACCTACCTCAGAATCCAGCAATGCCACTCCTAGGCATATTCCCAAAAGATGTTCAATCATACTCTAAAGACGTTTGTTTGACTATGTTCATAGCAGCATTATTTGTAACAGCCAGAACATGGAAACAACCTCAACCAATGAATGATATCTTGAAATTTGCGTGCAAAAGGGTGGAACTAGAAAACACCATCCTGAGTGAGGTAACCCAGACCCAAACAGATGAATATGGTATGTACTCACTATGTATGTATGTAAAAAAGTGGATACTAGCTATAAACAAAGGATATTGAGGCTATATTTCATAATCCTAGTGAAGTTAAGGAACAAGGTGAACCCTAAGAAAAACGTATATAGATCCACCTGGGAAGGGGAAATAGCCAAGATCACCTGACAAAATTGGGAATATCGGTGTAGAGGGGAGAATGGAGGATGGAAGGGGAAGAGGAAAGTAGAAGGGGAGGGGTGAGGAGAACTTGAGGGAATAGGATAGTCTAGATGGAGGAAGGTCAGAGATGAGAGCAAGGAAAGAGATATTTTGATTGAGGGAGCCATTATGGGACTAGTATGAAACCTTCGCTCTAGAGAAATTCCCAGGAATCCAAAAGGATGACCCCAGCTAAGACTCTAAGCAACAGAGGAGAGGGTGCCCGAACTGGCCTTGCCCTGTGAACAAACTGATGAATATTTTAAATATCACCATAGAACCTTCATCCAGCAATTGATGGAAACAGAGGCAAAGACCTGCATCAGAGCACGGAACTGAGCTTCCAAAGTCCAGTTAAAGAATGGGAGGAGTAAGAATATGAGCAAAGAGGTCAAGACCATGATGGGGACACCCACTGAAACAGTCTACCTGAGCTAATGGGAGCTCACCAAATCCAGCCATACTGGGAAGGAACAAGAAGCTAAATAAGAAGGTGAACCCAAAGAAAAACATATAGTTATCCTCCTGGATATTGGGAGTAGACAAGATTGCCGGGCAAAAAACTGGGATCTTGGGAGTGGGGTGGGATGGGGGTAAAGGGAGATGGGGAGAGAAAAGTGAGAAGGGGAGGATGGGGGGTACTTGGGGGAATGGGATGGTTGGTATACAGGAAGGGTGGATATGGGAGCAGGGAAGTATATATCTTAATTAAGGGAGGGATCTTAGGGTTGGCAAGAGACTTGAACTAAAGGGGCTCCCAGGTGCCCAGGGAAATGTCCCCCGATTAGTTCCTTGGGCAGCTGAGGATAGGGAACCTGAAATGGCCCTATCCTATAGCCATACTGATGAATATCTTGCATATCACCATAGAACCTTCTTCTGGCGATGGATGGAGATAGACACAGAGACCCACATTGGAGCACCGGAATGAGCTCCCAAGGTCCCAATGAGGAGCAGAAGGAGGGAGAACATGAGCAAGGAAGTCAGGACCGCGAGAAGTGCACCCACCCACTGAGACAGTGGGGCTGATCTATTGGGAGCTCACCAAGGCCAGCTGGACTGGGACTGAAAAAGCATGGGATAAAACCGGACTCTCTGAACATGGTGGACAATGAGGGCTGATGAAAAGCCAAGGACGATGGCACTGGGTTTTGATCCTACTGCATGTACTGGCTTTGTGGGAGCCTAGCCAGTTTGGATGCTCACCTTCCTAGACCTGGATGGATGGGGGAGACCTTGGACTTCCCACAGGGCAGGGAACCCTGACTGCTCTTCAGACTGGAGAGGGAGGGGGAGAGAAGTGGGGGGACTGGGAGGGAAATGGAAGGCTGGGAGGAGGCAGAAATGTTTTTTTTTCCATAAAGAAATAAATAAATAAAAAGAAAATGTAACACCCGATTTTGTGTTACACCCTCGGTACAGTTCGCGAGCCACTGTACCGAACGCGAGTCCAGCAAGAGCATGGAGATTGAAAAGAACAACACACAGAGACCAGTGTCATTCAAAGGAAGATCAGCCAAATGCCATTTATTCAGACTTGGGGAGATCTTTATGTTCCTAACTACTGCACAAGCATCTCTGCCCAGGCAGGTGGGAAATGACCATATTAACAAAGGAGTAAATGCCCTGCAGCTAATCACCAGGCAGGGCAGGGAGAGCACAGAAACACACAGGAAGCTTAGTTAGCTGATCATAAACTGTCCCCACGAATGCACCCCAGGAATAGGGGGACCAGGACCCTACAAGAAAAGCCAAAACAAAAAGAAAAATAATAAAAGAAAAAAGAAAAGAAAAAAAAAAGAATAGGACCAAACTAGTCCCTCTGAAAGTTGTTGACAGTTGCATGGCTGGGGCAGACTGAGGGGCCACTGACAATAGCACCAGAATTTATCCCTACTGCTTGGGCTGGCTTTTTGGGAACCCATTCTCTTTGGATGTATACCTTGCTCAGCCTAGATATAGTAGGGAGGGCCTTGGACTTTCCACAAACCAATGTGCATTACCCTCTCTGAGGATTGGATAAGGGTTGTGTGAGAGGATGTGAGGAGGGACTGGGAGAAGGGAAGAAGTGGTAACTTGGATTGGTAATTTTTTAAAACATAATCAATTAAAAACCATTCAGAGTAGCTGAGTCTAGGCAGCACAACAGCAACAAGAGACTGAAAAGGGGAACAGTTGTATCCATGCCCACCTTCAGCCATTAGGTTGCCTGTTCCTACCAGCAGCATCCAAATAAAAGCATCTTCATGATACTCAGTGGACCACTGATCTGGAAGATCAAAGTGGCATCACCCATGAGTGTAATGATGATGGGTCAGGCTGGTCCAAGAGTAAAAACATACAAAGAAGGGATGAAAGAATACGAGAGAGTTGTCAGTCCAGCATGGGCCAGCACAGAATAAGGAAGGACTGTAGGAGAAGCTGTTCTTCCTTTTGGAGACTACAGCTCCCAGCATCCCCCTGGACTGGAAGCCCCAAAGGCACAGGGCATTTCTCCCAGACGCCTGTGAGTTCCCCGTTAAAAACAGGGGTCACCACGAGCTCTCTCTCTCTCTCTCTCTCTCTCTCTCTCTCTCTCTCTCTCTCTGCCCTTCTCTCCTTTCATCTCTGCACACCTGTCCCTTACTTGTTGTTACCCCCCCATTAAAGTGCACCCACGTGGGACCGCAGCGTGTCTGTGTCTCCTTCCTAACCCCAAATCGCCCTGTGTCTCGCGTAATGTCTCCACTCTCTAACCCCACAGACAGACAAACAAGACAAAAAAGAATAACAGAAGCAACAAGAAGACAAGTGTCTTAGAGTTCATCAATATGCACGCAGCACACTGAGCCCTGACCTTGCACATAGTCACAAAGGAACACTTTGATCTCTTCCTTGGGTCATGGACAGATGCTGATGGCACAAAAGCCAGATGCACTGCAATGGCCTATCACCTGAGTTCCCTCAACAGCAGTTCTCCCTCCTGCCCAAGACTACTCACTGTATGTAAGTGTAGGCTGATGGGACACTTTCTGTTGGAAGGTGACACATCATGTGTACATTACACACCGCTTCATCAGTGAACCTTATGAGAGCACTGCCATGATAGCCTAGGCTAAACGCCATGGGAAGTGGCACGTCCATGCCATGATTGCCTCTTTCACTAGCCCACACCTCAGCCTCCATGGCTACTGTTGGTCTCCTGGCATCTTCTCCAACCAATCCCATCTTCTAGTTAGGAATCGAACCTTCCCATTGGCTGTTGCCTCATTTATGACATCATTCTCCCTCCAACCCTACCAGCACCTGGTAGAATCTTGGTGTTTCCATGGTGATGACTGTAAACAACTTTGGATCATCACAGGTCCAGGTGACCAGTGACCAGTGAGTGCTGTCTGATACTGGACACACTTGCCACTGAGGTCAGCTGATCAGAAAAAGCCGACCGATCATCTTGCTCCATTGTACTTTGGATTGCTGATCCTCTCCCCTTGACCATGTCAGGTAAGGATAGAGACTTTAAAACATGTGATCTTCTCCATTGACTTTTACTATACTAATAAATCTTTGCTGAATGTGGATAGTATTGATGTTGATATAGATATCTAGATTTGAATGTCACATTTAGCTTTGGTTCTTACTAAGTAGGTGATTTTAGACAAAAAGTTTATTCTCAAGTGTTTTCCATCCGCCTCAAGGAGTGAACAGTGTCACTATGCTTGGGTCCTGTACTGTTGGGTTTTCAGAAGAAAGTGAAGAGGGAATAAAATCAGGCTCTTTTGGATGGTATTAAACTACAGAGACACGGGAACATGAACAAGGCACGCAGAGATCTAGCACTCCACACCACTAATGAGACAGTCTCCCCCCACTACTGTTTCCAGTCTTAGTTTAAAATTCAGGGCGACTCTAACAGTATTGGTCACACCACGGATGGTGGCACACAACTATAATCACAACACAGAGAGAACTGGGTGGGATGGAGATCAGTTCAAGTCTGACATGCTCTACACTGGCCTCTCTCCATACTCACCAAATGAATATTGACTATGGACAAAATGGCGACTGCCATGTTGTGCAGTCACTTGGACTTCCCTGGATTAAACATGGAGAGTGGAAGAGAATAAGAGGACTGTGGAATCTGAGAAGGCAGTTGTTGTACTGAAATTAATATTGACAGTGTTGCTGGAAGGACAGACCCACAGGAAGTCAGGGAAGGGGGCAAACACAGTACGGGTCTAGAAAGTATATAAATATATGAAGGCACACTGCAGAGGGGACCCTGGTGGTCCACAATGGTAGTTTAGAACACAATGTTGAAGACGACCACAGATTATAATCAAAACAGACAAGGCATTGTCATTTCCCAAGCCATGTTTAACCAAACGTACTGTTCAGATTAGTCTATACAAAGGTTCCCTGGCACATATAGAAAGAATATCCTGATCTGGTCCCTGGCTCTTACACTCCATCCAGACCACTTTCTGCCCAGTTCCCCATGTCTCATGTGCACTGGTGGTGTTGGATAGGATCAACTGAAGCTGCGAAGTCCAGTCAGTTAGAGTCTGACCATGGCAACTGACACGCTGTTGTGAGGGGGGATTCTCACACGGATTCCCCCTTAGAAGAGATAAAAAAACTAAGTTACTGAGGAGCTGTTAAGAAAACAATTTAATCAACAGATATTAAATTGAGAAGCAATCATATTCAGAGATGAACCCCATAAAACATTAGCAGTCTCAAGAGGACACACTAAACTGGTGCAAACACGAAGAAATGTTGTCAGTAGGTTGTATTTCTGAAATCATATTTGAATAATGCTTAAAAGTTATAAGATTATAAGAGATCCTCAATTATACAAGAAATGCAAGGGGAAAAAAGAGAGAGGGGGAAGGAATAATTACCTCAATTTGGTACACATTTGTTAAACATCATTTCAGAAAAAAACTCAATAAAATAGAGATTGGCCTGGTGGACATGGCAGGGGCTCCAGCACCAGCACTTTAGAGGCAGAAGCAGACCTGTCTGTGTGATTTCAAAGCCAGACTGATCAACGTAGAGTGAGTTTAGGTCACTCTATACTGTAAGATCTGCAGAGAACAGGACAAAGTTCCAGGTATGGAATATGCCTATGGGTCTCTTCCCAATAATAACCTCTGTTGTAGAATATATTTGCGAGGAAGTGTCCCAACAGGCATGATTATATTACAATCAGGGAAAAGGAGCATCGTGTCTAGATCTGAGTGAGGATTAAGCCAGATTGACCAGGATTTCCATGCCCACACAGGAAAAAGCAGACAGTTCATCTCGTGATTGTCATCCTTCATAGCCCCACCGATCAATCTTAACCCACTTGCTTGGCATATGTAAGGGAACATAGATGCTAGACTCTCCCACTCAGTACAACCTGGAGATAACACAGTCCCTCCCAGGGGGTAGAAAGCCTCCATCTCAACTTTTTCCAACTCTCTTCTTGCTTCCTACAGAAAATTGCCAAAGTGCACCTTTCACTGGGACAGAATGTGCTCTGCAGCCCTCTGTGCCTGTGCTGAGGAATGCCACACCCTCAGCAGGAACTGTGTGCAATTTCTATGGGGTCTGCACCCCAGCTGTGAGCTCAGCATGGCTCCTGTCATCAGACTCCAGCACATGCTGCCAGCAGCTCATGGACAGTGCCTGTCTTTACCAACGAGCTGGCACGACCATGCTGACTGAGCCAACTGACCAGAACCAGATCTCTACTTCGACATTTTCCTATCCAGGTGTTCTCCACTGGGATCTCAGAGAAAGCACCACCAGAAGGGAAGCTCCATTCCTGGATGCCCCTGTAACTGTCATTGACCAGAATACCACCCCCTCGTCTAGGTCTATAACAGCCCAGTGTGACAATACTTTCCATATCAATGCATTACCGCCATCCTATCCAACACTGTCTGCCTGCCTTGTAGAGGCAACGCCATCAAATCTACCAGATCAACGATATATCCTGGCACCTTGCTACCTGGATGGAAGTCAGGTCTATTACAATGACCAGAACAGCCTGGGTCCTCCGATGGCTGAAGAATTCTGGCAGTGCCTGCAGGCCTATGGCTCTGTGTCCTGCTCTGGGAATCAGGCTTCCTCTCTGCACCCAGGGATGGTGATGGCACTACAGGAGATTCAGCCAATGAACATCCAAACACCTCTCTCCACCTCTCCCATCTACTGGCCCACATCTGCTCAAACCATGCCAGACACCAGTCTTCAAGGTGAGTAAAGCCAGGAAGGGAGGTGTGAGATCAGCCCTCAGAGGAGACACAGCTCTACCTTTCAGAAGTGGATGTCCACACAGAGGAAGAATGGGAGTCCTGACATGTAGGCTGTGGCTCAGGCTCATTACCCCTAAATTCAGTCTCTATAATGAGAGAGAATACAGGAAAGTGAGTGACATTCAACCTTCATTAAGACATGTCCAAGGACCACACCACAGGAACGCATTTCACTGCCAAGGCTAATCAGGCCCATGCAGCAGCTCACTAAAATCACCTCCTTCCTAATCTATGTCTCCAGATTCTAGATGACATCGAGAATTTTATCTGTTCTTGTACAACTAAGTTTCCCCTGAGTTGAAACTAGTATCCAGAGAAATGGAACCCTGAATCTGACCTGGAGGAAGTCTTCTCCCACACTCCAAGTGTCTGCTGTGACATTCTCTAACACTTAAGCTCTAGTGACAGTCTGCTTTGACCTGTGTAATATTGATAAGCAGGGTTGAAGCATCTCACCCTATCTGTCACGATCAACCTCTCTCTTTTTCTCTGTCTCTTTTCCTCCTCTACATCTCTCTTCCACTTTCTCTTTTTCTTTTACTCTTTCTTTCTGAATCTTCAGCAGTGACCCAAGGCCAAGACTATGTAGACATGTTCTCTGTTACAAAGTTGATGCTCAAAGCTTTCGCAGTCTTACATTTTGACATCACTAACAAAAATTCTGTGAAACGTGAACCTTAAGGAATGTCATGGCTTGTGAACCGCTTGCCTTTCAGAATTGAGGAACTCATATGGATACCTAAACCCAAATAAAAATCCAGGCTTCAGGGGCCATATGAGTAATACAATGAACAGAAAGAAACTGGTGGAGATGAGTAAGATTAGGAAACAGTGAGCAACACAACCTGTCTCAGAGCAAACTCCCAAGGCAATGAGAGGCACTGTTTCAAAGGAAAATGGGGGAGAAAGGGAAGAGCGCACACCAAGGAATTCTGTCACCTCCCCATGATCACTAAGCATGTACACACCACACAAACACAAGAGAAAACGTGATCTCACACGGTCATGAGAAACAAATGAGTAGTTACTATGTGTCTCCAAAGAGGGCTGCTTTCCCTGCTCCTCCAGCAGAGCTCATAGCAATGCCTGCAACACTGCTGCAGGAGCCTCAGTGCTCAGGTGCACTGAAAGCGGGGGTAGCATCTCACTTACCAGGCACTGACTTCGAACTTCCTCTTTTTCAGTGGTGGAGAGGGAGACAACCCTGGGGTTGACACCTTCAGGGCAGACACTGTGTCTGCTGCAGAGTCCAGACCTCGGCAATGCCTGCACCCAGGATGCCCAGATGAAGACAGCACCTGTCAGTGGGAACAGGTCATTAATTGCCCTCATGCACAGTCCTTCTGAATTCCTGGCCTTGCCTCCAGCCCCAAGCCTGGAAAAGACACAGAAGAACAATGCAGATGAGATGAATGCTGAGCAATCAACACCTCTGGATTCCTATGAGGGCACAAAATGTAACCAAGACGCATCACCCCTCCCTTCAGCATACCCTGGCATGCAGCAGCCCTTGAACTACAGTGATGTTGGGAGCCTGAGGCAGAAGCTAGCTTCTCAAAATGCCACTTTGGGAAACAGTAGCCTTGGTCTGGAAGACCCTGAGGCTCTGCAGAGTGTCATGGAGTCTAGCAATGACTTTGCAGACATGACTACTCTGGTGGCAGATATTCACCTTCCCCAACTCTTAAACTTCAACACTGGCCTTGACCAAATGGAAGATCACACAGCAAGCCAAACCAAAGACTCCAAAGACATCAGGAGGGACCAGGCCCAGTCACGCACCAGCATCTTTAATGGACTATCTGAACTGGGCATCAAGAAAAACCAGAAAGTCTCTGATGTGTTTCATGGAGCTCTTCAGGCCAGAACCCATCACGAGGATATGCTGAAGGAAGATGATCCTGGAACCATAGACAACACGGCCAACCACGTGCAGGGCAAATCTCAGATATTTGTACCCAAGAGGCCCAGCGTAGCAAGGGCACAGGGGAAAGAAAAGGCCAAGGACACCAGAGGAAACAGCTCCAAGAAAACAGAGGAGCTGAAGCCATCAAGTCACAGAGTCAAGGCAGAAGAGAAGCCCGCCATCCCAAAGACCAAGAGGAAGAGGAATCCACCTGAGCTCAGCCATGACAGCTTTAAGAAGCCTCGAACTCACCTCGGCATGCACATGCTGGCGTCTGTGCAGGTCTTTCACCCACTGGGGAAGAAGAGTGAGAGGAAAACTGGCGTCTCCTCCTCCCGGGCTCTGCTGAACTTGAGCAGCAACAAAGATCCCAGGACAGGCCCAACCGCCACATCCCTGGGAGATGCGCCCCGTGAGGGTCGAGGCCCTGGTAGAATCCCGGGCAATGCTCAGAGAACAGAGAGCAGTGCTCCCAAGCGGTGTCCATCTCTGTGCCTGGATGAGCTGTCCCCAGCTGGGAAGGTCAAATTAGTACCTCTGCCTTTCCTAGCCCTGGACAAGCCTCAAGACAGACCTGTTTCCAGAAAGCTTCACTGCCTGGCTTCGCACAGGCCCACTACAGCTTACCCAGTGAGGTCTCAATCCCACACTGCTAGGCAACCCAAACTCAAGTCATCCCAACCAGCTCCTGCCAGCACATCACTGATGGCCTCTGACAAGTCGGCTCTGCCAGTTGCCACCAGTGCCACACGTCCAATTAGAAGCAAGCCCATCCAGTCTTGCCCTGGGCCTCAACCGCCTGCCTCTTTGCCTGCACCCTACAGAGCATCATCTCACACTTCACTCCACAGGGAGCCTCTTTCTTTTGCCACAAACAAGACCCTAGATCCTCCCCAGCCTCAATCCCAATACCTGCGGCAAGATTTCAGCCACTTACCAATTCCTTGGAAGAAAGTCAACATTCCGGGGCCAGTCATCTCACAGCCTATCACTGAAGAGCAGAGGCCAGAGAGGGAGGCCATGAAGAGGCGGGCTCAACAGGAGAGAGAGAATGCTGCCAAGTGTACCTCTCTGGGAAAACCACAGCTTTTCCTTCAGAGGGAGAAAGATATGGAAATTTCGAGATATTATGGCTATGCAGTGTAAGTGCTGCCCAAACCTTTGGGACACAACGCTATTCATCACACACAGGTAAGATGTAGATACACATAGATATTCATGCATACATGAAGTTTAGAGGCTTAGCTGAATGTGTAGATATGTAGATACATACATAGTAATGCAGAATAATATTTAGATATATGCATATATGTGAAGGGAAAGAAATAGTTTATAAATTTATAAATACTTGAAGACATTATAAGTGACTGTAGAAACTTAAGACTGCGATTTTATCCATGAGTATATAGAGAGGGCTTTGATGTCTTCCTTAGAACTTTACTATTATTAATTTATGTTTCCTAATTATGTAATAATACATGTGACATAGATACAACATATGCTATAAGTCAGTGGTACTACTTATTTAATGTTAAAGCTGTAGCAAAAAGCTCTAGTGGCAATAAGATTATTTTCCTGGAATTTAATTTTCAGGATTCTAGGATGATGTGGGAGTCCCCTCTGTATGCTGTGAATATGTTTTATTACCACTGGTCATTAATGAGTAAATCTGTTTCAGCCAATGACTGAGCAGGTCAAAGCCATGTAGGAAATTCGAACTGAGATGTAGAGAGAAAGCAGGCAAACTCAAAGAGATGCCATGTAGCTGCCGAAGGAGAAAGATGCCTCAATGCCCGAACATTGCCAATAGGTCACAGACTCACGGTGATAACAGGTTAATATTACTTGGCTTTATTAAGATGTTAGAGTTAGCCAGGAATATGCTGGGGTCATTGGCCGAACAGTACTGTAATTAATGTGGTTTCTGTCTGATTATTCACGTCAGAGTTACTGAACATGGTAAGTTTCCTAGAGTGCATACTGTAAAGTGAACACACTACTGCTGTCGCCACATCTCCTCCCATTTCAAACCTCAAACACGAGCCCTTTAGACATCAGTACTCTGCCTGCATTTCATGATATGAAACATAGGGTCCATGTGTGCATAATCAAGATCCTACCTTGAAAGAAATTCTACAAGGCGGAGTATCTTTCTGAGATGGGTTGATTTGGATTACTGGGTTTGTCTCAAATTGTATCAATCTTTGAAATTATCCATTTAACATGTTTGTTTTTCGTGTGTGTGTGTGTGTGTGTGTGTGTGTGTGTGTGTGTCGTCCACATGAACTACTGCGTAACAAATGTATGGAGTGCCCTGAGAGGCCAAACCTGGGCATCAGTTCTCTGGAGTCTGTAATTAAGAGAGACTGAAAACCATCATGAGGTGCTCTGAATTCTACCTGGGGATTCTGCGAGAAAATCAAGTGTTCTTCTCTAAGGAGCCATCTCATCGAACCCGAGTTGAGTACACATAATGGACTGACATTTGATCGCCTGATATTTTCCTCCATCCTGACCTGTCCCTGAATCTTAACCTCCTTTCCCTATTCTGTGCTCTAACTGTTTCAGAGTTTGTAACACATTGTCCTCTGAGGCATATGGCATTAACCTTGTATGGGGTGACACATAAGAAATAGAATTAATTTATATATAAGTTTAGTTTCTTGAGACAATGTTTCTCTTCATATCACTGAATATTTGGGAACTGACCTCGCTAATCAGGCTAGCCTTGAAATCACAAAGATCTGCCTGACACTGCCTTTGTAATGCCTTTGCCTGTGTCCCTGCCTCAAGAGTGCTGGGACTAAAGGAATGCACCAAAATCCCAGGTGAAAGCACCTTCCTTTCTGTATATGTGGGTCACCGATTTCCCCACCATGATTATGTGAGGATGTATGTTAGCAACAGTACATTTTTGATAGCTACCAAAAGTCACAGAGGCTGAACTGCTTGCGCTTACAACTGTAATTCAACACAGGTTCATTGTTCTGAAAAATTGCTACTCAAACAGAGATCATAGGAACGCCTTCCCCATCACTATAAGGGCCTAAGTGGAGAGGGCACAGAAGGAGGGGAGCATCTCACTTACCAGTCACTAACTTCTTCCTTGACTCTTTTTCAGTGTTGGAGAAGGGGGTGTCCCTGGGACTGACACCTCAGGACAGACAGTCCATCAGTTGCAGTCCACAATGTTGCTAGTATTCCACCCTGGATTCACAGATGAGGATGCCACCTGTTGATAGGGACAGGTCATTGACTGCCCCTATCCAAAGGTCTCCCAAATTCCTGGCCTTGCCAACAGCTCTCATCCTAGGCGGAAAAAAAAGAAAACAATGTGAATTAGACGACAGCCAATCTATCAATGCTTAAGGATCCCTTAAAGGCACACAGGAAACCTAGTCCCATCACTTCTCCCTTTAGCACACCCCAACTTGCAGCACACGCTGTGCTTTACTGACACTAACACCCTGAGGCAGAAGCTTGCTGTTGACCATGTCTCCTTGCTAAGCAGCACCTTTGGCCATCATGAGCCTGGCACATGCACACTGTGATGGTCTCCAGCATAGACTTTGCTGACATGACTACACCGGGGCCAGATATTCACCTTCCACAATTTTTCAAATAACTCAATGTATTAAACATATTCAGAGATGCACAGCATCCTTATCCAAAGACTCCATAGTCATCAGGAGGGAATAAGCTGGGGCTCATGAGCAAGACAAAACCAAGAGGACCAGAGAAAACAGCTTCAAGAAAACAGAGGAGCTGAAGCAGTTTAGGAAGAGTCAAGTCAGAAGAGAAGCACACCATCCCAGGAACAAAAGGAGGAGGAATCCACCTGTGCTCAGCCACCACAGCTTTAAGAAGCCTCGAACCCACCCCAGCATGCACACGCGGGAGTCCGGGAAGGGCTTTCACCTCTTTTGGGGGAAGTGAGAGAAGAAAACTGGCCTCCCCTGAACTCTGTCAACTCTTCCTGCTACTCTGTACTCTATTATTACAAGAGTTTATTGAACTTTGATCTCTGGGGAAGTGGCATTGGATATTCGCAGGGTGACCTTTATTCACTTTCTTTTAGTTCCTTGAGAGAGACTTCTCTCCAAAGCACTATATGTCCTGGTAATAACATCATAGACCAGGTTAGCCTTGAACTCAGTGATCTGCTAGACTCTGCCTCTGCCGCTTCCTCTGTCTTTTGAGTCCCTGCCTCAAGAGTGCTGCGACTAAAGATGTGCTTCAACAATGCAGGTAGAATCAAGATTCTTTCTGTACATGTGGATCACCAGGTTTCCCAGCATGATTTGATGAAGAGTCCATGTGTAGGCAAGGCGATTCTTGCTACTGACCTAAAATCACAAGAGACTTAACTGAATGTATTGACTTAGCTGTATGTATTTACAACTGCAACTCAACTCAGATTCTTTTTTCTGACAGTACCTTTGTTTCACTTGTTGGCTGGACTTCTGACAATGCCTATCTACTTCCAGATAGTACAACATCTGGATTTGACTCAAGGAATGTATTCAACCTGTCCCTAGATATTTATGGTGTTTGTATTTTCTCAATAGGTAATCCCCAGCTACTGTGTAGACACAATACTGTCCATTCTAACAAAGCCTATTTGCTGTCCAGAGTCACTGGTCTAGATAAATATAACACAGCCAGCCGGAAAGGATCCCACAACCTGTATCCAAGCATCCTGACAGGGGCACGATTGACTACAAGAGAATGAAGGAAAGCAATAGTTTAGGGAGGTCTCTTGTTTGATCACTCTCTCTGTGTTTTTTAACTACAGAATTTGCGACTCCGTGATTCTACTGGGCTTCACTGTACTCCTCAGAAAAACAGAAAGGCATTTGAATGGATATACATTCATGTTAAGATGATTATTTTAATCTTTATGTTTTCAAATTAAGTGTCTGGTAGAATAACACTTGTTGAACAAAGCTCAGGAATTATTTTACATATTAAAGCAATTAACAAAAAGATGTACTGAATTCTTCTCATGGACTTTAAGTCTCATTGTACTATTTATTCAATGAACAGATTTTATTCTGTATATTGTATACTGACAACAGCACTCAGTTCCCACCACCTGGCCATTCCTTAGCTCTCACCAAATATCTTAGGCAATGTTCTTCTGCTTTATACTACTGCTTACAATTTCATGAATGTCTATATGTAGAGATGTGTCACCAAGGATCCACATAGTGAGACAGGATAAGAAGATGTTTCTGTGGGACTGGATACATTTGGTACAATATAATTATCTCGAGTTCCAAGGATTCTCCTGCAATCACCTTGACTGCATTCATTGTTTTTACTGTAACCAGTTCCACTGTGTGCAGACGTCACGTATTTCTTATCATTTGCTCTGCTACTGGACACCAAGTTCAGGCCCTAACACAGGTATCCGAATCCTGAACAAACTGCAATGTACAGCAATGTGCAGAGCAATAACCCATCCAACGCCTTGGAACAGCATGGACAGGAGGAGTGGTAGACCTGGTTTGGTGTTTAAAGACACTGTATACTGAAATACACAGAGGGTACAATACTTCACATTACACCCACCAACTGATCTCCTGCTCCTACGGAAGCAATACTTGCAAGTCCCCAACTTTCAGATAACTCTCCACTTCTTATATTCTGTACCATCTAGAAAGATCAAGTCCAACTGATCTTAGCTAAAATATCTCGATGGGATAGTCATTTTATTCTAGGGTAAAACACCAGGCTACACTACTCTACCTGACTGCATTAGCTCTTACACTGCATTCCTGCTTGCATGACAGCCCCTGATATTTGGATGGACTGCATTGTACATGATCCATTTTGGCATAAGAGGCAATCATCTCACCACAACAGCAGCCACAGCCACTGAGTATCAGCAGCCAAAACTTTTACAGTTTTTCCATCAGCACCAAAAGCACACAGAAAAGGAAGTCGAGAAAGGAGACAGACTGGAGCAGTTCCATCAACACTTGCAGCTACACTAATCTCACGCAGAAGCACAAAGGTTTAGAAGGGAAATACAAAGGCCCATCCATTCCCTTCAATAAAGCAGTAGGAGTTCCCTTCCCACTGTGACCTGTGATCCTCTGAGTCACAGGAGATTCTGTTGTGCATCACGGTACAACATAAAAATTCCCTTCTATGAAAGCCAGCCTGCTAGCAGGAAGGGAGATTACAGTTCAGTCCAAGTCTGACTTCTAGATATCCTACATCTGAAACAGAGGGACGGGACAATCATCTACTTCTTACTCATACCAAATAAAAGGATCCAAAGAGCTTCATCTTTTGGGAGGTCTTGAAGAGTTTCTTGACCGACATCTCCTGAGTCTTAAGATCATTTCTGGGACATAGAATATAGCAGGCATATGGCTTCAGTGAGTGCCACATTTCCACTCATTCAGGGTCCCATTTCTCAACTTCTCTAACTTACTTTTGCTCTCCTTGGAGATGCAATCCATAATTTTCAGGCACTGTGACGATACCACGGTACCACCGACGATAAGAAATGTTTCGTACACATGTGAGCAGGCTCTGTGCAGACCTGCCAATGCCAATTCTATCAGGGGATAGCCTTTGTGCAAAGTCACACACTAAGCAGATTCTCTAAATAGGGAGGGCAGTCTATTCCACTGCAGCTTGCAAAGATCCCCTCACATGGAATTTTGTAATCTAGATAATACAACAAGTCCCTTCAGCTCCTAGTTTTCAGGATTCTCATGGGGCCAGGGCACATCATAACAGCTCTTACGCATCTGGTAGTATCAAACCAATCTCTTTACACTGACTCAAAGACAAGAACATGGCCATCATATACCCATCCACATGAATGCAGTGTTGAATTTACTTGAGTGTATTATTGAACACAGCATGGTCTGTGTTTTAGTTTGCTCTCACCTATATACTTGGCACAACTAAGAGTTTTGTCATTTTGAGTTAAAGACTTCAGGAGTTCATTGACAGGGTATGTGGATTTTAGTTAATTTCTTTCATAAAATGCAGTCAGCGTGAGTAATGTCACCTAACAATGTACATTCCTACAGAATGGGAGAACAAACACCTTCTCACCCAAGTCAACAGTAATGATCTTGTGGGATTACCCACGTTACTTGAAAGTGAAGGAATGTTGGGTTACAAGCACTGGGCATCATTTTTATATGTAGATGTGTAAAATAAAGCAAAAACTCACATGGATATGGTATATGGGACAGGAAATCAAAGTCCCTAGGGCTCTTTCATTAATGGAAGCCAGCAACACAGCTATGTAAAGTGCTCCCCTAGTAATGGGGCAAGGCACAAGAAAGACATCAGAGATCACCCACAATGCACTATTCCATTGACACCTCTGGACCATGTTATTAATGGGAACCCCAAAATTGAATAATAATGAACAAATTGGTCAGAAAAATGCTTACTTTGCGATGCTACTTGGAGCACAACTGAGATACAACAGAGGGGCAATAGTGACGACTTCAAGTACCAATGCACACACACTCCTATTTAGCTTATATAGCATAAAACAAACCAGGATCCGAAGGAAAGAGGATAGTTCAATTCAGTGGTTGCCTCCCGGAAGTAGCCTCTCAGACTGATTGTGAAACATGATCTTTTTTTTTGAATATTTATTTATTATGTATACAATATTCTGTCTGTGTGTATGCCTGCAGGCCAGAAGAGGGCACCAGACCCCATTACCCATGGTTTTGAGCCATCACGTGGTTGCTGGGAATTGAACTCAGGACCTTTGGAAGTCAGCAGGCAATGCTCTTAACCTCTGAGCCATCTCTCCAGCCCCTGGAACATGATCTTTATCATTAAATGACAGAGAAGGACCTAGTCTATGCTCGGCAATACTATACAAACACAGTGGAACTTGGAATATATAAGAATGTTGGCTGAGCAAATCTAAAGAGTGCCAGGAAGGAGAAATCCCCTGTGGTCTCTGATTTACCTCTTACCTCAATGTACTGCCTTGGTCTCCTGTTCTGGATTGCTTAAACAATGGTCTGTAAAGCATAACATGAAAGACACTTGATCCTGCACCAAGTTAGCTGAGATTTCTCTGTTTAGGTCTGTATCTCATTTTTTAATTGGGTTATTTGAAATGTTGATGTCTAATTTCTTGAGTTCTTTACATATTTTGGAGATCAGTCCTTTGTCTGATGTGGGGTTGGTGAAGATCTTTTCCCATTCAGTAGGCTGCCTTTTTCTCTTATTGACTGTGTCCTTTGCTTTACAGAAGTTTCTCAGTTTCAGGAAGTTCCATGTATTAATTGTTGCTCTCAGGGTCTGTGCTACTGGGGTAATATTTAGGAAGTGGTCTCACGTGTCCATGCATTGAAGACTACTTCCCATTTTCTCTTCTATTAGGTTCTGTGTGGTCAGATTTATATTAAGATCCATTTAGACTTGAGTTTTGTGCATGGGGATAGATATGAATGTTCAACATCCTTAGCAGTCAGGGAAATGAAGATCAAAATAACTCTGAGATACCATCTTACACCTGTCAGAATGACTAAGATCAAAAACTCCAACGATGCTTATGCTGGAGAGGATGTGGAATAAGGAGAATACTCATCCATTGCTGGTGGGAAAGAAAACTTGTACAACCACTTTGGAAATCAGTATGGTGGTTTCTCAGAAAATTGGCCATCAACCTACCTCAGAATCCAGCAATGCCACTCCTAGGCATATTCCCAAAAGATGTTCAATCATACTCTAAAGACGTTTGTTTGACTATGTTCATAGCAGCATTATTTGTAACAGCCAGAACATGGAAACAACCTCAACCAATGAATGATATCTTGAAATTTGCGTGCAAAAGGGTGGAACTAGAAAACACCATCCTGAGTGAGGTAACCCAGACCCAAACAGATGAATATGGTATGTACTCACTATGTATGTATGTAAAAAAGTGGATACTAGCTATAAACAAAGGATATTGAGGCTATATTTCATAATCCTAGTGAAGTTAAGGAACAAGGTGAACCCTAAGAAAAACGTATATAGATCCACCTGGGAAGGGGAAATAGCCAAGATCACCTGACAAAATTGGGAATATCGGTGTAGAGGGGAGAATGGAGGATGGAAGGGGAAGAGGAAAGTAGAAGGGGAGGGGTGAGGAGAACTTGAGGGAATAGGATAGTCTAGATGGAGGAAGGTCAGAGATGAGAGCAAGGAAAGAGATATTTTGATTGAGGGAGCCATTATGGGACTAGTATGAAACCTTCGCTCTAGAGAAATTCCCAGGAATCCAAAAGGATGACCCCAGCTAAGACTCTAAGCAACAGAGGAGAGGGTGCCCGAACTGGCCTTGCCCTGTGAACAAACTGATGAATATTTTAAATATCACCATAGAACCTTCATCCAGCAATTGATGGAAACAGAGGCAAAGACCTGCATCAGAGCACGGAACTGAGCTTCCAAAGTCCAGTTAAAGAATGGGAGGAGTAAGAATATGAGCAAAGAGGTCAAGACCATGATGGGGACACCCACTGAAACAGTCTACCTGAGCTAATGGGAGCTCACCAAATCCAGCCATACTGGGAAGGAACAAGAAGCTAAATAAGAAGGTGAACCCAAAGAAAAACATATAGTTATCCTCCTGGATATTGGGAGTAGACAAGATTGCCGGGCAAAAAACTGGGATCTTGGGAGTGGGGTGGGATGGGGGTAAAGGGAGATGGGGAGAGAAAAGTGAGAAGGGGAGGATGGGGGGTACTTGGGGGAATGGGATGGTTGGTATACAGGAAGGGTGGATATGGGAGCAGGGAAGTATATATCTTAATTAAGGGAGGGATCTTAGGGTTGGCAAGAGACTTGAACTAAAGGGGCTCCCAGGTGCCCAGGGAAATGTCCCCCGATTAGTTCCTTGGGCAGCTGAGGATAGGGAACCTGAAATGGCCCTATCCTATAGCCATACTGATGAATATCTTGCATATCACCATAGAACCTTCTTCTGGCGATGGATGGAGATAGACACAGAGACCCACATTGGAGCACCGGAATGAGCTCCCAAGGTCCCAATGAGGAGCAGAAGGAGGGAGAACATGAGCAAGGAAGTCAGGACCGCGAGAAGTGCACCCACCCACTGAGACAGTGGGGCTGATCTATTGGGAGCTCACCAAGGCCAGCTGGACTGGCACTGAAAAAGCATGGGATAAAACCGGACTCTCTGAACATGGTGGACAATGAGGGCTGATGAAAAGCCAAGGACGATGGCACTGGGTTTTGATCCTACTGCATGTACTGGCTTTGTGGGAGCCTAGCCAGTTTGGATGCTCACCTTCCTAGACCTGGATGGATGGGGGAGACCTTGGACTTCCCACAGGGCAGGGAACCCTGACTGCTCTTCAGACTGGAGAGGGAGGGGGAGAGAAGTGGGGGGACTGGGAGGGAAATGGAAGGCTGGGAGGAGGCAGAAATGTTTTTTTTTCCATAAAGAAATAAATAAATAAAAAGAAAATGTAACACCCGATTTTGTGTTACACCCTCGGTACAGTTCGCGAGCCACTGTACCGAACGCGAGTCCAGCAAGAGCATGGAGATTGAAAAGAACAACACACAGAGACCAGTGTCATTCAAAGGAAGATCAGCCAAATGCCATTTATTCAGACTTGGGGAGATCTTTATGTTCCTAACTACTGCACAAGCATCTCTGCCCAGGCAGGTGGGAAATGACCATATTAACAAAGGAGTAAATGCCCTGCAGCTAATCACCAGGCAGGGCAGGGAGAGCACAGAAACACACAGGAAGCTTAGTTAGCTGATCATAAACTGTCCCCACGAATGCACCCCAGGAATAGGGGGACCAGGACCCTACAAGAAAAGCCAAAACAAAAAGAAAAATAATAAAAGAAAAAAGAAAAGAAAAAAAAAAAAGAATAGGACCAAACTAGTCCCTCTGAAAGTTGTTGACAGTTGCATGGCTGGGGCAGACTGAGGGGCCACTGACAATAGCACCAGAATTTATCCCTACTGCTTGGGCTGGCTTTTTGGGAACCCATTCTCTTTGGATGTATACCTTGCTCAGCCTAGATATAGTAGGGAGGGCCTTGGACTTTCCACAAACCAATGTGCATTACCCTCTCTGAGGATTGGATAAGGGTTGTGTGAGAGGATGTGAGGAGGGACTGGGAGAAGGGAAGAAGTGGTAACTTGGATTGGTAATTTTTTAAAACATAATCAATTAAAAACCATTCAGAGTAGCTGAGTCTAGGCAGCACAACAGCAACAAGAGACTGAAAAGGGGAACAGTTGTATCCATGCCCACCTTCAGCCATTAGGTTGCCTGTTCCTACCAGCAGCATCCAAATAAAAGCATCTTCATGATACTCAGTGGACCACTGATCTGGAAGATCAAAGTGGCATCACCCATGAGTGTAATGATGATGGGTCAGGCTGGTCCAAGAGTAAAAACATACAAAGAAGGGATGAAAGAATACGAGAGAGTTGTCAGTCCAGCATGGGCCAGCACAGAATAAGGAAGGACTGTAGGAGAAGCTGTTCTTCCTTTTGGAGACTACAGCTCCCAGCATCCCCCTGGACTGGAAGCCCCAAAGGCACAGGGCATTTCTCCCAGACGCCTGTGAGTTCCCCGTTAAAAACAGGGGTCACCACGAGCTCTCTCTCTCTCTCTCTCTCTCTCTCTCTCTCTGCCCTTCTCTCCTTTCATCTCTGCACACCTGTCCCTTACTTGTTGTTACCCCCCCATTAAAGTGCACCCACGTGGGACCGCAGCGTGTCTGTGTCTCCTTCCTAACCCCAAATCGCCCTGTGTCTCGCGTAATGTCTCCACTCTCTAACCCCACAGACAGACAAACAAGACAAAAAAGAATAACAGAAGCAACAAGAAGACAAGTGTCTTAGAGTTCATCAACATGCACGCAGCACACTGAGCCCTGACCTTGCACATAGTCACAAAGGAACACTTTGATCTCTTCCTTGGGTCATGGACAGATGCTGATGGCACAAAAGCCAGACGCACTGCAATGGCCTATCACCTGAGTTCCCTCAACAGCAGTTCTCCCTCCTGCCCAAGACTACTCACTGTATGTAAGTGTAGGCTGATGGGACACTTTCTGTTGGAAGGTGACGCATCATGTGTACATTACACACCGCTTCATCAGTGAACCTTATGAGAGCACTGCCATGATAGCCTAGGCTAAACGCCATGGGAAGTGGCACGTCCATGCCATGATTGCCTCTTTCACTAGCCCACACCTCAGCCTCCATGGCTACTGTTGGTCTCCTGGCATCTTCTCCAACCAATCCCATCTTCTAGTTAGGAATCGAACCTTCCCATTGGCTGTTGCCTCATTTATGACATCATTCTCCCTCCAACCCTACCAGCACCTGGTAGAATCTTGGTGTTTCCATGGTGATGACTGTAAACAACTTTGGATCATCACAGGTCCAGGTGACCAGTGACCAGTGAGTGCTGTCTGATACTGGACACACTTGCCACTGAGGTCAGCTGATCAGAAAAAGCCGACCGATCATCTTGCTCCATTGTACTTTGGATTGCTGATCCTCTCCCCTTGACCATGTCAGGTAAGGATAGAGACTTTAAAACATGTGATCTTCTCCATTGACTTTTACTATACTAATAAATCTTTGCTGAATGTGGATAGTATTGATGTTGATATAGATATCTAGATTTGAATGTCACATTTAGCTTTGGTTCTTACTAAGTAGGTGATTTTAGACAAAAAGTTTATTCTCAAGTGTTTTCCATCCGCCTCAAGGAGTGAACAGTGTCACTATGCTTGGGTCCTGTACTGTTGGGTTTTCAGAAGAAAGTGAAGAGGGAATAAAATCAGGCTCTTTTGGATGGTATTAAACTACAGAGACACGGGAACATGAACAAGGCACGCAGAGATCTAGCACTCCACACCACTAATGAGACAGTCTCCCCCCACTACTGTTTCCAGTCTTAGTTTAAAATTCAGGGCGACTCTAACAGTATTGGTCACACCACGGATGGTGGCACACAACTATAATCACAACACAGAGAGAACTGGGTGGGATGGAGATCAGTTCAAGTCTGACATGCTCTACACTGGCCTCTCTCCATACTCACCAAATGAATATTGACTATGGACAAAATGGCGACTGCCATGTTGTGCAGTCACTTGGACTTCCCTGGATTAAACATGGAGAGTGGAAGAGAATAAGAGGACTGTGGAATCTGAGAAGGCAGTTGTTGTACTGAAATTAATATTGACAGTGTTGCTGGAAGGACAGACCCACAGGAAGTCAGGGAAGGGGGCAAACACAGTACGGGTCTAGAAAGTATATAAATATATGAAGGCACACTGCAGAGGGGACCCTGGTGGTCCACAATGGTAGTTTAGAACACAATGTTGAAGACGACCACAGATTATAATCAAAACAGACAAGGCATTGTCATTTCCCAAGCCATGTTTAACCAAACGTACTGTTCAGATTAGTCTATACAAAGGTTCCCTGGCACATATAGAAAGAATATCCTGATCTGGTCCCTGGCTCTTACACTCCATCCAGACCACTTTCTGCCCAGTTCCCCATGTCTCATGTGCACTGGTGGTGTTGGATAGGATCAACTGAAGCTGCGAAGTCCAGTCAGTTAGAGTCTGACCATGGCAACTGACACGCTGTTGTGAGGGGGGATTCTCACACGGATTCCCCCTTAGAAGAGATAAAAAAACTAAGTTACTGAGGAGCTGTTAAGAAAACAATTTAATCAACAGATATTAAATTGAGAAGCAATCATATTCAGAGATGAACCCCATAAAACATTAGCAGTCTCAAGAGGACACACTAAACTGGTGCAAACACGAAGAAATGTTGTCAGTAGGTTGTATTTCTGAAATCATATTTGAATAATGCTTAAAAGTTATAAGATTATAAGAGATCCTCAATTATACAAGAAATGCAAGGGGAAAAAAGAGAGAGGGGGAAGGAATAATTACCTCAATTTGGTACACATTTGTTAAACATCATTTCAGAAAAAAACTCAATAAAATAGAGATTGGCCTGGTGGACATGGCAGGGGCTCCAGCACCAGCACTTTAGAGGCAGAAGCAGACCTGTCTGTGTGATTTCAAAGCCAGACTGATCAACGTAGAGTGAGTTTAGGTCACTCTATACTGTAAGATCTGCAGAGAACAGGACAAAGTTCCAGGTATGGAATATGCCTATGGGTCTCTTCCCAATAATAACCTCTGTTGTAGAATATATTTGCGAGGAAGTGTCCCAACAGGCATGATTATATTACAATCAGGGAAAAGGAGCATCGTGTCTAGATCTGAGTGAGGATTAAGCCAGATTGACCAGGATTTCCATGCCCACACAGGAAAAAGCAGACAGTTCATCTCGTGATTGTCATCCTTCATAGCCCCACCGATCAATCTTAACCCACTTGCTTGGCATATGTAAGGGAACATAGATGCTAGACTCTCCCACTCAGTACAACCTGGAGATAACACAGTCCCTCCCAGGGGGTAGAAAGCCTCCATCTCAACTTTTTCCAACTCTCTTCTTGCTTCCTACAGAAAATTGCCAAAGTGCACCTTTCACTGGGACAGAATGTGCTCTGCAGCCCTCTGTGCCTGTGCTGAGGAATGCCACACCCTCAGCAGGAACTGTGTGCAATTTCTATGGGGTCTGCACCCCAGCTGTGAGCTCAGCATGGCTCCTGTCATCAGACTCCAGCACATGCTGCCAGCAGCTCATGGACAGTGCCTGTCTTTACCAACGAGCTGGCACGACCATGCTGACTGAGCCAACTGACCAGAACCAGATCTCTACTTCGACATTTTCCTATCCAGGTGTTCTCCACTGGGATCTCAGAGAAAGCACCACCAGAAGGGAAGCTCCATTCCTGGATGCCCCTGTAACTGTCATTGACCAGAATACCACCCCCTCGTCTAGGTCTATAACAGCCCAGTGTGACAATACTTTCCATATCAATGCATTACCGCCATCCTATCCAACACTGTCTGCCTGCCTTGTACAGGCAACGCCATCAAATCTACCAGATCAACGATATATCCTGGCACCTTGCTACCTGGATGGAAGTCAGGTCTATTACAATGACCAGAACAGCCTGGGTCCTCCGATGGCTGAAGAATTCTGGCAGTGCCTGCAGGCCTATGGCTCTGTGTCCTGCTCTGGGAATCAGGCTTCCTCTCTGCACCCAGGGATGGTGATGGCACTACAGGAGATTCAGCCAATGAACATCCAAACACCTTTCTCCACCTGTCCCATCTACTGGCCCACATCTGCTCAAACCATGCCAGACACCAGTCTTCAAGGTGAGTAAAGCCAGGAAGGGAGGTGTGAGATCAGCCCTCAGAGGAGACACAGCTCTACCTTTCAGAAGTGGATGTCCACACAGAGGAAGAATGGGAGTCCTGACATGTAGGCTGTGGCTCAGGCTCATTACCCCTAAATTCAGTCTCTATAATGAGAGAGAATACAGGAAAGTGAGTGACATTCAACCTTCATTAAGACATGTCCAAGGACCACACCACAGGAACGCATTTCACTGCCAAGGCTAATCAGGCCCATGCAGCAGCTCACTAAAATCACCTCCTTCCTAATCTATGTCTCCAGATTCTAGATGACATCGAGAATTTTATCTGTTCTTGTACAACTAAGTTTCCCCTGAGTTGAAGCTAGTATCCAGAGAAATGGAACCCTGAATCTGACCTGGAGGAAGTCTTCTCCCACACTCCAAGTGTCTGCTGTGACATTCTCTAACACTTAAGCTCTAGTGACAGTCTGCTTTGACCTGTGTAATATTGATAAGCAGGGTTGAAGCATCTCACCCTATCTGTCACGATCAACCTCTCTCTTTTTCTCTGTCTCTTTTCCTCCTCTACATCTCTCTTCCACTTTCTCTTTTTCTTTTACTCTTTCTTTCTGAATCTTCAGCAGTGACCCAAGGCCAAGACTATGTAGACATGTTCTCTGTTACAAAGTTGATGCTCAAAGCTTTCGCAGTCTTACATTTTGACATCACTAACAAAAATTCTGTGAAACGTGAACCTTAAGGAATGTCAGGGCTTTTGAACCGCTTGCCTTTCAGAATTGAGGAACTCATATGGATACCTAAACCCAAATAAAAATCCAGGCTTCAGGGGCCATATGAGTAATACAATGAACAGAAAGAAACTGGTGGAGATGAGTAAGATTAGGAAACAGTGAGCAACACAACCTGTCTCAGAGCAAACTCCCAAGGCAATGAGAGGCACTGTTTCAAAGGAAAATGGGGGAGAAAGGGAAGAGCGCACACCAAGGAATTCTGTCACCTCCCCATGATCACTAAGCATGTACACACCACACAAACACAAGAGAAAACGTGATCTCACACGGTCATGAGAAACAAATGAGTAGTTACTATGTGTCTCCAAAGAGGGCTGCTTTCCCTGCTCCTCCAGCAGAGCTCATAGCAATGCCTGCAACACTGCTGCAGGAGCCTCAGTGCTCAGGTGCACTGAAAGTGGGGGTAGCATCTCACTTACCAGGCACTGACTTCGAACTTCCTCTTTTTCAGTGGTGGAGAGGGAGACAACCCTGGGGTTGACACCTTCAGGGCAGACACTGTGTCTGCTGCAGAGTCCAGACCTCGGCAATGCCTGCACCCAGGATGCCCAGATGAAGACAGCACCTGTCAGTGGGAACAGGTCATTAATTGCCCTCATGCACAGTCCTTCTGAATTCCTGGCCTTGCCTCCAGCCCCAAGCCTGGAAAAGACACAGAAGAACAATGCAGATGAGATGAATGCTGAGCAATCAACACCTCTGGATTCCTATGAGGGCACAAAATGTAACCAAGACGCATCACCCCTCCCTTCAGCATACCCTGGCATGCAGCAGCCCTTGAACTACAGTGATGTTGGGAGCCTGAGGCAGAAGCTAGCTTCTCAAAATGCCACTTTGGGAAACAGTAGCCTTGGTCTGGAAGACCCTGAGGCTCTGCAGAGTGTCATGGAGTCTAGCAATGACTTTGCAGACATGACTACTCTGGTGGCAGATATTCACCTTCCCCAACTCTTAAACTTCAACACTGGCCTTGACCAAATGGAAGATCACACAGCAAGCCAAACCAAAGACTCCAAAGACATCAGGAGGGACCAGGCCCAGTCACGCACCAGCATCTTTAATGGACTATCTGAACTGGGCATCAAGAAAAACCAGAAAGTCTCTGATGTGTTTCATGGAGCTCTTCAGGCCAGAACCCATCACGAGGATATGCTGAAGGAAGATGATCCTGGAACCATAGACAACACGGCCAACCACGTGCAGGGCAAATCTCAGATATTTGTACCCAAGAGGCCCAGCGTAGCAAGGGCACAGGGGAAAGAAAAGGCCAAGGACACCAGAGGAAACAGCTCCAAGAAAACAGAGGAGCTGAAGCCATCAAGTCACAGAGTCAAGGCAGAAGAGAAGCCCGCCATCCCAAAGACCAAGAGGAAGAGGAATCCACCTGAGCTCAGCCATGACAGCTTTAAGAAGCCTCGAACTCACCTCGGCATGCACATGCTGGCGTCTGTGCAGGTCTTTCACCCACTGGGGAAGAAGAGTGAGAGGAAAACTGGCGTCTCCTCCTCCCGGGCTCTGCTGAACTTGAGCAGCAACAAAGATCCCAGGACAGGCCCAACCGCCACATCCCTGGGAGATGCGCCCCGTGAGGGTCGAGGCCCTGGTAGAATCCCGGGCAATGCTCAGAGAACAGAGAGCAGTGCTCCCAAGCGGTGTCCATCTCTGTGCCTGGATGAGCTGTCCCCAGCTGGGAAGGTCAAATTAGTACCTCTGCCTTTCCTAGCCCTGGACAAGCCTCAAGACAGACCTGTTTCCAGAAAGCTTCACTGCCTGGCTTCGCACAGGCCCACTACAGCTTACCCAGTGAGGTCTCAATCCCACACTGCTAGGCAACCCAAACTCAAGTCATCCCAACCAGCTCCTGCCAGCACATCACTGATGGCCTCTGACAAGTCGGCTCTGCCAGTTGCCACCAGTGCCACACGTCCAATTAGAAGCAAGCCCATCCAGTCTTGCCCTGGGCCTCAACCGCCTGCCTCTTTGCCTGCACCCTACAGAGCATCATCTCACACTTCACTCCACAGGGAGCCTCTTGCTTTTGCCACAAACAAGACCCTAGATCCTCCCCAGCCTCAATCCCAATACCTGCAGCAAGATTTCAGCCACTTACCAATTCCTTGGAAGAAAGTCAACATTCCGGGGCCAGTCATCTCACAGCCTATCACTGAAGAGCAGAGGCCAGAGAGGGAGGCCATGAAGAGGCGGGCTCAACAGGAGAGAGAGAATGCTGCCAAGTGTACCTCTCTGGGAAAACCACAGCTTTTCCTTCAGAGGGAGAAAGATATGGAAATTTCGAGATATTATGGCTATGCAGTGTAAGTGCTGCCCAAACCTTTGGGACACAACGCTATTCATCACACACAGGTAAGATGTAGATACACATAGATATTCATGCATACATGAAGTTTAGAGGCTTAGCTGAATGTGCAGATATGTAGATACATACATAGTAATGCAGAATAATATTTAGATATACGCATATTTGTGAAGGGAAAGAAATAGTTTATAAATTTATAAATACTTGAAGACATTATAAGTGACTGTAGAAACTTAAGACTGCGATTTTATCCATGAGTATATAGAGAGGGCTTTGATGTCTTCCTTAGAACTTTACTATTATTAATTTATGTTTCCTAATTATGTAATAATACATGTGACATAGATACAACATATGCTATAAGTCAGTGGTACTACTTATTTAATGTTAAATCTGTAGCAAAAAGCTCTAGTGGCAATAAGATTATTTTCCTGGAATTTAATTTTCAGGATTCTAGGATGATGTGGGAGTCCCCTCTGTATGCTGTGAATATGTTTTATTACCACTGGTCATTAATGAGTAAATCTGTTTCAGCCAATGACTGAGCAGGTCAAAGCCATGTAGGAAATTCGAACTGAGATGTAGAGAGAAAGCAGGCAAACTCAAAGAGATGCCATGTAGCTGCCGAAGGAGAAAGATGCCTGAATGCCCGAACATTGCCAATAGGTCACAGACTCACGGTGATAACAGGTTAATATTACTTGGCTTTATTAAGATGTTAGAGTTAGCCAGGAATATGCTGGGGTCATTGGCCGAACAGTACTGTAATTAATGTGGTTTCTGTCTGATTATTCACGTCAGAGTTACTGAACATGGTAAGTTTCCTAGAGTGCATACTGTAAAGTGAACACACTACTGCTGTCGCCACATCTCCTCCCATTTCAAACCTCAAACACGAGCCCTTTAGACATCAGTACTCTGCCTGCATTTCATGATATGAAACATAGGGTCCATGTGTGCATAATCAAGATCCTACCTTGAAAGAAATTCTACAAGGCGGAGTATCTTTCTGAGATGGGTTGATTTGGATTACTGGGTTTGTCTCAAATTGTATCAATCTTTGAAATTATCCATTTAACATGTTTGTTTTTCGTGTGTGTGTGTGTGTCGTCCACATGAACTACTGCGTAACAAATGTATGGAGTGCCCAGAGAGGCCAAACCTGGGCATCAGTTCTCTGGAGTCTGTAATTAAGAGAGACTGAAAACCATCATGAGGTGCTCTGAATTCTACCTGGGGATTCTGCGAGAAAATCAAGTGTTCTTCTCTAAGGAGCCATCTCATCGAACCCGAGTTGAGTACACATAATGGACTGACATTTGATCGCCTGATATTTTCCTCCATCCTGACCTGTCCCTGAATCTTAACCTCCTTGCACTATTCTGTGCTCTAACTGTTTCAGAGTTTGTAACACATTGTCCTCTGAGGCATATGGCATTAACCTTGTATGGGGTGACACATAAGAAATAGAATTAATTTATATATAAGTTTAGTTTCTTGAGACAATGTTTCTCTTCATATCACTGAATATTTGGGAACTGACCTCGCTAATCAGGCTAGCCTTGAAATCACAAAGATCTGCCTGACACTGCCTTTGTAATGCCTTTGCCTGTGTCCCTGCCTCAAGAGTGCTGGGACTAAAGGAATGCACCAAAATCCCAGGTGAAAGCACCTTCCTTTCTGTATATGTGGGTCACCGATTTCCCCACCATGATTATGTGAGGATGTATGTTAGCAACAGTACATTTTTGATAGCTACCAAAAGTCACAGAGGCTGAACTGCTTGCGCTTACAACTGTAATTCAACACAGGTTCATTGTTCTGAAAAATTGCTACTCAAACAGAGATCATAGGAACGCCTTCCCCATCACTATAAGGGCCTACTAAGTGGAGAGGGCACAGAAGGAGGGGAGCATCTCACTTACCAGTCACTAACTTCTTCCTTGACTCTTTTTCAGTGTTGGAGAAGGGGGTGTCCCTGGGACTGACACCTCAGGACAGACAGTCCATCAGTTGCAGTCCACAATGTTGCTAGTATTCCACCCTGGATTCACAGATGAGGATGCCACCTGTTGATAGGGACAGGTCATTGACTGCCCCTATCCAAAGGTCTCCCAAATTCCTGGCCTTGCCAACAGCTCTCATCCTAGGCGGAAAAAAAAAGAAAACAATGTGAATTAGACGACAGCCAATCTATCAATGCTTAAGGATCCCTTAAAGGCACACAGGAAACCTAGTCCCATCACTTCTCCCTTTAGCACACCCCAACTTGCAGCACACGCTGTGCTTTACTGACACTAACACCCTGAGGCAGAAGCTTGCTGTTGACCATGTCTCCTTGCTAAGCAGCACCTTTGGCCATCATGAGCCTGGCACATGCACACTGTGATGGTCTCCAGCATAGACTTTGCTGACATGACTACACCGGGGCCAGATATTCACCTTCCACATTTTTTCAAATAACTCAATGTATTAAACATATTCAGAGATGCACAGCATCCTTATCCAAAGACTCCATAGTCATCAGGAGGGAATAAGCTGGGGCTCATGAGCAAGACAAAACCAAGAGGACCAGAGAAAACAGCTTCAAGAAAACAGAGGAGCTGAAGCAGTTTAGGAAGAGTCAAGTCAGAAGAGAAGCACACCATCCCAGGAACAAAAGGAGGAGGAATCCACCTGTGCTCAGCCACCACAGCTTTAAGAAGCCTCGAACCCACCCCAGCATGCACACGCGGGAGTCCGGTAAGGGCTTTCACCTCTTTGGGGGGAAGTGAGAGAAGAAAACTGGCCTCCCCTGAACTCTGTCAACTCTTCCTGCTACTCTGTACTCTATTATTACAAGAGTTTATTGAATTTTGATCTCTGGGGAAGTGGCATTGGATATTCGCAGGGTGACCTTTATTCACTTTCTTTTAGTTCCTTGAGAGAGACTTCTCTCCAAAGCACTATATGTCCTGGTAATAACATCATAGACCAGGTTAGCCTTGAACTCAGTGATCTGCTAGACTCTGCCTCTGCCGCTTCCTCTGTCTTTTGAGTCCCTGCCTCAAGAGTGCTGCGACTAAAGATGTGCTTCAACAATGCAGGTAGAATCAAGATTCTTTCTGTACATGTGGATCACCAGGTTTCCCAGCATGATTTGATGAAGAGTCCATGTGTAGGCAAGGCGATTCTTGCTACTGACCTAAAATCACAAGAGACTTAACTGAATGTATTGACTTAGCTGTATGTATTTACAACTGCAACTCAACTCAGATTCTTTTTTCTGACAGTACCTTTGTTTCACTTGTTGGCTGGACTTCTGACAATGCCTATCTACTTCCAGATAGTACAACATCTGGATTTGACTCAAGGAATGTATTCAACCTGTCCCTAGATATTTATGGTGCTTGTATTTTCTCAATAGGTAATCCCCAGCTACTGTGTAGACACAATACTGTCCATTCTAACAAAGCCTATTTGCTGTCCAGAGTCACTGGTCTAGATAAATATAACACAGCCAGCCGGAAAGGATCCCACAACCTGTATCCAAGCATCCTGACAGGGGCACGATTGACTACAAGAGAATGAAGGAAAGCAATAGTTTAGGGAGGTCTCTTGTTTGATCACTCTCTCTGTGTTTTTTAACTACAGAATTTGCGACTCCGTGATTCTACTGGGCTTCACTGTACTCCTCAGAAAAACAGAAAGGCATTTGAATGGATATACATTCATGTTAAGATGATTATTTTAATCTTTATGTTTTCAAATTAAGTGTCTGGTAGAATAACACTTGTTGAACAAAGCTCAGGAATTATTTTACATATTAAAGCAATTAACAAAAAGATGTACTGAATTCTTCTCATGGACTTTAAGTCTCATTGTACTATTTATTCAATGAACAGATTTTATTCTGTATATTGTATACTGACAACAGCACTCAGTTCCCACCACCTGGCCATTCCTTAGCTCTCACCAAATATCTTAGGCAATGTTCTTCTGCTTTATACTACTGCTTACAATTTCATGAATGTCTATATGTAGAGATGTGTCACCAAGGATCCACATAGTGAGACAGGATAAGAAGATGTTTCTGTGGGACTGGATACATTTGGTACAATATAATTATCTCGAGTTCCAAGGATTCTCCTGCAATCACCTTGACTGCATTCATTGTTTTTACTGTAACCAGTTCCACTGTGTGCAGACGTCACGTATTTCTTATCATTTGCTCTGCTACTGGACACCAAGTTCAGGCCCTAACACAGGTATCCGAATCCTGAACAAACTGCAATGTACAGCAATGTGCAGAGCAATAACCCATCCAACGCCTTGGAACAGCATGGACAGGAGGAGTGGTAGACCTGGTTTGGTGTTTAAAGACACTGTATACTGAAATACACAGAGGGTACAATACTTCACATTACACCCACCAACTGATCTCCTGCTCCTACGGAAGCAATACTTGCAAGTCCCCAACTTTCAGATAACTCTCCACTTCTTATATTCTGTACCATCTAGAAAGATCAAGTCCAACTGATCTTAGCTAAAATATCTCGATGGGATAGTCATTTTATTCTAGGGTAAAACACCAGGCTACACTACTCTACCTGACTGCATTAGCTCTTACACTGCATTCCTGCTTGCATGACAGCCCCTGATATTTGGATGGACTGCATTGTACATGATCCATTTTGGCATAAGAGGCAATCATCTCACCACAACAGCAGCCACAGCCACTGAGTATCAGCAGCCAAAACTTTTACAGTTTTTCCATCAGCACCAAAAGCACACAGAAAAGGAAGTCGAGAAAGGAGACAGACTGGAGCAGTTCCATCAACACTTGCAGCTACACTAATCTCACGCAGAAGCACAAAGGTTTAGAAGGGAAATACAAAGGCCCATCCATTCCCTTCAATAAAGCAGTAGGAGTTCCCTTCCCACTGTGACCTGTGATCCTCTGAGTCACAGGAGATTCTGTTGTGCATCACGGTACAACATAAAAATTCCCTTCTATGAAAGCCAGCCTGCTAGCAGGAAGGGAGATTACAGTTCAGTCCAAGTCTGACTTCTAGATATCCTACATCTGAAACAGAGGGACGGGACAATCATCTACTTCTTACTCATACCAAATAAAAGGATCCAAAGAGCTTCATCTTTTGGGAGGTCTTGAAGAGTTTCTTGACCGACATCTCCTGAGTCTTAAGATCATTTCTGGGACATAGAATATAGCAGGCATATGGCTTCAGTGAGTGCCACATTTCCACTCATTCAGGGTCCCATTTCTCAACTTCTCTAACTTACTTTTGCTCTCCTTGGAGATGCAATCCATAATTTTCAGGCACTGTGACGATACCACGGTACCACCGACGATAAGAAATGTTTCGTACACATGTGAGCAGGCTCTGTGCAGACCTGCCAATGCCAATTCTATCAGGGGATAGCCTTTGTGCAAAGTCACACACTAAGCAGATTCTCTAAATAGGGAGGGCAGTCTATTCCACTGCAGCTTGCAAAGATCCCCTCACATGGAATTTTGTAATCTAGATAATACAACAAGTCCCTTCAGCTCCTAGTTTTCAGGATTCTCATGGGGCCAGGGCACATCATAACAGCTCTTACGCATCTGGTAGTATCAAACCAATCTCTTTACACTGACTCAAAGACAAGAACATGGCCATCATATACCCATCCACATGAATGCAGTGTTGAATTTACTTGAGTGTATTATTGAACACAGCATGGTCTGTGTTTTAGTTTGCTCTCACCTATATACTTGGCACAACTAAGAGTTTTGTCATTTTGAGTTAAAGACTTCAGGAGTTCATTGACAGGGTATGTGGATTTTAGTTAATTTCTTTCATAAAATGCAGTCAGCGTGAGTAATGTCACCTAACAATGTACATTCCTACAGAATGGGAGAACAAACACCTTCTCACCCAAGTCAACAGTAATGATCTTGTGGGATTACCCACGTTACTTGAAAGTGAAGGAATGTTGGGTTACAAGCACTGGGCATCATTTTTATATGTAGATGTGTAAAATAAAGCAAAAACTCACATGGATATGGTATATGGGACAGGAAATCAAAGTCCCTAGGGCTCTTTCATTAATGGAAGCCAGCAACACAGCTATGTAAAGTGCTCCCCTAGTAATGGGGCAAGGCACAAGAAAGACATCAGAGATCACCCACAATGCACTATTCCATTGACACCTCTGGACCATGTTATTAATGGGAACCCCAAAATTGAATAATAATGAACAAATTGGTCAGAAAAATGCTTACTTTGCGATGCTACTTGGAGCACAACTGAGATACAACAGAGGGGCAATAGTGACGACTTCAAGTACCAATGCACACACTCCTATTTAGCTTATATAGCATAAAACAAACCAGGATCCGAAGGAAAGAGGATAGTTCAATTCAGTGGTTGCCTCCCGGAAGTAGCCTCTCAGACTGATTGTGAAACATGATCTTTTTTTTTGAATATTTATTTATTATGTATACAATATTCTGTCTGTGTGTATGCCTGCAGGCCAGAAGAGGGCACCAGACCCCATTACCCATGGTTTTGAGCCATCACGTGGTTGCTGGGAATTGAACTCAGGACCTTTGGAAGTCAGCAGGCAATGCTCTTAACCTCTGAGCCATCTCTCCAGCCCCTGGAACATGATCTTTATCATTAAATGACAGAGAAGGACCTAGTCTATGCTCGGCAATACTATACAAACACAGTGGAACTTGGAATATATAAGAATGTTGGCTGAGCAAATCTAAAGAGTGCCAGGAAGGAGAAATCCCCTGTGGTCTCTGATTTACCTCTTACCTCAATGTACTGCCTTGGTCTCCTGTTCTGGATTGCTTAAACAATGGTCTGTAAAGCATAACATGAAAGACACTTGATCCTGCACCAAGTTAGCTGAGATTTCTCTGTTTAGGTCTGTATCTCATTTTTTAATTGGGTTATTTGAAATGTTGATGTCTAATTTCTTGAGTTCTTTACATATTTTGGAGATCAGTCCTTTGTCTGATGTGGGGTTGGTGAAGATCTTTTCCCATTCAGTAGGCTGCCTTTTTCTCTTATTGACTGTGTCCTTTGCTTTACAGAAGTTTCTCAGTTTCAGGAAGTTCCATGTATTAATTGTTGCTCTCAGGGTCTGTGCTACTGGGGTAATATTTAGGAAGTGGTCTCACGTGTCCATGCATTGAAGACTACTTCCCACTTTCTCTTCTATTAGGTTCTGTGTGGTCAGATTTATATTAAGATCCATTTAGACTTGAGTTTTGTGCATGGGGATAGATATGAATGTTCAACATCCTTAGCAGTCAGGGAAATGAAGATCAAAATAACTCTGAGATACCATCTTACACCTGTCAGAATGACTAAGATCAAAAACTCCAACGATGCTTATGCTGGAGAGGATGTGGAATAAGGAGAATACTCATCCATTGCTGGTGGGAAAGAAAACTTGTACAACCACTTTGGAAATCAGTATGGTGGTTTCTCAGAAAATTGGCCATCAACCTACCTCAGAATCCAGCAATGCCACTCCTAGGCATATTCCCAAAAGATGTTCAATCATACTCTAAAGACGTTTGTTTGACTATGTTCATAGCAGCATTATTTGTAACAGCCAGAACATGGAAACAACCTCAACCAATGAATGATATCTTGAAATTTGCGTGCAAAAGGGTGGAACTAGAAAACACCATCCTGAGTGAGGTAACCCAGACCCAAACAGATGAATATGGTATGTACTCACTATGTATGTATGTAAAAAAGTGGATACTAGCTATAAACAAAGGATATTGAGGCTATATTTCATAATCCTAGTGAAGTTAAGGAACAAGGTGAACCCTAAGAAAAACGTATATAGATCCACCTGGGAAGGGGAAATAGCCAAGATCACCTGACAAAATTGGGAATATCGGTGTAGAGGGGAGAATGGAGGATGGAAGGGGAAGAGGAAAGTAGAAGGGGAGGGGTGAGGAGAACTTGAGGGAATAGGATAGTCTAGATGGAGGAAGGTCAGAGATGAGAGCAAGGAAAGAGATATTTTGATTGAGGGAGCCATTATGGGACTAGTATGAAACCTTCGCTCTAGAGAAATTCCCAGGAATCCAAAAGGATGACCCCAGCTAAGACTCTAAGCAACAGAGGAGAGGGTGCCCGAACTGGCCTTGCCCTGTGAACAAACTGATGAATATTTTAAATATCACCATAGAACCTTCATCCAGCAATTGATGGAAACAGAGGCAAAGACCTGCATCAGAGCACGGAACTGAGCTTCCAAAGTCCAGTTAAAGAATGGGAGGAGTAAGAATATGAGCAAAGAGGTCAAGACCATGATGGGGACACCCACTGAAACAGTCTACCTGAGCTAATGGGAGCTCACCAAATCCAGCCATACTGGGAAGGAACAAGAAGCTAAATAAGAAGGTGAACCCAAAGAAAAACATATAGTTATCCTCCTGGATATTGGGAGTAGACAAGATTGCCGGGCAAAAAACTGGGATCTTGGGAGTGGGGTGGGATGGGGGTAAAGGGAGATGGGGAGAGAAAAGTGAGAAGGGGAGGATGGGGGGTACTTGGGGGAATGGGATGGTTGGTATACAGGAAGGGTGGATATGGGAGCAGGGAAGTATATATCTTAATTAAGGGAGGGATCTTAGGGTTGGCAAGAGACTTGAACTAAAGGGGCTCCCAGGTGCCCAGGGAAATGTCCCCCGATTAGTTCCTTGGGCAGCTGAGGATAGGGAACCTGAAATGGCCCTATCCTATAGCCATACTGATGAATATCTTGCATATCACCATAGAACCTTCTTCTGGCGATGGATGGAGATAGACACAGAGACCCACATTGGAGCACCGGAATGAGCTCCCAAGGTCCCAATGAGGAGCAGAAGGAGGGAGAACATGAGCAAGGAAGTCAGGACCGCGAGAAGTGCACCCACCCACTGAGACAGTGGGGCTGATCTATTGGGAGCTCACCAAGGCCAGCTGGACTGGCACTGAAAAAGCATGGGATAAAACCGGACTCTCTGAACATGGTGGACAATGAGGGCTGATGAAAAGCCAAGGACGATGGCACTGGGTTTTGATCCTACTGCATGTACTGGCTTTGTGGGAGCCTAGCCAGTTTGGATGCTCACCTTCCTAGACCTGGATGGATGGGGGAGACCTTGGACTTCCCACAGGGCAGGGAACCCTGACTGCTCTTCAGACTGGAGAGGGAGGGGGAGAGAAGTGGGGGGACTGGGAGGGAAATGGAAGGCTGGGAGGAGGCAGAAATGTTTTTTTTTCCATAAAGAAATAAATAAATAAAAAGAAAATGTAACACCCGATTTTGTGTTACACCCTCGGTACAGTTCGCGAGCCACTGTACCGAACGCGAGTCCAGCAAGAGCATGGAGATTGAAAAGAACAACACACAGAGACCAGTGTCATTCAAAGGAAGATCAGCCAAATGCCATTTATTCAGACTTGGGGAGATCTTTATGTTCCTAACTACTGCACAAGCATCTCTGCCCAGGCAGGTGGGAAATTACCATATTAACAAAGGAGTAAATGCCCTGCAGCTAATCACCAGGCAGGGCAGGGAAAGCACAGAAACACACAGGAAGCTTAGTTAGCTGATCATAAACTGTCCCCACGAATGCACCCCAGGAATAGGGGGACCAGGACCCTACAAGAAAAGCCAAAACAAAAAGAAAAATAATAAAAGAATAAAGAAAAGAAAAAAAAAGAATAGGACCAAACTAGTCCCTCTGAAAGTTGTTGACAGTTGCATGGCTGGGGCAGACTGAGGGGCCACTGACAATAGCACCAGAATTTATCCCTACTGCTTGGGCTGGCTTTTTGGGAACCCATTCTCTTTGGATGTATACCTTGCTCAGCCTAGATATAGTAGGGAGGGCCTTGGACTTTCCACAAACCAATGTGCATTACCCTCTCTGAGGATTGGATAAGGGTTGTGTGAGAGGATGTGAGGAGGGACTGGGAGAAGGGAAGAAGTGGTAACTTGGATTGGTAATTTTTTAAAACATAATCAATTAAAAACCATTCAGAGTAGCTGAGTCTAGGCAGCACAACAGCAACAAGAGACTGAAAAGGGGAACAGTTGTATCCATGCCCACCTTCAGCCATTAGGTTGCCTGTTCCTACCAGCAGCATCCAAATAAAAGCATCTTCATGATACTCAGTGGACCACTGATCTGGAAGATCAAAGTGGCATCACCCATGAGTGTAATGATGATGGGTCAGGCTGGTCCAAGAGTAAAAACATACAAAGAAGGGATGAAAGAATACGAGAGAGTTGTCAGTCCAGCATGGGCCAGCACAGAATAAGGAAGGACTGTAGGAGAAGCTGTTCTTCCTTTTGGAGACTACAGCTCCCAGCATCCCCCTGGACTGGAAGCCCCAAAGGC